>NC_092375.1:42354755-43555077 GCF_030028105.1 Mobula birostris | reverse complement strand
AGTTTTCATCAAGATCAGACTCATTATTGATCAGAATAGTCATAGTAGCAACTTCTCTCTCATAATACAGTTTTATCATATTTATATGACACAGCTGTGTTGTCTTTCTTTGATCTGGGGTTTTTTACCACATAATCCACATCATTTAGCTTAGATTTAATCTCATAAGGACCATGGAATTTGGCTTGTAATGGGTTCCTTTGCACTGGGAAAAGAACCAACACCTGATCTCCAGGCTTAAATGACCTCATCCTAGCTTCCTTATCATACCACGTCTTCATCTTCTCTTGAGCTAACTTTAAATTTTCCTTGGCCAAGCTACAAGCTTGATACAATCTTTCTTTAAATTTCAAAACATAATCTAACAAGTTAGTGTGTACTTCTTTATTAATCCACTGTTCCTTCAAGAAAGCCAAAGGTCCTCGAACTCTATGCCCAAACACAAGTTCAAAAGGACTAAAACCTAATGATTCCTGCACTGCCTCTCGTACTGCAAAAAGTAGTAAATGTGTACCCTCATCCCAGTCCTTTTCATTTTCCACACAGTATGTCCTAATCATATTTTTAAGGGTAGAATGAAATCTTTCCAAGGCTCCTTGTGATTCTGGATGATAGGCTGAGGAAATAATCTGTTTTGCTCCCAGTTTATAAATTATCTGCTGAAACAACCCAGACATAAAATTACTACCTTGATCTGATTGTATTTCCTTAGGCAACCCAATATAAGTGAAGAATTTTATAAGAGCCTTTGTCACAGTTTTGGCTGTTATATTCCTAAGAGGTACTGCCTCTCGAAACCTAGACACTGTGCACATAATAGTTAACAAATATTGATGTCCAATTTCAGTTTTTGGCAAAGGACCTACACAGTCTACAATGATTTTTGAGAATGGCTCACCGAATACTGGAATTGGATGCAGTGGGGCCACTGGAGTAACCTGATTAGGTTTACCAACAATTTGACACGTATGACATGTTCTACAAAATGTCGCCACATCTTGTCTTAAACTAGGCCAATAAAAATGTTTAGAAACTTTATTCATAGTTTTCTTTATCCCTAAATGACCACCCAAAGGAATACTATGAGCCATAGTCAAAATCTCATTTTGGTAAATTTTAGGAACTACTACCTGATGATTAACTTCCCATTCCTCACTAGCAGGACTTGTAGGCAATCTCCACTTTCTCATTAATACTCCCTTTTCAAAATAATATCCTACTGGTACTTTTTCAATTTCACTATCTGGAAGAGCTTGTTCTTTTAATTTAACTATCTCAGGATCTCTACCCTGCTCTGCTATCATCTCCTGCTGAGATAAAGACAAATCTTCCTGATCAGACTTACCACCAAAATCCTGATCAAATAGTGTAGGTAAGAAAGTTTCTGATACATCCTCAAAGCTCGAATCTTGATTTGAACTGTCATGCGTAACAACCTCACCCTTTACATCTGTCTTTTTAGCCATAGCTCTTATTACAACACAGGAAGAATCTGTGTTAGAATCCCTCTGTAGTTCCTCAGAATTTGAATTTATTGTCAAATGCACTTCAGGAAAAACTTGTCCACCTGCTAAATCATTCCCTGACAAAAAAGAAACATCATTCACAGGTAAACTGGATTGTAGTCCTACTTTAGCAAACCCTGTAACTAATCCTGACCTTAAATTTACTCCACGTAAATGTACTGGCATAAGGGCACTCCCTATCCTCTTATATAATTTATCTCATCAATGTCAGACTTATCACTACACTGTCTAATATTAGTGATTGCGAAGCTCCAGTATCCTTAAGTATCCTTATTGGCACTGAATTGAATCCCTCTTTCAAGGACACAAATCCTTCTGTTATAAAAGCTTCATATCCCTTCTTAACTTGGTCAGACTCCGACACATCTTCATTAATATTTTCTAAACCCTGTGGTTTTACAGGTTTTCCAATATGCTGCACACAAGCACATGGGACCACTTCTTTCTCTTTCCATTTCAATCAAAAGCAATTAGCTGCTACATGTCCAGGTTTCTTACAATAATTACAAATAATACCAAAATGTCTTTCTTTCACATGTCTCCCTTCATCCTTACTTTTCTCACTAACTTCAGGTTTAATTTCTGATTTACCTTGACCCTCTGTGCTAGTTTTCCTTTTAAAAATTTTACCTGGAGAAAATTTATTCTTGTGAATTAAAACATACTCATCAGCCAATTTAGACATCTCCTGCAATGTAGCAGTGTCCCATTCATTTAAGTATGTTCTCACTTCAACAGGAATGTTTCTTTTAAATTCCTCCTGCAAAATCAGCTCTTTTAATTTATTATACTCCCCATTCACATTTTTAGAGGAAACCCATCTCTCAAAACACATAGATTTCTCATAGGCAAATTCCACTTGAGTTTTTTCTACCGATTTCTTCAAATTTCTGAATCTTTCTCTATACGCTTCCGGAACCATCTCATATGCCTTTAATATATGCTGTTTAACAATATCATAATCCAGTGCTTGCTCACATTTAAAGCTGTATAAACTTGTTGTGCCTTGTCTTTAATTACACTTTGTAACATCACTGGCCATTGGTCTTTCAGCCACTTTAAACTCAGAGCAACTGCTTCGAAATGTTGGAAGTATGTGTCCACATCAGCTTCATTAAATGGAGGAGCCAAAACAACCTCATGACTAGCAATAAACTGTTTCGTAGAACCAGAAGTCTGACTCCCGAACTTTAATTTCTGCATCTCTAGCTCAAGTTTCCTCTGGTTTTCGGCTTCTCTTTCTGCAAATTCCCTTTTTTTAAGGACTTCTCTTCCTTCAAATCCCCTTATTTTAATAGCCTCCATAGCCTCTAATTCCTTTTGTTTATTTACAGCTTCTAACCGACTCTTTTCCAAATCAGCTTCTAATTGCTTTAACTTTATTTGTTCAAGATGTTACTGCATTTCCAGAATACTCATTGGAAACTTATCTAACACCTCCTCATCAAATAAATTCAAAGTAATATAATGTTCAGCGATTTTTCTTTGTATGAAAGCCTTGGTGGAATTCCTTGTAATTCCTTTAATATCCAACTTCCTAGCAATCTCCAATAACTCAGGTTTTCTCGCATTCTCTAAAGATCCTGAGTCAGGCGCCTTCAAAAACCCGTCAATATCTATTGTTGTTGCTGAATACCACACACACACACACACACACACACACACACACACACACACACACACACACACACACACACACACACACACACACACACACACACACACACACACACACACACACACACCAATCAAACCAAAAAAAATCGGGTATTTCCCTTTTCCAAATCAAAATAGCAGTTACCAGCACTTAAACTGAAAATCGGAACATATCCCGGATGAGCCACCATGATTATGTTATGTAAACAGCAACAATGGATATCAATTGAGACTGGTTATATAAAAACAACAAAACATTTATTAAACACGGATAAACGATAAGGAAAAAAAACCCGAAAACTTTAACTAGAAGTTAACAGATATGCAGCCATTCACCAACTTGCCACTCGGCTCTGGTTCTTAGAGCGTTAAATGCGAAAACAGTTCTTAAAGTGATACAGTCAGATATAGTTCGTAAAACGATAACTTCGAAAGTCCAACAGATTTACACATTCAATTGGGACAGATTTCTCTGGAGAAGGATTTCTTCACAGACGCAACTTTACTGCTGGTTCTGTCCGCAGGATTCACGATGCCGAAAATAAATAGTTTAAATCAACTGACCTTAAATTCCTTTAGAGAGAGAGAGAGCACCTTTTTGCATGAACTCCTTGCTCTTTTTGGCAAGAGTTATCCTCGATGCAGGTAGCTACTCCTCCAACGAAGACTCAATAAGGTCGATCCTTTATTAAACTGCCAAATGATGCCGACTTCTCTTGATCCTTCGGTCCTGTACTTCGATAAATTCTTTACTCTCCCTTCTACTGTTGGAATTGGGTAAATCAACGCATCTAGCAAAAATTTCCAGTCCAATAATATGGTATTTCAGAACAGAATGCAACACTCCATTTTAAAAATGAAACTGCGTCACAAAAACAAACATGCAACAGAAATGGGGATACAGCATGTTCCACCTGGAAATCTATAAACTCAAAACCCACTGCATCACCTGGGTCGACCCTGATATAGTCATGGGTCACATGTCATCACGTGACCTCACATCGGCGGGAATATCACATCAGGTGACCTCCAAAAGACCATTACATCATTGTCACAAAAAAAAACCAGATTTCCTTGAGCATGTAACAATTCGTAAGAAGTAATGTCTTGCAGATCCTGCCAGAGTTGCCGTGCATCTGATATCACCTCCAACCTCATTCGAAATTGTCTCTTTGCTTTGGGCAAATAGAGCGGAGGAGCTCGATGAAGAATTCCCCCAATTTATGACTGGTCTCACCAATGTAGAGGTGGATGCACCAGGAGCACCGGATACAATAGCCGCCCCAGCAGTTTTGTAGGTGAAGTGTTGCCTCACCTGGCAGGATTGTTAGGGACTCTGAATGGAGGTGAGGGAGGGGGTGAATGGGCAGGGGTAGCACTTTGGCCGCCTGCAGGGATAAGTATGCTGGATGGGAGCTTAGTGGGGAGGGATGAATGGACAAGAGAGTTATGGAGGGAGCAATCCCTGTGGAGAGCAGGGACAGGGAGAGAGGTAAAGATGAGTTTGGTGGTAGGATCTCTTTTTGACATGGTGAAGCTGCAGAGAATGATGTATTGGATGTGAAGGCCCACGGGGTTTTAGGTAAGGACAAGAGGAACTTTATCCCTTTTTAGGTGGTGGGAAGGTGGGGTGAGCATGGATGTTTGGGAAATGGAGAAGATATGTATGAGGTCAGCTTCAATGGAAGTGGAAGGGAGGCCTTGTTCTTTGAAGGAGGAGGTTATCTCTGATGATCTGGAAAGGAAAGCTGAAACCTGGGAGCAGACGTGGTGGAGAGCAAGGAACTGAGAAAAGGCAACAGTATTTTTACAATAGAGAAGATGCAGGAGGTATAGTCCAGATAAACCATGGGAATTGGTAGGTGATAAAAGATGTTGGTCAAAAGTTTGTCTTGAGAGATGGAGCGAGATTAATAAAGGGCTGGGGGGGGAGGGGGAATTTGTGGATGTATCAGAAATGGACCAAATGATTTTAATGGTAGGGTGGAAGTTAGAGGCAAAGTTGATGAAATTTATGTGCTCAGCATGGGTGCAGGAAGCAGCACCAATGCAATCATCAATTTAGCAGAGGAAGAGTTGGGGAGCATTGCTTGGGACAGCGACTGTTACAAGTTTTGTATAATAGGATGCTTTCTGATGAATGTGGGAACCTAGTCATAACTACTCATATAAGTTAATAATTTGTACCAATAAAGATTTGGGTGGCCCAGATGTTGCAATGGGAGAAATCTGTCAGCACTCATTAAGCTGACTGATTCTTAGAGGATGGATTAAGTAATGGGTCTGTAGTGTCTTGATGAGTGGCAGATGCTTGTGGTAAATTGTAATTCGGAATGGCAGGACAGACTCGGCAGAGCTGGCTGTATTACTAAAAAGACGAAATGTGAACTAATATCACAAATGAATGACCTAAAACAGAACTAGACAAATAGGTCTGAGTGGGTTGGAGAATTAAATTAACAGGCAACAGGAAACTCAAGTTACTCCTGTGGACTGACTGTCTGGAACTACTTGAAATTTTGGAGAAATGGAATAAAATTTACTCTTTGTGAAAAAGTAAGCAAGCACAAAATGTACAGTATTTCTTTTTCAACTCTTGGCTTTTGGTGCATGCATAGAAGGCAAGGTTTCACATTATGGTCATTATATGATATGTGCCATTTTGTAGTATCACAATCCCCTGTAACATAGGGGTTGAGTATTAAAAATAATTCATTTAAGACCACATTAAAATTGAGTAAATTAGTTAAAATAAAATAATGAAAAAGACATTTTTCAATCCTTACCAAAATATTAAGTGAAGGTGACAATATTCATAAGTTTGATTCCATTTGTAATACATCAGTGATGCCTGTTTAAAGCTGAGGGGCATGATTCTCATTGCATACAGACCCTTTGGTTTCATGAAGTTCTCCAAACTTGACAGTGAGTCCATTGGTGGAGTGGGAGGTCAGTTTTGAACAAATCTCGGCTCTGGTATGATTCGTACCCCTCTGCTGCAGTACAAAGTTGCAGAATCTGGAATACTCTGATGTAAAACAAAGTAGCAGCCAGCCTGAATTTCTCTAGAACCACTGGGCAGCTATTAGTTTTATCTAGCCTAATCATTCAAAGAGCAAGCAGCCTAAGTTTAAACTACTTCCTGCTGTGCAGTCAAAGAACTTTTTTAGGTCACTAGCCAATTCTTTTCCGTAAGTGACTTCATCCACCTCTTTTCAAGTCTAATTTAATCAAAGTTAAATTATAGGTGCAAACTGGCAGAGAACAAATTTGGAAAGACAAAAATGTTTAACCAACGCTCTCTTTTTTTAGTGTGGGGAATAAAAAATTATTCCACTTAAAAATAGAAATTTTAGTTTAATTCTACTGTAAGGCCCAATGATACCTTTGGATGATAGCATTCATTCCTGGTATTTGTAGGAGAGATTTCCCAGTGGCAAGGATTATTTCCTGACATTAACTTCATTTTATTGGTCTCAACTTGTATTGAATTTTACAAAGGATCCTTAATATTCTTATGGAAGAGACAATCTCGCATGACAAGGTCATTTAGATTCTTTCTGGGTTGTTGAAGATTAACTTAAACAAATCTTGAGCGTTCTTGTCTAAAGCTCATCTCCTTGACGCTCTTCCAATGGATCTGTGTTTACTTTTGCAGATCTTTCCAATCAAAGGCAAGAAACAAGATTGAGACAGTAGGAGCTATGCTTCATGTGTATGGATCTTACAAAAAACATTCTTCCAATTTAATTTGGCATTGAAAGATAACTACTTTGGATTTTGGTGCAAGTTCTTCATGGTTATAGATATTATTCTGCCATTTTTATTGGCGATGTCATGCACATTTCCATGTTTATGTTTCTTTCTGAAGATCAAGGCAACTAGTGTCTGCCCCTCAGTAATAATTTAGCATAAGATACAATCTGCTTTGAGCTCCTGTATGTAAAGTGTCAGAGTAGCTGTGAAGTTTCTATTTATCTTGCGGGATCAGTGATTTTGGTCATCACTCCTTAAAAGGAGAAAACCCATTCTGCAAGGCACAGCACCCTGGCCTCCTGGGCAATGAATTTCCCAGCACTAGCCCACACACAGAACTTCAGGTTTGTGCAAATATACTAATTAATCTGACTTTAGAAGCACTGGACAGTTGGGCTGTGACAATTTTCATTTTCTGAGGGTTGAAAAACTATTGGTAGCAAATCAACCATATACTATAATCCTTGAACTTTCTTACTCTGTACAAGAGAATCAATACAACAAAGGTGAAGATCAAAAGCTGGTTGGTGGACCAAATACATTTTTAGAATCACATGTGATGTTATTATCAGTTATGAAAAGGAAAATTGGGAGAAGTAAAATGGGAACCAATTACCAAATAATGTTTTATCCTCATTCCCCATCATGGGCGCATAGCACCTTGCTGTAGCCATTTAGTAGTTCTTCCCTAAGTTTTGAACCAAAGCTACTAAACTTAAATCATTGCAAAATTCCAAATCCGCCCTAGGGACTATAGAGATACATCAGCTAATTCATTAGAACTCTAAAACTGTATTACAGTGGGGGCCAATTGTTCTACTGCTCATTTTTGCAACCTGTTCTTCTCATTATTCCAGCCACACATATGTTCTCTATTTGTGGGTAACTCTACAAGTTGCTCAACTCCCTTTGACAATTTATTTTCCAATCTATTTCTCCTGATTTCTTACTCTCCTCTCAGCAGAAACAAAATCTTCCCATTGAGTATACCAAAATCGTTCAAAATTTGGAGATGTATTAAATTTCCAGCAAGCTTCTCTGGAGATCCATTATTAAAAACCTCCAGCACTCAGGCATGCCCTTTTCTCACTGTTACCATCAGGTAGGAGGTACAGAAACTTGAAGGCACACACTCAGCAATTCAGGAACAGCTTCTTCCCCTCTGCCATTCGATTCCTAAATGGACATTGAACCTGTTTACACTACCTCACTTTTTTAATATACAGTATTTCCGTTTTTACACTTTTTTATATCCAGATATGTAATTGATTTCTTTTTTATTATTTTTATTTTATTTATTGTTTTTTCTCTCTGCTAGATTATGTATTGCATGAACTGCTGCTGCTAAGTTAACAATTTTCATTGTCACATGACGGTGATAATAAACCTGATTCTAATTCTGCTAAATGAAGAATAATCCTATAAATACTCAGTGACCACTTTATTAGGTACATCTGTACATCTACTTATTAGTGCAAATAGCTGATCAGGCAGTCATGTGGCAGCAACTCAATGCATAAAAGCATGCGGAGATGGTCAAGAGGTTCAGTTGTTGTTCAGACCAAAGATCACAATGGGAAAGAAATGTGATCTAAGTGACTTGACTGTGGAATGGTTGTTGGTGCCAGACAGGGTGGTTTGAGCATCTCAGAAACTGCTGATCTCCTGGAATTTTCACACACAACAGTCTCTAAAGTTTACAGAGAATGGTGTGAAGAACAAAAATACATTCAGTGAGCTGCAGCTATGTGGGAGAAAACATCCTGTTAATGACAGAAGTCAAAGGAGAATGGCTAGACTGGTTCAAGCTGTCAGCAAGATGACAGTAACACAAATAATCATGCATTACAACAGTGGTGTGCAGGACATAAGAAATAGGAGCAGGAGTAGGCCATCTGGCCCGTCGAGCCTGCTCCGCCATTCAATAAGATAATGGCTGATCTGGCCATGGACTCATCTCCACCTACCTGCCTTTTCCCATAACCCTTAATTTCCCTACTATGCAAAAAGCCTTGTCTTAAATATATTTTCTGAGGTAGCTTCCACTGCTTCATTGGGCAGAGAATTCCACAGATTCACCACACTGGAAAAAGCAGATCCTTCTCATCTCTGTCCTAAATCTACTTCCCTGAATCTTGAGGCTATGTCCCCTAGTTCTAGTCTCACCTACCAGTGAAAACAACTTTCCTACCTCTATCTTATCTATCTCTTTCATAATTTTATGTGTTTCTGTAAGACCTCCTCAGCATCTCTGAACATAAACATGTTGAACAGTAAAGTGGATGGACTACAGCAGCAGAAGACAACAAACATATACTCAGAGGCCACTTTATTAGGTACAGGAGGTGCCTAATAAAGTGGCCATTGTGTGTAAATGAAATCTATATGTAATTGAGGTTTCTTATTGATGGAATATCACAGATCACCCAATCTCTGACTGCTCTATTAGTCACTACATTCATTAGGGAGCACCGTGGCATGGCTAGTAGAACAACAGCCTCTCAGTAGCAGAAACCTGGGTTCAATGCTAACCTTGGGTGCTGTTTGTATGGTGTTGGCATGTTTTCCTTTGAACATGTGGGTTTCCAGCTCTCCACACATTTATTATACTGTAACTAGATTGATTAGCCATTGCAAATTGTCCCTAGTGTTGGTAAGTGGAAGAATTTGGAAAGAATTAATGGGAATGTGGGGTGATTTGATTCTTGTAGGATTAGTTTAAATGAGTGGCTGATGGTTGATGCAAACTCAATGGGTGCTGGATCCCTTGATGGGTTTATTTACTCGACTAGTCTAGTAAACGTTCTGGTCAATAGTAAATTATTTCTGGTGCCAGGATGTTCCTTTACTGCTGAATATTGTGGGAAACTAATTAACTTAGTAGAAATGCTCAACATCTTGCTCAATTGTTACTTAACAGCTTTGTAGAAACCCTGTGGTAATCATCTCTATCTCTCCTCCATCACAGATTTTACAAGAGTTAAGTGAGCCTAGGATACTCTCCTAAGGAACTTAACATATTGGATTGGCCCTCAGCAATTGCCTGCCTTTGCACTAAGCATGCTCCAGTTGCTGTGGAGTTACTGTGTTATCCTCATAAAGATTTTTTGGGTGTCCTTCTGACAGAATGCTATCCCAGTGTGAAAGGCAACCACTTCCAGTCCAAACATAAACTTTGCTTTGATGTCAAACTTTTGATTGATATTTTAAAAATGTCAGAGTCTGAAACCGAGTAGGCTGAAAGGGCATTGACAGGCTACATTTATTCGGCGTTTTATGTGCAGATAAAATGGAAATTCTTCCAGATTGTCAAATTAATGATGAGGTTGTGGGTGGATGGAAATAGCATGGCTGGGGATCCACTTAATACTGGAGCTTGGAATCAACATTACAGCTAGAGTTTTTGGAGCATGCAGTTTTGCATCTATTCAGTGAACTTTGCTATTTCTAGCACCACTGTGGGAATACAGCTGGAGACTTGGAGACTTTACACTTAAGGCTGAAAATGCTTACAAACATTCCTTTTACATTTGCTTGCTGGCATTCTCCTCATTGAGCACCAGGATATTTGTGGAGCATCCTCCTTTATTCCTAACTTTCTGTAAAAAGAACAATTTTTGTTTTTAATGGTAATGGAAGTTAGAACATTACAACACAGGGGCAGGCGCTTCAGCCTTTCAGCCCACTGAATGTGCTCACCATGAAACCAAACTGAACAAATCCCATCTGCAGCACGTGGTCAATATCTCTCTGTTCCCTGTCCTTTCATCTGTCTGTTTCAATGCTTCATTAATGCTATTGTTGTATCTGCTTCCACCACCCCCCATGACAGCAATTTCAGATATACTGTGTCTGTAAAAGAAAAATTACATTGCACATCTCCTTTAAATTTTCCTCCTCACCTTAAATCTCTTTCTTCTAGTATTTGGCATTTCTCCCCAAGGAGTGGGGGGGGGGGGGGTTTGGGGAGTGGGGAGATGGAGGAAGAAACTCTCACTATCCTATCTACACCTCTTCCTTCTCTCAGGTCACTCCTTAGCCTCAAACTCTCCAGCATAAACAATCCAAGTTTGTCCAAACTTTCCTTCTTACTAATATACTCTAATACAGGCAACATCATGATGAATCTCTTCTGCACCCTTTCCATAGTCTCCATGTGCTTCCTAAAGTGTGATGACTCCAAATGTCTCTAGGTTTTAAGGTAAAGGGGCAAGTGATCATAATATGATCAAATTCACTCTGAAATTTAAGAAGGAGAAGCTCAAGTTAGATGTATCAGTATTACAGTGGAGGAAAGGGAATTAAGGAGGCATGAGAGAGGAGTTGGCCAGAATTGATTGGAAAAAGACACTGGCAGGGATGATGGCACAGCAGCAATGGCTGGGATTTCTGGAAGCAATTTGAAAGGCACAGGACATATATAATATCCCAAAGAGGAAGAAGTATTCTAAATGAAATATGACACAGCTATGACTAACAGGAGAAGACAAAGCAAACATAGAAGCCAAAGAGAGAACATAAAATAGGGCAAAAATTGATGGGAACTTAGAAGATTGGGAAGCTTTTTAATGCCACAAAAAACAACTTTAAAAAAGTCAGGCCAAGAAAGTAGAGATGGAATATGAATTAGTCTACTGTTTCTTCAGATATATGAAGTGTAAATGAGAAGCAAGATTGTATATTGGACCCCTGGAAAACTATGCTGGAGAGGTAATGAAGGTGGACAAGGAAATGGTGGATTAACTGAGTAAGTATTTTTCATCGGTCATCACTGTAGAAGACACTAGCGGTATGGTGGGAGTTTCAGGTGTCAGGGGTTGTGAAGTTACCATAACTAGAGAGAAGATTCTTGGGAAACTGAAAAGTCTTGAAGTAGGTAAGTCACCTGCACCAGACGATGTACTCCGCTGGGATCTGAAAGTAATGGCTGAAGAGATTGTAGAGGTATATTTAGATTATGAAGACATGCAGTCCTCTTTTATTGTCATTTAGTAATGCATGCATTAAGAAATGATACAATATTTCCTCCGGTGTGATATCACAAAACACAGGACAGACCAATGATCTTTCAAGTAATGATCTTTCAAGATTCACTAGATTCTGGAATCATTTCCGAAGAATGGAAAATTGCAAATGTCACTCCACTCTTCAAGGAGAGAGACAGAGGAAATTATAGGCTAGTTAGTCTGACCAGTGGTTGGGAAGATGGTTAAGGATGTGATTTCGGAGTACTTGGAGGCACATGATAAAATAGGCTGGTTTCCTCAAGGGGAAATCTTGCCTGAAAAATCTGTTGGAATTCTTTGAACAAAATAACCAGCAGGATAGATGGTAGATGTTGTGTACCTGGATTTGCAACAGCCCTTTGACAAGGCATTTGACAAGGCGCCACACATAGGGCTGTTTAACAAGTTAAGGGCCCATGGTATTACAGGAGAGATACTAGCATGGATAAAGCATTGGCTGATTGACAGGGGGCAAAGGGTGGGAATAAAGTGAGCCCTTTCTGGTTGGCTGCCGGTGACTAGTGGTGTTCCACAGGAAACCACTGTTGGGACTGCTTTTTACCTTTTATGAAAGAATTGATGACTTTCTTGCAAACTTTGCAGACAATACAAAGGTAGGTAGAGTGACAGGTAGTTTTGAGGAAGAAGAGAGGCTACAGAAGGGCTTAGAGAGATTAGGAGAATGGGCAAAGAAGTGGCAGATGGAATACAGTGTCAGGAAGTGTATGGTCATGCACTTTGGTAGAAAGAAATGAAATGGTAGACTGTTTTCTGAATGGAGAGAAAATACAAAAATCTGAGGTGCAAATGGAGTTGCGGGTCCTTGTGCATAATTCCCTGAAGATTAACTTGCAGGCTGAGACTGTGGTGAGGAAAGCAAATGTGATGTTAGCATTCATTTCAAGAGGACTAGAATATAAAAGCAAGGGTGTAATGTTGAGACCTTATAATGCATTAGTGAGGCCTCACTTGGAGAATTGTGTGCAGTTTTTAGGTCCCTTATCTTAGAAAAGATGCGTTGAAACTGGAAAGGGTTGAAAGGAGGTTCACAGAATGATTCCAGAATTAGATGGCTTGTCATATGAAGAGTGTTTGATGGCTCTGGGCCTGTATTCACTAGGATTCAAAAGAATGAGGGGTGACCTCATTGAAACCTATTGAACAGTGAAGGCCTTGATAGAGCGGATGTGAAGAGGGTGCTTCCTACGGTGGAAGAGTCTGAGACCAGAGGACACAGCCTCAGAATAGAAGAGTGTCCTTTCCTCAGAATAGATGAGGAAGGATTTTTTTCACCAGATAGTGGTGAATCTGTGGAATTCTTTGGCACAGGCAGCTGTGGAGGTCAAGTCTTTCTGTATATTTAAGGTAGAGGTTGATAGATTCTTGACTGATCAGGGCATGAAGGGATACAGGGAGAAAGTAGAAGATTGGCACTGAGAGGTAAAAAGAATCAGCCATGATGAAATGGCAGAGCAGACCCGATGGGCCAAATGGCCTAATTCTGCTCCTATATTTCATAGTGTTATGGTGTTTTGTGGCCTAGCTAATGTTTTATACGGTTGAACAGCAACTCTTACACTTAGTGCCCTGACTGATTAAAGCAACCCCAGCCTTAGACCTGCACCCCAAAATCCTTCTTTATGTCAATTCCTCTCAGAGTCCTGCCATTTATTGTATATTTTCCTCTTGTATTTGACCTCCCAAAATGCATCACCTCATACATATTTGTAATAAACTCCATCCATTATTTCCAAAGATGCACAACTCTGATGGTGATTCATGCCAGGTCTTTGAGCAACTCAACCTTTACTCAATTTAATCCACAGCCTCGCCATGCAGATAGAGCACTCTGCATCTTGTTGATTTATTTAGCAATACAGCAAAAATAGGCCTTTCTGTCCCTGTGAGCCACAATGCCCCATCAACCCCCGACAAACCTGATTAACCCTAACCAAATCATGGGACAGTTTACAATGACCAACTAACATACCCCGATGTGTCTTTGGACTGTGGGAGGAAACCAGAGCACCAGGGAAAACCCATACATTCCACGGGGAGGACATGCAGAATCTTTACGTATAGCACCGGAGTTGAACTCCAAACTCCAGAACACACTGAGCTGTAGTCACGTCTCTCTCACGGTGGTGTCTGAAGAAAGGATGCTGTCTAAGTTGCATGCCATCTTGGCCAATGTTTCCCATCCACTACATAATGTACTGGGTGGGCACAGGAGTACATTCAGCCAGAGACTCATTCTACCGAGATGCAACACTGAGCGTCATAGGAAGTCATTCCTGCCTGTGGCCTTCAAACTTTACAACTCCTCCCTTGGAGGATCAGACACCCTGAGCCAATAGGCTAGTCCTGAACTTATTTCATAATTTACTGGCATAATTTACATATTACTATTTAACTATTTATGGTTCTATGACTATTTATTATTTATGGTGCAACTGTAACGAAAACCAATTTCCCCCGGGATCAATAAAGTATGACTATGACTATGACTAACTGCTACGCCACTGTGGTGTCATAACAATTGCAGGTCAGTGACGACCACTGGTGCTCTTCTTCACAGGTACTTAAGAACAAATTCAATTTTTTAATTAGTTGTCATGAAGTGATCTCAGACTGACTGTTACTTTCATTTAACATTTCATGTATTTTAATCTGAAAAATTAAATGCTTAATAGGTTAATAACAAGTGTCACATACCCCGTGACGGGTTAAAGAACCAGTAGAAATGGAAAACACTTTGGAGTCCAGTATTGCTATTGCTATTAACTAATGGTATTTATTAGTAACTACGCAAAACAGTAATATAAATGCAGATAAATCAAACAGGTTAGCAATGATTATATATAAGTAAGTGTGGAAATATATGAAAACCAAGCTTCACGTCTAGGGGTAAATAGGTAGTCTTACGAAGATGAGTAAAGTTCAGTTCAGTTCGTGGTATTGAGTTGGGTAGTGATAGAGAGAGAGAGAGAGAGAGAGAGATTTGAGTCTTCAGGTGAGCTGACGCTGTCAATCTTCCTGTTGTCCTCCAAAATCCTTCAGAAGTCACCGACTATGACCACAACAAAGGGGACCATTCTTCTGTTGTGGAATTATCAACCCAGGCGAGGGTTGGACACGAATAACTCCCCACTGGTCACACCCTTTTCACACTGCGAGAGCCACTGATCAATCCTCCAAAACCCACCTTTTCTGTGGGCACAACAAAACTCATTCAGTGTCCAAAACCATGTGTCTGTAGGTCTAACAGCTGACCTATTTATCTCCCTGTGCTGAATACCAGCTGTCCATCAAACAGCCCCTCTCTTCTCTCTCTGTAAGAACTTGGAAGCTGCTAGTGTCCTTGCAAAAGTGTAAACATGCTGCCGACAAACCATAACACCATCTCAAAGCAGTCTTCGCCTCTCTCTCTTTCCAAAAGCACAGTTCATAGGGGTAATTCAGGACCCCGTCATATCCCCTTCCTTTTAGAAAAAAAATTTGACACAGGCAAAATTTTAGTTTAACTGGAAATTACAGAGTTGAAACAATACATGTATAATCATCAGATAACAGAGCAAAAACGTGTACAATTTATAACTTAACATCTGGATAATCAACTATAATATTGTTAGTACCTTTCACATATTTGATTTTCAGATCATATTCTTGCAATATCAGACTCCAATTTAATAACCTTCTATTCTTCATATTATTTAGAAACACCAATGGATTGTGATCCGTGTAAACCACAAGTGGTCTCTGGGCAGGACAAACATAGACCTCAAAATGTTGTAAAGCCACGATAAGTGATGGCAACTCCTTTTCAGCAGTGGAATAGTTTTTTCTGATGCACATTAAATTTCTTTGAGAAATAAGCTAATGGGTGTTCAATGTCATCCACACCCTTCTGCAATAGTACTGCCCCAGCGGCTTCATCACTAGCATCTGTTGCTATGGAGAATGGTTTTCAAAAATCAAGTGCTCTTTGAGCGCTGGGTGATAACACAGGATGGTTTTCAAATGTTCAAATGGCTCCTGGCAAAGATCACTCCATACAAATCTTTCACTCTTCCCTAGGAGCTTCGTTAAGGGGAGAGCGATATCAGCAAAGTTCTTACAAAACTCTTGATAATACCCAACCATTCCCAAATACCACCTTAATGCTTTCTTGCCCATCGGAACAGGAACCTCAGCAATAGCTTGAACCTTGGCCTGCACAGGAGCCAGTTGGCCCTGGCCTACCACATAGCCAAGATAAGTAACAGTAGTATGACCGAACTCACTTTTAGTGAGGTTCACAGTAAGATGGGCCGTGGAAAGTCCGTCGAATAGTTTTTCTACAGTCGCAATATGCTCTTCCCACGTGTCATTCCCTACAACCAGATCAGAGTGTTTTCTAACCCTCTAATCACAGAATTGATCATTCTTTGAAATGTCCCTGGAGCATTTTTCATCCCAAAGGGTCAAGCATTCTACTCATACAGCCTAGATGGTGTCACAAATGCTGATATTTCTCTAGCCCTCTCTGTTAAAGGAACACCCCAGTATCCTTTTAACAAGTCAATCTTTGTAAGGTATTTAGCCTTTCCCACTCTATCAATACAGTCATCCACTCTCTTTCCTGGTTCTTTCTTGTTTCCAATTTCTTGTTCAACCCTTCCACTTTCCTCTAAATTCATTCTGTAAGGATGCTCTTTGATCGGCTGGGCTGAATTTACAATGATGTCATGCACTGCAGCCGTACACCGTCTTAGAATGTCAGAACATAAATCTTTATGCTTGCTAATTAATTCTTTCAATTGTTTTTGCAGTGTAGGATTCAGCTGATGGACCTTGTCAGTAATATTTTTCAAAACAATGGAATTCTTAAATCTTGTTGATCCTAGATTCAGCGGGTTAAAATGATTTTGCACCTCATTCCCAGTCTTCACAACTCCATTTGTTTTCATAACAGTCCTCCCAGGTGCCATCCTATCAAACAAGTGTTTTATTTTAATTTGAACATTCTGCAAATTCTCCTTTGCAAGGTCACAAGTGTTGTCAAGTCTCTCCCGGAATTTTAAGACATAATTAAGCACACTGACACATATTTCCAAATCAGGCCACAGATCTTTGAGTAGGGTCAAAGGTCCTTTTGGCCTTGTGACCAAACACAGGTTCAAATAGACTACACTCCAATGATTTTTGAATCGAATCTCCAAAAGCAAATAAGAGTAGGGGAACCCCCTCATCCCAGTTTTTCCCATTTTTCACACAATGTGTTTTAATCATGGTCTTAAGAGTGGCCTTGTAAGGCATGAAAATGCCTGATGCAGGCCTCTCATAGTCATACTTTATTGATCCCAGGGGAAATTGGTTTTTGCTACAGTTGCACCATAAATAATTAAGTAGTAATAAAACCATAAATAATTAAATAGTAATATGTAAATTATGCCAGGAAATAAGTCCAGAACCAGCCTATTGGCTCAAGGTGTCTGACCCTCCAAGGAAGGGGTTGTAAAGTTTGATGGCCACAGGCAGGAATGACTTCCTACGACACTCAGTGTTGCATCTCAGTGGAATAAGTCTCTGACTGAATGTATTCCTGTGTCCAACCAGTCCATTTATGTAGTGGATGGCATTTATGTAGATGGCATGCAACTTGGACAGCATCCTCTTTTCAGACACCACCGTCAGAGAGTCCAGTTCCATCCCCACAACATCACCGGCCTTACGAATGAGTTTGTTGATTCTGTTGGTGTCTGCTACCCTCAGTCTGAGTCGACATTCGACGATAAGAATGGAGTTAAACCATTCCAAAGCTCCCTCGGACTCTGTGTGATATGCAGATGACCCAATGTGCTTAACTCCCAGTTCTCCAACTAACCCCTGGAATGTTGTCGAAGTAAAGTTACTACCCTGGTCAAATTGAATTTCTTTGGGCAGATCTACCAGTATGAAAAACTTACTGAGTGCTTTTACCACAGTCTTGGCCTGGTTGTTTCCAAGAGGCATGGCTTTGGGGAACCTAGACACAGCACACATAATTGTTAGCACATACTGATGACTAGCTGCAGTCTTTGGCAATGGATCAACACAATCCACTATGACCCTCGAAAAGGGTTCACCAAAAGCAGGTATCGGTTTAAGTGGTGCTACTTGAATATCCTGATTAAGTTTCCCCTCAACCTGGCAGGTATGGCAAGTCCTGCAGAAATTCACAACATCCTTTCTTAAACTAGGTCAGTAGAATTCCTTCATAATCCTGTTCACTGTCTTTCTCACTCTATAATATCCACCTAAAAGCATACTGTAAGCCATGTTTAAAATTTTAGCCCTGTAAACTTTCAGAAACACTACCTGATATTCAGTGGCCCAGTCCCCTTTTGCAGGCACAGTGGTTGGTCTCCACTTCCTCATTAACACCCCATCTTTAAGATAATATCCTGCTGACTTTCTCTGAATCTTCTCTTCTATGAGGGATATCTCCTGTAAAACCACCATTTCAGAATCTTTATTCTGTTCCTTTATAAATTACTCCCTCGATAAGAACAATCCTTTCTCATACACTTTACCCTCCAAATCCTGTTGTAACTTGGAAGATAGAGAAGTCTGTGACACATCATTGTACTTTAAACCCCTGGTTTTGCTATCATGGGCTTCAGCAGACTTTCTAAACATGCTTCGAGTCACTACACAGGCAGGGTAAACATCAGTCTCTCTGTGTGGATCATTAGCAGCTTTGCTCATTAGCTGAGCTGTTGTATACACCTCACCTTGGAGAGGTGTCAACCTCCCCCCATTGTTTACTAAACTTAGCACCATCTCCAGACTTAGAACTACTATGTGTATATTGTGGAAGAGGCCAAACAATCCATTTATCTTATTTCTATGACCTTTATTCTGACCTGTCTCCATAGTAACTTCCTTAAAGGGCTCCTCAAAACCAAAACAATCCTCCTCCTCCACAACATCATTGTGAACAACATCATAACCTTGAAGGTGTTGACCTCCAAATGTTAAAACAAAATTCAACAGATTGGCACATGCTTCTTCAGCAGGCCCTTGTCCTGCAAGCAGGGTCAAAGGTCGTGAAACCAATCCAACCTTCACAAGTACTTTATTCAAAAGTCCAGAAGCAACATTTTTCTCAATACTTTCAGTAACACTTACCTCATCAATTTTCATCTCATCGCTAACTTTTAGAACACCGTCTAATACAAATGACTGAGAATCCTCAATTTCCACTGGTACCAAGGTTAACCCTTTATTCACTGAACCAAAACCATCTGACACAAAAGAACTGCATTCCTTTCCAACCAAGTCAGACACCTCAGACCTTAACTGAGCTTCAACACAAGGTTCAGTACCCTCTGAATCCACAGGTACTTCAACAACCTGAACACAGGCACTCGGGACAGCTGCCTCTTCTGGGCTTTCATCACTTTCCCCAGTTTCAAATTCAAGGTCACCCCGAACCTCCCAGCTCACCTCTGGGTAACTCTCATCTGGAGTAAACTCAACCTTGTGGGTTAAAACAACTTTGTCTGCTTTCTTAGCAGACCCCCGCAGGGTGTCAGTATCCTCTTCATCTAGGTATGCCCTTACATCATCAGGAACACAACTTTTAAATTCATCAAACAAAACAAGCTCTTCTGAGCTGTAATAATCAGCAGGGTCTAACACTAAACCTCTCAGCTGCCGCATCTCCCTATCAAACCGTCTGTTTTTCTGCTTCTCTAGCCTCATGGATCCTCTACTTTTCTGCTTCATCAGCCTCGAGCTGTTTTAATTGCAATTGCAACTGAAACACAGCCTCAGTAAGTACTTTACCTTCAGCAAATAACTCTTAACGCCTCCTCATCAAACTTTCCCTTAGCTATATAATGCTGGGCTATTACCGTCTGCATTTGAGCTTTCCTCATTTTAGTGGTCCTCTTTAGTCTTAACT
This sequence comes from Mobula birostris, assembly GCF_030028105.1. Taxonomy (NCBI): domain Eukaryota; kingdom Metazoa; phylum Chordata; class Chondrichthyes; order Myliobatiformes; family Myliobatidae; genus Mobula; species Mobula birostris. Next base: position 43,535,203 of record NC_092375.1, on the reverse strand, counting down.
TTTGAGCAATTGCCAACAGCACTTCCCTTTTAGCATCATCCAACGATGCAGGGGTTGGGTCCAACAGAAACCTCTCAACACTAACGTCCATTTCTGCTGTTTTTCCACACAACCAAATCAAAAGGGATTTACCCCCAATCAATTCAAACAAGTTCCCCCAACCAATTTGTTCATATCTCGAAGCAGGCCCCAATTTTGATAGGGACCCGTGACGGGTTAAAGAACCAGCAGAAATAGAAAACACTTTGGAGTCCAGTATCGCTATTAACTAAAGGTATTTATTAGTAACTATGCAATACAGTAATATAAATGCAGATAAATCAAAAAGATTAGCAATGATTATATATAAGTAAGTGTGGAAATATATGAAAACCAGGCTTCTTCAAGTCTAAGGGTATATAAATAGTCTTACGAAGGTGAGTAAAGTTCAGTTCAGTTCGTGGTATTGAGTTGAGTAGTGTTGGAGAGAGAGAGGAGGAGAGATTTGAGTCTTCAGGTGAGCTGATGCTGTTGATTTTCCCGTTCTTCTCCGAAATCCTTTAGAAGTCACCGACTGTGACCACAACAAAGGGGACCATTATTCTGTGGTGGAATTATCAACCCAGAGAGTTGGACACACAAATAACTCCCCACTGGTCACACCCTTTTCACACTGTGAGACCACTGATCGATCCTCCAAAGCCCACCTTTTCTGTGGGCACAACAAAGCTCATTCAGTGTCCAAAACCATGTGTCTGTAGGTATAACCGCTGACCTTCTATTTATCTCCCCGTGCTGAATACCAGCTGTCCATCAAGCAGCTCCTCCCTTCTCTCTCTGTAAGAACTTGGAAGCTGCTAGTGTCCTTGCAAAAGTGTAAACAAGCTGCCGAAAAACCGTAACACCATCTCAAAGCAGTCTTCGCCTCTCTCTCTCTTTCCAAAAGCACAGTTCATAGGGGTAATTCAGGACCCCATCACACAAGGAACATCAAGAAATTCTACCAGTTGGTAACAAATTGTTGGTATCCAACTTATTAGATGTAAATTATACAGATATATAGATTTGGAATATTTGGTCTCTATTTTAAATGGAAGTGCATTGTGATTAAGGGCTTTTTTGAAATCTATAGCCAAATGTGTATTTTTCAATGTAAAGATGACTGTGAAGTTGAAAAATTATTAGCTTTGAGATCTGAATCTAAATCATTACTGCATTTCAAGTTTCATTTGCTATCAACAGCCAAAAGTAAACAAGGGAACAATTGCTGATGTCAATACAAACTAAACTGTTATTTATAGACATAGTGATTAGTGTAGCGTATTCCATTGCATTCATTACATGATTGTTTTGCTGTGATTCTTGTCTTTGTACAAAAACTTCCAACTTATCTGTTCAAACTTCAAAGGTATTGTGTTTGCTAACCTTTCCAGCAAATATTGTCTCACCAAGGACATCATGAAAGAATAACCTCTGTGGTCATAGATGCATTGTTACGATCAAATATTTCTTTGCACAATACTGAAGGCATAAAGCATGGCTCAGCACCTTTTCCACTGCTTCCCCTTTACTTCCACCCCCCAACCCTTCATGAAGGCAAGAAGAGATTCAGCTTGGCCACATAAAATGAAGCCAAATCAGAATCAAGTTTAATATCACCAGCATACTTCATGAATTTTTTTATAGATTATGATGACATGCAGTCCTCTTTTATTGTCATTTAGTAATGCATGCTTTAAGAAATGATACAATATTTCCTCCGGTGTGATATCACAAAACACAGGACAGACCAAGACTGAAAAAACTAACAAAACCACATAATTATAACATATAGTTACAACAGTGCAACAATACCACAACTTGATGAAGAAGTCCATGAGCACAGTAAAAAGTTTAAAATCTCTCAAATGTCCCACATCTCACGCAGACGGAAGAAGGAAGAAAAACTCTCCCTGCCACGCCGACCACAGTTCGACTCTGAGTCACCCGAAAACTTCAAGCCTCCGAATCAGCGCTCCAACACCGAGTACTGAGTGCCATCTCTGTCCGAACAATTCGACCTCAATCTCGGTCGCCAACAGCAGGCAAAGCCGGGGATTTTGAGGCCTTCCCTCCGGAAGATTCCCGACCGCGCCGTAACGACAGCAGCGAACGAGCGTTTCAGAAATTTCTCCAGATGTTCCTCTGTGCTTTCACGTCGGTCTCCATCAAATCAGAATTGTCCACGACCCCTATTTAACTGAAACAATATCATTTTTCCCCGGAGGGCTGCGCATGCGCGGCGCGCTGCTCTCTCTCCTCCCGATTTGTTGTCTTTGCAGCAACAGTACAATGCAATACATAATAATAGAAACAAGAACCGTGAATTACAGTAAGTACTGTGCTTGTGTGTCTAACTGTTTCTTTAAATGGTTAAACTAAATAAATTGTGCAAAAATAGAAATAGAAATGTAGAGAGGTAGTGTTCATGGGCTTAATGTCCATTCAGAACTTGGATGGCAGAGGGGAAGAAGCTGTTCCTGAATTGCTGAGTGTGTATCTTCTTCCTGATGGTATCGGTGAGAACAAGGCATAACCTAGGTGACAGGAGTCCCTAATGATGTTCCATATAAAGTACTGGCAATGGACGTTACTATCCGGAGAAGGAGATTTTAGTTTTAAAATTATTTTATAACTGAAACTGCTAAAAATGCTGTGTTTATCCTTCATTTTCTGTTTCATAGATACAATTTGTGATACTGAAGCTGAATTTCACTGCCTGTTCAGTGATCTATTAAAGATGATATAAAAACCCTCTGTGATGTCTTACTTTGAGGTTCAAACGTTAAGGAGCTGATAAATGTTCTCAGATGCCGTTCACATATTTAAGTCAAAGTTCCACAGTAAGTGTAGACCCCTGCAGACTTCCAGCACCTTATCAAGATTGAAATTCCACTGGATTGAGGGGATGCTCATTAACTGAAATGCCCTTTTCTTTATGTTACATTAAGCTAAGACATTTTCTGCCAAAGAGCCTTTCTTTTCTACAAGGGTTGTATGGCCCTGATGAGTTCTTTAGCATTTCCCAGCATCTGTAATTTTGAAGCCCCACCTTTCTGATGGATGAACACTGAAGGGCAGCGTGATGTCTTGGAACATAAGAAGAAACAAATACACAGTTGTTTTTTTTATGGAGCCCATGTTCTGTTTACAAGTTGACCCATCGATTAAATAGCATCTTTGGCCTTCCTGATGAAAGGATGTGAGATGTTATGAGTACTTCTCTTGAAGTATCCAATGAAATATTTATTTTCTTCATCCACGGTATTGCCAAATTATTTCATATGAAAACCTGAAGTAGACGGGAACTTGTAAAGTTTTCTGCATAAAAATATGGAAATTTGGAATAGATTAGCAATGTAGCCAGCAGAGGTATACTATATATTTTTTTGGAAAATGCTGGAATAATATTGAACTAGGTTTTGGATAGGAATTTAGAATGATGGCCAAAAAGTGAAAAGCCATAAGTACTTGCGAAGGATAGGAATGAATTTTGGAATTATGGGAAAGATAAATATTTGAGTTTCTTCCAATTCCACGAGGAGAACACTGAATATTTGGAAGAATATTACTCCAAAGAAACAGAAATATGAAAAAGAAGGAACTGAAATTGTTTGGTGCATCAGTCTTCTTATTTCCATTGTCACTTTTCCAATAGCTTAGAAAACGCTTGCCAATAAGCTACTAAGTGATTAATCCAACTGTTTTTGGATTTTAAAATTCCAGGTGCAGTGCATTTACTGATAGTCTAATAGAGAATGCAATGTGTCTGTATATGCCAGTTTTTATTCATTTTACTTAATCTTAGCAGCTGTGTTTAAACAACAAAATTCTCCATTTATTTTGTCACTGGACTAAAGATTTCTAGTTTCGATAAATTGCTTAATTCCTTGTCCAAATATCATACTACACATAAGAAATGTCTCACTGAGGAAATGTGATAAAATTTTCACCAAATATAATTAAACAGTATCTGTTTCATTCAAATAAGCCACTCCGTTAGAGTCACAGGTTACATAGTTGCGTGGGAGGAGTGATCTAGCTGGAATGGCAGACAGATATTACATCATAAGTGATGGGAACAGAATTTGTCCACCCAGCCTATTGTGTTTTCTCTGCTATTCCATCATGGCCATTCTCCTGCCTTCTCCCGTAACTTCTGATATTTTTACAGAATTTATCAAACTTCACTTTAAATATACCCAATGACTTGGCTTCCACAGCTATCTGTGGCAATTAATTTCACAGATTCACCACCCACTGGCTGAAGGAATTCTTGTTAATCTCTGTTCTAAACGGACATCCTTGTATTCTGAGGCTGTGTCCTTTGGTCCTAGACTCTCCTGCTATAGGAATCATCCTCTCCAGGTCCACTCTATCTCAGTCTTTCAATATTTGATAGCTTTCAAGGAGATACCCACTCATTCTTCTACACTCTAGTGCGTACAAGCCCAGAGCCATCAAACACACCTCATATTTCCAGCGGTCATTCTCGTGAACCTGCTGTGGCCCCTCTCCTATGCCAGCACGTCCTTTCTTAAATAATGGGCCTAGAACTGCTCACTATAATCCTGTTTCGAGAGAGGAATAAATAGGAAGAGTGAAGGTGCATAATGCAAAGGTAAACAAAATTACAGATAGAGGGAAGCAAATTGATGGTGGGGTTTAAAAGACAAGCATAAGCATTATAATTCTAGGGGTCTGGGGGATTGCAAGTACATGCATAAAAGGGGAAACATTTTAATGAGCAAGGCTTGCTGAGGTACAGGATTTTGGAGCGATGGGCGTTTTTGGAGCATAGAGGAGCCTGAGGGCACTAATGCATTAATGAGGATTCCAGCTGCAAATTGTTTGAAACAGGTAAGAGTCCAGCTGATATACGTAAAGTAAAGGGGGAGAAAATCACATCCTGATGTGAATGGAATGACAGTGATGATTTAAATAGTTTGTTTAATTGTCATTCAACCCTACATGAATACAGCCAAACAAAATTGTGTTACTCCAGGGTCAAGGTGCAAAACACAGTACCAACAGCCATACACAGCACAAGGTACACAGAGCACATATACAGTGGCATGAAAAAGTTTGGACACCCCGGTCAAAATTTCTGTTATTGTGAATAGCTAAGCGAGTAAAAGATGACCTGATTTCCAAAAGGCATAAAGTTAAAAATGACACATTTCTTTAATATTTTAAGCAAGATTACTTTTTTATTTCTATCTTTTACAGTTTCAAAACAACAAAAAAGGAAAAGGGCCTGAAGCAAAAGTTTGGGCACCCTGCATGGTCAGTACTTAGTAACACCCCCTTTGGCAAATATCACAGCTTGTAAATGCTTTCTGTAGCCAGCTCAGAGTCTTTCAATTTTTGTTTGGGGGATTTTCGCCCATTCTTCCTTGCAGAAAGCTTCTAGTTCAGTGAGATTCTTGGGCCATCTTGCATACACTGCTCTTTTGAGGTCTATCCACAGATCTTCGATGATGTTTAGGTCAGGGGACTGTGAGGGTCATGGCAAAACCTTCAGCTTGTGCCTCTTGAGGTAGTCCATTGTGGATTTTGAGGCATGTTTAGGATCATTATCCTATCGTAGAAGCCATCCTCTTTTCATCTTCAGCTTTTTTACAGACGGTGTGATGTTTGCTTCCAGAATCTGCTGGTATTTAATTGAATTCATTCTTCCCTCTACCAGTGAAATGTTCCCCGTGCCACTGGCTGCAACACAAGCCCAAAGCATGATCGATCCACCCCCGTGCTTAACAGTTGGAGAGGTGTTCTTTTCATGAAATTCTGCTCCCTTTTATCTCCAAACATACCTTTGCTCAATGCAGCCAAAATGTTCTATTTTAACTTCATCAGTCCACAGGACTTGTTTCCAAAATGCATCAGGCTTGCTTAGATGTTCCCTTGCAAACTTCTGACACTGAATTTTGTGGTGAGGACGCAGGAAAGGTTTTCTTCTGGTGGCTTTTCCATGAAGGTCATATTTGTGGAGGTGTCGTCGCACAGTAGAACTGTGCACCACCACTCCAGAGTATGCTAAATCTTCCTGAAGGTCTTTTGCAGTCAAACAGGGGTTTTGATTTGCCTTTCTAGCAATCCCACAAGCAGTTCTCTCGGAAAGTCATCTTGGTCTTCCAGACCTCAACTTGACCTCCACCGTTCCTGTTAACTGTCATTTCTTAATTACATTACGAACTGAGGAAACGACTACCTGAAAATGTTTTGCTATCTTCTCATAGCCTTCTCCTGCTTTGTGGGAATCATTTATTTTAATTTTCAGAGTGCTATGCAGCTGCTTAGAGGAGCCCATGGCTGCTGATTGTTGGGACAAGGATTGCAGCTGCTTAGAGGAGCCCATGGCTGCTGATTGTTGGGACAAGGCTTCTTCTTCCTTCTTCCTTCTTCCTTCTTCCTTCTTCCTTCTTCCTTCTTCCTTCTTCCTTCTTCCTTCTTCCTTCTTCCTTCTTCCTTCTTCCTTCTTTCTTCTTCCTCCTGTTTAGACGCATCTAGGTGTATTACAGTCCTCCGCAGAAAGTATAATTAATTACAGAACTTCAAGGAACTCAAGTTCTCGAATATAACCTAGTCTCACGTATAAACTGAATAATAGACTCTTCAATCAGATGTTGATTCTCTTGATGGCCAAACAAGATTTAATAGAAAACCAAAATAAATTTAAGCCAGATAGCCTCTTGAAAAACATGCTTCTTTCAATTTTGTATCAATTACAGCTCAGCAAAATAATAGTTTAACCCACAATGCCCCAGCCCAAGACTTGTTAATTTCACCATATCCCTACAACTTAAAAGGTAACAGCCTGAGACCTTTTTAACTAGTGGGTGACAAGAAAAATAATGCCTGCCCCTTAATTCATTTTTCCAATCCTCCCGTCACTTCTTCTCTATACCTTTTTTAATCCTACTTCTCAATTCTGCTCTGCCTAGGGGAACTCTAATTTCTACTTGTCTGCCCTGCAAGGAAGACTTTGCAATGCCATCCACAATTTCATTTCCCTCCAGCCCAGCATGCCCAGGTATCCATGAAAATCTAACTGCACAACCCATCTTCCCTACTCTAAACAACGCTAAGAGAATCTCAATGACAATGTCAGGACGGGCTTTTGATTTACTCCCTTTTATAGACTCTAAGGCAGCCCAAGGCCCAGAAGGTTGCTAATAATTCTGTTGCAAAGACAGAAACTCCATCTGAAACCCGGCGACCAATCTTAACTCCAAGTTGAGACACATACATCCCAAATCCTGCCCTACTGCTCTCTGGGTCCACTGAGCCATCAGTAAAAATCTTCAGATAAGATCCCCATTTATTATTTAAATATTCATTTGTGATCGATGCTGAGGAACTTGTAATGCTTCCTTGAAGCTGAAAAAGGTGGAATAGGTCTACTTCTGGTTCTGGAAAGAGCCAAAAAGGGATGGGTGGCAAACAAATTTGGTCAACTATGTCTTCCTCAGTCGGGGACAAGGTTTGAGGAGTCAGGGTATTTATAAAGCTTCGAAATTTGCATCACCTGGCCTTTCCTAACGATGACTGTGAACAAGCCATAGCCCTAACAAGCTGATTAAGGTCTGAGACCTTGGTAAAAGTTATCTGAGAGCTCAAATCTCTTGGGGTGCCCAAACTTTTGCATGGTGCTCTTTTCCTTTTTTCCCACTCTAAAATTGTACTAAACAAAAATAATACACTAATCTTCCTTAAAATGTTGAAAAGAATGTTTCATCTTTAACTTTATGACTTTTGGAGATCAGTTCATCTTCTACTCACTTAACTATTCACAGTAACAGAAATTTTGATCAGGGGTGCCCAAACTTTTACATGCCACTGTAAGATAGCGGTAAAATACAGTCACACACAAAAAAAGTCTGAGCCCCTGAGTTCATAAATGTTCCAACAGTCTGCACTTGAACTCAATACTACTTGTCTTCTGCTGAACGAACACTAGAGGGCAGCACCAACTCCAGTGTGCATGCTACGCCACGCCACCTCAGGCACTCCCTTGGAGCCACCAACTCTAATGCCTCTCTCCTGAGCGGCTGCAAGCTCATAATGACCAAGGCCATGCAGCTTGCCCACCATCTGCCAATAAACCGGTGAATCAGACTTGCAGCATTCCACATTAACAATGTTCAACAGTCTTGTGATCACTCGCCGTTAGACTGCACACCCCCTTCGCACACCCACTCCGACGCCTCTCTGCTGCAGACAGCAGCATGATCCACATCAAGTTCTTGAACTCAGTCCCATGGTTGATGAACACCATCACACAATATGCCTTCTTAACAACACTGTCAACCTGCGCAGCAGCTTTGAGTGTCCTATGGACACGGACCCCAAGATTCCTCTCATCTTCCACACTGCCAAGAATCTTACTACTGATTCTATATTCTGTCTTCAAATTTGCCCTACCGAAATGAACCACTTCACACTTATCTGGGTTGAACTCCATCTGCCACTTCTCAGCCCAGTACTGCATCTTATTGATATCCTGCTGTAACCTCCAATAACCCTCCTGACTATCCACAACACCCCCAACCTTTGTGTCACCAGCAAACTTACTAACCCACCTTTCTACTTCCGGCCAAATGAGTTTTTAAAATGCTGATTAATTACTGGTCACAAATAAAATGTTGACCAGTATTCATGTAATAAATGTAGGTTACTTCTGCTTTACAGTTTTTTATTATATCTGTACCGGAGAACACTTCCAATTTGTCTCAATTTCCTTCCTTGTGTGTTGCACTGAAGTGTGGCACATGGAGTGTGTTACAGAAAGAGATAATCTAGCTAGCAACAACCACAATATAATTTAATTTACAATAACAATGGAAAGAGACCAGAACATATTGAGCGTAATATCATTCAATTCAGGGAGAGCTAACATTTGGTGATTCAAAAATAAAAAGAATCTAGTTCACTTAGTTTGAAACTACAACGGCATCAATGAACGAAAATAGTTGAGGTAAAATTCAGGCAAATTCCTTTCAGTTTAAATGGCAGTCCATCCAAACCCAATGTGCTATATTGAAGTTAAAACAGAAAAGGGTTTATGACAAATACAGTTAAAAACCAGGATGTTTATGAAATTTCAGGGAAGGAATTGAAAAATTTAATATGGAAGGAAAAGGGAGATTATTGAAAAGGGTTAGCTGGTGGACATTACAATAAACCATTATAATTTAATAAAGAATAATCTTTAAAACCCAGCTTCTCATCTCTGACTGTTTGGAAGCAGTGGTTACTGAATTAGTTCTAACATGGCCATCACTGTGACTGCATTTGTTTGCAATGCAAACTTCAGCAAGTACCTTACTGGTGGGAGCATTTAGTACGTGCTAGCAATGCCTTTCGAAGCTGAACTCTCGCAAAGACCCATCATGAGTATGATTTGAAAGGATCATTAGCTGTTTTCTGGGTAACTGGCAAAGACTTTCAATAGTCTATTACCAGAATTGTGTAAAGTAATGAAGAAAGTAAGAACTGAGGTGTTGGTTAGAATTTTTAAGTCCTCACAGGTTGCAGAGCGAACGCTGGAAGGTCCAAGATTGCGCGGTAGGAGAAAGGGATAAACCAAGAAACTACAGACCAGAAGCCTATCATTAGATTTAGTTTTAATGCTGGCTATATGGCTCTTTCCTGCAGAAATGCAGGCACCATGTTTGAATACCAGTGAATATTAACATTGCTGTATAAGGCGAAAGAGCAGCCCTAACCAAGCCATTTTTTCTTGCATTTTTCAAAGATTCAAATGACATTTATTATCAAAGAGTGTGTAAAGTATACAGCCTTGAGATTTGCTTGCTCACAGATAGCCCCAAAGCAAGAAACCTGAAAGAACCCAACAAAAGAAAAAAAGAATAAAAATAAAAGACCAATCTCTGATGCGCAAGAGAAAGAAAAAAACACAAATCATGCAAACAATTGAAAGGAACAACAACATTCTGAACCAAAATTGAGTCCACTGATCCGAATCCCAGAACAGCCTGAGTAGGCCTAAACCCTCACTTACCAGTTCATCATATTAGCAGGGACAAACAATAGCAGCTGGGGTAGTGTTCTTAGCCTCAGCACCATGGAGAGAGGAGTGACTATCGCAGAGAATGAGCAAAATCAGCTTTTGCCTCAGATCCCGACACCCTGTCTTTTCAGCCTACGTGGACCAGTGTGTAAATTGACCAAACAATGGAACAACAAAAGGCTCTGGTGCCCTGGAGAGAGAAGTGAACATCATAGAAAGAGAGTGAAATCGACTATCACCTCTGATTTGCGTTGGCATTTAAATCGCCTAAACAGCGGATAGTACCTCACAGCAGGACCAGGGCACCGCTGTATTGAAAGGCTTCAGATCCTAGACCACACCACCCAGCCTCTTGCTCCGGGCCCAGATTTTGCCGTCTAGCTTGAAGCTGCTCCCTAGCTCTTCAAATCAGCTCGGTGCCCAGAACAATCCAACCTCGCACCTGGGCCAGTTGAACGGGCACTGAATCTCCTCTGCTCGGCACCAACTTCTCTTGGCGCCCGGAGCGAACTAACCTTGCATCCAGGCCAGTTGTATGGGCGTTGGAACTACATCTGCAATGGTCTGCAACACACCATCTTGGCTCATCCCCTGAACTTGCCTCACCATCGCTCCCCCCTTCACTGTTTGCAGCAATAATTTAACACAATTCTCCTCAGAAAATATATTTTTAGTGATGATTTTAGTCAGGTTTCTTAACTTTTTAACTATTAGAAACCTATTGCACATGTTCGGTAACACCATATTATCCCTTTTGTCACTTTGTGTCCCCTGCCTTCAAGATTCAAGATCGTTTAATGTCATTTCCTATACACAGGTGTAAGAAGAAAAAAATAATTGTTACTACTGATCTGATGCATACACACACACGCAAAGAGTAAAGAACACAATAATAGAAAACACAAAATAAATAAAGATGGTGGCACGACGCAGCGCGCAGTGGCCACTCCGGAATGAATATCTGTAATCTGTCAAGTAGGATGCCATGCACAATCTTGATTTGATGGAGACGGATGTGAGAAGCACAGAGGAACATCTGATGAAACTTCTGAAATGCCTGCTTCGCTGCCGCTGCTACTGTGTGATCCAGAATCTCTGGAGGGGAAGGCCTCGAATCCTTGGCTTTGCCTGTTGCTTGGTGGCCGGGGCCGGGGTCGAAGCGCTTGGCAGAGATGGTGCTCGGTGTCGGAGGGCTGGGCGGAGGCTCGAAGTTTTTGGACAGACTCAGAGTCGGACTGTGGTTGGGTGCTTCCAGGGTGCTGCATTGGCAGGTTTGCGGTGCCGGAGGTTCATGGCAGGGAGAGTTTTTCTTCCTTCTACTGTCTGCGTGAGATGATGGGGCTATCAGGACTTTGAGACTGTTTTTTACCATGCCCATGGTCTGTTCTTATCAAATTATGGTATTGCTTTGCACTGTTGTAACTATATGTTATAATTATGTGGTTTTTGTCAGTTTTAGTCTTGGTCTGTTTTGTGTTTCTGTGATATCATACTGGAGGAACGTTGTATCATTTCTTAATGCATGCATTTCTAAATGACAATAAACGAGGACTGAGTGTCCTCATAATCTAATCTAATCTAAAAAATACATACAGTAGCTTATATACATAGATTGTGTGTCCATAAAGTAATGCTGCGCTGTACACAAGGTGACCAATGGTAAATAATAATGTAGTGGTGGAGTTAATGGGTTGAAGTGTAGATCAGCCTTATTGCTTGGGGCGTGCAACTGTTTTGAGTCTGGTGGTCTGAGCGTGGATGCTTCTTGGCCTGCTCCCTGAAGGTAGTGGGATGAAAGACCATGGGCTGGGTATGTGGGATCCATCATGATGTTACTGGCCTTTTTCCGGCACCTCTCTGTATATATAGTACTGTGCAAAAGTCTTGGGCCCATTATACAGCTAGGGTGCCTAAGACTTTTGCACTGCTCTGTAGTAATTTTATGTATTGCACTGTACAGCTGCTGCTGCAAAAAAATAAATTTCATGACATCTGTGAGTGATGATAAACCTGATTCTGATTGGGTCTCTTTTGCGGACAAAGAGTGGGAAAGGGGCAGGGAGAGGGGAATCATGGTTGGGAAACGGGTAAAGGAGAGGGGAGAGAGTGGAAAGCACCAGAGAGACATTCTGTAATGGTCAATAAACGAATCAAATGACATTGCCTGATGACTCAGGGCTGGATGTGTCTGCACTCACGTCACTGCTGCGGCTGGCATTCTTTCTCTGCCACCTGTCTCACACCCCTCCATCTGTGCTCCACCCTTGCTATTTCAAACATCCTTTGCTTCTGCCAGATTTACAAACTCACTCTTCCCTCCACGTTGACAAATACAGCTGTATACTGTATGTGTGTGTAAGACCTTTGCATGGCACTGCATGTACTTGTTGACAAGTGAGCTGGTGAGGGTGATGTGTCGAGCAGCTTTGACTACCCTAGTAGAGCCTTCCTTTCTGCTGTAGTGCAGATTTCGTAACAAGCAGTGATCCATCTTGTTGAGGTGCTCTCTACTGGGCAGCTGTAGAATGATGTGAGGACAGATGTGCAAATTCCTTCTCTCTTCAGGCTTCTCAGAAAGCAGAGGCAGTGGTGAGCTTTCAAGACTGTGTCAGATGTGTTTTGGGACAATAAGAGGTTGTGGGCGATGTGCACTCCCAGGAGTCTGAAACTGCTTACTGTTGCTGTGCTGCCGATATAAGGTGGAGAGTGAGTGTTGAGAGTTCGCCTGAAGTCGATGACCATTTCCTTGACCTTGTTGAGTTTAGAAAGGGATTAGTTCTCCGGTACCTGACAAACTGTTCCATCTCCTCTCTAGGCCATCTCATCATTGTTGGTGAGGACACCACCCCAGCATCCTGTCATCAGCGAACTTAATGATGTCATCGCTGGGGTGTTTGGCTGTACAGTCACGTGTGAGCAGAGTGTACAGCGATGGGCTCAGCACACAGACCTGGGGGGCAACCATGTTGAAGATGATGGGGAAGGAGGAGATTTGTTTGGTAGGAAGTCCGACACCTAGTTGCACAATGGTATATTTAGACTGAGAAGAGGGACTTTGTTCACCAAGGTCTGAGGGACAATAGTGTTGCATGCCAAAATGAAATCCAGAAGCAACACTTTGACAAAAGTGTCTTTGTTTTCTAGGTGTGTCAAGGCCAGGTGCATGACAGAAGCTATGGCACCTGTCGCAGAGGGGTCCTGTTGGTAAGCATTTTGCTGAGGGTCCAATGTGGCAGGAATGGAGTTTTGGATATGTGCTATTATCCAAAATGATGGTGATTTGCATCAGTGCCACTGGCCGGTACTCCTTTAGTTCTGAAGCTGTAGAGTTCTTTGGTGCAGGGATGATGGTGGCTGTAGGGACAGCTGCCTGGATGAATGAAGTATTGATGATGTCTGTGAAGACATCAGAGAACTGGTCTGCACACTCCTTGAGTACTCAGTCTGGGATGTTGCCTGGCATGGCCATCTTGTAGGGGTTGACTTTCTACAGTTCTTCTCACATCTGCTGCTGTTACACACTGTGTTTACTCACCTGGGAGGGGAACAGCCTTTGTGGCAGGTGTTGTATTACAAGCCTTGATGTGTCCATAAAAGTTATTTAGAGCATCAGGAAGAGAGGCATCACTGGTACAGACAATGCTGTTTTTCTTTGCGTATTCAGTCATGCCCCTGATACCCCGCCACGTATGCTGGGGATCATTATTGGGGAGGTGTTCTTGAATTTTTCTTGTGTGTAGGCTGTCTTTGCCTTCCTGATGCCTTTTACTGACTCTTGAATTTTTTTCTCCTGATTTCCCACCTTCCTGGCTTTCATCAGTTCTGTTTTAAGAAAAAGTTTCACCTGGAAAGATTAACATTTTTCCACCTCCTACAGAAGCTGGTTAACTGCCTGAGCTTTGCCAGCATTTTCTTTCCAACGTATGCAGTATTTTGTCTTTGTGTTATGCTCTTTTGACTGTTTTCTTTGGAACATAGTTGGTAAAACAAAGGCTCGACTGAGGTTTTCAAGATGATGTGAGGTTTTGGTCGTGTAGACCTTTAACATTTTATATTCTCAGGAAAATGTAGTGCCCGAAAATGAAACTGCATGTTGACTTATCTCAGTCCAGTTAAGCTCTTAAGAAAATGTTCAAAATACTCTGAAACTCTGAACACATAAGTAAAAAAAACAACTATTTTCAAGCCACAAATAATAATTCATTTTGTCAGTTAGCTTTTTAATGATAATCGGTTAAAAACTTTAAATAATACCTTCTGGATTATTTTAGCAAATAGGTCTATGTTTATTGTGGGAGAGTCACATTTCAATATGCTAAATAAATAAAGTGAACGAAGAACTGATGTGACCCAGGAAATTACAAGCGTGGCTTCCTATCGAGTTCTTTAGCTCCTATCGAGTTCTTTAGTCAACTACTAAAATCAACACCTGACATTGTAATAATCTGCACAACGTCCTGCAATAACTTTCTAAACTTACATTTGTTTCTGTATACTATCGTGCCTCTTTTAATAATGAATGTTAGTCTGAACTGCAGTTTGGATGTGGTACACTGTGTCAGAAGCAGAACACTGTTCTATTGGGCAGTGCCAGCAATGTTTCCTCTAATTTGTAATGGCCACTGTGCGCAAAAAACTTGCGCTGTGCAGTTTGGGCCCAGTGACAACAACTGAATTTTATATAGAGATGTATTCATTTTAACAGCTAGCAAAACACTGTCAATAAGAACTAATTCTCCAACAACTTCAGCACTGCGACAATACATGCAGATAACACCAGTTTCTGTACTATACATAAATATTTCACATAGCTGCCCATTCCTGACCTCATAAGCTTTCAGTGTAGCAGTTTCTACTGTTTTCTTAAGCTATTGTGCTTTAAATGAACTAGCAGTTACTTTGTGCTTCACTCTCTTTGCTTTTTCGGAATTCAACATAGTGAATCAATAATTTCTTCACAAGATAAATAAGCCAGTTCTAAAATCTGCAGACAAATGACAAACTCCACATTATCAAAACCGTTTACATCAGAAATCGGAAAAGGAAATGTGATTGTGTAAGATCGTGAAATATACTCAACATGCCAACGAGGTAGAGGTTGGCAACCTTTTGTGCACAGTTTAAATTCCTTTGTGTGCTAGTAGCAAAAGATGTGTGTGCGAGCACACGTGCACACCTTAGTGAGAACATTGAATGCCAGAATTCCTTTACATTCTCAGGGTGACCTGCTGCTCTTTTTTTTGGCTTCACTGGATAATTGCTGTTTGATTCATCACACTTGTACGACAGGGAATTTTAAGGAAAAGATTACTCTTAGACGATACCTGACTGGGGCACCTTGCATAAAACTATCCCAGCTCACTCCCATACACACCCTGATGTTAACTAATTCCAAATCAATTACCTGACTTGTATACTGAAAAACTGTGGCTGCACCTAAATTTACTCTTGGGGTGGTAAACTGCTGAAGAGAGATCCTGAGAGCTGCTTACGTGTGGGTGCTACAGGTCGCTAAAAATGATCTGAAGCAATATGATGCTTCAAAACTGACCGGTGGTTAGTCCGGCCAGGACTGCTGACCTGTCCATATCATTGAGATGTCTTGTACACCACAATAAGTATCCTTCCCACTGTGTTCTGTTTGAAGCTAAACTATGGAAATCAGAGGATATTGAGTTCGGGTGAGAACATAAAACTGAAGTTAGGGTAAGGATTGAAGGTGACTGTGGTTGCCTTCTGCTTTTGTCTCCAATGTTATGTTTTTATTTCCCTGACTTGTTTCTTGTTTGTACTTTCTTATCATGTCTTTTCCAGGAATGCTGACTTTGAAGCAACACACACACACAATGCTGGAGGAACTCAGGAGGCCAGGCAGCATCTATGGAAAAGAGTACAGTCAATGTTTCGGGCCAGGGGTCCTGCTGAAGGGTCTTGGCCCAAAACCTTGACTGTACTCTTTTTCATAGATGCTGCCTGGCCTGCTGAGTTCCTCCAGGTTACTTGAATTTCCAGCATCTGCAGATTTTCTCATTTATGATGACTTTGAAAATGGTTTTGTTGCTACATTCAAAGCAACTTTTATTTGCTTCTTTTTGCCCACTGACCCTCATCACTTTCACCGAGTGCATTATTGCTTTTAGACTGACTAGACGAAAACTCACTAGCCTCTTTTGTCCATCTTCAAAGGTGCTGCCGCTTCTGCTCAACATTTCCATTGTGGTTCTTGGCAAAAAGAACAATGATGGAGCAAAAGCAGGGCATCCTGAAGGAGGATCCTCCCTTTAAAATGCATGATTTAAAACTACTTCATAACAAATCAACAAAAGCCTGTGTGAATTTAATACAAACCCAGTAAAGCAGTATTATTCAAAATAGTATGTTGGCTCCTGATATTCTGATAGATTTATGAAAGAAAAGTGGAAATTGTTGATTAACAGACTCCCTGTCACACCCCACCATCTGGGCTTTCACTCCCCCTACAGTCAGTCTGGTTTGCTCGAGGAGCAGCCCACGATTTGATGGCATAAAGCCTACATAGTATCTGGCATTCAACTCTGCAGTGTATCACATGGAATAACAAGAGTCTGGAGTGAAAAGAAGGTAGTTTCACTCAATACAACTTAAATAACTGTAAATAGATCTTCAGGTAGGACAAAATTCCATTTCTCCAGACCAAAATAATCCCTTTACAACACAACCAATAAACAACTATGAAAATAAATGTCGCAGAATAAGATCTGTTCATATAACTCAAAGCTGTTTTGAGTTGCACCCACCAAAGTTCTGAGAAGTGAAATCAGTGGAGAGAAAGCATCTTGCCTCTGAATATCCAGGTTTCATGGCCTGGGCCTCACTGGCACAGTCAGCATTTATTTCCCATCTTCAATTGTCTTTGAGCCATTTACTTGAACTTGACATTCCTTCTGCTGAAGTTGTTCCCACATCGCTGTTGCCTAGGGATTTACACCCAGCAACGGCGAAGTATTTGCAACATATCTTCAAGTCACGCTGGCTTACAGGTGAAGACCACTTGTGGCTACTGAGTCTATCCCTGTTAGTGAGAGAGATTACAGACACAGGAAAAGCTATCAGAAAGAGAGAATAGCCACGGTGCATTTAGTAAATGGTGCACATTGCAGCTACCAGGCATCAATGGTGGAGGAAATGAATGTTTAGGGTGGTAGATGAGGTGCCAGTCCAAATGGGCTGCTTTGTTCTGGATGTTGTTGTGCTTCTAGAGATTTGTTAGAACTGCAGTTTTCTGGGTGAGTGGTGATTATTCCATTGCATTCCTGACTTGGGCCTTGGTGGAGTGTCAGGAGATGAATCACTTGCTAAATTTACCCAGCCTCTGGACCTACCCTGGTTGCAGTGATATTCACATGACTGCCTGACGTCACTATCCCTGATGTGATGGTCTGGCGAAGTGTGGGATACACAGACTTCTTAGTCCCCACAAAGTCCACAATACCTCATAGGTGCCCATTTTAACCTGCCAGCCTGCTCTAATCATTTCAAATAAGTTATACCTCATGCTTATCCCAGTGTGATGACAGAATAACTTACTGCTTCTCTCTCATTCCGTAAGTGCTGCCTGACCTACTAAGTGTTTCCAATATATTCTATTTTTATTTAAGTTTATCTCTCATGTTGATTCATTTCCTACCTGCCTGAGACTCAAGGTATTCACTCAGAATCAAACCTACTGAGAACTCAGCCAGTGTGGTTAGTGGTGATGCTGCCAAGTCACTTGTTGGTGGATGTGAGAACTCAGCCAGTGTGGTTGGTGGTGATGCTGCCAAGTCACTTGTTGATGGATGTTGAAGTCGCCCATTTTTGTGCCCTTGCCACATTTAGCATTCCTTTGATGTGTTGTTCACATGGAGGAGAACTAATTCATTACTTGAGGAAGGACGGTAGGTAATACTCAAGGGGAGATTTACTTGCTCATGTTTAACCTGATGCTGCAAGTCGGTATGGAACCTGGAGTCAATGTTGAATGTTCCTGAGGGAAACTCCTTCCTGCCTGTATACTACCGTGCCCGGGCCTCTGGCTGATTTACGTAGTCGATGGCCAAGGTGTGTCCAAGGATTATGACACATTCAACACATTCTCAGTAGGTTTGATTCTGAGTGAATCAGGCTGTTGCTTAATGAGTCTATGTTCATAGATGTTTTGTGAGGAGGAGTCTGCAGTGTTAACTGGAGTGGGAAATCTTTGCCTTTTCTGAATTCTGTGTCTGGGTCAACGTTGGGAAGTACAGTATAGACCAGCGGTCCCCAACCACCGGGCCGCGGACCGATATCGGGCCGCAGAGCATGCACTACCGAGCCGCGAAGAAGCGATATGATTTGGTCAGCTGCACCTTTCCTTATTCCCTGTCAAGGCCACTGATCATCTATTACGCATGCGAGGTCATGACCCGCGCGTCATCCGTGTCAGGGCGGGAAGGCAATCAACTCCTCGAGCTTGCAAATGACGACGGGCTGAAAAGTATGTTTGACATAACATCTCTGTCGGCATTTTGGATCAAAGTCAAGGCTAAATATCCTGAGATAGCCACGAAAGCGCTGAAAACGTTGCTTCCATTTCCAACATTTTTCTGCGAAGCGGAGTTTTCTGCAATGAATGCAACGAAAACTAAACTGCGGAATAGACTGGACATCAGGAACCTCCTTCTAGTATCTCTGTCTCCCATCACCCCTCGATAGGACGGTGTTGCAGGGAAACAAGCCCAGGGCTCCCACTGATTCAGCGATATTGGTGTGTTGCAATGATTTTATATGTTCATACGGGGAAAATATGTGCTGTGCGTTTAATATCCAAATATTACTTAAAATGTTATGATGCTATTGACTTATAAGTGACCTATATAACCATATAACAATTACAGCATGGAAACAGGCGATCTGGGCCCTTCTAGTCCGTGCCGAACGCTACTCTCACCTAGTCCCACCGACCTGCACTCAGCCCATAACCCTCCATTCCTTTCCTGTCCATATACCTATCCAATTTTTCTTTAAATGATCATATCGAACTTGCTTCTGCCACTTCTACTGGAAGTTCGTTCAACACTTCAAGCTCCCCTGATAATTGACTTATAATTATATCCATGCGAGGAAAATATGCGCTCTGTGTTTATTATTAAATTCGTTAGATAAACCTTTTTAGAAACAAAATTGAGTGTATTACCCACTTATCACCTATATTCCGGTAGTGATTAACACCCACCCCCACGAACAGAATCGCCAAAAAGTATTTGCTTTGGGGAGGGGGGGAGGGAATCGGCAGGTCACGATGCGCATGCGCATTGGTGCCCACGCAAGGCTTCATGGTCATTGTAGTTTTGGGTAAACGCATTTGATGCTACTCTTGTTCGTTGGCAATCCTACCCCCCCCACCGCCCACACCCCGTCGGCCGGTCCGCAAGAATATTGTCAATATTAAACCGGTCCGCAGTGCAAAAAAGGTTGGGAACCCCTGGTATAGACGGTATATTCTCTCTTTGTTTGAACGTAGTGATGGTGATGGCTTCATCCTCGTGACTTTCTCAAAACTTCGGAGTCAACCACGTTGGGTGGGTCTGCGATTTGCAGTTGGGCAAGATTGCACGTGAATGACAGATTTCCTCCTTTGAAGGTTATCACTCCATCACTTGGCTTTCAATACAGTTTTTCTGGTCTCAATTTCTAAAAACTCTGTTGTTTATCCAGATTACTAAATGTATTAAAATTCCACAGCTGCTGTGAGGTATTTGAGGTCTGAAATCTGGATTACTTGTCTGGTAATTCATATTGTGACACAAGAAGTTATTCTGTGGGAAATAAGTGAAGGAAACATATGTATTGCCTTAAATTAGGCAACCTATCTTCATCTGGAGGAGATGACAAACTTTTGGAGAAGGTTTAGAAGAGGGAAAACGGAAGAGTTTTTCTGGTCAAAATCTTTGATTTGTTATAAAACTACTCTTCTGGCGAAAAATTCAAAGGTTCAAAGGTCGAATTTAATGTCAGAGAAATATATACAATATACATCCTGAAATGCTTTTTCTTCGCAAACATCCATGAAAATAGAGGAGTGCCCCCAAAGAATGAATGACAGTTAAATGAGAGAGCCCCAAAGTCCCCCCCCCCAGTTCCCCACTCCTGTGCGTAAGCGGCAGCAAGCAATGATCCCCCTCCCCCCACCAGCAAAAAAAAATGCATTGGTGCCGTCACCAAGCCCAAGCGTGTGCTAAGTAATAGCAAAGACACAGACCAAAGTTACCCCAAAAGCTTCGCATTTCATCCGATATTCGACAAACCACAGGTTCTCTCTCTCCGTCCCCCATTTTCACTGCGAGCAGGAGACGTAACAACAACCCGCTAGTTTACCATGCTAAAAGTCCGTTTTGTTGCTTTTTTCGAGCTCTGTGTCCGAAGATCACAAAGACCTTGTGTCTTCAGGCCCACAGTGAAAGATTTTCCGGCCTCCCCGACGACACACGAGTCTCCTGCTGTGACAACGACCCTCGATCCGCCCATCTCTAGAGCCCCAAGATCTTAGGCTACCAAACACGATCGAGACTCTCAGGCCAAACGCTTGGCATGTCGAATAACGGCCAGTCATGGAACCCTGAGAATGGGTCCCATTCCCACAAAGAACCGAAGCCTGCGTTTAACTCCAGATCAGAGTCTTCAAAAGAACCCTGAAAGGGAAAAATAAAGATATTAAAGGTGGAAATAGAGCTGTTCCCGAAGATGCAAGCAAAGGAGTTGCTGTTAGGTGCCATTATCCCTCCAGAGAGAGAGAAATCAAGAGAGGAGATCCTCTTGAGTGACAAATGTAGTTAAATAAATGGGTTGGATTGAGTTGACTGTTTCAATCTGATATATTGCAGATGAGCAGAGATCATGTCTATGGTTATGCAGAGTTTGATTGGGTTATGTATCTGGTATTAGGAACATAGAAACCCCACAGCACAATACAGGCCCTTCAGCCCACAAAACTGTGCTGAACATGTTCTTATCTGAGAAATTACCTAGGATTACCCATAGCTCTCTATTTTTCTGAGCTCCATGTACCTGTCCAGGAGTCTCTTAAAAGACCCTATCGAATCCACCTCCACCACCGTCACCGGCAGCCCATTCCACACACTCACTACTCTCTGCATAAAAAAACTTACTCCTGGTATCTCCTTTGTGCCTACTTCCAAGCACCTTAAAACTATGCCTTCTTGTGCTAACCATTTCAGCCCTGACTATCCACATGATCAATGCCTCTCATCATCTTATACACCTCTATCAGGTTATCTTTCATCCTCCATCGCTCCAAGGAAAGAAGGCTGAGTTCACTCAACTTATTCTCATAAGGCATGCTCCCCAATCCAGGCATACTTGTAAATCTCCTCTGCACCCTTTCTATGGTTTCCATATCCTTTCTATAGTGAGGCGACCAGAACTGAGCACAGTACCCCAAGTGGGGTCTGACCAGGGACCTACATAGCTGCAATAGTACCTCTCGGCTCCTAAACTCAATCCCATGATTGCTGAAGGCCAAAGCACTGTATGCTTTCTTAGCCACAGAGTCAACCTGCGCAGCAGCCTTAAGTCTCCTATAGACTCGGACCCCAAGATCCCTCTGATCCCCCACACTGCCAACAGTCTTACCATTAACACTATATTCTGTCATCATATTTGATCTACCAAAGTGAACCACCTTACACTTATCTGGGTTGAACTCCATCTGCCACTTCTCAATCCATTTTTGCATCCTATCGATGTCCCACTGTAACTTCTGAAAGCCCTCCACGCTATCCACAACAACTTCAACCTTTGTGTCATCAGCAAATTTTACCAAACCATCCCTCCATTTCTTCATCTAGGTCATTTATAAAAATCATGAAGAGTAGGGGTCCCAGAACAGATCCCTGAGGCACACCACTGGTGACCAAACTCCATGCAGAATATGACCCATCTACAAGCACTCTTTGCCTTCTGTGGGCAAGCCAGTTCTGGATCCACAAAGCAATTTCCCCTTGGATCCCATGCCTCCTTACTTTCTCAATAAGCCTTGCACGGGGTACCTTGTCAAATGCCTTGCTGAAATCCATATTCACTACATCTACTGCTCTATCGTTATCAATGTGTTTAGTCACATCCTCAAAAAATTCAGTTAAGCTCATAAGACATAAGCTGCCTTTCATAAAGCAATGCTGACTATTCCTAATCATATTATGTCTCTCCAAATGTTCATAATTCCTGCCTCTCAAGATCTTCTCCATCAACTTACCAACTGGGCTATAATTTCCTGGGCTATCTCTACTCCCTTTCTTGAATAAAGGAACAACATCCGCAGCCCTCCAATCCTCTGGAACCTCTCTTGTCCCCGTTGATGATGCAAAGATCATTGCCAGAGGCTCAGCAATCTCCTTCCTTGCCTCTCACAGTAGCCTGGGGTTCATCTTGTCCGGTCCCAGTGACTTATCCAACTTGATGCTTTCCGAAAGCTCCTCCACATCCTCTTTCTTAACATCTACATGCTCAAGCTTTTCAGTCCGCAGTTAGTCATCCCTACAATCGCCAAGATACTTTTCCGTGGTGAATACTGAAGCAAATACTCATTAAGTATCTCTGCTGTGTCCTCCGGTTCCATACACACTTTTCCACTGTCACACTTGATTGGTCCTATTCTCTCACGTCTTATCCTCTTGCTCTTCACGTACTTATAGAATGTCTTGGGGTTTTCCTTAATTCTGTCTGCCAAAGCCTTCCCATGGCCCCTTCTTTGTCTCCTAATTTCTTTCTTGAGCTCCTTCCTACTAGCTTTATAATCTTCTAGATCGCTATCATTCCCTAGCTTTTTGAACCTTTTGTAAGCTCTTCTTTTCTTCTTGACTAGATTTACAACAGCCTTTGTATACCATGGTTCCTGTACCCTACCATCCTTTCCCTGTCTCATTGGAACATACCTATGCAGAACCCCATGCAAATATCCCTGATCATTTGCCACATTTCTTCCGTGCATTTCCCTGAGAACATCTGTTTCCAATTTATGCTTCCAAGTTCCTGCCTGATAGCCTCATATTTCCCCTTCCTCCAATTAAACACTTTCCTAATTTATTTGTTCCTATCCCTTTCCAATGCTATGGTAAAGGAGATAGAGTTGTGATCACTAGCTCCAGAATACTCTCCCACTGAGAGATCTGACCCCTGACCAGGTTCATTTCCCAATACCAGATCAAGTACAGCCTCTCCTCTTGTAGGCTTATCTACATATTGCATCAAGAAACCTTCTTGACCCATCTAATAAACTCCACTCCATCTAAACCCTTCACTCTAGGGATATGCCAATCGATATTTGGGAAATTAAAATCTCCCACCATGACAACCCTGTTATTATTACACCTATTTCTTTGCTTGGAAACCAGTAGATTAATGGAATAAGTTATTGGTCAGAGTGAGTATCTGGATGCAGTGGTGATCACATTTTATTTCTTATTGTAAGGACGAGAATAGGCAATAAATAGCTGCTATACGTGGATGATAGCTGTTTGAAGAACCAGATTGCCAGATCTGCAGCTAAGTGGTAACTGCCATGCTAAACTACCTGAGCGTGGTAAAGTAGTTGTCAGTAGGTTTAGTACTGAAGCGCAGCTTGGAAGCAACTTTCCTTGCTTGGAAACCAGTCGATTACTCGATCAACAGTCATTTCCACTGATAATAGAAATTAACAATCAACAACAGGTATCAGGTACTTAGGAAGGGGATGAAGATTACCACAGAAAGCCCAGATGGAGAGAATTTAGAAAGGAAGATGTACTTACAAAAAGAAAGAAATGCACCTTGCTCTCCTGCTGCAAATGTTACTGGCCAGAAGGCTTGGCTTCTCCACATTCTTCTGTAAGGTCACAGACTCTTCCACTTTGTGACTCCTTTATGCAGTTTATTAAGGCAGAGTAGGATATCACTGGATGTTTACTGTGAACTGCTAGTTTCTAAAAAACATTATTAGTGTGTTGGTGAAATCTTGACAGTATCTGAGGAAATCTCTCAATGTGCTTCAAAGGTCCCCTTTATTGCTCTGAGACCAAGTGAGCACCACCTGAATGAAATGTTTGATCTGAGGACTCTGGGATTCTTAACCAAAATGAATTTAGTCACAGAACACTACAACACAGAAACAGGCCATTCAGCCATCTAGGCTGTGTCAAACTCTTAATCCGCCTAATTCCATTGGCCTTGACCTGGACCATTACCCTTCATACTCCTCCCTTCCATATACCTGTCCAAATTTATCCTAAGCATTGAAATCGAATCCAAATCCATCACTTCCATTGGCAACTTCTTCCACACTCGCACCAACCTCTGAATGAAGTAGAACCCCCTCGTGT
The DNA here is from genome assembly GCF_030028105.1 of Mobula birostris. NCBI lineage: Eukaryota > Metazoa > Chordata > Chondrichthyes > Myliobatiformes > Myliobatidae > Mobula > Mobula birostris. The sequence goes on along the minus strand of NC_092375.1, from coordinate 43,510,780 downwards.
TCAAAAAAAATTTCATTAACCTAATGAAAGGTTAAACATTTTACATTTGACCCTTAACTCTTAATCCATGATCTCTATTCTTAGTCTCACCCAACCTGAGTAGAAAATTTATTTGCCCTACTTATACCCGTTATAATTTTATATACATCTCTCACAGGGTTCTCAACCTGAGGTCTATGGATCCTTTGATTAATGGTAGGGGTCCATTGCATAAGAGAAGGTTGGGAGCCCTTAATTTGTCAAACCTCCCCTCATTCTCCTCTGCTCTTGGGAATAAAGTTCTAACCTATTCAACCTTTCCCTATGACCCAGGTCCTCAAGTCCTGGCAACATTGTTGTATATTTTCACTAGACTCTTTCAATCTTATTGACATCTTTCCTCTAGGTAGGTCACCAAATATTGCACACAATTCTCCAAATTAGTCCTTACCAGCGTCATATACAACTTTAATATAACATGCCAATTCCCGTACTCAATACATTGATTTATGAAGGTCAATGTACCCAAAGCTTTCTTTACGATCCTGCCTGTGACCATACTTTCAAGGAATGATAGTTCTGTATTCCCAGATCCCTCTGTTCTACTGCATTCCTCAACACCCTATCATTCACTATGCAAGTCCTAGCTGGTTTGTCCTCCCAAAGTGCAGCACCTCACATTTGTCTGCATTAAGTTCTGTATGCCATTTTTCAGCCCATTTTTCCACTGCAAGTTTTGATACTTTCCTCACTGCACTACCTCACTGCCCACTCTCAGACTGATCAGTCTCAAGTTATAAAAGTTTTAGGATGAGACTAACTGAATTAAACAAGTTTACTTATTATTCAAACACCTCAAAGAATCCAATGGTGGGCAATATTTTATTGGTTACTTCAGTTTGTTACAGTTTAGCTACATATTAGGATATTCAAATTGCAGTGAAACTTATTAAATTTTGCATTAAAACTCTTGGAAGATATGCAGTAACAGTCAATTAAATTTTTAATACAATTCAAGCTTAAATAATTTTACAGGAAGATTTTTTTTCATGTTTTTCCATCAGGATTTATGTTTTATACAGTTAGTTTTTTTCCTCATGCAAATACTACAACTAATACAGTGGATTAATTGGGACGCATCATGGAGGGAGTCTAGAGGAGGTTCACGAGATTGATTCCAGGAATGAATGGGGTTAACATATGAGGAATGTTTGGCAGCTTTACGAAGAATGCGAGGGGATCTAATTGAAACACCAAATATTGAAAGGACTAGATAAGGTGAATGTGAAGAGGATGCTTCCTATGTGGGGGTATCCAGAACTAGAGGGCACAACCTCAAAATTGAGGAGTGACCCTTTAGAACAGAGGTAAGGAGGAATTTTTTAAGACAGAGAGTAGTAAATCTGTGGAATGTTTTGTCACAGACTGTGGCGGAGGCCAAGTCCGTGCGTGTATTTAAGGCGGAAGCTGATTGTTTCCTGATCAGTCAGAACATCAAGGGATGTGGTGAGAAGGCAGGTATATGGGGTTGAATGGGATCTGGGATCAGCCATGATGGAATGATGGAGCAGACTCAAAGGACTGAATGGCCTAATTCTGCTCCTGTGTCTTATGGTCTTATCATGACAAGTACATTTTGGCCCAATTAAGCAGCTGCCTCGATTACTTGAAGTTTCAAGGAAATAGTTAAAAGGTTTAAAAGAGACAAACTACTGTTTAACTGAGTAACAATTTATGTATTTAAATGAAATATAGAACTAACTAGAACACTTACCAATACATCTATGGTATGAATAAGACTGTGTATTAGTTCCTAACTGTTGTCAGTGGAGGAATGCATCTGCCGTGTTCTCATGATTGACTGTAAATAAACAAAATCAATGCTGACACTGATGCCTTCATATATGATTGCTTCCTCCAAATCTTTATTTTCATTACAACCCGCAAGATAATTGTCGATATTTAAATTCTTCGTAATTCCTAACTTGTTGAAGTAGTGAAATTGCTTCATTTTCACTCCCAGCCATTGCAGGCATCTGCAATTTACTTTAAAAGTTTAGTTACTGTTATTATTTATGCACAGCAAACTCCCATAAACAGTAACAAGATAAAAGACTGTATACAGGTGTCCCCCACTTTTCGAACGTTCGCTTTACGAAACCTCACTGTTACGGAAGACTTACATTAGTTCCCTGTTTTTGCTAACAGAAGGTGTTTTCACTATTACGAAAGAAAAGCAGCACATGAAAAAAAAGCAGCACGCAAAAAAAAGCAGCGCACGCCCCGAGCAGCTGCTCCTCCCCCGAATTCAGAACGGTATTCTCGCCAGCATCGCTTAAACACGTGCCTGTGAGCAGCCGTTAGCAAGATGAGTTCTAAGGTATCGGAAAAGCCTAAAAGAGCTTGTAAGTTTGTTACACTTAGCGTAAAACTAGACATAATTTAAGCGTTTCGATCGTGGTGAACGAAGTAAGGACAAAGTAAGTTTGGCTTGTGGAAGCTGACGAAGATGATGTTGAAGAGGTTTTGGCATCCCATGACCAAGAACTGATAGATGAAGAGCTGATGCAATTGAAGAGGAAAGGATAACAATCGAAACCGAATGCAGTAGCGAACGGACTGAGAGTGAAGTTGTCCAGGAACTGAGCGTGAAGCAACTGCGTAAGATTTTCGCTGCAATGATAAAGTACGACTTTAATTTTGAAAGGGTACGTCGGTTTAGGGCATATTTGCAGGGTGGTTTGAGTGCTTACAAAGAACTGTATGATAGAAAAATGTGCAAGACTAGCAGTCAAGCAAGCCTTAAGCAGACGACGAACCTTGACCTTCGACATCGAGGCAGGCAGACATAGAAGAAGATGAGCTGCCTGCCCTGATGAAAACAAACCACCCCAACCCCCGGGCCACGGAGAATGCAGCGGTAGCTGGGACGCACCCAGCACATCTTTAAGAAAAAAGCCGAAATAAACAAGCTAATTAATTAGGTGCCGCCTGGCACGTAGATGTTGGCCCAGATCAGAAGCGATTGCCGATTGCGTCGCCTCTGATCTGGGCCAACATTTACGTGCCGGGCGGCACCTAATTAATTAGCTTGTTTATTACGGCTTTTTTACTTAAAGATGGGCTGGGTGCGTCCCAGCTACCGCTGGACTCCTGCATGCTTCGCGGCAATGTATCGGTTGGCGGCCTGGAGGGTGGGGGCCACTGCTCCACCCCAACCTCTGACGACTCAGCCTAACACACCATCATCAGTGTGCTTGGCGCTGTCTTCCCGATTCCTGTAAGTGATACTACACTGTAGATGCATTATTTCTACTTTATACCGGCTGTGTATTTTTACGTGTTATTTGGTATGATTTGGCTGGCTGGCTTCACAGCTTAAAGGTTCTGGAGAGTGTTTTTGCCAACAGTGCTTGGGTCGTGCTTTTGCCGAGAGCGCTTGCGTGAGATTTTGCTACGGAGAACAGTGCGGCATTGATTGTAGAGAAGTGTAGGCTGTGTATTTATCATATCACTCCTGCTTTTACTATATGTTACTGTTATTTTAAGTTTTATGTGTTATTTGGCATGACTTGGTAGGTTATTTTTGGGACTGCGAACGCTCACAAATTCTTTCCATATAAATTAATGGTAATTGCTTATTCGCTTTACGACATTCCGGCTTATGAACCGTTTCATAGGTACGCTCTACCTTCGGATGGCGGGGGAAACCTGTAATTGGTTTCAACAGTGCAGTCCAAGAAACAAATATCAGTCAAACTATCAGGATAGCTTCCCTGCGTTTTTCAAGAAGCCCTGGATCTTTCATACCCACCACAGTATTAGAAAAATGGCACCTATGACAACCCATGCAATCAGTCAGATTTTCACTGTTATCAACTTAACTTGTGCACCCAGATCTCAGAACTGGGACTTGAACTAGCAACTGTTTGTCTCAAATTTTACTACTGAACCCGGACTGATGCGTAGATAATTAAAGATTTATTTTCAAGACAGTTCATATTTTATTGTGCATAGCTGCTATTTTTCAGCTCTCATGGAAATAATTGGAAACAAATGTCATAAACTACATTATGATTGCAGTTATGCAGACCATTAATAATATCAAGCCTCCTTGAAGTGGATACTGTACCAGATATTCCAAGAAACTCGTTACAGAGCATCAGTCACTGATGTCTGCATTGAATTCCTGTCTATATAGATGGGATAAAGCCCTCTCTCCCAATAGACTAGGAAAGAGACAGATGACAAAATAAAAATTCAAATTTGGGTTGATTGGACTAGATTCTGAAAAATGTTAAATAAAAGCTGATCTGTATTTCACTTAACAACCTAGTCACTCCATGCATTTTAAAAAGAGCTACTCATATTGTGTTGGCATGTTATTTATGTGTAAGGAAGGGAAAAGATCTGGGACTGAGATATGGCTGAAAAGAATATAGCTGCAAATGATCTTTTATTGCATAATCAGATTTAGCCTTGCCTGTTTGCTGATAGTTGATTTAAAATATCTACAGAAAATCACTTAAATAACAGAATGTGTCATAAAATAAAAACATTATGGTGTGAGGATCAGTTTTGCATTTGTAATTTTCTATAGCTGGTCTGGAAGAGGGCAGTGAAGATGATTCAGTAATAATATTACCAAAGAAGTTGGAGGATTTTGTGAAGACAGAACTAATGATACTGCTCAAATACGTTAAGGTGTCTGTTGTGGGTGGTCTAGATATCAGAAGCATACTGAAGGGCAAAATTACTAGTACCAGGTAGGCATGAATCTTAGGCTGGGCAGTTTGGATCTCCATAGTACATTTTCCTCAGAAGGCCAAACATTCTGCTGATGTATTGAAGACAGAGCTATATTTTACCCTTGATCTCTTTCACTGAGAGATGGCTCCTGAGACCGTTGACCATTTCTATGATCACACAATGAACTTCTTTGTATTTTGGAGACACTATTGGATAAGATGTCATGGAGACCATATGCAGTTGTTAATCCCTGTGAGCAAATGATGTCCCTGCTGCAGTTCCAAAACTTTTAACATTTGGCAAGAGGAACTTTAATCACAAATAACCTAACCAACTGCATCTTGGAAGAATTTATGGCACGGAATAAACAGTTGAAGTTTCAGGCCAAGACCCTTCATCAGGACTAGCTTGATGAAGGGTTCTGGCCTTGAATGTCAACTGTTATTCCTCTCCATAGGATCTGTCTGAGCTTCAAAGTTCCTCAAACATCTTGTGTATGTTGCACTGGATTTCCAGCATCTGCAGAATCTCTTGCATCTATTGATCTGGAGTATTGTGTACAGATCTGGTCACCGAATTATAGGAAAGATGTCAATAAAATTGAGGGAGTACAGAGGAGGTTTACTAAAATGTTGCCTGGGTTTCATCTCCTAAGTTACAGAGAAAGGTTGAACAAGTTAGGTCTTTACTCTTTGGAGCGTAGAAGGTTGAGGAGGGACTTGATAGAGGTGTTTAAGATTATGAGGGGGATTGATAGAATTGACGTGGTTAGACTTTTTTCCATTGAGAGTGGGAAAGATTCAAACAATAGGACATGGGTTGAGAATTAGAGGACAACAGTTTAGGGGTAACATGAGGGAGAACTTCTTTACTCAGAGAGTGGTAGCTGTTTGAAATGAGCTTCCAGCAGAAGTGGTTGAGACAGGTTCTATGTTGTCGTTTAAAGTTAAATTGGATAGATGTATGGACAGGAAAGGAATGGAGGGTTATGGGCTGAGTGCAGGTCGGTGGAACTAAGGTAGGGTAAGAGTTTGGCACAGACTAGAAGGGCCAAGATGGCCTGTTTCCGTGCTGTAATTGTTGTATGGTTAGATGGTTATATCTAAGAAGAACTGGGTCTTATTCATCTTCAAGAAGGAATAAAAATATTGACTGCAGTAACAGGTAGATCCCTCCACTACCACAGGGAATGTCAATGCCAGGGTTGGGTGTACTTAAGGCAGAGATTGCTAGGTTCTTGATTGGACATGGCATCGAAGGTTACAGGAAGAAGGCTGAGAACTGTGGTTGAGGAGGAGAGAAAAAAGATCAGCCATGCTTGAACGGTGGAGCAGACTCGATAGGCCAGATGGCCTAATTCTGCTCCTATGTTTTGTGGTCTATGGTCTTATCTCAGCTATTTGTCATGGTCTGGTCCATGAAGTCTGCATTCCAGTTCATGGTCCGGTCCATCGATCTGTATTCTAAGTTTTACGGTTTTCCCTTGTCTTGTTGTGTGCCTTAATTGAGGCACATGATTCTCATTTTGGGCTGGCTACATAAATAGCTCCTGGGTTCAGCTTCATTTGCTGAATTGTTCCCTTCCCTTCCCTTCACCTTTCTCCTAAAGCCTTGCCTGCAACCTCACCTGCGTCCTTGCCTGCATCGCTGTCAAGTTCGACCACCGGAGCAAGACCAGAGCCTTGCTATGTCTAGGTAAGGAACTGGCTATTGTTGTTTGGAACTGTCTTTGTGTCCACACCCTCGCTAGGTAGGTCCAGCCATTTGTCGCTACCTTGTGTTGGAAACCGTCTCTGTGTCCACGCCTTCGCTAGGTAGGTCCAGCCGTTTGCCGCTACCTTGAGTTGAGAACTGTCTTTGTGTCCACACCTTCGCTATGTAGGTCCGGCCATTTGCCGCTACCTTGTGTTGGGAACCATCTCTTTGTGCCCTCGTCACTGCTGGGTAGGTCTGGCTGATAGTGGAGATCTGTCTCTCAGTGTTCTGTGTATGAGTCCCGGCCCTACATCCTGCTCCATAGGAGGGGTCCTGACTCTGTGTAGAGCCTTGGCCCCAAGTCCTGTTCCTAAGGAGGGGTCCCAGCTCTGTGTTCCATGTTCCTGTTCTCTCGCAACCAAGCGTCTGTGTTCTTGTTCTCTCACGACCGAGGCTCTGCATTCCTGTTCTCCCTCGACAAAGGCTCTGTGTTCCTGTTCTCCCTCAACCAAGGCTTTGTGTTCCTGTTCTCCCTCGACCAAGGCTCTGTGTTCCTGTTCTCCCTTGACCTGTGTTCTGCATTCCTGTCTCTCAAGACCAAGGCTGTGTTCTGTTCCAGTCTCCCAAGTCCAAGTCTTAGCTTCATGTCCTCATCTAGTTCTGGTCCCGTATCCTGCCCAGGAGTCCCGCGTCCTGCCGCCACATCCAATCTTGTTGCCTTGCCACGTCTTGTCCTCACCTGGATCCGGAGTCCGAGCCCAAGGCAGGACCTAAGTTCCAGGTCCCTGTCCAGTCGCTAGCTCGGAGTCCTTGTCCAGGTTCCAAGTTCCTTGTTCCTCGTCCAGGTCCCGCTTTCCTAGTCTAGTGCTAGCCCAGGCCCTGTATCCTAGTCTCGTCCAGGCCTGCGTCTTGCCCAGTGTTGTTTCTTCCCCACTTCCCTTGCTTTCTTGACACACCTAGTCCTATTCCTAGTACTTCAGTGTCTGTGTCTTGTGTTTGGGTCCGCTCATCAACGCACTCCCTAGGACACTATTTCCTCCCAGTGACTGAAGAGCTCATCTCAGAATTTATACGGTTGATTCTGTTCACACACAAACTCAATGAATATATTCTTCATCAATAATCATCTCCAAGAAAAAATGTGGGGGGGCAGCATCCGCCACTAGATAAGGCCCTTTTCAACTTCACTAAAACTTTTTGTTTTGACAGACAAGAGGGACTGCAGAGCATTTTCCTTAATCTAGTTGTCTGCAGAGATTTATCTCCATTTTGCACCTGCTTCATGATAGCATGCAAGCTGCGATTTTAATTGATAGGTCCACAACAGATCCAATCTCAGGGCAGAGCACAACCAATGCCAAAAGACCCCAGTTGTTAATTCAATGACATTAGAGTGGGAGGACAGCTCTGGGTTTGCTTATCCTTTCACTCTTAGGCAGTTGAAGAATCGGATATTGAGTGAATATCTGAAACAAAAAGAAACCACAATGTTGGAGGTGATCGGCAGCTCAGGCACCATCAGTGGGGGGAAAACTGATTTCCTGTTTTTGGCCAGAGACTTACCGGAACTGGAAGAGTGATAAAGCAAGTGTACTAATTTTCAGAGCGGGTGAAGATGAAGTTGTCACTGTTAAGTTATTGAATACTGAAGGCACCGACAAATGCAGCAGCACTATCCTATTTTCAAGCCTCCTCTCCAGGAAAATGCTACTGTTTAATCAGCATGCTGCTCTCTTCTGAAGGAGAATGAAATGGACTAGGTAATGTATGACTAGAGGGACCTCATAACATTCCTATTGTAACACTGCAGTTGAAGATTATATTACTTATTTTTGATTTTTACTTTGAGATACAGTACTGTAGCAGGCTATTCTAGCCCAGCAAGCTCATCCACCCAATTACTCCCATGTGACCAAAATAACCTGCTAAGCCATACATCATAGGAAGGTGGGAGGAAACCAGAGTACCTGGAGGAAACCAATGTGGTCACAGGGACAACGTACAAACTCCAAACAGACAACAGGAGAAATGAAACACCCTCAGCACCACTTTCGTTTCCCATCTTGCCAACCCCCTATCTGACAGAATGTCTCAATCCCCCATGAATAAACTGCAGAAAGGTAAACCTGTAAAACAGCAGGTAACAGATTTAGATTCCATCACGAGAAGCGAATTCTATATCCCCACATAAAAGAGATGTGAGTAGATATGCATGTGTGCTAAATCTGTGATACACGGCTCTGTCCTTGCTTGTTTCAGATTCCATGCAATTGGAACCAAACAATACTCTGCCTGGACCATAGCTACCCCAGGTGAAAATAAATAATACATATTATCCACTCTTTAAAATGGGAGCATGCAATACAAGAAAAAATATTACACAGTTTATGTCAATAAATTGAAAAACACAGGCCTACAAAAATACCCACAAACCCCCAACATCTGGACAAAGCTGTTGTTAGTATATTTTTTAGTGTTACCTTAAATAGCAGGCCACACTTAGAGTATCGTCAACAGTTTTGGGCCCCATGTCTCAGAAAAACTGTGTTGTCATTGGAGAGAGTCCTGAGGACGTACATGAGGATGATTCTGGGAATGAAGGGGTTAACATATGAGGAGCGTTTGGTAGCTTTGGGCCTGTACTCACTGGAATTTAAAAGAATTTGGGGGAATCTAATTGAAACTCATCAAATGTTGAAAGGACTAGATAAAGTGGATGTGGAGAGGATGTTTCCTATGGTGGGGGCATCCAGAACTAGAGGAGACAGCCTCACAATTGAGGGGCAGCCCTTTAGAACTGAGGTAAGGAGGAATATTTTTAGCCAGAGAGTAGCAAATATGTGGAATATTCTGCCACAGACTGCGGTAGAGGTCAAGTCCATGCATATATTTAAGGTGGAAGTTGATTGTTTCTTGATCAGTCAGGGCATCAAAGGATATGGCAAGAAAGCAGTTGTATGGAGTTGAGTGGGATCCAGGTTCTGCCATGATGGGATGCCAGGGCAGACTCAATGGACTGAATGGCCTAATTCTGCTCCTATGTCTTATGGTCTTATTATCTCAAAACTACCTTAATGAGTTCACAAATGTACTAGATGCCTTGAGAGTCTCTCAAAATGTGCAACATTACAGTATTCAAAACACCATAGAAACAAAGGAAGTCTCCCAGCATAAGTTCAGTATAGATCAAAAATCTTTAGACTCTGTTTGCTTTAGTGAACATTATTCAACACAATTCTCAAATGAAATCTAAGTGATGGGCTTTAGGATATTTAAGAGGCAGAAAATTTTCCATTGGCTAGCAACTTCTGGCAACTTTGAGAATGTTACTATAGAAAAAAAATACATGTTTTGTTTCCAAGGCATTTGAAGGGTCCAGAACATGATTTCATTCTTAATTCTCATTTTTTGGATGCATAAGTGTTTGACATTTTAAAATTCTGCAAGTGGTTTCCATCATAGAACATCTGAAAAAAAGTCTCTGCTATATTACTATCAACCCAAAAACTGTTTCACACCAGAAAGGGTTTTTAGATTGAATCTTAAATATTACAATATCTTCCTACTTTCGTTGTTGTCTCCTTTTTGTGCCTTGTGGCATATTGGTGACATTTTTTTCTACCGTTTCCTTAACATTTGGCTGTTTTTTTTTTACAAGGCCGAGTTGTTTGATCCTCAACCCAGCATTGATGGAAAGCATGCAAGGGGCCAGCTGGATTCGAACCTGGGACCATTTGTCTCGAAGACCGGTGCCAACGCCGCTGCACCACTGGCCGCATATTGTCACCTCATATACTGGGTAAATGTCTTTGCAGCTTGATCCTTCCTCTGAGAGGCAGTTGTGTAAAATCATCCTGTCTATCAAATAAAACCCACAATAGCTATCAATTTGGATAGAATGAAAATGAAGTGTTTCTCCTCCAACCTGCGAATGGCCTCATTGTAGCAGTAGACAAGGACGTGGACTGACATGTTGGAATGGGAATGGGAAATAGAGTTAAAGCAGCTGACTAGCAGGACAGCCCACCTGTTTTGGTAGACAGAGCAAAGGTGTTCGAAGTGGTTCCCAAATCTACATCAGGTCTCACCGATGTAGAGGTCGCACTGGTCGATATAGTAGATAACCCTGACGGACTCGCAGGTAAAGTGTCACTTCACCTTTTTGGGGCCCCGAATGATGATGAGGGAGGTAGAGTATAAGCAGATGTAGCACTTGTCTCGATTGCAAGGGTAAGTGCCAGGAGGGACATCAGTGTGGAAGGATGAATGGTCAAGCAAGTCATGCAGGGAGGGATCCCTATGGAAAGTGGACAGCGGGGTGGGGGGGGGAAGGGAAAGATGTGTCCAGTGTGGTAGAATGATGTGCTGGATACTGACACTCATGGGGTGGTAGGTAAGGACAGCACTGTCCCTGTTATAGAGGCGGGAAGGTGAGGTGAAGGCAGACGTACAGGAAATGGAAAAGCTGCAGGTGAGGGAAGTATCAAAAGAAGAGGAAGGGAAACTCTGTCATTTGAAGAAGGAGGACATCTCAAATATCCTGGAATGGGAAGTATCATCCTGAGAACTGGTATAGCAGAGGCACAGGAACTGAGAAAAGGGAATAGCATTTTTATAGGTGACAACATGGGAAGGGTTATAGTCAAGAAAGCTGTGAGAGTCAGTAGGTTTATAAAAGGTATCAGTAGACAGTCTGTCTCCAGAAATGGAAACAGAGAGATTGAGAAAGGGAAGAGAAGTGTCAGAGATAGGGCAAGTAAATTTGAGGGCGGGTTGGAAGCTGGAGTCAAAGCTGATGGAATTGATGTGCTCAGCATGAGTGCAGGAAGCAGCAAAAATGCAGTCATCATTGTAGTGCAGAAAGAGTTGGGGAGTGTTACCAGTGTAGGGTTGAAACATGGACTGTTCCAAGTACCTTTCCCTTTCTTCTTTGGCTCCTTCCGCTTTCTCTAAACCTGAGGTGTAGTCATGGGCCCAGCAATGCTTGCCTTTTCATGAAATTTGTGGAACAGTCCAACATAGACGCTGCCTGATCTGCTGAATTCCTCCAGGTCAGGCAACATCTATGATGGACTGTTCCACATTACCAACAAAAAGACAGGCATAGCTGTGTGCATTATAGGTATATTAATTTTTAAAAGGAGCATTGATAGCAACATGGAAGGAACAATAAATACAATAAATACATATACAGTATATAATAAATAAATGTAAAATTGTAGCTAGGGATAGCTAGACAATCCCAATGACTTGGATTAATTTAATTTCCATTTGTTCTGTATACCCTGAAGGGAGAGTTATTGTTTTGGGGAGAATAGCAAATTTAGACACAAATGAAATAGGTTTTGTGCAGCTGAAGTTACAATTCAATTTTCCATCAAAATTAATTTGCCTAATTTGAGAGCTGAAATCCTCCATGTCTATTATGTTATGAAATATTATGGACTCTTTTCATTAAGGAGAAATTCATTCATAATTCAAGAATGGTAATGAAGTGCAATTTGTTTAACTCTGCAGCACAAGAGCTTAATGATCAAAAACAAGAATTTTAAATGAAGTTCTAGATCTTTATCTTGTTTTAAATCACTAAGATGATTTTGCAGATATATTCTGAACTACTTATTAATATCTTTCATGCATATTAGTCAGGTTCTTAATAAATTATGTATTGTTTAATAGGAACTTTATTAAAAATGTGCTCTGAGGCATCTGTGTATCTACATTTGAGGAATATCATTCCATGGCCTTGAGGAGAAACTCCTCATCATAATGATTTAATTTGCAGACGACCTGTAGAGGGTGTGGCTTATTCTGATTGCTGAAAGTCACTTCTGTTGTAATTGGTTAGCTTATACAGTGCAGATACTTTCCCTATTGGTCAGCTGCCTCGTGTCCAGTTTCCAATATTCGGGGTGTATAGAGAGCATGTATGGGGTGTTTTCTCTCTCTTTTCATTTCAGGCAAATAGTGCACATGACCATGGAAGATATGCTCTGCACATGCTTTTAACTAGGTATGTTTATTGAATATTCAACTTTGTAGTATCTGTAACTTGGGAAATATGAACATTAAAACATAGAACATAGAAATCTACAGCACATTACAGGTCCTTCGGACCACAATGTTGTGCCGACTGTGTAACCTTCTGCAGAAATTGCCTAGAAGTCCCCCACTGTATAGCCCTCTATTTTACTAAGCTCCATGTACCTACCGACGAGTCTCTTGAAAGACCCTTGTATCCACCTCCATCACTGTTACTGCCAGTGCATTCCATGCTCACACCACTCTGGGTGAAAAAGTGTCTCCTGCAAAGGATATTGGCTAATGTTTACCAGCAGTGGGAAGTGGGAATCAGTGGGGTGGTGGGGGGGTAGTGGTTAATACATTCACACTTCATTGACCTGTATCCCTCTTCTCAGTAAATAGACAGTGAATGATTTGAATACAGAGAAATATGTGAGATGTGGCCGCACACATCAGTTTGCTTTAAACTGTGTGTGTGCGTATGTGTGTGCGTGTGTGTGTGTGTGTGTGTGTGTGTGTGTGAGGACTTGTCCTTTAAGAAACTCTGTAATTGTGTTAGGCTCCACCCAGTTGCTTTTTCCTTCTCAGTTGTTCTTTGCTAAGTGTGCTGTTTGCCTGTGAGAAATATAACTGTATGTTTTAAGTTTTTGTAGCTCCATAGGACATTTTAAAGTTGAGGAGTACAGCCTGGGCTTTGTGTTTTGTATTCTAATCTGTTACTTTGTTCCTTGTGTTTGTTTAATCAGTTACTTTATTTTTTGTTTTCTTAATCTGTTATATGTTTATTGTGTCTAAATCTGTTACTTTTTTTACTTGCTTCCCCATGCAATTGATTTTAAGGATGGCTGACTTTTCCTAATAGCCATATGAAATTTGAGTTGATGGGGTAGAAATTTGGGCAACTTTATTCTGGATATGAGATGCCCACATTTCAGAGGGAATTGAGCATTTGGGGAGCAATTCTACTAGTTCTGTTGTTTTTGTGTTTTCTAAATTTCCAGTGACCAACCAGGAGCATTTGTATCTCCATGCATTACAGAATAGCAAAGTGGTGCATGCTGATTTGTGGTGAGAAATCTTGTGATACATTCCTGGGGATGATATTTGAATTTGCACACTGGACCAATGGATTGCTGAATTTGTATGAGGACTCCTTACTACATTGTGGAAGGGATGCCACTAATATTGATCACTTTGACAAGGAAAAGAACTATTGGAGGAAATTGTCTGGCTTCTCGGGTTTTGGCTTTCTGGTTTGGAGCTGGGAGGGAGTAGTCTATTCCAGCTAATCTTAACACAGAATATGGTAACACCCTTAAGGGACTTGAGATTTAATAGCTCTGGTGGAGTAAGTGCTTTAAGGCCTGTTATTGCCCTACATACCATTTGTTTAAGTGGAATGTCCAGACTCATAAAGTGATTTCCCCACCTGACAGAGTGTTGGTGTAGGTGGTATGTTGAGTACAGGTACTAGGTGCAGGTGGATGGTAAATATGAGCAGGAACAGTATCCTGGGATAGCTGTGTCTATGCCAAATGGTGTTGAGAAGGTGGGCATTTGTTGGATGCTAAATGGCACAAAGTGGATATGCACTTCCTAAGCCTACCTGTGATATGTGGTGCTACTCATTGCCCTGGATGAGCACCTTGGTATGGGGGCTATTACAAAGGAAGGAAGATTTTGAGTGATAGCCTTTTTCAGCGTGGAATGGCCAGATTGTCCCGGGAACTGATTTTGATGATTTTAGATTACCTGCTCACAAAGGAAGGTGGCATCTGTACTGTTATTGTTCAAGAATGTAGTACCTACATTCATGACAGGTCAGGTAACATCACTCATCTGGCTGATCGTATCTCAGAGTCAATATATAAGATAAAGTGAGGGACCAGCTCATTAGCTATTACACTATGGGGTGGGGCTGGTGGCCTTTTGGGGCACAAGGAGGCTGGTGGACTACTGTAGTATACTGGGAGATAACTATTGGGTTCACAGTATTGGGCATTGTACTCTTGTGTTTTATACATAGCTGAGGGGTAAAGGATCTAGTGCTTTCCTGGTGTATATGACAAATAAACTCTTTGTGGGCTTCCAGCTGGGTACAGGTATTGATTATAACTGACATTTCAATGACAAACTCTGCCATCTTTATTAGGGATGACGCCTGGGCAGGCCTAGTCCGATGGTATTTATACCCCTGTAGTCCATCCCTCCTTATTGCTTAGTCCTCATCCAGTCAGGTTTCTGCTCATCCACCTTGCTTCCAGTTGAATTCTAATTGTCATTGAAACGTTGGTTATAATTGATATCTGTATCCGGCTGGAAGCCCAAGAAGAATCCATTTGCAACTTAGGGAGTTTGCAAGAGAAGAGGGTTGGATCATCACGTTCACAACTTTCAAGGCGTAGCGTGTCCTGTGAGGAGTGGGGGGTGTGGATTATTCTGATTGATAAAAGTTGCTTCCGTCGTGATTGGTTATTTTAGACACTACAGCTCCTTTTCCTAATGGTTAGCTGCCTGGTGTCCAGTTTCAAATATCCTGGTTATATAGAGAGCTCATGTGGGGGGTTCTTTCTCTCCCTTTGTTTAAGGCAAACGGTGCACATGACCGTTGGGAAGGTATGCTCTGCATCTACTTTTAACTAAGTACATTTGTTGAATGTATTTTTGTTGAATGTTCAGCTTTGTATTGTCTGTAACTTGGGCAAAATGAATGTTTGGTCAAATTTTTACTGTTTGTAAATAAATGATAAATATACTCATTTGAAGCCAGTTTCTTCTGTCTCACTTGTTAGACCCGAGAACTTGATTCAACATTACAGCAGATTCAGCCAGTTTGTTGGGGTATCTTTGATCTTTATTACCTTAATAAACCAGTATTAATGTTCATAAACTCTTGATTTACATGTGCTGTACATTTATGTTTAATGTTCCATAATATCTTCCATTGGTTTGGCCAATTGCAAGCAGATTAGGCCAACAAGAGAGGAAAAAAAACACTGGTATAACTCAGCCGCAATAACCCACATTATATCCATATTCTGCCACTACCCCACCTCCACTTTCTCTCAAGACGAAGATAAAATGGAATCTAGATATATGCATCAGATCCAAATATGGAATTTTTATATTAATTTCTCATCTACAAACAAATACTCTGAGTAAAAGCTGCCAGGTAAATTAGAGAAATAAGGATTTCGTGACAAGGGGAGTGGAATTATTAACATTAAATTAGAAAACAGTGGTAGGGAAATTGGTGAGCTTGAAAACTAATAAATCTCAATGACCTGATAACTACATCTCAGAGTTTCAAAAGAGGTGGGCTTAAACATTTCTTGAATTTTATTATTGTCAAAGGCTCTATCGACTCTATTGTTTCTGTGGAGTAGCAAATATGATTACTGTTTAAGAAAGAGTGTGGAATATACCAAACTGCCAACCTACTACTTACTGTTACTAGTAGAGGAAATGCTGGAATCTATTAGGAAGGATATAATAACAGAACAGCTTGAATAGAATAATAGGTTTAAATGAAATATTATGTTTGACTCATCAGCTGGGTATTCTGAACATGTGACCAGGAGAACATGTGAAGGAGAACGAGAAATGCATATGGATATTTTGAAGACTTTTTCTAAGGTCGAACAAAAATGAAATATTAGACAACATGGAGATGATATATGGACAAGGAGTGAGAATTGCCTACTGGACAGGAAGAGAAGAATGGGAATAGACAATAGTACTTAATGGGGCTTTGCAGGGATAGGTGCTTGGATTCCAGCTTTTCACGATCTATATGTAAACCCCAGGTTCGGTGGGCTGCGTTAGTCTAGGGGAAGACAGTCGCCGCCTTTGTCAAACTGGTGAAATCTGGTTTGTGTGGATGCTGCGTGATGAGTTTCCCTGTTACAACTCGGTACCACAAAAGTATCAGATGGTACACCATATGCAATTAAACAATTGGGCTTTATAATTCTTAATTTGTCTCTAGGGTTTGTACAGAAAACAAAAAGAAAAAGGGCCCATTTTAACGAAACAGTCTATTGTGCACATTGAAGCTCACTGTTTTCCGTCCTTGAATTCCCCATCGATTTCCTCCGAGCGTCATCGACTCCAAGTCTACTCTGTCCTGCCGTCTACCGGCTCGCTCCTCTCATTTTTTCTTTCTTCATCTCTCGCTGACAAAAGACCGCAAATACCTCCTCTCAGACACACAAGAAAGAAACAAATCCAAACACTGCTGCTACAGAGAAACCATTACATTAGCAGTGAAACCTTACAGAGTGTTACATATATCAACAACTTGGCTGAGGAAATGAAATGTTCAATTTGCCAGATTTACTGATGTACCTACATTGATGTGGGATCATACGAGCAGAGGATGGTGTAAAGAATAAATGCACATGGAGTGATGTGTGAGGGCATGGAAACATGACAGGTGGAAAATGTAGTGAAACATGAGGTCAGCCACTTTACACATAGAAAAAAACTAACTTTATTTAAGGTTGAGAAATGTTGAAAGGGCTCTGGATGTGCTTGCACAAGTCACTGAAAGAAATAGACAGGTAAATTGCCTGCCTCTGCTATTTCATCTGTTTCACTGTTACATTAAGATTCAATGAATAAGGGGGAATATTTTAATGGTTTTTGTTTATAATTTTTGTGAAAGAAGGAATGGATCGCAATTCAGAAAATATCATTCAGCATCTCAAAAACATTCCATTACACTTCATACTTTTTGTGATGTGATTGTCTTTCCATAGGCAAAGTACATTTTCCACATTGTAAGGTTTCCCAGATAGTGACTGATTAAATTGGTCCTTTTTATTGTATTGTTTGAGCCTACAGTGAACAGTGGCTCTTTCAGAATTTAACTCCATTACAGAACTGTAGACCGCAATTCATTTTACCACTTCACAAACAGCATCTCAGAACTTTGGTACTTGGCTCAGTTTCTGCTCTTGTTTTTAGGCCTGAACCTTAAATATTAGGTTAATGGGGAAAAATTGATTCTGTTTTAAACAAGTGTGCATTTTCATTGAACTTGAACTTGTCAACTTAGTATCCACCTACTGAGACAACTGCATAATGTTCACAATTAAATTCAAGACTCTCCTTTCTTTTACTTAGGTTCTCTGGCGATTTACTGAGGTTCGTGGTTGAAGATTAAAAAAGGCAGCGTTTTGGAGTTGGACTCTGCCCAGTCAGTGAACGGGATTCATTAGAAAGGATGAATAAAAATAAGGCAGGAGCAAGCGGTGCGACCATTGTGTGAGCGGGTCAGTGTTGGAGTGGTTTTGGCTCATCAGGCTTGGGCGAGGTAAGAGTCTGGTAAGTTTCTTCTTCATTATTCTTCATTCCTCATCTGTTAGGGCACAGTTAGTGTAGTGAGAATGATCCAAGGGCTGCGTTTTGTTCTGTGTGTGAGATGTGGGAACTCTGGGAGACCTCCAGCTTCCTGGATAACCTCATTTGAATTGAATTGACTTTATTACTTACATCCTTCATATACCTGAGGAGTAAAAATCTTTACATTACGTCTCTGTCTAAATATGCAATTGCAATTTATAGTAATTTATAATAAATAGTATGTACAACAGGACAGTCAATATAATATGGAAATACAGTTGTGTCAGCATGAATTAATCCGTCTGATGGCCTGGTGGAAGAAGCTGTCCCAGAGCCTGTTGGTCCTGGCTTTTATGCTGTGGTACCATTTGCCGGATGGTAGCAGCTGGAACAGTTTGTGGTTGGGGTGACTCCGATCCCTAATGATCCTTTGGGCCCTTTTTACACACCTGTCTTTGTAAATGTCCTGAATCATGGGAAGTTTACATCTACAGATGCGCTGGGCTGTCTGCACCACTCTCTGTAGAGTCCTGAGATTAAGAGAGGTACAGTTCCCATACCAGGTAGTTATGCAGCCAGTCAGGATACTCCCAAATGTGCCCCTATAGAAAGTTCTTAGGATTTGAGGGCCCATACCAAATTTCTTCAACCGTCTAAGGTGAAAGAGTCGCTGTTGTGCCTTTTTCACTACACAGCCAGTATGTACAGATCACGTGATACCCTAGGTGTTGTTTATGCTGAGGAATTTAAAGCTCAACCCCATTGATGTCAATAGGGGTTAGCCTGTCTCCATTCCTCCTGTAGTCCACAACCAGCTCCATTGTTTTTGTGACATTGAGGGAGATGTTGTTTTCTTGACACCACTTCGTCAGGGTGATGACCTCTTCTCTGCAGGCTGCCTCATTATTTGAGATTAGGCCAATCAGTGTAGCGTCATCAGCAAATTTAATTAGCAGGTTGGAGCTGTGGGTGGCGACACAGTCATGGGTATACAGAGAGTAAAGGAGGGGTTTTGGACACAGCCCTGAGGAGCACCTGTGTTGAGGGTCAGAGGGAAAGAGGTGAGGGTTCCCACTCTTACTACCTGCCGGCGATCTGACAGGAATTCTAGGATCCAGCTACACAAGGCTGGGACAAGGTTGAGGTCTCCGAGCTTCTTGTCGAGCCTGGAGGTATTATGGTGCTGAATGCTGAACTGTAGTCCAAGAATAGCATTATCTCATAAGCATCCCTCTTCTCCAGATGTGTAAGGGGGTGTGTAGAGCTTTGGCTATTGCGTCATCTGTCGATCGGTTGTGTTGGTAGGTGAATTGTAGGGGGTTCAGTCTGGGTGGTAGCAAGCTGCAGATGTAATCCTTGACCAGCCTCTCAAAGCATTTTCTTATTATTGAGGTGAGTGCGACAGGACGCCAATCGTTCAGGCATGTTACCTTGGTCTTTTTAGGTACCGGAACCATAGAAAATGCCATAGAAACTACAGCACAGAAACAGGCCTTGTGGCCCTTCTTGGCTGTGCCGAACCATTTTCTGCCTAGTCCCACTGACCTGCACACGGACCATATCCCTCTATACACCTCCCATCCATGTATCTGTCCAATTTATTCTTAAATGTTAAAAAAGAACCCGCATTTACCACCTCGTCTGGCAGCTCATTCCATACTCCCACCACTCTCTGTGTGAAGAAGCACCCCCTAATGTTCCCTTTAAACTTTTCCCCCCTCACCCTTAACCCATGTCCTCTGGTTTTTTTCTCCTTTTGCCTCAGTGGAAAAAGCCTGCTTGCATTCACTCTATCTATACCCATCATAATTTTATATACCTCTATCAAATCTCCCCTCATTCTTCTACGCTCCAGGGAATAAAGTCCTAACCTATTCAACCTTTCTCTGTAACTGAGTTTCTCAAGTCCTGGCAACATCCTTTTAACCTTCTCTGCACTCTTTCAACCTTATTTATATCCTTCCTGTAATTTGGTGTCCAAAACTGAACACAATACTCCAGATTCGGCCTCACCAATGCCTTATACAACCTCATCATAACATTCCAGCTCTTATACTCAATACTTCGATTAATAAAGGCCAATGTACCAAAAGCTCTCTTTACAACCCTATCTACCTGTGATGCTACTTTTAGGGAATTTTGTATCTGTATTCCCAGATCCCTCTGTTCCACTGCACTCCTCAGTGCCTTCCCATTAACCCTGTATGTTCTACCTTGGTTTGTCCTTCCAACATGCAATACCTCACACTTGTCTGTATTAAGCTCCATCTGCCATTTTTCAGCCCATTTTTCCAGCTGGTCCAAGTCCCTCTACAGGCTCTGAAAACCTTCCTCACTGTCTACTACACCTCCAATCTTTGTATCATCAGCAAATTTGCTGATCCAATTTACCACAACGGTGGATGTTTTGAAGCAGGAGGGCACTCTACACTGGGAGAGGGAGAGATTAAAAATATGTCTGGAGACACACCTGCCAGTTTTGCTGCGCACACCCTGAGTACCCGCCCCGGGATGCCATCCGGTCCCGCAGCCTTGCGCCTGTCACCCGTTGGAAACACCTACGTACTTCGGCCTCAGAGATGACCAAGCTGCCGGTCGCTTCTGCGGCTCAGTGTCGGCAACATCGAATCGAGCGTAAAAAAGATTTAGCTCGGCTGGGAGAGAGGCAGCGATGCTGGGAACTCCACTGCGTTTAGCTTTGAAGTCTGCGCTGGTGTGCAGACCTTGCCATAAGCTGCGTGTGTTGTTGGTGGAGAGTTGAGTCTGAATCTTGTCGCTGTATTGTTGTTTCGCACCGGGTGTGCAGAGCAGTAGCTCTTTATGGTATGTGGTTAGGAACTGGAGCTGCAGCTTGATGACCTACTACCCATACAATGTAAAAGATAGGAGCTACAGGGAGGTATTCACCCCTAGTTTGCAGGAGGCAGGTAGCTAACTGGATGACTGTGAGGAGAAGGAAGGCAGATAAGCAGCCAGTGCCAATTACCCCTGTAGCAGTTCCCATCAATAATAAGTATAGCACTTTGGATATTGTTGTAGGGCAGCCTAGGGTGTGGAGTTTGGGGGTGGGGGAGCCACAGTGACAGGGTCTCTGGCATTGTGGCTCAGAAGGGATGAGAAGTGAAGAGGACTGCAATAGTGATAGAAAATTCCATAGTCAGAGGTATAGAGATGAGATTCTGTGGATGGATAGAGACACCTCGATGGTATGTTGCCAGGTATCCTAGGTGGCAGGGCCAGGGATGTCTTGGATCGGGTTTAGAGCATTCGAAGCGGGAGGGTGAATGACTGGAAGTCATGGTACATATTGGTACCAATAACATAGACAGGAAAAGGAAGGAGGCTCTGAAGAGAGAATATGGGGTGTTAGACAGAAAGGTGAAAGCAGAACTTCAAGGGTAGTAATCTCTGGATTGCTGGCTGTACCACATGTCTTTGAGAGCAAGAATGGGTGATCTGTGTGGTTGAAGAATTGGTGCAGGGGCAGGGTTTCAGATTTCTAAATGATTGAGATCTCTCTGGGGAAGGAATGACCTGTACAAAAGGAACAGGGTGCACAGGAACCTGAAGGGGATCTATATTCTTGTGGGCAGGTTTTCTGGAGCTGCTCAGGAGGGGTTAAACTAATTTGGTGGGGGGGGGAAGATGGGAACTGGAGTGATAGGGCAGTTGGTGTACAAACAGAGGCAGCGTGTCATGAAACTGTGAGGAACGATAGGCAAATGATCGGTCAAAATTGCAGTCAATGGGGTGAGTTGCAATGTAAGAGGAGGATCAAATTGTAAAGGGTGATGAATACAGGACTGAAAGTGTTATATTTGAATGCACACAGTATATGGAATAAGGTAGATGAACTTGTAGCTCAGTTACAGATTGGCATTTATGACATTGTGGACAACACTTGAGCTGTAGATGAAAGATGTTTATAGCTGGGAGCTTAATGTCCAAGGATACACATTTTATCAAAAGGACAAGCAGGTAGGCAGAGAGGGTGAGGTGACTCTGTTGGTAAAGAATGAAATCAAATCATTAGAAAGGGGTGACATGGGATCGGAAGGTGTAGAATCATTGTGGGTAGAGCTAAGATACTGTAGGGGTATAAAGACCCTGATCGATGTTATATACAGACCTCCGAACAGTAGCAAGGATGTGGTCTACAAATTACAATGGGAGATAGAAAATGCATGTTAAAGGGGCATTGTTATGATCGTCATGGGTGTTTTCAATATGCAAGCAGATTGGGAAAATCAGGTTGGTGCTGGATCTCAAGAGGGGAAATTTCTAGAACACCCACAAGATGGTTTTTAGAGCAGCTTGTGATTGAGCTCACCAGAGGATCCACTATTCTAGTTTTGGTGCTGCACAATGAATTGGAGTTGATTAGAGTGCTTAAGGTAAAGGAACCCTTCATAATATAATAGAATTCACCTAGCAATTTGCGAAAGAATAGCTAAAGTCAGATGTATTAATGTTATAGTTGCGTAAAGGAAATTGCAACAGGTGGAGTTTCTGGGAGCAACTCAGAGGGCACAAGAGAGATATACTTCAAAAAAGTATTCTCAAGGCAGAATGACGCAACCGTGGCTGACAAAAGAAGTCAAAGCCAACATAAAAGCCAAAGACAGGGCATGTAATAGAGCAAAAATTAATGGGAAGTTAGAGGATTTGGAAGCTTCTAAAATCCAGCAGAAGAAAATTAAAGAAGTTATAAAGAAGGAAAAGGTGGGATGCAAAAGTGTAAGCTGGCCAAGAATGTTAAAGAGGATACCAAAAGTTTCTTCAGATATATAAAGTCTAAAATAGAGGAGAGAGTAGATATCAGATTGCTGTAAAATGATGCTGGAGAGGTACTAATGGGAGACAAGGAAATGGCGGACAAACTGGGTAAGTATCTTTCAGCCGTCTTCACTGTGGAAGACACTAGCGCTATGCTGGAAGTTTGAGTGTGACAGGACAAAAGTGGGTGAAGTTGTGATTATTAGGATGAAGGTGCTTGGGAAACTGAAATGCTAATTTGCAGGTTGAGTCTGTGGTGAAGAAGGCAAATGCAATGTTTGCATTCATTTTGAGAGGACTAGAATATAAAAGCAAGGATGTAATGTTGGGACTTTATAAGGCACGGTTGAGGCCTCACTTAGAGTATTGTGAACAACAGGAATTCTACAGATGCTGGAAATTCAAGCAACACACATAAAAGTTGCTGGTGAACGTAGCAGGCCAGGCAGCATCTCTAGGAAGAGGTGCAGTCGATGTTTCAGGCCGAGACCCTTCGTCAGGACTAACTGAAGAAAGAGTGAGTAAGGAATTTGAAAGTTGGAGGGGGAGGGGGAGATCCAAAATGATAGGAGAAGACAGGAGGGGGAGGGATGGAGCCAAGAGCTGGACAGGTGATAGGCAAAAGGGATACGAGAGGATCATGGGACAGGAGGTCCGGGAAGAAAGACAAGGAGGGCCGGGGGGGGGGGGGGAACCCAGAGGATGGGCAAGGGGTATACCCCCTCCCCCTCCAACTTTCAAATCCCTTACTCACTCTTCCTTCAGTTAGTCCTGATGAAGGGTCTCGGCCTGAAACGTCGACTGCACCTCTTCCTGGAGTATTGTGAGCAGTTTTGGGTCCATTAATCTAAGAAAGTATGTGCTAGCATTGGAGAAGTTTCAAAGGAGGTTCACGAAAATGATTCTGGGTTTGAAAGGCTTATTATATGAGGAGCATTTGATGGCTCTGGGTCTCTACTCACTAGAATTCAGAAGAATGAGGGAGGAGTCTTATTGATACCTAACGAATGTTGAAAGGCTTTGATAGAGTGGGTGTGGAGAGAATGTTTCCTATGGTGGAGGGTACTGCCTCAGAATCAAGGGACATCCATTTAGAACAGAGATAAGGAGGAATTTCTTTAAACAGGCAGTGGTGAATCTGTGGAATTCATTGCCACAGGTGGCTGTGGAGGCCAGGTCATTAGCTATATTTAAGGCAGAGGTTGATAGATTTTTGATTAGTCAGGGCATGAAGGGATATGGGGAAAAGGCAGGAGATTGGAGCTGAGAGGAAACTGCATCGGTCATGATGAAATGGTGGATCAGACTCGATGGGTCAAATGGCCTAATTCTGCTCCTATATCTCATGGTCTTGTGGTTTTATGATTCTGACTCTGATGTTGGCCATTTATGTATTTAATAACATAGTATGGAAAATTAGAATTGAGCCAAGTTTTTATAGACTCATATTTTATGAAGGAAGATTTTATGAATAAGATAATGTGCTTGGAACTTTATTTGGCATTTAACCATGTTGTTTGATATTGGAACAGAATTCGAGTACATAATTCTCAGGGGAAGAAGAACGGGATTGAAAAATTGTGTAAGTAATTAAAAAAAAGGACAAGTTCATGCCACACAACTAAGTTAGAGTCAAATCTAAGGTACTTTAGGATTGTTCAGATTCTTTTTTTTAGATGCAATCTTATAAAATTGGGGCCCATTTTAATGACATACTATTTTCCACATAATAAATGCTTACTATCCTATACCTCTAGAATGGAATTAATAATTTAGAGGAAATAAGGCCACATTTTTATACTTGGCAAAATTCAAGCAAGTAGAATTGCCCACCTGGTGGCAATTGATTTAAATATAATCATTTCCCGAGCCTCATTTAAGATAAGTTCTTTCTACCAGTACTGTCAAGCTAATATGGCATTTGGTGAATCATGGAACAACAGGTTAACATAGTAGGAAAATAGGAAAAAAATAGAAAGAATTAAAGAAACAATTTATGGATAAAGGACTCTAAACGGTGAAAGAAATGTTATTACAACTCTACGAGGGGTGATTGATAAATTCGTGGCCTAAGGTAGAAGGCGTCAATTTCAGAAAACCTAGCACATTTGTTTTTCAACATAGTCCCCTCCTACATTTACACACTTCGTCCAGCGGTCGTGGAGCATACGGATCTTGGACCTTCAGAAAGTTAATCTTAGAATTTTTTTGTTGTGCAGTTAAAGCAATGTTGCCAAACAGAGAGCATTTTACCATAAAGGCAAGCAGAGAGAAAGGTACACAAGGTGAAGAGTCTGGCAACTCTCCTCAAGATCAGAGCTCTATTTTTTTATATAAATAGCTGCACATGTGCCCAGTGATTTTGCAATGAAACTTGAGGAGTGGAAGCCACCATTAACCTTAACTTTACTTGTGAATTAATAACATTATGTACAGAGTGTGGTATTAATTTTAGATTTTGTTGAATTAATTGATGACATAGGGATTCCTTATGAAGAGACTAACAATCTATTTGAAATACTGGTGGTCAGGAATGGCAACACTCTTGAATTTTCAGGAATTGATCTTCAGGGTAAACAAATGAGCAAACCTGTAGCGCTTTAATGTGTTTACTTACTTTCATTGTTTACATCTGGATGAAAACATAATGGATCAGAATCAGAAAGCCAGGACTATTAAGAATGAATCAAGGGAATAGCAAAGGTTCTTGCACAGAATTGTCTAAACGCAGTGGTCAAGTTGATGCCTGCGTACAATACTCCCGTGGTCAATGTCTTCTGAATAGATCATAAAGCTATTCATTTCAATCCTTTTGTGTCTTTTACGGCTGTTTTTCATCTTGAATGTGTTTCTGGAACTGTTGAAGCCTGTGATTTGCAGTTTGGAGATTGCTTGGGTGATCCAGTGCTTTGCTGTCTCAGAGCGGATTCCGGAAGGCAGCAAGCACAAGCCTCGGACAGGGCGTGAGCCGATGCTTGACTCCATTCTGCCAAAGCGACGAGGGAGATTGAAACATCAAAGCGAATGCGGAAGGTGAGCAGCGGCTGCCTTGCTGGTGGGATTGCACTATTGCTGGAGAGAGAAGCCTGTGTGGCCTGCCACTGTGCCTGGAGGATGTTACCGAGGTTTTCTGTGTTGTGGATGTGGATATGGATATGGTTTTGGACGATGGACTATGGATTTCCTTTCAGCATTATAGATGTTTTTATGTTCTGTGTTTTTTTGGCCATTTATTCTCGTTTTTGTCTGTGTGGGGGATGGGGATTTGGAGGTTGATGACCGTGTTGCTGTTCTGTTCTGGTTTTGTGGCTACCTGGAGAAGCAGTGTCTCAGGTTATGCACTTTAAATTAACCCTTGAACCGTTGAATCTTTGATTCTATAAATATAAAAGGTTAGAGGAGTAATGATAGGCCCAGTGACTGGATACGGAAGAATGTATTCAATTTCTGATGGAAGGCCGTGTGTCTTCAGGATGAATACATTGACGGATTGATGTTGGGGCCGTTGTTGCTGGTGGACACATGAAGAAATCTCCAGGATTGCATTTGACCACAATTGACAATCAACTGGAGATTATCACAGTGGTATTTCCAACAGACCTCGTGATGCTGTGCTCTTGAATTTTCTTTTAAATGTTGATTAAGCAAAATGAGGTATACACATATATTCTTTTAGCAATGAAAACTAAATTAAAGTAACTGTGGATGTTGGAAATCAGAATACAGCCAAGATGTAGAAGTTCACACTGCAAAAATTGACTCACAGGATCTTCTAAAACTTGCTGAGCTGGTTGCAAAGATGGTCTGAAGACAGTTACACTTGGGCAATGCACAGATGTGGGATGGCTTGTTTCAGGAAGTATAACTGGCTGACTAGAAGCCCAGGAAGTTCCTCTCTGGACTACAACTCATAAGTTAATGTAGTGATAAGCTCTCCATAGCCCCACCTTTCAGTTCTTGGGTTAAATTTGGCCTTGACATTATCAAAACTCATTGTGCATATTTATAGGCATCCGTTAGTCTCATGAGACCATGGATTTGCGCCTTGCAAGGTTTGTATGGGCAAGGTTGTATGGAAGACCAGCAGTTGCCCATGCTGCAAGTCTCCCTCTCCACGCCACCGATGTTGTCCAACGGAAGGGCATTGGGACCCATAAAGCTTGGCACCGGTGTCGTCGCAGACCAATGTGTGGTTAAATGCCTTGCTCAAGGACACACACGCTGCCTCAGCCAAGGCTCGAACTAGCGACCTTCAAATCACTAGACGAACACCTTAACCACTTGGCCACATGCCAACACATATTTAAAGATAAGATATTGTGACTGAGATGGGTGAATTGCCAGACAGTAAACATTGGCACAAATTGTACTGAAACAGTCTAGAAGAAAGGTCATGATCTGAAATGTCGACTGTCCATTTACCTCTGTAGATACTGCCTGACCCACACTTTATGTAAAAAAAGTTCACCTTATGCTATCAATTTTAGATCACCCTCAGTATTATTTTCAGTATTGTTCTCAGTATTATTTACTTACTATTATTATTATTATGTCATAGAAAAGTGCTGAACAGAAACAGGCCCTTCAGCCCATCTAATCCATGTCAAACCATTTAAACTGCCAACTCGCATTGACCTGTCCTGGGACCATAGCCCTCCATACACCTACCATCATGTACCTATCCAAACTTTGCTTAAAAGTCGAAATTGAGCTTGCATGCGCCACTTGTGCTGGAAGCTCATTTCACCCTCTCCCATGATCCTCTGAGTGAAGAGTTTCTATTCGTGTTCCCTTTAAACATTTCACCTTTCACACTTAACCATGACCTCAGGTTGTAATCCCATCCAACATCAGTGGAAAAAGCCCACTTGCATTTACCCTATCTATGCCCCTCATAATTTTGAAAATCTCTATCAAATCTTCCTTCAACCTTCTAGGGAATAAACTTCTATTCTATTCAATCTTTCCTCGTAACTCAGGTCCTCCAGACCCGGCTACATCCTTGTAAGTTTTCTCTGTACTCTTTCAATCTTTTTTACATCTTTCCTGTAGGTTGGTGACCAAATTTGCACACATTACTCCAAATTAGGCCTCAGCAATATCTTGTACAACTTCATCATAACATCCCATTTCCTGTACTCCATACTTTGATTTATGAAGGCCAATGTGCCACAAGCTTTCTTTATGACTCTTTCAACCTGTGATGCCACTTTCAATGAATTACTGACCCGTATTTCCGGACCTCTTTGTTTTACCGCGCTCCTCGGTGCTCTATTGTTCTTTGTGTAAGACCTATGCTGGTTGGTCCTACTGAAGTGTAACACCTTGCACTTGTCTGCATTAAATACCATCTGCCATTTATCAGCCCCTTTTCCAGCTGATGCAGATCTCCCTGCAAACCATGATAGCCCTCTTTACTGTCCACCACACCCCCAATCTTGGTGTCATCTGCAAATTTGCTGATCTGTTAATCACATTATCATCCAGAACGTTGTTGTAGGTGACAAACAGCAATGGACTCAGCACTGATCCCAGTGGCACTCCACTAGTTACAAGCCTCTAGTCAGAGGGGCAACCATCTATGCCCACTCTCTGGCTTCTCCCACAAAGCCAATGTCTAATACAATTTACTGCCTTATCTTGAATGGTGAGCAAGTGAACCTTCTTGACCAACCTCCCCCTGCAGGACCTTGTCAAAGCCTTACTAAAGTCCACGTAGACAGCATCCACTGCTTGCCTTCATCAACTTTCCTGATAACTTCCTCGAAAAATTCTATTAAATTGGTTAGATATGATCTACCATGCACAAAGCCATGCTGACTATCCTTAATCAGTCCATACCTATCCAAGTACTTGTATATACAGTCCCTCAGAATATCTTCTGATAACTTTCCCATTGCTGATATCAGGCTCACTGGCCTATGATTTCCTTGTTTATTTTTAGAGCCTTTCTTGAACAGCAGAACAACATTGGCAATTCTCCAACCCTCTAGTACCTCACCTGTCGCTAAGGATGATTTAAATATAATTGCTAGGGCCCCGACAATTTCTGCAGTTGCCTCCCACAGGGTCTGAGGGACCATCTTGTCCAGCCCTGATGATTTATCCATCCTAATTTGCCTCATGACAGCAAACACCTCCTCTGAAAACAGTTCAGGGTCCATGAAGTTGATACCAATTTGCCCCATTTCTACAGATTCTGTGTCTGTCTCCTAAGTAAATGCAAATGCAAAACAAGTTTAAAATCACCCCCATCTCTTTTGACTCCGCACATGGATTACCATTCTGGTCTTCCAGAGGACCAAATTTATGCCTTGCACTCTTATTGCCCTTAACGTATCTGTAGAATCCCCCAGGATTCTCCATCTTGTCTACGAGGGCAACTTCGTGCCTTCTTTTAGCCCTCCTGATTTATTTTTTAAGTGCTCCCTTGCATTTATACCATAAATACCCCATTTGTTCCTACCTGCCTATATCTCCTATGCATCTTCTTTTCTTTAACCATGGCCTCAATATTTCTTACGATCTAAGATTCCCTACACCTGTTATCCTTACCTTTCATTCTTTCAGGCAAATACAAGCTTTGTACTCTCAAGATTTCACTTTTGAATGTCTTCCACTTACAAGTTTATTTTTGCCAGAAAACCACCTGTCCTAATCAACACTTGCCAGATCCTTTCTGACAACATCAAAATTGGTCTTTCTCCAATTTAAAATCGCAACCCGCAGACCAAACCTATCTTTTTGCATCTTTACTTTGAAACAAATGGCATTCTGATCACTAGATGCAAAGTTCCTCTACACAAATTTCTATCACCTGTTCTGTCTCGTACCCTAATAGCATACTCTGTCATTGGGACTTCTACGTATTGATTAAGGAAAATTTCCTGAAGACATTTGACAAACTCTACCCCATCTAGTCCTCTTACAGTATAGGAGTTCCAAACAATATGTGGAAAGTTAAAATCACCTACCATAAAAACCGTATGTTTCTTGCAACAGTCTGCGTTCTCTCTGCAAACTTGTCCCCCTAAATCCCTTGTACTATTGGGTGGTCAGTAATATAGCCTCATTAATGTGGTCATACCTTTCTTATTTCTCAGTTCTACCCATAATGCCTCACTAGGCAAGTTCTCCAGTCTGTCCTGACTTATCACTGCAATATGATAAGTGCATATTATCATATGCACTTATCATATGATAATATGCACTTATATTATCATATGATAATATAATAATATAAGTAATTTGTAGATGTAAGTGCAACCTGGGAATTCTGATTATGGTCAGCATTTCATATATACTTTAAATATTTTAAATAAATAAGAGAAGGTTTAGTAACCATATTTAAGTGTTTTCTTTAGTATGTTTGAAGTTACTGCTGACTGATACCATTTGTAAAATCCAAGGGTGCAGAAATGTTTGCAGTTATTCAAAAAAAAAGAAACACTTTGAGTAACTACTTACTTATTTTTAAACTTGGGCTTTATTTTAAAAATTTGTAACAGCTGATATTTATTGAAAGTAATTACACTTTGTAAATAAAAGAACAAAATCACTGGTGTATCAAAAGACAAGGTTTTAATGAGATTTCATTAATACACAGGCACTCTCAGCTGCTTATGTGATAAATTGAAATAAGTAAGATTTTCTTAGAAGACATTTTGCCAAATCTGCCCTCTGTAGTAGATCACAGACATAAATGATTAAGAGGCTACTTGGCTAATTCAAGTCATTGTTCATGCACTTTTCTCCAACTCTTTTATTGTTCCGGTTATGCATATCAAGTTCAGTTAACTCCACTCTTTTCCAGCAGACCTCTTCACATACGTGTGGTATAACTGGGGCTTAATCTTTTCTCTTAATTCTCTGATTTTGCCTTTTCTTGAATTTTAGCAATAATTGAACCCTGACTGTTCTGTGGTGAAAGCCTTCCTGTATTGATAACAACAAGCAATTGTTAATGACAATTACATGAAGAGGAATGGAAGTGTTGCTCAAGTGCACTCCTGGTTGTTGGCTCCAGTTCTTCGATACGATTCCATGCTGACTATCAATTGCTTTCTTGGCAGACTCCTTGAAGATCTCTGGCTCAAAAGTGATCTTTTAGCTTCCTCTTTGAGTCCTCATCCTCTGTTATAATTGCCATGTGCTCTACTCAGCTGAGTTTTGAGATTGCAAAAGAATTCTACAAGCTATATGTGTCATGGTCCGGTTCGTGGAGTCCGCCTTCCAGTTCACGGTCCAGTCTGTGGATTCAGGACTCCAGGTCTTCCAGCTGTCCCTTGTTTTGATTGAGTTAGTCATAGGCACCTGATTCCCATCTTGGGGCTTGGAATATAAGTAGAATATAAGGTTGAGTGTGAGCTGCTGAAATATACAAGCTTGATGTGAAGATAGATGAGTAGCAGGGTTGGTTATTTGGTTGTTTTCTAAGTGATAGGAGTTGGATTCTGAGTTGTGACTGGAAAATGTTGGACAGAGAGAACATCAAGGAAAGAGCCAAGATGTTGAAGGAAGTTTTTGGTGAGAGTGGAAGTAAACTAGAGATGGAGGTTGATGGAAAGAGGAACAGAATGGAATGAAGGAGAAAAGAAAGCAGAGGTATGGGATATCAAACTCTGAGGAGTCAGTGGATGATCAAAACAGGACAGCAAAACAATGGAAAGAACATGAGATTAAAGCAATTATAAACCTAAGTGAAGACAGGGCATCTTTTGGTGATTGGAACCTGATTTGTTTGTTGAAGATACTCAACAAAATTATAGGTGAGATTAAAGGAGCAAAGATTTTACAAAATGGATTGCTATTAGTGATTTGTCGGGATAGTGCTCAGCAAGGCAAAGTGATAAGATTATGTAAAATAGATGGCAAAGAAGTACAATGCTCAATATCCAACAATAGAAAGTGAACTAGAGGAGTTATTTTGGGGATACCAACAAAAGTTACTATGGATGAGATTAAACAGAACATAAAAGGAGCAAAAATTATTGAGGCCAAATGTTTGAAAGTTACAAGAAATGGGGAAAAAGTGTGATAGTTTATCGGTAATGATTAACTTTGATGAAGAGGGATTGCTGACTAACTGTTACTTAGGGTATATGTGTTACGTGGTTAGAATATATATACCACCACCTTTAAGATGTTATAAATGTCAGAAATTCGGGCACATTGCGGCTGTCTGCAGAGGAAAACAAAGATGTGGAGATGTGCTGGAGAACATGAACATGGGAAATGTGAAGTGGGAGATAGGCTGAAATGCTGCAATTGTGGCAAGGAACACAGCGCAGCTTATCGAGGGCGCATTTATAGCAAGAAGCTGAGATACAATATGTAAAAGTAACTCAAGGAATCAGTTATGCAGAGGCAGTGAAAGAATTTGATGAAAAAAAGGCTATCAAGCAAACAAATACAGGGAATAATAAACCGGTGAATTATGAGAGCTGTAATATGAAAAATAAGGATACACTATTCATGAGCAGAAAGGATTTCGTGCTTTTTGTGGTGGATGCAATTAATTGTTCAGCGCAAACAAGCAAAAGAACTGAAAACTAAAATTATTGTCAAGTCTGCAGAAAAGTATCTTGGTATTAAAGGGATTAGATGGGAAGAAGTCAAAGAAATGCTGAATGGAGGATCCAACAGTTCACAGGCAAGGGAGCTGGAATCTTAATGGCAGTATATTTATAGCAAATGGTCAAGAATTTAAGAAATGTTTCAGAATTTAAGAAAAATCCTCAGACTTTATGGTTGAAGCCCAGGGTAAATGTGCAGAACTCCAACAACAAATAGAAGTACCCGACAAGAACAACGGTGAGTTAGAAAGAGATTGGAAAATGAAGGAAATTATTACCAGGATACGAAAGGTAAAGGAATTTGTTGCAAACTGAATTATTTACATTCAGATTATAAAATGAAAACATGGAAGCAAATGAAGAACTCCAAGGTCTCAGTAAACAACTGCAGACTACGATCCAAGAAAAGGAAAACCTGAAATAGCAGGTAGACTTGGAAAAACAGCAATTTAAAAAGTATAATGTGCGATAATTACTATTCTTTAACGAGGTAATTTTAGTCTTACAAGTGATGTAGATGAAATCAATGTAATTGAGGTAATGCAACTACACGAAAACATGTGACAAAATTAGGGAAGAATAGCAGTTTGCGGCATTATCTAATGAGCGCATTAAACATTCACAAGGAATTGCAACTACGGAGTGAGTGATGCTAACAGAGAACTGTAGGCTGAACTAGATTGTCTAAAGTAGTGAACTCCAGGACATATTTGGTTGGAACACAAGAAGTCTAGCAGGTGGCGGTAATTCACTGAAAACTGGTTGCCAACCGCCATAAAACAAAAAAGAAGTGTGGGCTACTGGTTTGTCTTGTCAAGATCCCCAGCCTGTCTCCAAGTTCAGGAGCCAAGACCCCAGCCTCAAGCCTCAAGAGCCAAGACCCCAGCCACATCCCGTCTGGTAACCATGTCATGTCCTTGCCTGGTTCTGGGGTCTGAGTCCGAGATAAGACCGAGGTCCTGGGTCCTTGTCCTGTCTCTGGCTCGGAGTCCAAGCCCAGGCTCCTAGTTCATAGTTCCTTGTCTGGGTTCCCTGTGTCTAGTCTGCGATCTTGTCCCTGCTCCTTGTCTGTATCCTGTCTCGTTCCTACTCTAGTCAAGTCCTGTTCCTTGTACTTCAGTGTCTGTGTCTTGCATTTGGGTCTGTTCCCAATGCCCCCATTGTGACAATATGATCCTCATAAAGTAGTTACTCTCTTCCTGTTGGGCACCTGGTGCACACATTGAGAGGACCTTTTGTGAACATGGTGAGAGTTCAAGCATACGACTGTGATTGCTTACAGCCACTTCAAGATTTTTACCATCATTGTCTCTGTCAGGCAGATGGAGTACGTACTTAATGCCCCTTTGGTAATATTTATTTAAGCCTCTTTTATGTGGTTTCACTGCCTTGCATATCAGTTCTGTTGATTTGAAATAATTCCATTAGTTAATTCCATCTCCAACGTCTGCTCATGAGAGACCTTTGTTCATTTGCCCAGGAACACTTCTGGAACAGATGGCTGGAGATGAGTAACCTTGTAAAGCTGCAAGCTCCAGATGAACTATTCCATCTATCAATTCCATCTCACTCAGCAAGCAGTAGGCTAGAAGCTCTGACAAGTTAATTAGTTGACACCAAAGTGGGCCAAAAATTTAGATGTGGCTGTAGGAAGGGAGAATGTATATTTTCTTACCTATGGGTTTTGATAGAGGTGGAGAAAGTTAACTCAGATTATTTTCTGAAACTCTGGAGAGGTATAGAGAACATAAAACACAACCGTTGGTGGGCGGCTACAGAGAGTAATGCAAAAGCTTAAGGATTGTTGCCCTTATGTCAAGGCAGCTGGAATGTCAACATGTGGATAGAGTCCAATCACAAACGAGAAAATTTGCGGGTGCTGGAAATCCAAGCAACGCACACAGAATGCTCGAGGAACTAAGCAGGTCAGGCAACATCGTGGAGTGAACAGTCGACGTTGCTGGCCGAGGCCCTTCATAGGACAGGCGGAAGAAGATAGAGTCAGAGTAAGAAAGTGGGGGTAGGGGAGGAAGAACCATAGGGTGGTAAGGAGGGAGAAGAGCAGAGCTGGGAAGTTGGCGAAAGAGATACAGGGCTGGAGAAGGGGGACAGTAGAAGGGACCACGGACTGCCTTTTCAGAATAGGAATGGGAAGTGAAATTAAAATGAGTGGCTTCCGAGAGATCCTGCTTTTTCTGGTGGACAGAGCATAGGTGCTCGGTGAAGCGGTCTCCCAATCTATGTTGGGTCTCACTGATATACGGAGGCCACACTGGGAGCACTGGATACAGTAGATGACCCTAAGAGACTCACGGGTGAAGTGTTGCCTCACCTGGAAGGACTGTGGATATAGTGTTAGAGATATATAAAGCTCAGAGCAGTGCATGCAGTTCTGGGCACCACACCTCAGAAAGCCTTGGAAAGAGTACAGTTCTGGTTCAGTGGCAGGATAAACTGAGAATAACTTGAATGAAATAGGGATAAATCCTTCTGAACACTGAACATTAAAGGGGTTATCAAATAGAGGAGCTGAAATAGGAAGTGGAAGCTACTTACCTGCTGAAGAAGTCCAAAGTGAAGGGGTACAAACATACAAATGCCTTACAGTTTTATGTTCTCCCCCTGACCATGTGGGTTTCCTCCACGTGCTCCAGTTTCCTCCCACTTTCCAAGGGCGTGCGGGTTGCTAGGTTAATTGGTCACATGGGTGGCATAGGCTTGTTGGGCCTGAAGGCCTGTTACCGTGCTGTATCTCTAAATAAAATAAAATAAATAATCCTGTTCCATTACTCTTGTTTTATTAAGCGTAGCTCAAGTGCAAAAGTTATGACTTTTTGTGGATATTTACAAGATTCACCTCTTAACTTGGAAGTGGGGCCAAAGAGATTTTAACTAAGTCATTGTTTAGCCTTGCAGACTTCTGCTAAAGTTGTGGCAACATTCTGACCACAATGAGGACATCTACAGCCAAGGAAGTGGAATCCGCATCATGAAGTCTGAGATGACTATATCAACCGGAATATCTTCCCAATGCAGGCACTGCAGCAGCACATCTGGACTCTCCTGTGGCAGGGAAGGGCACAGTAGTCCTTGGGGTTTTTTTGCATCTGGCTCCTACTGGCAAGGAGAAACCCTCATTCACATTTCATAATTTACAGTCTTTACTCTGATAAAGAAGCAAGTGAGATTTTCAAGGTGAGTGGAACTGATTTAATCTTTTGTGGATAAGAAGCAGTAAGGAGCAAAATTATGCCTCTTTCTGTGACATGCAAGGAAAGACGGATTAATAAACATTTTGCTGATCAAGTCCCTCACCTCTGTCTATCCAGCTGAGTGTGCCAGGAACTTTGCATTTCAGTGAGATTAGAATTTGGTAAAAAAAAAAGAGGTAGTGAATAAAATCCTAGCCCACTCAGTCTCTTCTTGTGTGACAACCTGCCAACCAGCTTCAATGAAACTTTGCTGCAGTCCTATTTTGGGGGAGGTATGACTTATACAAAAACGATGGGTTACACCTGAACTCAAAGGGTACTAATATCCTGGCGGGATTGTTTAATTTAGCTGTTAGGGAGGGTTTAATCTAAGTTGGCAGAGGGAAGGAAACCAGGGTGTTAGGGTCGAGGAAGAGGAAAATAGAAATAAGTCAAAGATACTGTGCAGCAAAGATGGCAAGAAGGACAGGCAGGTGAGTAGACAGGATAATTTCCTGTGCAATAGAAATATAGCAAAGTCAGTAACAGATACTGATCTAAGTGTACTGAAATGCACGCAGCATTAGAGATAAAGTGGATGATATATTTTCTTCAGCTTTATTAATATATATACTAATTTGTTGAACTTTTGTATTTTATAGCTGTAGAAGATTATATATCAATAAAAAGATTTTTAAAATGAAATGAGTTCAGTTTCAAATTTGAAAAGGAGAAGCTGATATCAGATGTATCGATATTTCAGTGGAACAAGGGAAATTACAGTGGTATGAGAGAGGAACTGGCCCAAGTAGATTGGAAAAGAAAGCTAGATGGAGGGATGGTAGAGCAGAATTGGATGAAGTTCCTACAAGAAATAAGGAAAGTGCAGGAAAAATATATTCCAAGAAAAAAGAAAATCATGAATGGAAAAATGGCACAAATGTGACTAACGAGAGAGGTTAAGGCTAAAATAAGAGCAAAAGAGGTGGCGTACAAGGAAGCAAAAATTAGTGGGAAAACGGAGGACTGGATGACTTTTAAAAAGTTACAGAAGGAAACTAAAAGTCATTAGGAAAGAAAAAATGAATTATGAAAGGAAGTTGGCAATTAACATTAAAACTAAGAGTTTTTTAAAATATATGAAGAGTAAAAGAGTGACACGGGTAGATATAGGACCGATTGAAAATGATGCTGGAGAAATTATAATGGGTAACAAAGAGATGGCAGAGGAACTAAATGAGTATATTGCATCAGTCTTCACAGTGGAAGACATTAGCAACATACCTGACAGCCGGAGGTCTCAGAGAATAGAATTAGGTACAGTCAAGATTACTAGAGAGAGAGTGCTTGGGAAGCTAAATAGACTAAGAATAGTTAAGTCTCCCGGACCGGATGAGGTGCACCCATGAGTTCTGAAGGAGGTGGCTTTGGAGATTATGGAGGCATTGGAAATGATCTTCCAGGAGTCAATAGACTCTGGCATGGTTCCGGAGGACTGGAAGGTCACAAACGTAGTTCCGCTGTTTAAGAAAGGAGGGAGGCAGCAAAAAGAAAATTACAGACCTATTAGTCTGACATCAGTAGTTGGAAAATTATTGGAGTCGATCCTCAAGGACGAGGTTATGAAATACCTCGAGGTGTGTGACAAGATAGGCCCAAGCCAGCATGGTTTCATGAAGGGAAGATCCTGCCTCACCAACCTATTGGAATTTTTTGAGGTAATCGCAAATAAGATTGATAAGGGAGAGGCTGTGGATGTTATGTATTTGGATTTTCAAAAGGCCTTTGATAAGGTGCCGCATAAGAGGCTGCTTAATAAGATGAGAGCCCATGGAATTACAGGAAAGATATTGGAATGTGTGGAGCACTGGCTGATAGGCAGAAAGCAAAGGGTGGGAATAAAGGGATCCTATTCTGATTGGTTGCCGGTTACTAGTGGTGTTCTGCAGGGGTCGATGTTGGGACCGCTTCTTTTTACATTGTATATTGATGATTTAGATTATGGATTAAATGGTTTTGTGGCTAAATTTGTGGATGATACCAAGATAGGTGGAGGAGCAGGAAGTATTGAAGGAAAAGGAAAGGTTGCAGAGAGGCTTGGTCAGTTTAGGAGAGTGGGCAAAGAAATGGTAGATAAGATACAATGTTGAGAAATGTACGGTTGTACATTTTTGAAGAAGAAATAATTGGGCAGGTTATTATTTAGATGAGGAGAAAATTCAAAGATGGTAAGTGCAAAGGGACTTGGGGGTCCTCGTGCAGGATACCCTAAAGGTTAACCAGTAGGTTGGATCGGCAGTAAGGAAAGCGAGTGCTATGTTGGCATTCATTTCAAGAGAAATAGGGTATAAGAGTAAGGAGGTGTTAATGAGGCTTTATGGTGAGACCTCATTTGGAATACTGTGTGCAGTTTTGGGCCCCCTATCTTAGAAGGGATGTTCTGATGTTGGAGAGAGTTCAGAGATGATTTATGCAGATGATTCCTGGAATTCAGAAGCTAACATATGAGGAGTGTTTGTTGGTTCTTGGACTGTATTCATTAGAGTATAGAAGAATGAGAGGGGATCTCATAGAAACATTTCGAATGTTGAAAGGGTTGGACAGAGTAGATGTGGAAAGGCTGTTTCCCTTGGTGGGTGAGTCCAGGACAAGAGGCCACAGTCTTAGAATTAGAGGGTACCTATTTAAAATAGAGATGAGGGGAATTTTTTTTAGCCGGAGGGTCGTGGATTTATGGAATTTGTTGCCACATACAGCTGTGGAGGCCCAATCATTGAGGGTGTTTAAGGAGGAGATTGATAGGTATCTAATTAGTCAGGGTATCAAGGGATATGGGGGAAAAAGCCAGAAGTTGGAACTAGATGGGAGAATAGTTTAGCTCATGGTGGAGTGGCGGAGCGGACTCGATGGGCCAAATGGCCTACTTCTGCTCTTCTGTCTTGTGGTTCTTTTAGCTAAATACACCAAAGCTATTCATTATCTCCAAACGTGGTCTCACCAACACCCAAAGCAAGTATCATGAGATACCTTTACTCTTAAACTGAAACCTTATTGCATTAAATGTCATATATCATTTGCCTTCTGCAAATTTGTTCCTTTCAGTGATTTGTGTACTGTGATGTCAGGGCACTTTCAACAGCAAACTTTCTCCAAAGTTACGTCATTCACAAATTACTAAGCACTCCTGCCACTATATTAGACCAATAGATCTTGAGAGAATAGACTGATTTTCTCTGTCAGCCTGGATCCTGACAGCACAGAGGAGAAGGTATACAGTAGATGGAAGGATGCCAACGTGCTCTAATGTGCAGAGAGATCTTGGGGTGCAAATGCATAGGCATGGAACCTAAAGGCAGGAACACAAGAAGATAGGGTGGTAAAGAAGACATGCTGTACTTGCCTTCATTGGTCAGAGGCTGAGGATAAAAGTTCAGAAACCATTTTGCAACTGCAGAGAACTTTGGTTAGGTCACGTTTGGAATACTGTGTGCAGTTTTGACCACCACATTTACAGGTAAGATGAGAGGCTTTGGAAAGGGTACAAAAGATGTTGAACAAGATGTTGCCTGGATTGGAGGGTATTCATTATAAGTAGATTTTGGACAACTTGGATTATATTTTTTGGAATGTTGGAGGCTGTGAGGTGATCTACATAGATGTACAATGCCTATAAAAAGCATTCCCTGCCCCCTCCTTGGAAGTTTTCATGTTTTATTGTTTTATGACATTGAATCACAATGGATTTAATTTGGCTTTTTTGACACTGATCAACAGAAAAAGACTTTCATGTCAAAGTGAAAACAGATCACTACAAAATGATCTGAATTAATTACAAATATAAAACACAAAATAATTGCTTAAGTATTCACCCCCTTCATGTTGTCATCATCATCATCAGGTGCCATGCCCAGTTTGAGCTTTGACTGCCATGGCCCACACACTCCTGTTTTGGTTCAAGTGGATCAAATCATTGATATTCATTTCCAGTTCTCTGACTGCTGTCTCCATCATCATTTGTCTTTGCCTTCCTTTTGCTTTCTTCCCTTCAATCTTTTCCATAATTACCATGCATTCTAACTCCTCTTTCCTAATCACATGTCCAATGAAGTTACGTTGCTTTTTCATGATCTCATACATTATTTCTCTTTTTGCGTTTGCTCTGTTCATGACATCCTCATTAGATGTTCGTTTCATTCATGATATTCTTTGCATCCTCCTCAAAAACCACATCTCTGCTGCTTCAATTCGTTTCCTCATGTTACTAGATATTGTCCAATGTTCTGATCCAAATAACGTAACTGGATAAACATAAGATTTCAGTACTCTGAGGCAGGTTGTCATGCCTAGTTTAGTGTTGATCAGTATACTCTTCATTCTCGTAAAAGTGTCCTTTGCCATCCCTATTCTTCTTTTGATGTCCATGTCGCATCTGCCATCTGATGTCACCCAGCTTCCTAAGTAGCAAAAGTTCTGTACTTGTTTTACGTCTTCCCTGTTTATTTTCAGTCTGCAGATAGGATTCTCCTCTTTTTGGATATCACCATACATTCTGTCTTTTTGCGATTGATAGACCCATTTTTGCACTTTTTTCAACAACTATATCAATTAAGTTTTGTAGTTCTTCCTTCGTACTTGCAATTAACACAGTCATCCGCATATCTGAAATAATTGATGTTTTCACCGCCAACTTTGATTCCCAAGATGTCTCTTATTTTTTGTAATATTGTTTCACTGTACACATTAAATAAATCAGGGGAGAGAAAACACTCTTGTCTAATGCCTCTTGATTTTTGTAAACTGACTCACTTCTCCATCTATTGTTATAGCCACAGTTTGTTCCCAGTACAGATTTCTGATTAGGCGGAGGTCTTTCGAATCTAGACCTAGAGTTT
This sequence comes from Mobula birostris, assembly GCF_030028105.1. NCBI lineage: Eukaryota > Metazoa > Chordata > Chondrichthyes > Myliobatiformes > Myliobatidae > Mobula > Mobula birostris. The sequence continues at coordinate 43,470,553 of NC_092375.1, read as the reverse complement.
CCTGTAATATTTCAAATAACTTATTGTGCTTCACTTTATCAAATGCTTTTGTGTAGTCGATAAAACAAACAAATCTTTTTGCACTTGAATAGCTCGTTCTGATAGTATCCTTAACATCTTGTTGCGTTTCTTGTACCTTTGTCTTTCACAAAACCACATTGTTCTTTACCTATTTCAGCTTGTATCTTACCTTTAGCTCTTGTCATCAAAATTCTTATAAGTATCTTAGTGACATGACTCATTAAACTTATGGTCCTATGTAATTCACATTCTATTGCTCCAGGTTTCTTAGGAAGAGTGATAAATACTAATTTTTTTTGTCTCTTCTGGTATTATTCCAATCTCATAAATGTCATTGATTAAATCAGTAAGTTTTTCAATTCCATAATCTTCAAGGGCGATAATTTGTTCTATTACTATTTCATCAGGACCTGCTGCCTTTCCTTTCTTCATCTTATTTATTGCATTACAAACTTCAGATTTTAAAATACTTGGACCTTCAATGTTTTCCTTATTTCCTGGTTTTTTTGCCTCGATTGTCTTCAAACAATTCCTGAATATACTCAGTCCATCTGTTCATAATCCCATCTTTTTCCATGATAATGGTACCGTCCTTTGCTTTCAAACATCCACCTGAAGAACAGAGGAGCTTTTTGCCAATGATATTCTTGATTTGTTGTTTCACCCTTTTTGGATCAGTAATAGGGATTCTTTCTAATTGCTCACATTCCTGGTTTAACCATTCTTCTTTGGCCTTTTGACATAAGCTTTTAACTTTTTTATCTAAGGACTTGTATTCCATAGGATTTGCTTTCTTCAGTCTCCTTTCTTCCATTAGATTTTTGTTGGTAGATGCACCTTTAGCAGCAATTACAGCCTTGAGTCTGTGTGGATCGGTCTCTATCAGCTTTGCACATCTGGACACTGCAATTTTTCCCTATTCTTCTTTACAAAACTGATCAGGCTCTGTCAGATTACATGGAGATTGTGAGTGAACAGCACTTTTCAAGTCTGGCCACAAATTCTCAATTGGCTTGAGGTCTAGACTTTGACTTGGCCACTCCAGGACATTAACTTTGTTGTTTTAAAGCCATTCCTGTGTAGCTTTGGCTTTACATTTGGGCTCATTGTCTTGCTGGAAAACAAATCTCCCAAGTTGCAGTTCTCTTGCAGACTGCACCAGGATTTCCCTGTATTTTGCTGCATTCATTTTACCGTCTACCTTCACAAGCCTTCTAGGGCCTGCTGCAGTGAAGCATCCCCACAGCATGATGCAGCCATCACCATGCTTCACGGTAGGGATGGTGTGTTTTTGATGATGTGTGGTGTTCGGCTTACACCAAACATAGCATTTAGCCTGATGGGTAAAAACTCAATTTTGTTTTCATCAGACCATAGAACCTTCTTCTAACTGACTTCAGAGTCTTCCATATGCCTCCTGGCACATGCTGGTTGAGATTTCTTGCGAGTTTTTTTCAACAGTGGCTTTTCTGAGTTATTTTGTGTTTTATATTTGTAATTAATTTAAATCACTTTGTGGACATCTGTTTTCACTTGAACACAAAAGAGTCTTTTCCTGTTGATCAGTATCAAAAAAGCCAAATTAAATCCACCGTGCAAACATGAGGAAATTTGCAGATGCTGGAATTTCAAGCAACACACAAATGTTGCTGGTGAACGCAGCAGGCCAGGCAGCATCTCTAAGAAGAGGTACAGTTGATGTTTTGGTCTGTGACCCTTCGTCAGGACTAACTGAATCCACTGTGTTTCAATGTTGTAAAACAATACAAAATGAAAACTTCCTAGGCAGGAGAATACTTTTTATAGGCACTGTATGTAAACTTATGAGAGACAGTCCTTTCAGGCTATGCCTCTTACCCTGCACTGCTCATTTCTACCTCCTACTCAAGATCCACAAACCTGACTGTCCGGGTCCCTGCCTGCTCCTGCCCCACTGAACTCACGTCTGCATATCTATTGTGCGGAGGCGTGGCTTATTTTGGTCAAAAACCACTTGCATCATGTTCTGTCTGTATCTTGTTTTACGGCAGTTGGCATCTAGCTTAATGGTGCATTACCACAACTTGCATCATGTTGATTCTGATTAGTCAATTTAAATACTGCAGCTGCTGTTCCCATTGGTTGGCTTGCATGTCACACAACTTAGTGTCCGGTTTCAAACACTTTGGGGGTATAAAAACAGCACAAGTGAGAAATCCCAATCCCTCCCCCACCCCAGGTATGCTCCGCACGCACTTTTAACTAAGTATCTGTTTGTTGAATATTTTGTTCTGTAGAGTGTGCAACTTGGGGGGATGTAAATGTTTGGTCGAATTATTCACTGTAAATAAATGATTAATGTACTTATTTGCACTCAGTGTTTTCTGTCTCACTTGCCAGACCTGTGAACCTGTTTCAATGTTATATTTTGGCACTGCAAGCAGGGTTTATTGTTTGAGTAGAAAACGCATTTCTTTGAAAGGTTATTTAAGAGAGGACACCCCCCCCCCCCGCCCACCATATGAGAAGAGCCGAGTCCCAGGGTGGAATGATAATAGTGAGGTATTTGGGAGCGTCTCTAACCTAATAATGGGTTACGGGATGCCAGTAGATTGGTCAGACCAGTTAGATTTCGCCGGGGTTGAAATGGGACACCACTTTGTGTCCATACTTAAATGGTTGGGATTTCCCAGGAGAAAGGTTAGCAAATGGGATGCCTTCTGGTTGTTTGCAGTGATAGTAAGACACCAGTGGTCTTCAGTGGGTCTTAAGCAGCGGTCCCCAACCACCGGGCTGCAGAGCATGCGCTACTGGGCCGCAAGGAAACGATATGATTTGGCAATATGAGTCAGCTGCCCCTTTCCTCATTCCCTGTCACGGCCACTGATCATCCATTACGCACGCGAGGTCGTGATCCGCGCGTTATCCGTGTCAGGGTGTGAAGGAGATCAACTCCTCGAGCTTGCAAATGACGACGGGCTGAAAAGTCTGTTTGACATAACATCTCTGTCGGCATTTTGGAATATCCTGAGATAGCCACAAAAGCACTGAAAACGTTGCTTCCATTTCCAACATTTTTCTGCGAAGCGAAGTTTTCTGCAATGAATGCAATGAAAACTAAACTGTGGAATAGACTGGACATCAGGAACCTCCTTCGAGTATCGATATCTGCCATCACCCCTCGACGAGACCGTCTTGTTGCAGGGAAACAAGCCCAGGGCTCCCCCTGATTCAGCGATATTGGTGTGTTGCAATGATTTTATATATTTATACAGGGAAAATATGTGCTGTGTGTTTAATATCCAAATGTTACTAAAAATGTTATGATGCTATTGACTTACAAGTGACCGTATAGCAATTACAGCATGGAAACAGGCGATCTCGGCCCTTCTAGTCCGTGCCGAACGCTACTCTCACCTAGTCCCACCGACCTGCACTCAGCCCATAACCCTCCATTCCTTTCCTGTCCATATACCTATCCAATTTTTCTTTAAATGATAATACTGAACCAGTCTCTACCACTTCTACTTACTTCAAGCTCCCCTATTTATTGACATCACTATATTCATGCGAGGAAAATATGCGCTGTGTGTTTAATATTAAATTCGTTAGATAAACCCTTTTAGAAACAAAATTGAGTGTATTACCCACTTATCGCCTACATTCCAGTGGTGATTAACACCCAACCCCACGAACAGAATCGCCAAAAAGGATTTGCTGGGGGGGGGGGGGGGGGGGGAGAATCGGCAGGTCACGATGCGCATGCGCACTGGTGCACGCACAAGGCTTCATGGTCATTGTAGTCTTTCTGCGTAAACAACTCATTTGATGCTACTCTTGTCCGTTGGCAACCCCCCCCACCCCTCCGGTCGGCTGGTCCGCAAGAATATTGTCAATATTAAACCGGTCTGCAATGCAAAAAAAGGTCGGGGACCCATGGTCTTAAGAATGAGGGGAGGACCTAAATCAGCGCTGTATCATTCTGAGAGGATCATTGCTGATGGCCCAGACTTGTGCTGCAAAGTTAGGAGTTAAGAATGTAGACATAGCTTATCAGCTAGTGAAGGTACAGCAGCCAGTTGGCAGCCCGATTCTGTTAAGGTTTGAGCTTTAATGTAAGATGATAATCCCACTGTATGGCTGAATGGTGAAAATGAGGAAGAGAGTAGCATGGACTCCCTGGTTTATCCCTTGAAATGATGCCCCTCTTCCCTGTGTCAGTCAGTGTTTTCTTTCTCACTCACCAAACCCATGAACCTGCTGCAACATCGACTCCATTCTATCTCCTTGGTTCAGTCCCTTCCTAACTACATCTGCAACACTTCACATACTTTCAATCTTCTCAACAACTTTCAGTTCTCTGGCCCTGACTGTCTCATTTTTACCATGGATATCCAGTTCCTATACACTTCTATCCTCAACAAAAGACCCAACCAGTTCTCCTCCACCACCACCACCCTCCTCCATCTGGCAGAACTGGTCCTCAAGCTCAAAAATTTCTCCTTCAGTTCTCCCACTTTCTCCAAATTCAAGAAGTAGCCATGGGCACCTTTAATGGCTCCAGGTATGCCTGGCTTCTCATTTGCTCTGTGGAACAGTCCATGTTCCAATCCCTCCCTGGTAGTGCTCCCCAACTCTTCCTCTGCTACATTGGCAACTGCTTTAGTGCTGCTTCATGTATCCATTCTGAGTACATTAATTTGCCTCCAACTTCCACTCTGCCCTTAAATTTGCTTGGTCCATTTCTGATACCTCTCTCCCCTTTCTCGATCTTTCTGTCTCCATCTCTGGAGACAAACTGTCAACCTACATCTTTTATACACCTACTGATTCACATATCTATCTTAACTATACTTCTTCCCACACTGTCTCCTTTCCTCAGTTCCTTCACCACCACCACATCTGTTCCCAGGATAAGGCTTTCCTTTCCAGGATATCAGAGGTGTCCTCCTCCTTCAGAGTATGGTATTTACCTTCCTCTACCATTGATGCTACCCTCAACAGCATCTCCTCAATTTCCTAGACATCTATGCTCACCCCATCTTATCGCTGCCTTAGCAGGGATAGAGTTCCTCTTGTCCCCACCTGACATACCATGAGCCTCCACGTTCAATACATCATTGTCCATAACTTCCACTATTTCAATGGGATCCTACCACCAGGTGATGCAACAATTCACCTGTGTATATGTTAGGTCATCTGTTGTATCAGATGCTCTGGATGCGACCTCCTCTATATTGGTGAGACCTGACATAAATTGGGGGACTGCTTTTTTGAGCACCTCCGCTCGATGCCCATTACAGTTCTGACTTGTCAGTCCACAGCTTTCTCTTTTGCCACAACAAGGCCACACTCAGGGTGGAGGAACAACATTTCATATTCCTTCTAGGTAGCCTCTAACTTGATGGCATGAACATTGATTTTTCCCTTACAGTAATTTTTAATCCTTTTTTTTCTTCTCCCTTCTCCCTTTCCCTCTTCTATTCCCCACTGTGGCATTCTACCTCTTCTCCTCACTTGCCTATCACCTCCCCCCGGTGCTCCTCCTCCTCCTCTTTCTCCCATGGTCCACTCTTGTCTCCTATCAGATTTCTTCTTCTCCTGCCTTTTACCTTTCCCACCCACCTGGCTTCACCTATCACCTTCCAGCTTGTCCTTCTTTTCCTCGCCCCACCTTTTTATTCAGGCATCTTCCCTCTTCAATTCCGGTCCTGACGAAGGGTCTCTGCCAGAAATGTGCAACTGTTTATTTGTTTCTATAGATGCTGCCTGACCTGTTGAGTTCCTCCAGCATTTTTTGTGTGTTGATATGGTAGATAGCTTTCTTTTCTTCATGGTGGAAATGTAAAATACTAAGCATTATAGGTTTAAGATGAAAAGGGGAAAACTTAATGGAGAGTTACAAGTCCTCTTTAAGCAGAATATGGCTGGTGCCTGGGATGTGGTGGAGGAAAATACAATTATGTTTCAGAAGCATATAGTCATGTACATGAACAGGCAGAGAATGGAGGGATATGCACCATGTACAGGCAGCTGGAATTAGTTTAGATTAGCATTTTGATTGGCATAGACTTCACGGGCTGAAGGTCTTGTTCTTGTACTATGATCTTGACAGTGTCTGTGCTATAAGGGTTGAATGTTCTGTGTCAATAAGCCTTCAGAAAGATAATGGAGATAACGAGTGGCACACTGAAGCCCTGATACAGACGTGGTCTGATCTGAAGCACATTCTAATGCAATGTTGAATGTTCTCTCTCAGCGTTAATGCTTGCTGCATTCTCAGGAGCCCTGCTCATACACAGATGCAGTTAAAACCACAACCACACATAAAACAGAAAATGCTGAAAACGTTCACTGGGTTATGCAGGGTGTGTAGAAAGATAAACACAGTATTTTTTTTCTGTTTTTGACTGACTCTTTGTCAGAACTGGGGAGGAAAGAAGTTAAATTAGCTTTAAACTATAGAGTGGCTGGTAAAGGAAATATCACAGGCTGAGTGTGACAAGAGGGATAATTAAGTTGTAGGGTAATTTCAGTTACTGGGAAGAGAAATAGAAAATGTGGGAAACTCTCAGCAGAGGAAGAGAACAGCATATCATGTATGCTAATAGCAGGCCTGTGGCTGGATGTGTCAGGAAAGAGGAAAAGCTAAACCAAAGTCACAAATGGATGGGTGGCAGCAAGGGGTAGTTTTGAAACAAAGAGAACAGAGTGGCAGAGTCTGGGTGCCTGCAACGTGCTCAGATGGAAGGTCAGATGTTGTTCCTCAAACATGCCCTGCCCTTTGCTGTCACAAGGCCACAGACAGATGGTTCAAAGCAAGATGCAGAATTAGTGGCAACAATAGGGAAACCAGGGTTGTCCAAATGTCTGAACACAGGTGATCTGCAAAACAGTCACCCTATTTGCATCCGTTTCTTAAACTCTGACAAAAAATGAAAGGAAGATGAGAAGGCTAAAAGGAGCAGATGATAGGATTACTGTACAAGAATGTTGCTGGGTTATGACTACCCGACTTCCAGGGAAAAGTTGACATTTATTTATTTTGAGGTACAGCACAGAACAGAATTGTGCTGCCCACAGGCTGACATGTTTAACACCAGCCAATGTACAATTTACAATGCCCAATTAACAAACTAACCAGTATGTCTTTGGACTGTGAGAGGAACCCTCAGGGTCATGGGGAGAATGTAGAAGCTCCTCACAGATGGTGCTGGAATTGAACTTTGAACTCTGACCTGTAATAGCATTGCACTAACCACTACACCACTGTGGCGAATTTATTTCCCGGACCGCTGGAGAATGAGGCAAGATTTTTATAGAAAGGGTGAATGCAGGCAAGCGTTTCCCCTCAGTTTGAAAATGAGTAGAACCAGAGGTCATAGGTTTAGGGTGAAAGTTGAAATATTTAAGGGGAATCTGAGGGGGAAATTTCTTCAGTCAGAGGGTGGTGTGAGTGTAGAACAAGCTGCCAGTGAAAGTGGGAGATTCAGGTTCAATTGCAGCAGTTGAGAAGTTTGGATAGGTATATTGCTTCCTCTGTACTACCTATCCCTCTACCTGTCTTGATATCATCCACAAACTTTGCCACAAAGCCATCAATTCTATTATCTAAGTCATTGGCAAACAATGTGAAAAGCAGTGGTCCCAATACTGACCCCCAATACTAGTCACCAGCAGCCAACCAGAACAGACCCCTTTTATACCCACGTGCTACCTCTGCCTGCCAGCCATTCCTCTATCCATGCCAGTGTCTTTCCTGTAACGCCATAGGATTTTATCTTGTTAAGCAGCCTCATGTGAGGCTCCTTATCAAACACCTTCTGAAAATCCAATTAAGTGTCATCTACTGCCTCTCCTTTGTCCACCCTGCTTATTACTTCCTCGAAGAATTCTAATAGATCTGTCCCTTTGCAGAAACCATGCTGACTTTGACTTATTTTATCGTCGGTTTCCAAGTACCTCGAAACTTCATCCTTAATGGTAGACTCCAACACTTTCCCAACCACCAAGGTTAGTCTAACTGGCCTATAATTTCCTTTCTTTTGCCTTCCTCCCTTCTTAGAGAGTGGAGTGACATTTGCAATCTTCCAGTCCTCTGGGACCATGCCAGAATTGGGTGATTCTTGAAAGATCATGACCAATGCATCCGTTATCTCTTCAGCAACCTCTGTCAGGACTCTGGGATGTAGTCCATCTGGTCCAGGTGACTTATGCATCTTAAGGCCTTTCAGTTTGCTGAGCTCTTTTTTCTTTGTAATAGCAATGGCACTCACTGCTGCTTGCTGACATTCATGGACCTTTGGCACCCTGCTAGTGCCTTCCACAGTGAAGACAGGTGCAAAGTACCCATTAAGTTCATCTGCCATTTCTTTGTCCCCATTACTACCTCACCAGCATAATTTTCCAGTGGTCCAATATCAACTCTCATCTACCTTTTACTTTTTATATAACTGTAAAAACTCTTGGTATCCTACTTTATATTATTGGCTAGTTTGCCCTTATGTTTCATCTTTTCCCTTCTTATAGCTTTTTAGTTGCCTTTTGTCATCCAGCTCACTCACTGTGCTATCTTAAATGCTCTTTCCTTGACCTTTATGCAGTCCTTCACTTCCTTTGTCAGCCATTGTTGCCTACCCCTGCCATTTGAGAACTTCTTCCTCTTTGGGACATGCCTATCCTGAGGTTTTTGAAATATTCCCAGAAAGTTCAGCCATCTCTGCTCGGCCATCATTCTCCTCCAATATACCCGAGTAAGCACCTCTCACATGGCTTTATAAATCCCTTTATTCCTTTGTAATTCTGATACATCTGAATTATGTTTCTCCCTCTCAAATTTCAGTATGAATTCAATCATGTTATGATCACTGCCTCCTAAGGGTTCCTTTACGTTAAGCTCCCTAATAAGATCTGGGTTATTACACAACACCCAATCTAAGATGGCCTTTCCCCAAGTAGGCTCAAGCACAAGCCGCTCTAAAAAGCTATCTCATAGGCATTCAACAAATTTCCCCTCTCGCGATCCGCCACCAACATGATTTTCCCAATCCCCTTGCATACTGAAGTTCCCCATTACAATTGTGTCATTACTCTTATTGCATGCCCTTTCCAGATCCCTTTGCAATCTCAACCCCACATCTTGGCTACTATTTGGAGACTTATATATGATTCCCATAATGGTTTTTTACCTTTGCAATTTCTTAACTCCACCCACAAAGATTCAACATTCTCTGACTCTATGTCACCTCTTTCTAAAGACGTAATTCCATCTCTTACCAACAGAGCTACACCACCACCTTTGACTTCCTGCCTGTCCTTTCGATACAAAGTGCATCCTTTGATGTTAAGTTCCCAACTATGGCTTTCTTTCAGCTACAACTCAGTGATGCCCACAACGTCATACTGACCAATCTCTAATTGCGCCATGAGTTCATCCACTTTATTCCGAATGCTACACACATTTAAATACAGTACCTTCGGTCCTGCATTCTACACCCTTTTGAATTTTGCCTCTGCTGTACAATTTACCTCTTTGCCCTGTCTGCATTTGTACTCAATCATTAGCTTGACTCTCCTTACATTAATGTTACACCCATCATCTATTTGTAAACGTGCTGGCTCATCCTCAGCTCTGTCATACTGGTTCCCATCCCCCTGGCATATTAGTTTAAACCACTTGCAGGAATGGCAGCAGCTCAAGGAGCCTGATTTCATTCTTGAGAATGCAGCCTCCTTGATTAGCGATCTATCTGCCACTCAAAATATCCCTTGTTCAGTCACTAGTGCACTATGTCTAAAACACCACAAGAAGTAGCCAACTGTCCTGCCCAGCCTGATCCTCCTTTCAAATAGATCATGGCTGATCTGGTCATGGACGCTGCTCCACCTACCTGCCTTTTCCCCATAACCCTGTGCAAAAATCTCTCTAACTGGGTCTTAAATATCAGTAAGGTAGCATCGACTCCTCTCCAGATGGAGAATTCCGTAGATTCACTACTCTGTAGGTAAAAGCAGCCTCCATTCTAAATTTTCTCCCCTGAATCTTGAGTCTATGTCCCCTCTTTCTAGTCCCACTTACCAGTGGAAGCAACCTTCTTGCTTCTATCTTATTAATGCCTTTTGATAAATTTATATTTGTCTATAAGTTCCCATCTCATTCTTCTGAAGTCCAATAAGTATAGTCCCAGGTAACTCAGTCTCTCCTCACAGTCCAATTCACCAGGTGAACCTCCTCATGACCACCTCTAAAGCCAGTATATCTTTTCTCAAGTGAGGAGACAGAACCTGGACACAGTATGGTAAAGTGTGGCATCACCAATACCCTATGCAGTGGCAGCATAACCTGCCTGCTCTTTAATTCAATCCCTTAATCTTTTGTGATTCATGCACAAGCACTCTTAAGTCCCTCTGCACAACAGCCATGGTGGAATCTTTCACCATGTAAATAATAATCTGATCTTCTATTTTCTCTTCAAAGGTGGATGATCTCACATTTACTAACATTAAATGTCCATCTACCAGAGCCTTGCCCCCTCACTTAACCTATAAATATCTTCCTGCAGACCTTCTGTATCTTCTGAACAATTTGCTTTTCCACTCATTTCAGTGTCATCAGTAAACTTAGACACCTTACCCTCGGCCCCCTCTTCTAAATCATTAATATATATGGTGAACCGTTGCGGGCCTAGCACCGATGCCCTTGGCACGCCGCATACTACTGACTGCCAACCAGAGAAACATGCATTTAGCCCAACTGTCTGTCTTCTATTTGTTAACCAGTCCTCTATCTATCTGATATAATCACCTCCAGCTCCATGCATCCTGTCCTTATAAATGTCTTTCATGCAACACCTTATCGAATGCCTCTGGAAATCCAAGTACACAACATCCACTTCTTCCTCTCTGTACACTGCGCTCATTATATCCTCAAAGAAATCCAAACAATTTTTCAAATAGGACCTGCCCTTCATGTCTGTGTCTACCTAGTAGAACCATTTCTATCCGAATGTCTCAACATTTAGTCCTTAATAATAGCTTCAAGCATTTTCCTGACTGACATTAAACTAACTGGCCTATTGGCAAGAATTGTAGCTGGGAGGATGGTTGTAGTTGGGAGCTGAATGTCCAAGATTACACGTTGTATCGGAGGGGTAAAAAGGGAGGCAGAGGGGCTGGCGTAGCTCTGCTGGTTTTAAAAAAAAAAAAGGCATCAAATCAATAGAAAGATGTGACATAGGATCAGAAGATGTTGAATCCTTCACAATCCCCTTGTCCATTAATCCATCCCAACTAATCTCCCTCCCGGCACTTATCCCTGCAAGTGGCCTAAATGCTACACCTGCCCATTCACCTCCTCCCGCACCTCCAGTCAGTGTCCAAAACAGTCCTTCCAGGCAAGGCAACACTTCACCTGTGAATCTGCTTGTGGTCGTGTATCGTGTGCGGTGTTCCTGATGTGGCCTGCTCTGCATTAGTGAGACCTGTTGTAAATTGAGTGACCACTTCGTCGAGCACCTCCACTCCGTCCGGCAAAAGCAGAACTTCCTGGTGGCCAAACATTTTAATTCTGATGGCCATTATTGTACCGACATGTCAGTCTATGGCCGCCTCTCGTGCCAAGATGAGGCTACCCTCAGGGTGGCCTCGTATTCATCTGAGTAGCTTCCAACCTGATGACATGAATATTGATTTCTCCTTTGGGTAAAAAAAAAACTCCCCTCCCCCTCCTCTATTCCCCACTCTGGCCTTTTATCTCTTCTCTCCTTCTGGATCCCCTTCCTCCTATAGTCCTCTCTCCTCTCCTATCAGATTCCAATCACCTTTCCCACCCACCTGGCTTCAACTATCACCTTCTAGCTTGCCTCCTTTTCCTTCCTCCAACTTTTTATTCTTTCCCCTTCCTTTTCAGTCCTGAAGAGGGATCTCGGCCTGAAGCGTCAACTATTTATTTATTTCCATAGATGCTGCTTGATCTTCTGAGTTCCTTCAGCAGTTTGTGTGTGTAACTGGCCTATAGTTACCTTTTGCCTACATCCTTTCTTAAAAAGTGTCTTCCAGTTTATTGTGACCTGCCCAGAGTCCAAAGAATTTTGGTGAATTATCACAAACATGTCTACTTTAACTTCCACCATTTATTTCAGTACCCTGGGATGCATCCTACCAGGACAAGGGGGCATGTCTATCTTTAGATCTACAGTGTGTATCATCCATAGCCGGGAGAAATGGCACAATCCTTTTATCGGCAAGTATCACACGCATCTTATTGTTGGCACAGAACCCCAGAACTTACTGATGGAGTCCTATAAATACTTTCATAAGTTCTTTAACGGTTAAATGCTGGGCCCTGTTCCCCTTTGCAAGGATAATTGGGAATGATCGTGCACGAGTGAAGAGCAGTATCACAGGCACACAGGTGATGAGGCAGTGGAGGAGCTGCCTGTCCAAAGTCAGTAACAAAAATAGTCTCATTAGCTTCATAGTCCATGAAAGAAGGAAGGCGGAGTACAGAGCAAAGCTACAGGAGAAGATTCTGTATGCAACTGTGAATGACAAATGTTACAGAATGAAGAAAGTTCAGATGAAGTTACAGAATGAAGAAAGTTCAGATGAACCTGTGGAAGACTTGGAAAATTATTATGATTATTAATAGGTTATGAAAGTATGGAAAGCAGTCTTTGATCAAAAATATTCATTTTACAACCAAATGGGGCCTAGATTATGGCCGTGTGGAACCCCACATTTGAATTATTGTACTTTAATTCTATATGCTATGACAAAAGCTTAAGATTGATTTGATAGAACAATATGGAAAATATCATGACATTGATAACACTCCAGAAATCTCTCCAAATGAGGTTTTTTAACTTTTGGGGGGGGGTGGAGTAACATTTTCTGCTGTGCTGATGTTAATATGAAATATATACAGTAAGTGATTACTTATTTGAAGTAATAAAGCTACCTCTGGTGCAATACTATCACATATTCTCTAACTCTAGAGATGTATACCTTCCTGATGTTGGGGAAGTCCAGAACGAGGGGCCACAGTTTGAGGATAAAGGGGAAGCCTTTTAGGACCGAGATTAGGAAAAACTTCTTCACACAGAGAGTGGTGAATCTGTGGAATTCTCTGCCACAGGAAACAGTTGAGGCCAGTTCATTGGCTATATCTAAGAGGGAGTTAGATATGGCCCTTGTGGCTACGGGGGTCAGGGGGTATGGAGGGAAGGCTGGGGCGGTGTTCTGAGTTGGATGATCAGCCATGATCATAATAAATGGCGGTGCAGGCTCGAAGGGCCGAATGGCCTACTCCTGCACCTATTTTCTATGTTTCTATTCCCCTCAGATGGTAACAACCAACCCTACTGGCTCACGGACTAATATTCCCTCAATTCCCTTGCCCTTGCCTTTTTGTTGATCATCTCAGCAGCACTCAGCTACAAGTAATGAATACTAATACACGGCATAATCAGCTCTCTGAACATTATTTATACACCACCAGATTGCAGACCAACATACTGTTGTCTTATGTATTCATAATTTTCCCCATGCTGACTAATTACTTCTACATAGTAGTCCCCCTAGAATTGGTGGTGAGGCTGATGGGTAGCTTTGCACCAGCAGGGGGACAGGCTGGGGATGGCTTGAAGGACAAGACAAGGTAGGTCTGGTCTGAGGCAGTCCAGCGTCAGACCACACTGTCTCATGTGGGTGGCAGCATCTGTGTGGCCAAACTGACAGAATGAAAGGCACTAGTGCAATCATGAATGCTAATGTAGAGAGATAGCGATAGAAAAAGCAACTGACTTGCACTGCCTTTTCCTCTATAATTCTAGTAACTGAAGGATAGCTTGTTAAATGTCCTTCAAAACTCCTTTGAAAGCAGCAATCCTGAACCATGGTGGCAGCTGTCAGAGCTTGTAGAGGCAGCAAGGTGAGATTGCATGATGAATATTACTAAAGCATTCTTTCTTTAAGTGGAGGCCATAGAGAAATTGGAAATTATAGACTAGTGGTGTCATGGTCTGGATCAGGTTCCCTTTAAATTTAAAAACGCAAACACGAAGTAATCTGCAGATGCTGGAATTCCAAGCAACACACATTAAAGTTGCTGGTGAACGCAGCAGGCCAGGCAGCATCTCTAGGAAGAGGTACAGTCGACGTTTCGGGCCGAGACCCTTCGCCAGCAACTTTTATGTGTGTCCCTTTAAAGTTACTTTGTTGTGTTACGATCCGGACCGTTGACTCACTGTTTCCCTTTAATTCTCTGTTTTTCCGTGTTGCTCAGGCTTGGTGATTAAAGGCAATTTACTCTCAACTGAACCGGCAGCTTATAAGTCTCCAGCTTCAGCCGTTCAGCGTGAGAGCATCATGGAGCATTAACGAAGTCACCGAAGCTAGTGCGAGCCAATGTCATCTGGCCGGAGCCAACTGAGTTCTTGCCAGAGCAAGCCTAGTCTCCTCCCGAAGCAAGTACCAGCAAGCCGCCTTCCCTTGCCAGAGCAGGTTTGTCAAAGTTAACCCGCCGGGTTGAGTCAAGAGCTTGCCACTGCTTGGAGCGTACCTGGGGCCCAGTTATAGCACATCCATCATTGTGTGCTTTCCATACCATGTCCTGCATCTAAAAGGGGTCCCAGCCCTGTACCCTGGAAGGGTCCTGACCCTGTGTCAAGAAGAGTCCCAACTCCGTCCTGTGTCTAAGGAGGATTCCCGGTTCAGTATGTTATGTCCTGTGTCTGAGTCTGTCCAATGAATAAGAAGAGTTCTGGCTCTATATCCTGTGTCATAGGAGGAGTCCCGGCTCAGCGTTCTGTGTACTGTGTTTGAGTTCCAAGTCCAGGCTCCGAGGTTCCAAGTATCAAGTCCTGGCTCCGAGGTTCAGGTATCAAGTCCTGGCTCCAAGGTTCAGGTATCAAGTCCAAGCTCCGGGGTTTCAAGTATCAAATCCAGGCTCCCGGGTTTCAAGTATAAAGTCCTGGCTCCGAGGTCCGTGTTCCGAGTCCTGGCCCAGGCCCTGTATCCTAGCCTCGTCCAGGGTCTGTGTCTTGTCCAGCATCCTTTCTTCCCCACTTCCCTTGCTTGCTTGACACACCTAGTCCTGTTCCTAGTACTTCAGTGTCTGTGTCTTGCATTTGGGTCCAGCGCCCCCACCTATGACAAATGGGGGTTCAGATTAATCGGGGCCAAATAGAGATGATGGGCAAAGGAAGAGATGGGAGACTGGCTGCAGTTCTGAAAGGGGTAGAGCAGTAGCAGGAGCTGGGGAAGAATACGGATTGAGAAATTGGTGAGCCTTCCGGGGAGGTATTGAAAGAATATTGAAGACTCAACATCCTTCTACTTTGAGTACCCCTTCTATTTAAGGGGTAGGATATGTTTCATTTGAACGTCCCATGCTGGCCATTACCAGATTCGGAGAGTTATGATTGCATTCCCTGTAATTGACAGAAAGGAGAAAAGAGTAAAAGTGAGAAAGCAGGTAAATCAGGTGGGACATCAAAATATGTGGAGAGGCTTTGCTTCAAAGTTCTTTCCTGTTCATAATTATTGTCATTCCATTTTGGATCCTTTCTAATTTAATGCATGTGAGAATTGAAGCAGATCTATGTTGAGTACTATGTTAAGAATCAATTCAGAGCCAGTCATTACAGGTTTAGCACCAGTGTTTAAAGATATCAGAATAGATATCTGAGCTCAGGTCTGAATGAGTTAAAACATGACACTCATATTTTGTAATATCAGTGACTTGAACTGTAATCCCAAACATGGAAAGCCATGGATGAGACAGGATGGATCAAGGAACAACAGATTTACAAAGATAAAAAGATTTGTATTTCATGAAATCTAATTCACATATATGATTCTTTTAGAGGACTTTAAAGTATCTGATAGTGAAATATCTGTAAGACAACATACCTCACTCTGGGAGAAGAGATGAATTATATCCAGATTAATGCACAAAATGTTCTGAAGTTGATTACATATTAACCTCGGATGGTCTGAAATCTCAAATGGCTTCAATACTCCCATATGAAAGTTTATTTTTGTGTGAGAAGATTCTGTAATCAAATGTTTATGTATTCTAGGATAACTCTGATGTGTTTATTTTATTTGAGGATCTCGAGGCTTTGGAGAGGGTGCAGACGAGATTGCTTCCTGAAATAGTGGACATGTGTTATGAGAGGTTGGACAAAGTGGCAGAGGGTGAGGGGAGCTGTGAGTGAAGTTTATAAGATTATGAGAGGCAAAGATAGAGCAGACAGCGGTATCTTTTTCCCAGGGTCGAAATGCCAGATTTCTGGATCATTGGGACCTCTTCTGCGGCAGGTGTGACCTGTACAAAAGGGACTGACTGCACTTGAATCCGAGAGAGACCAATATCTTTCCAAGCATGATTGCAGGGGCAGGGGTTGGGAACCAGGATGATAGAGCTGAGGATGAACCAGCAGGTTTAGATTAGATTAGATTAGATTCAACCTTATTGTCATTGTGCCAAGTACAGATACAAAGCCAATGAAATGCATTTAGCATCTGACCAGAAATGCAAAGAATAATGTTATTTACAAAATAACTGCAAATAAAAAAAAGTGCTACAGCACACAAATATAAAAGTACTAAGACAGTACAATATGGATGCAATACTGCTTAGCGCTGTGATGAGATTATGTAATATGAATGTAAGGAAGGACAAGTCAATGATCGGATACAACTGCAGACAAAGCAAAGAGTTGTACCACAGAGGCTAAATTCATAAGGCTGAAGAATGCAGGACTGAAGGTGCTGTATTTAAGTACACGTTGCATTTGGAATAAGGTGGATGAACCTGTGACGCAATTAGAGATTGGACAGTATGACATTGTGGGCATCACTGAGTCATGGCTGAAAGAAAGTTTTCATTGGGAGTTTATCATTAAAAGATATACTTTGTTTCAAAAGGACAGGCAGGAAGGAATAGGAGGTGCTGTGACCCTTTTGGTAAGAGATGGAATTATATCTTTAGAAAGAGGTGGCATAGGGTCAGGGAATGTCAAATCTTTGTGGGTGGAGTTAAGAAACTGCAAGGGTGAAAAAGCCATTATGGAAATCATGTATAGGCATCCAAATAGTAGCCAAGATGTGGGGTTGAGATTGCAAAGGGAGCTGAAAAAGGCATGTAATAAGGGTAATGATGCAATTGTAATGGGGGACTTCAATATGCAAAGGAATTGGGAAAATCAGGTTGGTGTCAGATCGCAAGAGAGGGAATTTGTTGAATGCCTACGAGTTGGCCTTTTTAGAGCAGCTTGTGCTTCAGCCTACTGGGGGAAAGGCCATCTTAGATTGGGTGTTGTGTAATAACCCAGGTCTTATTAGTCAGCTTAATGTAAAGGAACTCTGAGGAGGCAGTGATCATAATATGATTGAATTCATACTGCAATTTGAGAGGGAGAAGCACAAGTCACATGTATCACTATCGCAGTGGAATAAAGGGAATTACAGAGACATGAGAGCGGAGCTTGCCCAGGTAGATTGGAGGGTGATACTGGCAGATATGACGGCAGAACGGAGATGGCTGATGTTTCTTGGAGGAGTTCACGAGGCACAGGCTAGGTATGTCCCACAGAAGAAGTAGTTCTCAAATGGCAGGGCTAGGCAACCATGGCTGACAAGGAAAGTTAAGAACTGCATAAAAACCACAGAAAAGGCATATAATGTAACAAAAGTGAGTGTGAAGTTGGATGATTGGGAAACTTTTAAAATCCAAGAAAAAGCAACTAAACAAGCTGCCAGGAAGCGAAAAGATGAATTATGAGGGAAGACTAGCTGACAATATAAAGAAGGGTGCTAGAAGTTTTTTCAGTTATATGAAGAATAAATGGGAGGTGAGAGTTGATATTGGACCACTGGAAAATAATGCTGGTGAGGTAGTAATGGGGGACAAAGAGATGGCAGATGAACTTAATGGTACTTTGCTTCTGTCTTTACTGTGGAAGACACTAGCTGTATGCCAGAGGTCTATGAATGTCAGGAACCAGGAGTGAGTGCCATTTCTATTACAAAGGAAAAAGTGCTAGGCAAACTGAAAGGTCTTAAGGTGAATATGTCATCTTGACCAGATGGACTACATCCCAAAGTCCTGAAAGAAGTTGTTGGTCATGATTTTTCAAGAAAAACTTGATTCTGGCTCGGTCCCAGAGAACTGGAAAATTACAAATGTCAATCCACTCTTTATGAAGAGAGGAAGACAAAAGAGAAGAAATTACAGGCCAGTTAGCCTAACCTTAGCGGTTGGAAAAGTGCTGGAGTCTATTAAGGATGAGGTTTCGAGGTACTTGGAGACCAATGATAAAATAAGTCAAAGTCATCATGGTTTCTGTAAAGGGAAATCTTGCCTGACAAATCAGTTAGAATTCTTCGAGAAAGTAACAAGCAGGGTGGACAAAGGAGAGGCAGTGGATGTCATTTACTTAATTTTTAGAAGGCATTTGATAAAGTGCCTCATATGAGGCTGCTTAACAAGATAAAATCCTATGGTGTCACAGGAAATATACTGGCATGGATGGAGGAATGGCTGACAGGAGGCAGCGAGTGGGAATAATGCTGGGCCTATTCTGGTTGGCTGCCAGTGACTAATGGTGTTTCTCAGGGGTCAGTGTTGGGACCATTATTTTTCATGTTTCTTGTCAATGTTTTAGGTAGTAGAATTGATGGCTTTGTGCCAAAGCTTATGGACAATATGAAGATAGGTGGAGGGGTAGGTAGTGCTGAGGAAGCAAGGCAATTGCAACATGAGTTGGACAAATTGGAAGAATGGGTAAAAAATAGCAGATGGAATACAGTGTTGGGAAAAGGACCAATAGTACACAATTATCTATATGGGGAGAAAATTCAAACATCAAAGGTGGAAAGGGAATTAGAAGTCCTCGTCCAAGACTCCCAGAAGGTTAATTTACAGATTGAGTCTGTGGTAAAGAAAGCATTTGCAATGTTGTCATTTATTTTAAGGGGAATAAAATATAAAAATGAGACAATGTCAAGGTTTTGTAAGACACTGGTCAGGCCACTCTTGGACTATTGTCAACAGCTTTGAGCCCCTTATCTCAGAAAGGATGTGTCGTCATTGGTGAGACTCCAGAAAAGGTTCGCAAGGATGATTCCAGGAATGGAGGGGTTAACATATGAGGAGGGTTTGGCTGCTTTGGACCTGTACTCACTGGAATTGAGAGGAATGCATGGGGATCTCATTGAAACCTACCAAATATTGAAAGGACTAGATAGGGTGGATGTGGAGAGGTTGTCCCCTCTGGTGGGGGGGTTTCCAGAACTAGGGGGCACAGTCTCAAAATTGAGACGTGACTTTTTTTGAACAGAGGTAAGGAGGAATTTTTTTAGCCAAAGAGTTGTGAATCTGTGGAATGCTTTGCCACAGACTGCGATGGAGGCCAAGTCCATGGTATATTGAAAGTGGAAGTTGATAGATTCCTGATTGGTTGGGGCTTCAAGGGATATGATGAGAGGGTAGGTATTTGGGGTTGAATGGGTTCCGGGTTCAGCATGATGAAATGGCAGAGTGGAGTCAATGGGCCGAATGGCCTAATTCTGCTCCCATGTCTTATGGTCCATGGTCTAATACTAGAGAGCATGCTTTTATGGTGAGAGAGGACAATTTTAAAGGAAATGTGCAGGGTAAGTTTCCTATAGAGAATGGCAGGTGCCCGGAATGCACTGCCTGGGATAGTGGTGGAAGCAATTATGATGGAGGTGTTTAAGAGGCCCTTAGGAAGGCACATGAATGTGCATACAATGAAGGGAAATGAATTTTGTGTCAGCAGAAGGGGTTAGTTTAGTTAGGTATTTAATTACTGGGCTAAGTAGTTTGGCTCAACATTGTAGGTCAAAGACTATGGTCCTGCCTTTTACTGTATTCTGTTACAGGTCAACGGAGCCTATCAAAGTTCAAAGTAAATTTATTATCTAACTACGTATATGTCACCATACAGTACTCTGAGTTCACTTTCTTGTAGGCATTCACAATGAAGCAAAGAAATATCATTGAATCAATGAAAAACTGCGCACAGACTGACATTTTACTTAAGGCATCCGTTAGTCTTGCGAGACCGTGGATCTGCACCTGGAAAGTCTTCACTCTCCAGGGAGCAGGTCTGGGCAAGGTTGTATGGAAGACCAGCAGTTGCCCATGCTACAAGTCTCCCCTCTCCACGACACCAATGTTGTCGAAGGGAAGGGCATTAGGACCCATACAGCTTGGCACCGGTGTCGTCGCAGAGCAATGTGTGATTAAGTGCCTTGCTCAAGGACACAACATGTTCCCTCGGCTGGGGCTCGAACTCACAACCTTCAGGTTGCTAGTCCAATATCTTAACCACTTGGCCACGTGCTTACAGGCTGACAAGCAACCAATATACAAAAGAAGACAAACTGTACAAATAAAAACAAACAAATAAATAGATAAATATTACTGATAACATGAGTTGTGGAGTCCTTCAAAGTGAGCCCACAGGTTGGGGAGTCAGCTCAGTGTCAGGGTGAGTGAAGTTATCCACACTGATTCAGCAGCCTGATGGTTGTAAGGGGTTGTAGAGCCATCATTCTGTATGGTGGTCAGTGGAGAGGGAAAATGTCTTTGTGTTGGCTGACCTTCTTCTTTGGCTGTCCATCGATTTTTGATGTTGACTGAGGCCTGGGCAAGGTTGTATGGAAGACCGGCAGTTGCCCATGCTGCAAGTCTCCCCTCTCCACGCCACCAATGTTGTCTAAGGGAAGGGCACTAGGACCCATACAGCTTGGCACCAGTGTCATCACAGAGCAATGTGTGGTTAAGTGCCTTGCTCAAGGACACAACACAGTGCCTCAGCTGAGGCTCGAACTAGCGACCTTCAGTTCACTAGACCGACACCTTAACCAGAGCCAATGGAGAAAGGCTTTTTTACACTGAAGAGAAGACTTCAGAAATTGATCAATTATTACAGTAATGTCTTGTGGGCTGTAAAATGTCAAAGGGAATCAGGATGGAAAATCTTTAGTGTCTGGAGCCATGTATTGCACATAAAATGATTGTTGTGGTGGCTGGAAGCCAATCACCTCAAGCCCAGACCGAGACTGCAGCAGTCTGTTAGGATGTTGTTCTTATCTGAACCATTCTCAATGATTTCACTAATGAGAGCATAGGAAACTGAAGCAGGTGTAGGCCATTTAGTCTCTGGTATCCATGCTGGCAATTCAAGTCAGTGCCATTTCCTTGGTTCACTTATTATCTAAGTTAAGACTGTGGCTCTAGTCAGGGCACCCCAGCAAACATCACCTCTGCTTTTACCCTGTCAAATATCTTCAGAAAGTTGTGTGTTTCAGTGTGGTCACATTTCGTTCTTGTAAGCTCAAAATATAGTACAGGATCCCCTGGTATGACAAACCCATCTATCCCACCAATCTGATGAATCTTTGCTCTGTTACTTCAGTCACGGTGTTATTCTGCCTATGGCAGAGAGACCAAACTTGTACACAATATTCCAGATGCAGGGCTTTATATAACTGAATAAAGTTCATTTTGGTGCTCAAATCTTCTTGCAGTAAAGATTAATATGTTGCTTGCCTTTCTATTTCTTGTTGAACCTTCATGTGAACTTCCTTTGTGTCATGCGCGAGTTTACCCAGGGCCCCTTGAGTATCAACACCTTTCAATCGCTCTTTTAAAAAAAACTTTCTATTTTTTTCTGCTGGAGTCAATGACCTCATATTTCTCCACATTATACTCTATCACCCATGCTCTTACTATTCACTTAACCACCCCTCCATAATTCCCTCCAGGCTTGACAAGAAGCTCAGAGACCTCGGCCTTCACCCTGCCTTGTGTAGCTGGATTCTGGACTTCCTGTCAGATCACCAGCAGGTGGTAAGAGTGGGCTCCCTCACCTCTGCCCCTCTGTCTCTCAACTCAGATGCCCCTCAGGGCTGTGTATTAAGACCTCTCCTTTACTCTCTGTATACTCATGACTGTGTCACCATCCACAGCTCCAATCTGCTAATTAAATTTGCTGATGATACTACACTGATTGGCCTAATCTCAAATAATAATGAGGCAGCCTAGAGAAGAAGTCAACACCCTGACACAGTGATGTCAAGAAAACAACCTCCCCGCGATGTCGCAGAAACAAAGGAGCTGGCTGTGGACTGCAGGAAGAATGGAGATAGGCTAACCCCTATTGACATCAATGGATCTGGGGTTGAGAAGATGAACAGCTTTAAGTTCTTCGGCATACTCATCACCAAGGATCTCATGTGGTCTGTACGTAACGGCTGTGTGGTGAAAAAGGCACAACAGCACCTCTTTTACCTCAGACGGTTGAAGAAGTTTGGTATGGACCCCCAAATCTTAAGAACTTTCTACAGGGGCACAATTGAGAGCATCCTGACTGGCTGCATCACTGCCTGGTATGGGAACTGTACTTCCCTCAATTGCAGCACTCTGCAGAGAGTGGTGCGGACAGCCCAGCGCATCTGTGAACTTCCCACTATTCAGGACGTTTGCAAAGACAGGTGTGTGAAAAGGACCCAAAGGATCATTGGGGACCTGAGTTACCCCAAACACAAACTGTTCCAGCTGCAACCATCTGGGAAATGGTACTGCAGCAAAAAGGCAGGACCAACAGTCTCTGGGACCGCTTCTTCCACCAGGTCATCACTGTTTAACTCATGCTGACACAACTGTATTTCTATGCTATATTGACTATCCCATTTTTTGTACATACTATTTATTATAACTTACTATAAATTGAACATTACACATTTAGATGGAGAAGTAATGTAAAGATTTTTACTCATGTATATGAAGGACGTAAGTAATAATTCAATTCAATACAATTCCTTTGTCTTAATTACTTTGATATTTAACAATCTATCAATGACAATCTGAGATGAGCTGAAGGGGCTGTTTCCATGATGTATATTTCTATGAACTTGTGACTCTAAATATAGTCATGACCAGACTGAACATACACAACATTTTGGTGGAATAATTGTCAAATGATAGCAAGTTTTTGAGTGAAGTAATTCTCTTCTTAGTCCTAATTCACTGATCACTTATTTATAGATGGTGGGAGCTTTGATTTACCAGCCAAGTGAAATGGTCTCCTAATTTTTGTCATTTGCCTTAGGAAGTACATGCATATAATCGATAATAATTCCTACTATTACTATCATCAGGGATACCCACCACCAGGACATCCTCTCTTTTTGTTGCTGACATCAGGAAAAAGGTATGGGAGCTTCAGTACTCATCATCAGGTTCAGGAGCAGTTATTACCCCTCGACCATCAGTCACTTGAACTAAAGGGGATAACTTCACTCAACTTTACTTGCCCAATCATTGAGACGTTTCCACAGCCTATGATGTCACTTTCAAGAACTCTTCATCTCATGTTCTTGATGTTGATTGCTTACTTATAATTTTTCTCAGCTCATTTTCATGATAATTATTGCCTACATATTTATCATTATTTCTTTCTTTTTGTACTTGCACAGTTTGTTGTCGTTTCCCTACTGGCTGATGCGATCTTTCATTAATTCTATTATGGTTATTATTCTATTTCAGGTGTATTGAGTATGCCCACAAGAAAATGAATCAGAGGGTTGTATATGGTGACATATATGTACTTCGATAATACATTTACTCTGAACTTTAAACTATGGAAAATAGGCCTTATCCACAAAATCTCTCTTTGTAATGTAAGTTGCTCATCTTTTTGCATTCCTAAATGATGGAGGTATACAGAAATGTACGTGTCCCCATGGATTCCCAGTCTCTGGTGCAGTAATATAGAAACATAGAAAATAGGTGCAGGAGTAGGCCATTCAGCCCTTCGAGCCTGCACCGCCATTTATTATGATCATGGCTGATCATCCAACTCAGAACCCCGCCCCAGCCTTCCCTCCATACCCCCTGATCCCCGTAGCCACAAGGGCCATATTTAACTCCCTCTTAAATATAGCCAATGTACTGGCCTCAACTGCTTCCTGTGGCAGAGAATTCCACAGATTCACCACTCTCTGAGTGAAGAAGTTTTTCCTAATCTCGGTCCTAAAAGACTTCCCCTTTATTCTCAAACTGTGACCCCTTGTTCCGGACTTCCCCAACATCGGGAACAATCTTCCTGCATCTAGCCTGTCCAATCCCTTTAGGATTTTACATGTTTCAATCAGATCCCCCCTCAATCTTCTAAATTCCAACGAGTACAAGCCCAGTCTTTCTTCATATGAAAGTCCTGCCATCTCAGGAATCAATCTGGTGAACCTTCTTTGTACTCCCTCTATGGCAAGGATGTATTTCCTCAGATTAGGGGACCAAAACTGCACACAATACTCCAGGTGTGGTCTCACCAAGGCCTTGTACAACTGCAGTAGTACCTCCCTGCTCCTGTACTCAAATCCTCTTGCTATAAATGCCAGCATACCCTTCGCCTTTTTCACCACCTGCTGTACCTGCATGCCCACTTTCAATGACTGGTGTATAATGACACCCAGGTCTCGTTGCACCTCCCCTTTTCCTAATCGGCCACCATTCAGATAACAATCTGTTTTCCTATTTTTGCTACCAAAGTGGATAACTTCACATTTATCCACATTAAATTGCATCTGCCATGAATTTGCCCACTCACCCAACCTATCCAAGTCACTTGGCATCCGTGGTAAACATAGAGAGCTTCAAAAGGCATGTCTCGTTTATTTGAGGTACTCTCTCAGAAAAAGTACACTTGTCCAAGTTCCTCATGTAGTGAGTCACACAATTATATTTACTACAGGGGGGTGCGGGAGGAAAAATTATATTGAAAATGATTGTGATCTGAAATTGCTGGCAGTAATGATGGTCGTAATAGAGGCAATCAGAGCTTTCCATAGGAAATTTGATAGACCTTGAAGAAAAACAATTTTCAGTTTTTGACAGAGATTGCATTATTCAAAAGTTCCTGCGTGAACTAATTAAGTCTTTGGCCAGTTACCATCATCTGCTATAGGGCTCGTACCCAGATACTGTTTTGGCAAACCAATGTAAAAATTAGACAACTTTTTTTTGTTTCTTGAATAAAAACAGCATACCTTAAAAGAGTAAAAGCTGAAATTTGTGCAAAAAGATCCAAGATATATTTTTATGATTGAAGCAACAGATATGAGAAAAATCTAGGCACAGGTTATAAGAAAAACAGAAAAACAGTTGGAGAAAAAGAAAGTCAGTGAAGCTTGCTTTTCTATTCCAGAGATATACATTGAATATAAATTAAAAAAAGAACATAATTTTTTGCTGGTATAAATCTTTTTTGAATGTCACAGCAGAGGAGAAAAGCACATGGTCTTATCTAGTCTAAATCTTTCTCTGGCTAAATAAATTTCTTCTCATCTCTGTTCTAAATGGACATCGCTCTATTCTGAGGCCAGTCCATTTGTCTCCTTATCTATTCTATCTCGGTCTTCCAATATTTGATAGGTTTCAATGAGATTCCCCTCACATTCTTCTGTACTCCAATGAGTACAGCCCTGGAGCTGTCAAACTTGTCACCATATGTTAAACCTTTTATTCCTGGAATCATTCTCATTGTTGCCCTGCAGCTGTTGGGCTGTTAGATGGACTTCATTTGCCCCAGCACTGAACCGGGCTCTGCATCTGTGGACTCACTTTTGGTAACTTTGAAGTTTATGTTCCATGTGTTTTTGTTTACTTTTATTTACAATTTGTGTGATTTGTCCTCTTTTGCAAATTGGATATGTAACTCTCGTGTATATTTGTTTTTTTAGTGAATTCTGCTGTGATTTTTTGTTTTGTGGGTACCTGCCAGAAAGAAGATGAATCTCAAGGTTGTACATGGTATACATACTTTAAAAATAATTTGTCTCGGTCCTGCTGCAATCAAATTGCTTCCTCACCACTCCCTACCCTTCCACCTATCTTCGTATCATCCGCAAACTTTGGCACAAAACTATCAATTCCATAATCTAAATCATTGGCAAACAATGTGAAAAGTAGTGGCCCCAAGTCTGACCCCTGAGGAACACCACTAGTCACCGGCAGCCAACCAGAAAAGGCCCCTATTATTTGCACTTGCTGCCTCCTGCCTATCAGCCATTCCTCTATCCATACCAGTATCTTTCCTGTAACACCATAGGATTTTATGTTGTTAAGCAGCCTCATGTGTGGCATCTTTGTAATAGCAATGGCACTTACTTCTGCTCCCTGATTCTCATGGGCCTCTGGCACACTGCTAGTGTCTTCCACAGTGAAGACAGATGCAAAGTACCCATTAAGTTCATCTGCCATTTCTTTGTCCCCCATTACGACCTCACCAGCATCATTTTCCAGTGGTCCAATATCAATCCTCAGCTCCATTTTACTCCTTATATAACCAAAAAAAACTTTTGTTTTCCTGCTTTAGTTTATTGGCTAGTTTGCCCTAATGTTTCATCTTTTCTCTTCTTATAGCTTTTTAGTTGCCTTTTGTCGTCCAGCTCACTCACTTTGCTATCTTATATGCCCTTCCCTTGACTTTTATGCAGTTCTTCACTTTCTTTGCCAGCCACAGTAGCCTACTCTTGCCATTTGAGAACTTCTTCCTCTGTGGGACATATCTATCCTGCGCCTTATGAACTATTCCCAGAAACTTCAGCCATCTCTGCTCTGCTCTCGTCCTTGCCAGTACCCTCCTCCAATCTACCTGGGCAAGCTCCTCTCTCATGCCTCTGTAATTCCCTTTATTCCATTGTGATACTGATACACGTGAGTTATGCTTCTCCCTCTCAAAATGCAGTATGAATTCAATCACTGCCTCCTAAGAGTTCCTTTACGTTAATCTGACTAATAAGGTCTGGGTTACAACATAACACCCAATCTAAGATATCCTTTCCCGGAGTAGTCGCAAGCAGAAGCTGCTCTAAAAAGCCATCTCGTAGGCATTCAACAAATTCCCTCTTGCGATTAGACACCAACCTGATTTTCCCAATCCCCTTGCATACTGAAGTACCCTTTACAATTTTGTCATTACCCTTATTACATGCCTTTTCTAGCTCCCTTTGCAATCTCAACTCCACATCTTGGCCTCTATCTGGCGGCCTATATATGATTCCCATAATGTTTTTTTTAACCTTGCAATTTCTTAACTCCACCCACAAAGATTCAACATTCTTTGACTCTATGTCACCTCTTTCTAAAGATGTAATTCCATCTCTTACCAACAGAGCCACACCACCACCTATTCCTTCCTGCCTGTCCTTTTGATACAAAGTATATCCTTTGATGTTAAGCTCCCAACAATGGCCTTCTTTCAGCCACAACTCCGTAATGCGCAGTGTCATACCAACCAATCTCTAACTGCGCCACAAGTTCGTCCACCTCATTCCGAATGCTAAACACAGCACCTTCAATCCTGCCCTCTTCACCTTTATGAAGTTTGCCTCTGTGGTACAACTTAACTCCTTGCACTGTCTGCAGTTGTACACATCATTGGCTTGTCTTTCCTTACATTCATATTACACCCGCCATTTACTTGTAAACCTGCTGGCTCATCTTCAGCTCTGTCATCCTGGTTCCCATCCCCCTGTCATATTAGTTTAAACCACTCGTAACAGGTCTAGTAAATCTGCCCACAAGAATATTGGTCCCCCTTGGATTCAAGTGCAACCCGTCCTTTTTGTATAGGTTCCACCTTCCCCAGAAGAGGTCCCAATTATCCAGAAATCTGAATCCCTGACCCCTGCTCCAATTCTTCAGCCACACACTTATCTGCCACCTGATTCTATTCCTATCCTCACTGTCGTGTGGCATAGGCAGTAACCCCGAGATTACTACCCTTGAGATCCTGCTTCTCAGGTTCCTTCCCAATCTCCTGTATTTTTTCAGACCCTTCTCCCTTTTTCTACCTATGTCATTGGTACCAGTATGTACCATGACTTCAGCCTGTTCACTCTCCCTTTTCGGGAAATTGTGGATGCGTCCAGAAACATCTCGGACCCTGGCACTTGGGGAGCAAACTGTCACTCGTGTTTCCTTTTTGCATCCACAGAACTGCCTATTTGTACCCCTGACTACAGAGTCCCCTCTTACTTCTGACATCCTCTTCACTTCCCTACCCTTCTGAGTCCCAGGGCCAGACTCGGTGCCAGAGACACGGTCGCTGTTGCTTTCCCTAAATAGGTCAATCCCCCACAACAGTACTCAAAATGGAGTTGAGGGGGGATGTCCACAGGGGTGCTCTCCACCATTGGACATTGCCCCTTCCCTCTCCTGACAGTCACCCATTTATCTGGTTCCCCTCGGGTTCAAGTGTAACTCGTCCTTTTTGTACAGGCCATACCTTCCTTGGAAAAGATCCTATTGATCCAGAAATCTGCCATATATTCATCTGTACTGTCGTCCTATTCTTGCCCTGGCTAGCAGGTGGTACTGGGAGTAATCCAGAGATTACTACCCTGGTTCTGCTCTTCGGCCTCTTACCGAACTCCCTATACTTACAGTGCAATGCCTCTTCCCCCTTTCTACCCATGTCATTGGTGCCAATGTAGACCCTAACCTCTGGCTGCTCACCCTCTCCCTGAGAATCTTCTGCAGCCACTCTGGCTTCTCCTTCACAGCCACCTGATCTGCTGCCTGACCTATCTATCGAGTCTCCTGTCGCTACCACTCCGCCGGACGTTACCCTTCCTTGCTGACCCTCGGGGCCGGCCACAGTGCCACTGGCCTGGCGGCTGCTGTGCTCTGGTAGGTCATCCCCTCCCAGCAGTACCCTTCATGCATGTTGCCAAGTGGATCGGCCACAGGGGAACCAAATATGGAGAAACAAATCTCTTGAAATATTCAGAGAATTTATTTATTTATTTAAGTGAGCCAGACCAACATTATTCAATATGAAATTACACAAACTGAAACTAACAAAAACCACATAATTATAACATATAGTTACAACAGTGCAACAGTACCATAACTTGATGAAGAACAGGCCATGAGCACAGTAAAAAAGTTCAAAGTCTCTCGAAGGTCCCACATCTCACGCAGACGGGGGAAGGAAGAAAACTCTCCCTGCCATGCCTGACCACAGTCCGACTCTGAGTCGTCCGAAAACTTTGAGCTCCGATCAGCCCTCCGACACTGAGTACCCAGCACCATCTCTGCCGAACGCTTCGACCCCAGCCTCGGTTGCCAGCAGCAGGCAAAGCCAGGGATTTTGAGACCTCCCCTCCAGAAGATTCTCGATCGCACAGTAACAGCGGCAGCGAACCGGGCATTTCAGAAATTTCTTCAGATGTTCCTCTGTGCCTTCTCACGTCTGTCTCCATCAAATCAGAATTGTGCACGGCATCCTACTTACAGATACGATAGAGCTGTGCACGCTGTGTCGCGTTGCCATCTTCTCCTCCCGCCTCAGTGTCTCACTTATAGTAAACATGTTGATTTTTCTTGCCCCTGCTTTTCAATCATATATTAATGGTTAATTTTTATTGACTTAGAATGCTATTTTTAAAGGGCAAACAGTTGTCATGCTCTTCCTGCTCTAAAGCCAACCATCAGTGTTTGTGTTAGTATAACTCCTAACCCAGGTGACCTTGATGTTCTTTTCTCTCACTGTCGAATGGGGTATGATGTCAGAAATCAAAAGCAACAGTTCAGCGTTATTTTTGGCAATACTATTCAGTCCATTTTGTTGATAAATGTTGAATGGGAACCTCAGTAAGGCCGCTCCAGTTGCTGCTCTGGTAACTGATAGTGGAGAAAAGAAATAAATTCAGTCTGGTAAACAATAGTGATAATGACTGTCTACGGTTTTACAACGCTACAGATGTTAGTTCAACAGCTTCAGATTGCTTGAATTTTAATAGTTGTGGCTGATGATGCTTGTACTTATTAAATTAAACCGTCACTGTAGTAAATTTGCTCATTTTACATTATTTATTGGATTTATGGAAACAAATCACTTTTCAAAGACTAGTTGTTCAGTGGGATACTTGTAGCCAAGAGTTATTGGTAATAATTAAAAAATTACAGATACAGTTCTGTGAAGATGCTGTAAGCAAAGTTATTTCTTTGTGAAGGAAATACAAATGAATAATAATAATTACTAAGACTGTTATCCTATTTGAATTCAATAAGTAATATTGCCACTTGGCCTAATTTGCTAATGGCCTGTATTTTGGCCTAATCTGCAAAGGGTAAGTTTATGCCATTCACCTTGTGTACACTTGAGCATAGACTAAGATAAGATAATTTTACTCTTTTTCGTGATCTTCAGAATCAGGATTAATACCACCGGCATATGTTGTGAAACTTGTTAACTTTACTGCAACAGTCCAATGAAATACATGATAAATAAATATGAGGGGTGATTGATAAGTTTGTGACCTAAGGTAGAAGGAGTCTATTTTAGAAAACTTAGCACATTTATTTTTCAACATAGTCTCCTCCTACATTTACACACTTAGTCCAGCGGTCGTGGAGCATACAGATCCCTTCTTTGTAGAAGTGGTCCACAGCAGGCTGATTGATAAGTTCGTGGCCTAAGGTAGAAGGAGATGAGTTATTAACTTCAAACTTTCTGCATTACCACCCAGAGAGTCGAACTGCACGTGCATGTAACGAGAGCATCTCGGACCTCCAGGTGGTCCACAGCTGGGGTGATTGATAAGTTTGTGGCCTTCGGTAGAAGGAGATGAGTTATCGTTACAAGCACATGCAGTTCAATATGCAGTCCAAGATGCCGACTTCTACAAAGAAAGGATCCATATGCTCCACGACCACTGGACTAAGTGTGTAAATGTAGGAAAAATAAATTTTCTAGGCTTTCTAAAATTTACTACTTCTACCTTAGGCCACGAACTTATCAATCACCCCTGGTGTAGAGACGAAGCACTAAGATACCTCAATTATATATGTCTGTTAAATGGGTAAGTTAAAATAAGTTGTGAAAAGAACACAAATAATGTTCAATGTGCATTTCAAAATGGGATGACAGAGGGGAAAAAGCTGTTCCTGAGTCGCCTTCATGTTTCTGTACCTTTTCCTGACAGTAATATCATGAAGAGGGCATGTCCTGGATGGTGAGGATCCTTAATGATGGATGCCGTCTTTCTAGGCACCACTCATAAAGATGTCTTGGATACTACGGAGGCTGGTACCCATGATGGAGCTGAGTAATTTTACAAGTTTCTGCAACTTATTCGACCTTGTGCAGTAGCACCCCCGCCCACCCCCCCACCCCCCCACATACCAGATGGTGATGCAGCCTGTCAGAATTCGCTTCATAGTACACTTGTTGAAGTTTGAGTGTTTTAGTTGACAAATCAAATCTCTTCAAACTCCTAATGAATTATCACCTCTGTCTTGTCTTCTTTATAGCTGCATCAATATTTTGCGCCCAGGTTAGGTTCTCAGAGATATTGACACCCAGGAACTTGAAATCGCTCACTCTCTCCACTTCTGATCTCTCTATGAAGACTGTTTTGTGTCCCTCGTCTTACCCTTCCTGAAGTCTACAATCAGCTCTTTCGTCTTACTGATATTGCGTGCAAGGTTGTTGCTGCGACATCACTCAACTAACTGATATATTTTGCTCCTTACACCCCTTCTTCACCATCTGAAATTCTGCCAACAATGAGCGTGTCATCAGCAAATTTATAGATACTGTTTGAGCTGTGCCTAGCCACACAGTGGGTGTAGAGAGACCAGAGAAGTGGGCTAAGCACATATCCTTGTGGAGCACCAGTGTTGATTGTCAGCAAGATGGAGGTGTTATTTCCAATCTGCACAGATTGAGGTCTTCTGGTTACAAAGTCGAGGATCCACTTGCAGAGGGAGGTACAGAAGCCCACATTGTGTAGCTTTTCTATCAGGACTGTAGGAATGATGGTGTCAAATGCTGAGTTGTAGTCAATAAACACCATTCTGACATAGGTTTTTCCATTGCCCAGGTGATCCAAGGCTTAGTGGAATGCCATTGAAATCTGCTGTATACCTATTGCGGCAATAGGCAAATTGCAGTGGGTCCAGATCCTTGATGAGGCAGGAGTTCAGTTTAGCCATGACCAACTTCTCAAAGCATTTCATCACAGTAGATGTGAGTGCTACTGGGCGATAGTCATTGAGGCTCACACTGCACTTCTTGGGCATTGGTGTAATTGTTGCCCTTTTGAAGCAGGTGGGAACTTCTGACTGTAGCAGTGAGAGATTGAAAATGTCTTTGGATACTCTTGCCAGTTAGTTAGCACAGGTTTTCAGAGCCTTATCAGGTACTCCATCAGGGCATGCTGCCTTATGAGGGTTCACCCTCTTGAAGGACAGCCTGATGTCGGCCTCCGAGACAGAGATCACAGGGTTATCTGATACTGCAAGGATCCTCATAGCTGTGGTTTTACTATCCCTTTCAAAACGAGCATTGAACTTGTCTGGTAGTGAAACATTGCTGCCATCCATGATGTTGGGTTTTGCTTTGTAGGAAGTAATGGCCTGCAAACCCCGCCAGAGTTGACATGCATCTGACGTTGCCTCGAACCTCTCCCAGAATAGTTTCTTGTCTCTTGGAGTATCACTCTGGAAATCATACATGGTTTTCTTGTGCAGATCTGGGTCACTAGACTTAAATGCCACAGATCCAGCCCTCAGCAGTCTATAAACCTTCTCGTTCATCCATGGCTTTTTGTTTGGGAATGTACAGTAGGTTTTCGTAGGCACACACTCATCCACATAGAGTTTTGACAATGGACTTTCAACAACCTTGCTATCCTGCATCTTTTCGAATACAATGAATGCCTAGTGTCTGTGAGCATGATAAGCAACTGATCAGATTGGAGAGTCATCACAGTGATGCAGGAATGAATAACAGGAAATATAAATTACAAAATCACCAGGCTGAAAGCAAAAAAAAACCAAAAAAAACATATAACAAAAAAAAATCCCCAGCATTATCTTTTCTGAGGGAATGAAACTCTGCCCTGGAAAACCAAATTTTCAGCATCACATCACTTGTTACACCATTCAAATTTAGTTGGTCGTTATCGTAGAGAGTCTAAAATTTTAATGCCTTTTGATAATGGGTTTGACATAGCAGTAGTATCATTATAGATTCACTTTGGGAACGTGCAACCCGGCACTAGTGAAGGAGAGAAGCATTGCTGGAAACAGTATGCAGATTTACCTGGTTAATTGCATATGTGAGGATGCAGACAATGCTGTCAGTTTGAGCTCACAATAGCAGCAAAACCTGATGCTTTATATTATTATTGCAACAAATTCAGAGCCCAGCATTGTGAAGCCCAGGGACTTCTGCTTGTCCAGTGCGTGTTGAAAGTAATATCAAAGCAGAAGAGGCTGAGCTCAGTGCTGCCATGGTCTGCTAAAGATGACAGTTTATCAATGATGTATGTTTCCATAATTCATCAGCAGCGTGTGCACAACTTTCCAAATGCTCTCACTTCAGTCCAGTCTTTCCATTACAGGCATATCTTAAAGGTCCTTCTCTGTGGTGAGAAAAAAACTGGTAAAACAAAGGACCTTACTGGCCTTGAACCTGCTCATGGCTCTAATTGCTTATTGGGAACTGTTCAGAACACCAAGCTCCTAAAACAATGAAGAGGATGCCCCCTCATATTTTCAGGTAGGGTTGTCTTGCTTGTCATAATACAATCCCCAAAGCAGTGGTTTGGCAACTTGTATTATGCAAATATCCATATAAGTAGCCTGAGAACCTTTTTATGGCACCTTTCCTAAACTCATTTGCTATGGTGGCACATTGTCATCTAAGTCAGGAAGTCAGAAGTATTGCATTATCAGATGCCCTTATTTAAGTGCCATTGAGACAAGGTCCCATGCATCTGTTTTCAATGCTAGAAAGATCCCTTGATACTACTCGGGGAAGAGGAGGGGGATTAACCTAGCTTCCTGGTTTACATTTAGTTGCAACGACCCAATAAAAATA
Organism: Mobula birostris; assembly: GCF_030028105.1. Lineage (NCBI taxonomy): Eukaryota > Metazoa > Chordata > Chondrichthyes > Myliobatiformes > Myliobatidae > Mobula > Mobula birostris. Next base: position 43,436,618 of record NC_092375.1, on the reverse strand, counting down.
ACACATCATGATATACCCTGCACCTCTTTCAGTCACTCCTTTTGTAATTTCATGTCATTCACATTCAAAAAGAGCTGCCTGCCATCTAGTCAGCACAACAATTGTACGTTTATTCAAAAGCAGCTTTGCTTTCCCTCTCTCGCCTCCGGATTCAAAATCAGTTTTAAAAAAAAACTCCTCAAAAATAATTGTGTAGAGTTTGGTCATCTCACTTTTAATACCATAAGTTTTAATTCCTTTATCACTTTTAATAGATGTTACTGTCTTAAAAATAAAAGTAATTCATTTTTAATCATATATTCAAACCTTGATTTTGCATTATTTTTCCTTGCTATTCCTCCCTCTGATTCAAAACAATTTCATTTGATTTTGTCTTTCTTTCTCGGTCATGTCCAGATGGCTGTACTTTCCATTATTCCTATTATTTATTTTTGTTCCTTTGCTCAACTATTTAACTTTTTTTTCAGATTTCTTGGCCTTCTGTTTCTCTGTCTCTATCCGCACCCTAAGCTATCTAATATAACCAAATTTTTCAAATTATATAGCTGAGCGTTGTTCCTGAGCACTAGGAGTTCTCCTTACATGGACTGCAGATTGTTTAGTTCCCCTTCCTTTTTTTCCTATCAAGAATAAATGCACAATTCAGATACAGTTTCATAAACTATAAAGATGTCCAATAATAACACTGATTTGAATCCAAAGCCATTATTCCTTTAAGTATAAAGAATTACATTAGAATAAATAATATCTTAATATGAAGCACACGTAATGGCAAGACTAATGTTGACTTTTAGCCAGCAGTAAGAAACTGTAGTCTGAAATGAGTTGCGGAACAGATACTTGCACATAGGAGAGTCCACTCCATTGTGGGACTTATCTTTAAGTCCAGCAGTTTAAAACTCTAAATAGAGATCCAGTGTCTTATTTAACTTTATTTTAAAGTTTTTATTTTTTTTTAAAGTTACTTCAGTTCACTTTTGTGAAGGGGTCTGGTCTATAACTTTTGGAATAGCTTTCAGTTGTAAAAACTGTTAAAAAGCCTTTGATGCTGACAGGGCTTTGACAAATGTTATCTGGGGTTTCTGGAGTTGGAGTTGCGGAAATTTTAAACGCAGGTGGGTGGGAACTGCTGGCAGCCAATTCTACACAGATCAGGCCCAGCACAATCCAAGAAATTATTTTTAAATGTGGTGTGTTTTCTCTTGTATACTGATCATCTTAGGAATTTTTTCAACCAACTTGTAGTGAGATTTTTTGATAAAATAACATGTTCTTTCAGAACCATAGTATTTGTTTTTAGTATTTTAAGTGAACATTTGTTTGTCAAGTGAGTAGGCTTGGTAGCCTGATTTTCCTTTCCAGTTTTGTCGTTCAGTGATTTACAGAAGTGTAAGGAGTATCCAGATAAAACATAAGCCTCCATCAATTTTGTTTCAAGTTTTCTTTCTCCAAACCTCAGAAGAATGGCTCTGTACTACAGAGGAATGACATCCTACAATTTGCACACATACCTCTGCTATTAGAGAATTTTCACTTCACTATGATTCTTGCTTTCTTCCAAGTGAGTCTGCACTGTGGACTTTTCATCTCGTCAACATGATTGATCTGAATTTAAGCCCTGGAGGATTCAAGAACTTCTTTTTAAGCCACAATTTCTACCCATGATTTACAAAGAGCCTTATTACGTTATCCGTTTTGCTTCCCCTTCTGGAATCATTTCTACATCTGTGCAAGTAGCAATCGGTCTAATTCACAGCGTCCATCAGGATAAGATCAGCAGACTTTTCCTGAGTGAATCCCTGCACAATGAGCCACAAAGAAGACACTGGAATTACATCATAAGTTTGAATCTGTTTTGATTGAGAGATTCGGGTGAGCCCAATGCTTATGACTGTTACATTGACAATATCAGTAAACTGTATTGTAATTGCAATATATGTAATAATTACTGTTTTAAAGCTGTTACTTTGATACAGGTTGTGTACTATACCCAAACGCTGTAAAAATGGCTCAGATGCCTGCAGAGAGGTGGTCTGTGATAAGCTCCAGGAGCCTCACATGCTTTTGACTGCACCCTGCAGATGGATTTCACTTGGATGTTAGTGATCCAGAGAGAATGCCTAATTACTTAGAATGTTATTACGTATTTTCATTTCTGAAAGGAACAACAGTTACACCCTTGAACTCAAAGATTACAGCTAAATTTTAGCAGCTAAAGAAGGGGAATGCTGAAAATAGACCTAAGTTTGTATGTGTTTTCCATCAGATTGTACTGCCAAGTGGAGTCCATAGGGAAGCGTTCCAAAGTGCAGTCACAAACAGTTTATCAGCACACGATGTCTGAGCTTTGCTTTGTGCTCCAGAACGTTCCTCATCCTTTGGAGACATAGCTACAGATGTTGGAAATTCAAAACAAGAAAACTTTTTTGTTCTGCTTAAGCTCCAACAGAAAGAGTCCAAATTGGACCTCGGGTTCTCTCTGTGTGGAGTACACATACAGTATCCACTCTGTGTTACCCTGTGAGTTTTCCATGAATGTTCTGGTTTCCTCCCAGTTTGGTGTGTTAAATGGCCATTGTGAATTAGCTCCATGGTAGTTGGACTATAGGTGAATCCGGTGGGTGTCAATCTGCATGTGTGAGAAAGAACAGGGCTTTCTCTGTGAACCAGCACAGGCTTTAGGGACAAGTATCCTCCTTAGCAGGTCACGTAGCAAGAGCTGAGTGAGACATAGGATTCATGTTGCAAGTCAAGGACACTTAATCAGACTAAAGACCACATATCCCAGTCTCTTATCACTTTAATCTACTCTCAACCTGAGCTTCTAGTTATGGGTCACTAAGACCTGGACTACTTCCCACAGACACCTCCAGTCGCTGGAAAAAATTTAACCAGCACTGTCTCCGCAAAATCCTATAGATTCGCTGGGAAGCTGAATGTTCTCTCCCAGGATAACATTCCCTGTATAGAGGGTCGAGTTACTCAGTTGGGCAAACCCCAACCATTCACATGGCCCACACTAGATTCCCGAATCCGTGCTCTGTCATGGGAAGAAATTATCGTGGGTGGGGGGAAGGGGGAACCAGAAGATAGAGGGTTCAAAAACATACTCAGAGAAATGTACTGTCCCTATCGACACCTGGAAATCTCTAACCTGAGTGCACAAGGAACATGGGGGTTGGTATTACTCGCAGACTCCCCGTTTGATAGCCTCATCAGTGACCACCTTCTCCACGTGTGGAGGAGCCTTCTGTTCCCACATTGGTCTCATCAGCTACACCAGAGCACACAAAATTGGATTGGAGACAGTGGAGCAGTTAGCGGAATGCTTTACAGCACCATCGATCACCGATTGGTGTTCAATTTCCGTCACTATCTGTAAAGTGTCTGTCCATTCTCTCTGTGCCCGCATGCCTTCCCCGAGTTGCTTTGTCGACTGCGTAAGTCCAGGGAAAACAATCTCTGGCCCCACCAAACGTATAAGATTGAAGTGCAAAACCTCCTGTTTGGGTGGATGCTGTGTGATGTGTTCCCCTGTTACAAATCAGTACCACAAAATAACAGACAGTACCCCATATGCAATTAAACGATTTAGCTTTATAATTCTTAATTTGACTAAAGGGTTCGTAAAGTGAAACAAAAAGAAAAGGGCCCATTTTAATGAAACACTCTAATGTGCGCAAGTTGAGTTCACGGTTTCCCTTTCTCCGGTCCTCCATCGATTTCCCTGGGCTTCGTCGACTCCTGGCCCTACTCCAAGTCCACTCCTTTCTGGTGTCTACGACCTCTCTATTCTGGCATCTTCTCTCCCCATCTTCCACCAAACAAAAGACACAGATCACCTCGGTCTCAGGCACATAGCAAGAAAAAAAACATTCCCTTCATTGGACGGCGCACATTCCAAAGCCCCCGTTATCTCTAATCTTAACCCAAACACTGCTGCTACAGAAAGACCATTACATTAGCAGTGAAACCTTTCCCAGGGTGTTACATACAGTTAGGCTTCCTGAAGTTAGGGTTAGTGAGTGGTAAGCATGCTATGTTGATGCTGTGAGTGTGCCATCACTTACGGACTTCCTCCAGCACAATCTTCGGACTCTGCTGGTCATCGACACAAGTGATGCATTTCACTGTATGTTGCGGTGTATGTGTGACAAATAAAGCTAATTGTTTTTATCTTGTCTTCAGTCTTGAAGGACTGCACAAGAAAAAGGAGAAAAAGACTTTAATACTCCATCCCACTCTCACTCTAGTTCCCTGTGTGACCCTCTCCCTGGGCTTGTTTGCAAACTTGGCTCGTTAGCTAACTCCGCTACAGCCACGTGACTCAGCGGTGACAAGCCCACCTTTCATAAACAATATACACTTAGGGTCAGTACGATTTGGGGTTCAACCAAACAGGAAAGCTGGGATGTTCTGATTAAGGAACATTGGTTGTTGCGAATGCTGTGTAAATACTGCTGCATGCAAAGTTATCATTTGCCAGAAAATTAATAGATCGTACACCGATATAAAATTATAAAGAAACTTATTTACCAAATTTACAGTTACAGCAAAACAATAAAAGGGCCCATTACGGTTAAACCAGTCCAATGTGTACATAAATGTTGGAGCTCATTTCTGGAATAGTTGGGGATGTATCACTTTACTCACACACTGGACCCATGATCTGTGTGGAAGCACCTGCCACAGCCCGAACTTCCCTCAAAGACCATCTCGAATGAACTGGCTCTCTCAGGAGTATTGGCCCCTCCTCCTAGGAGCCATTCATCTGCACAAAGTACTCCTTACAATGGGGACTCTCACTCTGCGGCATCTTCTCTTGTGTCCCGCTCTGCAGCTCCTGCCAAAAAGACCCCAACACAGACTACTGTCCTTCAGAAATCTCTTCCAACCCACCCAGCTCTGTAGAACCTTCTCTCACATCCCCAATCCTGATTGGCTGACTCAACTTTCCTAAGTTGAACAAGATTGCTCATCATCTTTATCAGAAACCAAAACACTCTTACTAGCAGGATACACTGGTTTTACAGAATTGGCTAATATAAAATACCTCACAGTATACAGTAGAAATCTTTACCAGGTCACTACACCTATCTTTGACTTCCACCTTGCTTTAAGAATGCCCACTGCAGGCTTGGGGAATAACATGTGATCTTGTGTGTTACTAATCTTGCAAATTAATGTTGAATTTAACAATTTTAAGGAACAACTCCTTTTCTCCTTCCTCCACAGATTTGGCTGGACTTTTTTGTTTCAATTTTCCTCTAAGTGACATTATTTACAAAGATTGTTACTTTCACATATGTGTTCTGCATGCTATCATGGACATTTCCTTTGTTCTTTCCTTCCTTTTCCCCTTTGACAATAGACAATAGGTGCAGGAGTAGGCCATTTGGCCCTTCGAACCAGCACCGCCATTCACTGTGATCATGGCTGATTATCCCCAATCAGTATGCCGTTCCTGCCTTCTCCCCATATCCCTTGACTCCGCTATCATTAAGAGCTCTATCTAACTCCTTCTTGAAAGCATCCAGAGAATTAGCCTCCACTGCATTCTGAGGCAGAGCATTCCACAGATGCAACTTAAAGCACTTCTGTTTTCTCACTTTTTCAATTCTGAAAAAGAATCCTTTACCTAAGAAAAGAACAAGCTATTTCTCTTTCCACTGAAGTTGCTAGGCCTGCTTACTGCTTCCATTATTTTCTGCTTTTGCTTCATGAGTTCGAACATGACACACGCTGAATCTGTTGCTATCTAGAGAAGGTGATTTGTCTGAGGAGGAAGTTTGTGGGGTGGGATGTGCTGGTTGTCTCTCCATTTTGAAGGCAGTAGAGTTTGGAGAAGAGCATTACAAATCAATTGCTTTAGAGGCATGGTATCTCCCGTGGCAGCTGCAAGACTTACCAGAACAGGGCATGTCAATGTATTGTTTCCTTTAGATTCATACCTGCCATTGTTATAACCTCTCTTCTTTATTGAAATAAATAACATATTGTTAAACTCTGACAATTTCACCTTGCACCAGAATATTCAACTGCTAAAAGGGTACCGTAGAGTGCAGCTTTGTTATTCAACTAATGATTCAGTGGCTCTGACAATAGAGGTTTATTTCTGGGCCAGGATCATAAGTGATGAAGAGACAGGTTTGAAGAAGGTGATGTTCCTCAACCTGAGAAGGCCCTTATCCTTCTAAGAAATGGAGATATATAGTTTTGGAGGTACTGGTGACAAAGCCTGGACAAATGGGAAATTAAGCAGTCATTGGTTGAGTAGGAGATTGGAGAAATTAAATTTAACCAATTCACTTACTCTGTAATAAAAAGATAATAGTCATCATAAAAATGACTCATTCAGATATATCATAGAAACCAGTATTGAGCTGATTTAATTTGCTCCAGGTGATATTGAGAAATAAATTAGTAGCATATTTTATACTAGGTCCTTTTGCCTATCTGCTTGATTCGTAACTAAACTGCAATGTCTGCTACAAAAGCATGTTGAGATTATATCATTTGGTACACTCATTTCTTACACTTATCGATGCTACATAGTTTCCCTTTAAAACTAAAATAAACCTATGGAAACAAAGCGAACGAAGTTCTGCATTGCTAAATAGTTAGTTATGTTATAAATTTAGCCAGTTGTAAATTCAAACAATCTACTGGTGCTCTTGGCCGCTAAGATCGTCTGAACTGCAAAAGCAATTTACCACGTCTGTTTCAGGCTATCCTCATTTCCGAGGGTCTCAGTGTATTTACTTGGCTTTGGGCTGCTTCTGTTTCTGACCCATGTCCTGTCCAGTGAGGCTGCATCTCACAACCCATCGTGTAACTCAGATCCATGCTCACATTCATTGTTTTGTTCTCAATCACCATCTTCTTGTATATGTACCAAATAAAGTTCTGAACACTTTGACCAATGTCACCCACCTTCACCATGTAGTTCCTGACTCCTACAATCCATCCATGGCGTCAACCTTACAATCCTCATTTGCTAGTGGTCAGAGCATTACCATGGGTGTCTGAGCTTGTAACTTTTTCTGCACCTGCTGAATTCTCTCCCTTTCCTTCATTTGTCTCTTTGTGTCAGACTTTGCTGCCAAACACAATCATATTCAGACTTAGAATCAGATTTATTATCACTGGCATGTGTTGTGAAGTTCATTCCTTTGTAACCACAATGAAATGCAAGACATAAAAAATAGTATAAGTTATGGTAAATAGTGCAAGGTAGTGCTCATAGACCATTTAGAAATCTGATGGCAGAGGGAAGAAGCTGTTTGTAAAACACTGTGTGTGGTTCTTCTGGCTCCTGTACCTCTTCCCTGCTGATAGTAATGAGAAGAAGGCATATCCCAGATGGTGAGGGTCCTTCATGATGGATGGTGCCTTCTTTAAACTACCAACTTTTGAAGATGTCCTTTCACTGAAGAGTGGAGAAATGCACCCACAGACTGACATTGCAGCTCATGAATGAAATTACCCTCAACACTGCTGACATATTGCCTCCTATCAATGGTTGCATCCATTAGTCTTGCAAGACCATGGATCTGCGCCTCGATTCTCCAGGGTGCAGGCCTGGGCAAGGTTGTGTGGAAGACCAGCAGTTGCCCATGCAGCAAGTCTCCCCTCTCTGCGACACCGATATTGTCCAAGGGAAGGGAAAGGGCTGATACAGCTTAGCACCGGTGTCGTCGCAGGAGTTGCCAGAACGAGGTTGAAGACAACGTCGGACTGCCTTAGGGATTCCAGCTCCGGATTTGTCCTCAGGATTTACTTCCAAAACTTTTCCCATGAGTGGGTATAGCTGCAAGGCAGCAGAGGTTTGAAATCAGAGTTTTTCTCTCTTAGATGGACTGCCTTCCCAGGCTGATGAGTTCCATCTACCCGAAGCATTGGTTTTAAGGCACCAGGACCCACCTTCGCCCCTTCTGCTGTCAGTAGAAACAGTTCCGCCGGGCTTAGAGGCTAAGCCACACGAGAAGGCCAGGAGTTGGACTTGGTTGTCAGAGGCTATTTGAGTCGCATGCCGTGAGGAGAACTTCTTAGGTAGTGGGGGCTTGTCCCCACTACCACTCCTCGGTTTGACAACCTTGGAACTATCAATTATCAATTATCATCCTTACTGGACAACCAGGTACCATAACCATAACTTTGTAGGCCACACCTACGGTGATATACCGTATATCATAAATTCTGCATGCTATCTGGTGTGCTTGCAGCATGGTCTATGGGTGTCCCCATTATTGCTTTCTGATTTGATCTTTGGGGCCCTTGTGATCCAGGATTTTCCTGCCACAATTACATTTTGTAATTGTATAATCAATGCTAAGGGCTAAGTAGGGGATGTTACCTTTAATACACTTGTTTGCTTGCTTGATGCTCACACTCAAGAATTGTAGCAGATGAAGCTACCTCACATTCTAAAAGGTAATTTTCATTCTGATGTCCCATTGATACGTTCTCACAGATGTTGTGTTCTATTAAATCATTATACTTGCAATTCTTTCATCATTCAGTATGAACGTAATGCCAGTTTACAATTTCTGATCTAGAAAATATCTCTTTTGCCTTTATCTTTATCCTGACCACATATATCAACCATGAGGCAGTTCTGTCTCATTCCTGCTGCCCTGACCTGGAACATCTGGCAGTCAAGTGTTGTCTATTCTATCTGCCAAGGGAGTTCTCCACCCTCATCCTGGTAATGATGTATCTTCCATCCCTGGCAGACATCAAGCGGTCACTAGAGGAGCCAAGTACTATGATCAGCCTTCATGAGACACCAGACACAGTTACCATCCCAATCGTCATGTGGTGTTCAACCAAGCTAACTTGAAGAAGTCTCTGAAGAACTACCACTGTGGAACCACAGGAGCCAACAGATTTGATCACTGTCACACCATCATCAAGAAGTTTACTGCCTGCACTTTGTTAAGTCCCATCACCTGGTTGTGCATCTTCTCCTGGCATTTAGACAGAGGCTGAGGAGTACCGGTGCTGAGGGTGATGAAGGTATGATCAAGGGAGGAGAATTCAGGAATTCTTTGAATTGATGGACTGAATCATATTTAAGGGACTTCACCAACTTCATCAAGACCTGTATGGATGAGTGTGTGCTTTCGAGAATGAATTGAGCATAACCAAACCAGAAGCCATGGATGAACCAGGAGATATGCTGGACCAGATCTGTGGTGTTCAAGACTAGCAGTCCAGAATCCTACTGGAAGCCCAGGTACAACCCCTGGAAGACCACTGTGAGAGCAATTCCATGTGAAGTTAAAAACACAATCAGATGTGTGATGGCTGTGGCAGGGTTTGTGTGGCATAACTTCCTATAAGGCAAAGATAACAGTGTAATTGCAGTGATACTTCATTTCCTGATTAGCTCAATGCAAGCTTTGAAGGGGAGAATAACACTATGCCTGTATGAATACCCCCAACTTCTGGCGACCTGTGATCTTGGTCTCAGAGCCTGACATCAGAACATCTCGCAAGGCTTCAGGCTTCATCGGTGTACCTAGCAGGGTACTGAATGTCTGTGCTGACCAAATAGCTGGAGTACTCGAGGACATTTTGTACCTCTCACTGCTGAAATCAGAGGTTCCAATCTGCTTCAAAAAGGGCACCAATCATACCAGTTTAATAATTAAAACACAGCGTGCAACACCATCATCCCCTCAGTCCCAATCTACAGGTTTCAAATCCTGGGACTTTGTACCTCCGTTTGCAAGTAGATCTCTGACTTCTTCAGGAGACCACAGACATTGTAAATCGGCAAGCACAATTAACGCAGGATTGCCTCCTCCCCGTATCCCTTCATGCCCTGACCAATTAAGAATCTATCAACCTCTGCCTTGTATATACATAAAGACTTGGCTTCCACAGCTGTCTGTGGCAAAGAATTCCACAGATTCACCACACCTTTGCTAGAGAAATTCTTCCTCATTTCCGTTCCAAAAGGATACCCCTCTATTCTGAGATTGTGTCCTCTGGTCTTAGACTCGGCCACCATAGAAGACGTCCTCTCCACATCCAATCTATCAAGGTCTTTCACCGTTTGATGGGTTTGCAATGAGGTCACCATTCATTCATCTGAATTCTAGTGAATATAGGACCAGAGCCATCACACACTCTTCATATGCAAGCCATTAAATCCAGGAATCATTTTCGCAGTGATTCAGGCTGCCCATCAGACTGGCATGCAATGCGTCCCCTTATGACATTGGTGTCATTTTGTCGCATATTATGAAAGATAGATCTCAACATCCAATTGCATTTGCTTCAAGATCACTGACGAGCACAAAACGCAACTACACAAAGATCGACCAATGATTGTGGACTTCAGGAAGGACAAGATGAAGAAACACATACCAATCCTCATAGAGGGATTAGAAGTGGAGAGAGTGTGCAGTTTCAAGTTCCTGGGTGTCAAGATCTCTGAGGACCTAACCTGGTCCCAACATATCGATGCAGTTATAAAGACAGCAAGACAATGACTATACTTCATTAGGAGTTTGAAGAGATTTGGTATGTCAACAAATACACTCAAAAACTTCTATAGTTGTACTGTGGAGAGCATTCTGACAGGCTGCATCACTGTCTGGTATGGAGGGGCTACTGCACAGGACCAAAAGAAGCTGCAAAGGGTTGTAAATTTAGTTGGCTCAATCTTGGGTACTAGCCTACAAAGTACTCAGGACATCTTCAAAGAGCGGTGTCTCAGAAAGGCAGCATCTATCATTAAGGACCCCGGCACCCAGAGCATGCCTTCTTCTCTTTGCTACCTGGAGGCACACACTCAGCGATTCAGGAACAGCTTCTTCCCCTCTGCCATCCGATTCCTAAATCAGAATCAGAATCAGAATCCTTTATTATCACCAAGTATGTGGACACATACAGGGAATTTGATGCCGGTTTCCCTGAGCTCTCGTTGCACAGAATCAAAAAGCAAACAAAACAATAGTGCAAATAATCGTGAACTACATACAATGAGGTATACCTGTGTATGTACAGGTGGACTTGGTTTATAATAGGCTAGAATTCAAGTGTTCATAAGACTGATGGCATACGGAAAGAAACTGTTCTTGTACCTATTTGTCCTGGCATACAGTGATCTAAAGCGCCTACCAGAAGGAAGGAGTTTGAACAGGTGATGTCCAGGGTGTGATGGGTCTACAATCATCTTGCTTGCTCGCTTCCTGACTCTAGATGCATATAAGTCCTGGATCGAGGACAGCTTCACACCAATTTATCCTTTCCGCAGTCCTGACGGTTCTTTGGAGTCTATTCTTGTCTTGTTTGGCAGCTGATCCAAACCAGACCGTGATGGACGAACAGGGAACAGACTGGATTATTCCTGAATAGAATTGAATCAGCAGCTAAATTGACATTGAACCCTTGAAAACTACCTCACTTTTTAATATATATTATTTCTGATTTTTGCATTATTTTTCATCTATTCAATATATGTATACTGTAATTGATTTACTTATTTATTACTATTATTATTTCATTTTTATTTTTTCTTCTTCTTCTATATTATGTATTGCATTGAACTCCTGCTGCTAAAAGTTAACAAGCTTCATGACACATGCCATTGATAATAAACCTGATTCTGATCTGAATCCAGAAGTGAAGGGAATGTCAGCTGGACATTACTACTGTAATCAGAATTAGAACCAGGTTTAATATCACCAGCATATATTGTGAAATTCATTAACTTTCAGCAGCAATGCAATGCATAATAAATAAATATAGAAAAAAAATACTGAATTACAGTGTGTGTGTGTGTATATATATATATATATATATAGTTTAGTTAACAATAAGTAATGCAAAAAAAAAAGTAGTGAGGCAGTGTACATAGGTTCAATGTCCATTTGGAAATCAGGTGACAGAGGGGAAGAAGCTGTTCCTGAATTGCTGAGTGTGTGCCTCCTTCATGATGGTAACAGTTTGAAATGGGCATGTCCTGGGTAGTGGGGATCCTTAATGATGGACGCCGCCTTCCTAGGACTCCACTCCTTGAAGATGTCTTGGATACTGTGGAGGCAGTTTCCCATGATGGAGATGAATAATTTTACAAGTTTCTGTAACTTACTTCAATCTTGTGCAGGAGCCTCCTACCACCCCCCCACCCCCACCCTCGCTGCACACCAGACAGTGATGCATCCAGTCAGAATGCTCTCCACAGTACATTTGTAGACGTTTTCGAGTGTTTTGTTGACAAACCAAATCTCCTCAGTCTTAGAATGAAACATAGCCACTGTCCTGCCTTATTTATAGCTGCATCAATATGTTGCATCCAGGTTAGGTCCTCAAAAATATTGACACCCAGGAACTTGAAATTGCTCAATCTTGCCACTTCTGATCCCTCTGTGAGGATTGGTTTTCGTTATCCTGTCTTCCCCTTTCTGGTCCACAATCAGTTCTTTGGTGTTGCTGATGTGGAGTGCAAGGTTGTTGCTGTGACACCACTGAACTAACTGGCATATCCCGCTCTGCACGCCCTCCGGTCACCATCTGAAATTCTGCAGACAATGGTTGTGTCATCAGCAAATCTACAGATGGCATTTGAACTGTGTCCAACCACACAATCGTGGGTGTAGAGAGAGTAGAGCAGTGGGCTCCTGTGGTGCACCAGTATTGATTTTCAGTGAGGTGGAGGTGCTATTTCCGATCCACACAGATTGTGGTCTTCCAGTTAGGAAGTCAAAGATCCAGTTGCAGAGGGAGGTACAGAGGCTGAGGTCTGTAGCTTTCTGATCATGACTGTAGGAATGATAGTGCTAAATGCTGAGCTGAAGTCAATAAATAGCATCCTGACATAGGTATTTGCAATGTCCAGGTGGTCCAGGGCCACATGGATGGGCATTGAGATTTTGTCACTATTGTGACTTATTGTGACAATAGGCAAATTACAGTGGGTCCAGGTTGTTGCTGAGGCGAGAGTTGATTCTAGCCGTGACCAACTTCTCAGTGTTACCGAGCAAGCTGTTATCATAGTTATAGGAAAGTCTTCAGTGCAGTTTTACAGAGCTGTTAACTGTTTTAAACTCGATTAAAGCAGTGCCCCTCGACTAAAGTAGTGAAGCAAGGCATTCCAGAAAAAAATATTAAGTGTTTGTGCAATAATGTAGCCAACAACAATTTCTAGCCAGTTTTTGGCTGAACATAAATCAGTTGTTTCACATTGCCTGATAATTAAATGTGTGACCTGGCAACTTGGGTTTACTACAAGGCAAGATGGTCCAAGAAATTGTATCATATGTTGTATTTGTAATGTAATGAGTAAGGCTAATGGAGCTGCTGGATTCACCCCAGTTAGCTCAAGGCAGCTGCAAAATTTGGAATTACCTACATTTGTATTAATGGATGTCTGAAGATTGGGTTGATCTTGCAATCTATTTCTGTTTTTTTAATTAATAAGTCTTCTGCTCAAACTCATTATTACTGCATTAAATGCAGGATTCAAGAAGCACTTCTATCACATGGATTGGAGATCTTCAAGTTGACAACATACTATTAACTTCTTAAGGTTTCTGGGGATGTTCAGCCTTGCTAATGGTGTTCATATGTTGAACATGAAAACATGAAAATTATGCAGTATTTTTGGAAATATGTTCCAAAAATACTGCCTAAAGAACGTATTGTTTTGTGGTCCAGTGGTGTGGCACATCAGTCTTCTACCCCAGAATTTCATCTAACATCATTTCCAAATTAAGGGGCTTGCCATAGCACACCAAATTTTGAGATGTGTGTTGCTTCTTCTGCTTTGTGCTTGCTGATATGTATATTGGATCTCAGATAATTCACCCATGCCTGTCCATTTCATAATTCCATTAAGAATTACCCAAAGAAAGATGACCCAAGCTGAATTTCTTTATTCTGTCCCTTTAACATAACAAAAAGAATCACCATATCCTTCAGAGGAATATTATGAAGCAAAACAAATTTGGTGCCCTTTGAGATAGTAATGCCTCCATCCAAAGATTTGATCAATGAGGTGAGTTTTAAGGCCTTCCGAACGCTCTGCTCTCCACTCCCTCCGCACTAATCCTAACCTTATTATTAAACCCGCCGATAAGGGGGGTGCTGTTGTAGTCTGGCGTACTGACCTCTACCTTGCCGAGGCACAGCGACAACTCGCGGATACCTCCTCTTATTTACCCCTCGATCGTGACCCCACTAAGGAGCACCAGGCCATTGTCTCCCACACCATCACCGACTTTATCCGCTCAGGGGATCTCCCATCCACTGCTACCAACCTTATAGTTCCCACACCCCGCACTTCCCGTTTCTACCTCCTACCCAAGATCCACAAACCTGCCTGTCCTGGCCGACCTATTGTCTCAGCTTGCTCCTGCCCCACCGAACTCATTTCTGCATACCTCGACACTGTTTTATCACCCCTTGTTCAATCCCTTCCGACCTATGTTCGTGACACTTCTCACGCTCTTAAACTTTTCGATGATTTTAAGTTCCCTGGCCCTCACCGCTTTATTTTCACCATGGATATCCAGTCCTTATATACTTCCATCCCCCATCAGGAAGGTCTCAAAGCTCTACGCTTCTTTTTGGATTCCAGAACTAATCAGTTCCCCTCTACCACCACTGTGCTCCGTCTAGCGGAATTAGTCCTTACTCTTAATAATTTCTCCTTTGGCTCCTCCCACTTCCTCCAAACTAAAGGTGTAGCTATGGGCACCCGTATGGGTTCTAGCTATGCCTGCCTTTTTGTTGGGTTTGTGGAACAATCTATGTTCCGTGCCTATTCTGGTATCTGTCCCCCACTTTTCCTTCGCTACATCGACGACTGCATAGGTGCTGCTTTCTGCAGGCATGCAGAACTCGTTGACTTTATAAACTTTGCCTCCAACTTTCACCCTGCCCTCAAGTTTACCTGGTCCATTTCCGACACCTCCCTCCCCTTTCTAGATCTTTCTGTCTCTGTCTCTGGAGACAGCTTGTCCACTGATGTCTACTATAAGCCTACTGACTCTCACAGCTATCTGGACTATTCCTCTTCTCACCCTGTCTCTTGCAAAAACGCCATCCCCTTCTCGCAATTCCTCCGTCTCCGCCGCATCTGCACACAGGATGAGGCTTTTCATTCTAGGATGAGGGAGATGTCTTCATTTTTTAAAGAAAGGGGCTTCCCTTCCTCCACTATCAACTCTGCTCTTAAACGCATCTCCCCCATTTCACGTACATCTGCTGTCACTCCATCCTCCCGCCACCCCACTAGGAATAGGGTTCCCCTGATCCTCACCTACCACCCCACCAGCCTCCGGGTCCAACATATTATTCTCCGTAACTTCCGCCACCTCCAGCGGGATCCCACCACTAAGCATATCTTTCCCTCCCCCCCCCCCCGCATTCCGCAGGGATCGCTCCCTACACAACTCCCTTGTCCATTTGTCCCCCCCATCCCTCCCACTGATCTCCCTCCTGGCACTTATCCGTGTAAGCGGAACAAGTGCTACACATGCCCTTACACTTCCTCCCTTACCACCATTCAGGGCCCCAAACAGTCCTTCCAGGTGAGGCAACACTTCACCT
Organism: Mobula birostris; assembly: GCF_030028105.1. Lineage (NCBI taxonomy): Eukaryota > Metazoa > Chordata > Chondrichthyes > Myliobatiformes > Myliobatidae > Mobula > Mobula birostris. Next base: position 43,421,051 of record NC_092375.1, on the reverse strand, counting down.
GTGAGTCGACTGGGGTGATATACTGCGTCCAGTGCTCCCGATGTGGCCTTTTATATATTGGCGAGACCCGACGCAGACTGGGAGACCACTTTGCTGAACATCTACGCTCTGTCCGCCAGAGAGAGCAGGATCTCCCAGTGGTCACACATTTTAATTCCACATCCCATTCCCATTCTGACATGTCTATCCACAGCCTCCTCTACTGTAAAGATGAAGCCATACTCAGGTTGGAGGAACAACACCTTATATTCCGTCTGGGTAGCCTCCAACCTGATGGCATGAACATCGACTTCTCTAACTTCCGTTAGGCCCCACCTCCCCCTCGTACCCCATCTGTTACTTATTTTTATGCACACATTCTTTCTCTCACTCTCCTTTTTCTCCCTCTGTCCCTCTGAATATACCTCTTGCGCACCCTCTGGGTCCCCCCACCCCCGTCTTTCTTCCCGGACCTCCTGTCCCATGATCCTCTTGTATCCCCTTTTGCCAATCACCTGTCCAGCTCTTGGCTCCATCCCTCCTCCTCCTGTCTTCTCCTATCATTTTGGATCTCCCCCTCCCCCTCCAACTTTCACTTACTCACTCTTCCTTCAGTTAGTCCTGACGAAGGGTCTCGGCCTGAAACGTCGACTGCACCTCTTCCTAGGGATGCTGCCTGGCCTGCTGCATTCACCAGCAATTTTGATGTGTGTTGCTTGGATTTCCAGCATCTGCAGAATTCCTGTTGTTTGAGGAGGAAAAAAATTAAAGCTTTTGGGAATGAACTCAAGAGCTCAACCCCTTAGCAGATGAAGGAAAATCGCATCACATATTTACGGGAGACTTCGGTCCCACACCACAAGGTTCAGGAACAAATACTACCCTTCATGCATCAGGCTCCGGAACCAGTGTGGATAACTTCACTCAGCTCAACACTGAACTGTTTCCACAACCAATGAACTCAGTCTCAAGGACTCTACAACTCATTCTCAATATTGTTTATTACATTATTATTATTATTTTTAATTTTACCAAGCCGGTAAAAACTGAAATATGGGCGTAGCCAAGCATACTCATTCCTCAATTGCTAGTAACTTTCAAACTATTCTAGTGATGGTTACTATTGTGGCTTTCTGGAGAGTTACATAAATATTGTTGTCTAGGCCTAATTGATGCTATTGTGTAATGACTTTGAGATGATACCAGCTGTCGGTATTACTATCGGGACAATATATACCTGTTCATGTTCCATAGTTTTTCAATTTCCTCTTTTAATTCAGCATATTTCTGGTGTTTCTCACTTACTGATTTCTTATTGTTATGTGTGTTTGGAATGGCAATATTTATTAAGTAGGTTGTTCTTGCTTGTTTATCCTGTAGTATTATATCCAGCTGAATATTATTGCTTGTCCTATCTATAATACTGGATCTGTCATAATATAGTTTGCTGGACTCTTACTCTAAAACAGAATCAGGCTTGTATTTATAGGAAGGTACATTGTCTTTTATGAGTTTTTATTTTAAAGCAAGATTTTGGTGAACGATGTTTGTCACTTCATCGTGCCTGTGCAAGTAATCAGTTTGAGTTAAACTGCTGCAGGATCCTGTAATGCATTGGATTGTTTCTTGTTTTTGTATGATTGGGACCACTATTGGTGCAGGCCAATACGAAGGGGACGGGTTGCACTTGAATCCTAGGGGGACCAATATCCTGGCAGGGAGACTTGCGAAGGCTACTGAGGTGAATTTAAACTAGAATGGTTGGGGGAGGGAATCAAATTAAGGAGACTAGGAGGGGGAGGTTGATGTAGGGGAAAAGGAAGAAAAAGATAACAAAGTTGTTTGCTCAATTAAGGATAAACAGAGAGTGGGAGGTGGAGAATTTCTTAAATGCATCTATTTTAATGCTAGGAGCATTGTAAGAAAGGTGGATGAGCTTAGAGCATGGATTGATACCTGAAAATATGATGTTGTAGCTATCAGTGAAACGTGGTTGCAGGAGGCGCATGATTGGCAACTAAATATTCCAGGATTTCGTTGCTTCAGGTGTGATAGAATAGGAGGAGCAAGAGGGGGAGGTGTTGCATTGCTTGTCAGAGAATATATAACAGCAGTGCTCTGGCAGGATAGATTAGTGGAATCGTCTAGGGAGGCTATTTGGGTGGAATTGAGGAATAGAAAAGGTGTTGTGACACTTATAGGGGTGTATTATAGACCACCTAATGGGGACCGAGAACTGGAGGAGCAAATTTGTAGTTGATAGCAGATATTTGTAGTAAGCACAAGGTTGTGATTGTGGGAGATTTTAATTTTCCACACATAGACTAGGAAGCCCATTCTGTAAAAGGGCTGGATGGTTTGGAGTTTGTAAAATGTGTGCAGGGTAGTTTTTTGCAGCAATACATAGAGGTACCAACTAGAGATGGGGCAGTGTTGGATCTCCTGTTAGGGAATGAGACAGGGCAGGTGACGGAGGTATTTGTTGGGAAACACTTTGGGTCCAGTGATCACAATACAATTAGTTTCAGTGTAATTATGGAGAAGGATAGGACTGGACCTAGTATTGAGATTTTTGATTGGAGAAAGGCTAACTTTGAGGAGATGCGAAAGGATTTAGAAGGAGTGGATTGGGAAATTTTGTTTTATAGGAAGGATGTAACAGAGAAATGGAGGTCATTTAAAGGTGAAATTTTGAGGGTTCAGAATCTTTATGTTCCTGTTAGGTTGAAAGGAAAGGTTAAAAGTTTGAGAGAGCCATGGTTTTCAAGAGATATTAGAAACTTGGTTCAGAGAACGAGAGGGATCGTCAATAAATATAGGCAGCTTGGAGTTAATGAGGTACTCGAGGAATATAAAAATGGAAAAAGAAACTTAAAGAAATTAGAAAAGCTAAAAGTAGATACGAGGCTGCTTTGGCAAGTAAGGTGAAAATAAACCCAAAAGGTTTCTACAGTTATGTTAGTTGCAAAAGGATAGTGAGGGATAAAATTGGTCCCTTGGAGAATCAGAGTGGACGGCTATGTGCGGAGCCAAATGAGATGGGGGAAATTTTGAACAATTTCTTTTCTTCGGTATTGACTAAGGAGAAGGATATTGAATTGTGTAAGGTAAAGGAAACAATAAGGGTAGTTATGGAAAGTATGACAATTAAAGAAGAGGAAGTACTGGCACTTCTAAGGAATATAAAAGTGGATAAGTCTCCGGGTTCGGACAAGATATTCCCTAGGACCTTGAGAGAAGTTAGTGTAGAGATAGCAGGGGCTCTGACAGAAATATTTCAAATGTCATTAGAAACGGGGATGGTGCCAGAGGATTGGTGTATTGCTCATGTGGTTCCATTGTTTAAAAAGGGTTCTAAGAGTAAACCTGGCAATTATCGGCCTGTGAGTTTGACGTCAGTGGTGGGTAAATTGATGGAAAGTATTCTTAGAGATGGTATATATAATTATTTGGATAGACAGGGTCTGATTAGGAATAGTCAACATGGATTTGTGCGTGGAAGGTCATGTTTGACAAATCTTATTGAATTTTTTGATGAGGTTACTAAGAAAGTTGACGAGGGTAAAGTGGTGGATGTTGTCTATATGGACTTCAGTAAGGCCTTTGACAAGGTTCCACATGGAAGGTTAGTTAGGAAGGTTCAATCGTTAGGCATTAATATGGAAGTAGTAAAAAGGATTCAGCAGTGGCTAGATGGGAGACACCAGAGAGTAGTGGTGGATAACTGTGTGTCAGATTGGAGGATGGTGTGTAGTGGTGTGCCTCAGGGATCTGTACTGGGTCCAATGTTGTTTGTAATATATATTAATGATCTGGATGATGGGGTGGTAAATTGGATTAGTAAGTATGCAGATGATACTAAGATACGTGGAGTTGTGGATGATGAGGTAGGTTTTCAAAACTTGCAGAGAGAATTAGGACAGTTAGAAGAGTGAGCTGCAAGATGGCAGATGGAGTTTAATGCTGAAAAGTATGAGGTGCTACATTTTGGTAGAACTAATCAAAATAGGACATACATGGTAAATGGTAGGGCATTAAAGAATGCTATAGAACAGAAGGATCTCGGAATAATGGTACATAGTTCTCTGAAGATGGAATCTCATGAGGATAGGGTGGTGAAGAAAGCTTTTGGTTTGCTGGCCTTTGTTAATCAGAGCATTGAGTATAGGAGTTGGGATGAAATGTTGAATTTGTATAAGGCATTGGTAAGGCCAAATCTGGAGTATTATGTACAGTTCTGGTCACCGAATTGTAGGAAAGATGTCAATAAAATTGAGAGAGTACAGAGGAGGTTTACTAAAATGTTGCCTGGGTTTCATCTCCTAAGTTACAGAGAAAGGTTGAACAAGTTAGGTCTTTATTCTTTGGAGCGTAGAAGGTTGAGGGGGGACTTGATAGAGGTGTTTAAAATTATGAGGGGGATTGATAGGGTTGACTTTTTCCATTGAGAGTGGGGAAGATTCAAACAAGAGGTCATGGGTTGAGAGAGGACAGAAGTTTAGGGGTAACATGAGGGGGAACTTCTTTACTCAGAGAGTGGTAGCTGTGTGGAACGAGCTTCCAGCAGAAGTGGTTGAGGTAGGTTCTATGTTGTCGTTTAAAGTTAAATTGGATAGATATATGGACAGGAAAGGAATGGAGGGTTATGGGCTGAGTGCAGGTTGGTGGGACTACGATAGGGTAAGAGTTCGGCACCGACTAGAAGGGCTGAGATGGCCTGTTTCCGTGTTGTAATTGTTATATGGTTATATGTTTCTCTTGCCATTTGCCGCATTTATCATCTTGAATTTGCTTATATTTTGTTATGTGTTTTTGATCAGTTTTCACAGGACCATCTGGTTCTGTACTACCGCAAGTAGCTCCTCTGTTTCTGGGAAGAGATCTCCAACTTTGAGCCAAGCATTCAATGCTTCCTTGTCGACATCTCGTCTGCTCAGATCGCAGGAATGTCTTCCTTGGAGAGTCATGCTCTTCCATTGGTTAATCTTTTCTTCTCTAGTGATAATTTCTTCATTTTTCTGTCATAAGTTATCCCTTTATTGCACTATAATTGATTTTCTTTGCATGTTGATATCCCAGATACTTATGTTTTTATTTTTGTATTTGCTCAGTTTGTATCCTTTTGCCCACTGGTTATTTTTCTGGCTTTGTCTGTGTGTAGTTTTTTCATTGATTCCAATGTCTTCTTTTGTATCTACTGTGAATACCCACAAGAAAATGAATCTCAAGGTAGTATATGGTGACAGAAACATACTTTGATGATAAATGCACTTTATTTGGAGGGGTGCTTCCCCCCCCCCACCCCCGGTTAAGCATTTGGGGATCCAAATCTGGTTTATTATCACTGACATACGTCGTGAAATTTGTTTAACTTAGCAGTAGTTCAATGAAATACATAATATAGAAGAAGAAAAATAAAAAGCAATCAATTACAGTATACGTATATTGAAAAGATTAAAAATTGTGCAAAAAACAGAAATAAAATATATATTAATAAAGTGAGGTAGTGTCCAAGGGTTCAATGTTCATTCAGGAATCGGAAGGCAGAGGGGAAGAAGCTGTTCCTGAATTGCTGAGTGTGTGCCTTCAGGCTTCTGTACCTCCTACCTGATGGTAACAGAGAGAAAAGAGCATGCCCTGGGTGCTGGAGGTCCTTAATAACGGATGCTGCCTTTCTGAGACACCGCTCCCTAAAGATGTCCTGGGTACTTTGTAGGCTAGTGCCCAAGATGGAGCTGACTAGATTTACAACCTTCTGCAGCTTCTTTTGGTCCAGTGCAGTAGCCCCTCCCCCCATACCAGACAGTGATGCAGCCTGTCGGAATGCTCTCTACGGTATATTTATTGATGTTTTTGAGTGTTTTTGTTGACATACCAAATCTCTTCAAACTCCTAATGAAGTATAGTCGCTGACTTGCCTTTTTTATAACTGCATCAATATGTTGGGGCCAGGTTAGATCCTCAGAGATCTTGACATCCAGGAACTTGAAACTGATCCCTCTATGAGGTTTGGTATGTGTTCCTTCGTCTTACCCTTCCTGAAGTCTACAATCAGCTCTTTCATCTTACCGACATTGAGTGCAAGGTCGTTGCTGTGACACCACTCCACTAGTTGGCATATCTCACTCCTGTGCATCCTCTCGACACCATCTGAGATTCTACCAGCAGTGGTTGTATCATCAGCAAATTTATAGATGGTACTTGAGCTGTGCCTCACCACACAGTCATGACTATGGAGAAAGCAGAGCAGTGGGCTAAGCACATGCTCCTGAGCTATATAATCAGAAAGATTATGATACAGAAAAACTACTTGTCACAAGCATTAGACAGCAACATCAGCAGAAATGGTACCCACTAGAAACAAAAGACTTGTTTGCAATTCACAAGGGAGCAGTCGACAAATAAATCTAGCACTTTTTGTTACTTATCAATTAGAAGAGCACAACTGATGTAGCCGATCAGGAACTAATCTGTCTCCTCTCAGATGCCCACACAAACACATAATGGGGATGAAGGCCAGCGATTTTGTACATTAATACATCAGTTGGATACAGAGTTGACCTTGTAAATTGAGTTCAACAAAGTACATTCAGCCCCAAATGGCCCTCTATATACAGCAACTGGGAATCTGTTGATGAGAGTTGTTTAAGTAATTTTTAATGGAGGGAAATTATTGATAGTACTTTGTAGAAGGTGTAACACACAACCTTGTTGATAGTTTGCTTTTGTGAAGATATTCATCTGTTTCTCTGTAAACTGCAAGAGAGGACAGAAGTGTTAGAATGACTCTATATCTACAGAGAGTTGATGGTGAATTGACTACATCTGTGCTTTTGCAGAAGTTCAAAATGGAAAGATATCAGGTGCCTTGGAGGAATACAGGACTGGAGGGGATTATACAGATCCAGAGGGCTGAGACCTTGGTAGGATTTGAAAACAATATTTAAATATTTGAAAACAATATTTAAACAGCATCAAGTTGTTGCTTAACTAGTATCCAGAGCAGACCAGCGAGCACAATGGTGACATATGAAGAGGGATTGATGTGAGGGAGGATCAGAGGAAGGGAGAAGGGAATTATGGAGAGAAAAGTGAGGAAACCAATTCAGGAATGCACATTAATAGTTTCCCCAGGCCTGACAAACGCATAGTTCTGGGTCGGGCCTAATCTAATACTATACGAAAATATCAACGTGTCCAATAGAAAAGATCTTTGCTTGATGGAAGCAAATACCAGATTTAAAAAAAATTAAATGCATATGATCTAAGACAAATTTCTCAAAAGTATTTAGAAACATAGAAAAATAGAAGACCTACAGCATAATACAGGCCCTTTGGTCCACAAAGCTGTGCCGACATGTTCTTACCTGAGAAATTACCTAGGGTTACTCATAACCCTCTATTTTTCTGAGCTCCATATACCTGTCCAGGAGACTCTTAAAAGACCTTATCGTATCTGCCTCCACCACCGTTGCCGGCAGCCCATTGCACGCATTCACCACTCTCTGCATAAAAAAATTACCCCTGATATCTCCTCTGTGCCTACTTCCAAGAACCTTAAAACTGTGCCCTCTTGTGCTAGCCATTTCAGACCTGGGAAAAAGCCTCTGACTATCCACATAATCAATGCCTCTCATCATCTTTTACACCTCTATCACATCACCTCTCATCCTCCAAGGGAAAAAGGCTGAGTTCACTCAACCTATTCTCATAGGGCATGCTCCTCAATCCAGGCAACATCTTTGTAAATCTCCTCTGCACCCTTTCTATGGCTTCCACATCCTTCCTATAGTGAGGCAACTGGAACTGTGCACAGTACTCCAAGTGGGGTCTGACCAGGGTCCTGTATAGCTGCAACATTACCTCTCAGTTCCTAAACTCAGTCCCATGATTGATGAAGGCCAATGCACCATATGCTTTCTTAACCACAGAGTCAATCTACGCAGCAACCTCGAATGTCCTATGGACTCGGACCCCAAGATCCCTCTGACCCTCCACACTGCGAAGAGTCTTACCATTAATACTATATTCTTCCATCATATTTGACCTACTGAAATGAACCACCTCACACTTACCTGGGTTGAAGTCCATCTGCCATTTCTCAGCCCATTTTTGCTTCCTATCAATGTCCCACTTTAACCTCTGACAGCCCTCCACACCATCCACAACACCTCCAACCTTTTTGTCATCAACAAACTTACTAACCTGTCCCACCACTCCTTCATCCATGTCATTTATAAAAATCACGAAGAGTAGGGGTTCCAGAACAGATCCCTGAGGCACATCACTGGTGACCGACCTCCATGCAGAATATGACCCATCTACAACCACTCTTTGCCTTCTGTGGGTAAGCCAGTTCTGGATCCACAAAGCAATTTCCCCTTGGATCCCAAACCTCCTTACCTTCTCAATAAGCCTTGCACAGGGTGCCTTGTCAAATGCCTTGCTGAAATCCTTATACACTACATCTACTGCTCAACCTTCATCAATGTGTTTAGTCACATCATCAAAAAATTCAGTCAGGCTTGTAAGGTATGACCTGCCTTTGACAAAGCCATGCTGACTATTCCTAATCATACTATGTTTCTTCAAATGTTCATAAATCCTGCCTCTCAGGATCTTCTCCATCAGCTTACCAACCACTGAAGCAAGACTCACTGGTCTATCTCTACTCCCTTTCTTGAATAATGGAACAACATCTGCAACACTCCAATCCTCCAGAACTTTTCCCGTCCCCATTGATGATGGAAAGATCATCACCAGAGGCTCAGCAATCTCCTCCCTCGCCTCCCGCAGTAGCCTGGGGTACATCCGGTCTGGTCCTGGTGACTTATCCAACTTGACGCTTTCCAAAAGCTCCAGCACATGCTCTTTCTTAATATCTACATGCTCAAGCTTTTCAGTCTGATTTAGTCATGCTGAGACTTCACAAATAACAGCATCACTTGTTCCATTCACTCTAATATGGGTGAGGGGGTAGTTAAGACCAGATGAAAAATATTATCAGTGCTATTAGAAGTAGTGGTATCATGGGATACACCTACAAGCCATGGGGGCAGTTGCTAAATTACTATTTTATAAATTACTAAATTATTACTATTTCTATTACTATTTATTATTTATGGAGCAACTGTAACGAAAACCAATTTCCCCCGGGATTAATAAAGTATGACAATGGCTATGACTATAATTAAATACGACTTTCCAGGGCAGCTTAAATCAGCAGATTGGTATGGCAACCTAGAAAAAAAAGTACACAGTTGCAGAAGAACACCACTCAAAATGCTGGAGGAAGTCAGCGTTATCAATGGAAAGGAACAAGTAGTCAATATTTTGGGCCGAAACCCTTCATCAGTAAGGCTGAAGAAGAATGGGAGCGATCCAATAGGATTTCTATCACTATATCAGATCTTCACCTTCCTTAACATGTTTTCTGTTTGAATTCGGATGGGCTTCACATTTAATTTTGTTTTCCTAGACCTCTTCTGAGGGCATTTCAATATAGTAACCCTGAACGCCTTTATGCTCATAACCAGGTAGTTATTTTTTTTTCTGTGATTTTCAAGCTACCTTCAATCACAGGATAATTAACCTTACACTCACTGCATTAGCCAAACATTGTGGCGAGTACTTTGATTATTAAATGCTTATACTTATATCACCATAATCATTATACTCAAAACATCTTTTTCCTTTAATGTGTATTGTTCAGGTCCTTGTTTGAAGATGCAATGGACTCTTGGGTATGATACCATTAGCTTATTGGAAAGGAAATGGCAAAGTTTTTCTATTATTGCAGTCACAACCTTGAGAGTGAACTCTCACCTATTTTTGTAAAGATTGCTTAATCTTATTCTTATTCTATTGTCTTTGCCCAAAGGATATATATTGCATATCTAAGTTGTTAATTTTGAAGAAAATCCCTGTTGGCGGTCATCTTTCCAATGTGATCATCTGGCCCCCTTTGTCTGTGAGAGGGCGGATTTACTTAAGCCCTGTTAAAATTGTTCTGCATTTACTTCAATCATGAGAGACTTTGAATGGAGAATATTCATTCAAATTATTTAAGATGTATGAAAATGCAGCCAAGGTTGTTGTTTTGGTGGGGAAGAAAAGACCATAATAAGAGATGGGTACAGAATTAGGCCATTTGGTCTGCTCCTCCATTCCGTCATGGCTGACTTATTATCCCTGTCAGTTCCATTCTCCTGCCTTCTCCCCATAACTGTTGATTCCCTTTCTAATCAAGAACCTATCAACCTTCACTTTAAATATACTCAATGACTTGTCCTCCCCTGCTGTCATGGCAATAAATTCAATGGACTCACCAACCTCTGGCTAAAGAAGTTTTTGGTTCTGAAGGGACATCCTTCGATTCTGAGGCTGTGCCTCAGAAGATGGAAAACAGTCCATATATCTCTCTGTATCTCTTGGAATCATATGTTCACCATAAAATGTTACTTTTTCCACCAAGACATATGTCTCCATGACATTCTCATAATATATCACGTTATTGTGTTTCCTCTGTAGACTTTGGACAACATTTAACCATATAAATAAAGCCAGGTCCCCAGATGGTAAAACTCTTAGGATTTTTATTAATTTTTGGCAGCAGTCTTTCAGTTCAGAGATTTTGTTCCTTTAGTTGAATGTGTTATGCTTTAAATTGATGAAAACCCTATGTGTGATCCCTTGAGGTCACCTAGAGTACAGGAACATGCCTTGGCAAAATAAAGATTTCTGTAATGGAGTAAGGTGGTATTTGTTTGGTAAATAAACTTATCATAGCAATGAAGAAATCAGCATTTATATTGTATTCATATTATTAAGCCTTTGGATCATGTGAAAGTGTGGTGCTTTTTCAGCCAATCAAATCCCATGTTCAGATAACCCTATGTTTTAACCAATAAAATCTATAAAAAATAATTCTGATTGGATCAATCAAATTCTGTCAAAGATCAGATTATAAATTCTAGGCTGATATTACAGGGGGAATGAGGAGATGCTTTTATAATTAAAGCTTCATCTGCCTTCATAGCTCGATGTAAATAATTCCATGGAACAATCCTGAGAAAACCTGAAGAATTTCTCCTGCTGTTCTGGCCAGTATTTATCCCTCAAACACTGCACTAAATCAGCTTGTCGGGTCATTATCACTGAGCTCCCTGTGGGACCTTGCAACGTGCAAATTAGCAGCCATATTTCAACATTACAATAGGCATGTAACTAGATATAAACCTTATGGATCATCCTGAGGTTGTGAAAGATGCCAGATAATTTAAAGTTTTTTTCCATTGTTGTGACCAAAATAATTTCTGGACCATTACAGTTCTGACAACATTACCTTTTTTACTCCAAATTATCCAAGATGATTTATAACATTTGCAACAGTTTTTGAAATACCAACAGTTGAGATGAAGGTTACAAACATTAAATCAATTTTATCCATCTTTCGGTTTATACTGTCACTGATGAGGCAAGCATCTATTCTCCTAGTAACCCTTAAGAATGTGGTGGTGAGCTCCAGGATTTAGACCCAACAAAGGCAAAGGTTGAGCAAGATACTTCCAAGACATGGCTAACATAAGGGGGCATAATTTTAAGGTGGTTGGAGGAAAGAGTTAAGTTTATTACACAGAGAGTGGTGCGTGCTTGGAATGCCCTCCCTAGTGTGGTGGTAGAGGCAGACACATTAGGAGCATTTAAGAAATTCTTAGATAAGCACATGGATGATAGACGAATGGAGGGTGGGAGGGAAGAGTAAGTTCGGAGGCTGGCACAACAACATGGGCTGAAGGACCTTTTCTTTGCTGTAATGTTCTGTATTCTATGTCATATAAAAGGGTGATGAGTGATTTGGAGGGACATTGTGGGCAGTGGTGTTTGCATGTTATCTCGTCCTGTCTAGTGGTAGAGAATATGGGGTTTGGAGTCATTGTTAGAGTAGCTTGGGTGGGTAACTCCATTTCAGGAATGATACAGAAGGCAGTTATTGTGCACTTGTATGGGAGGAATGAATATTTAGTGTGGTGGATAGGGTCCCAATAAATCAGGCTACGTTGCCTTGGATGGTTTGAATGCTGGAGTTAAATTTCATCACTTTTCTGACCTGGATCTTGGAAAAAGCTTTGAGGTGTCAAGAGTCCAAAAGGATACCCAGACTCACACTTGATCTTGCAATCATAGTATTTGTTTGATTAGTCCAGTTAAGCCCTTGTTCCACCTGAGCTGTATGAACAACTTCCATCAGAAAGAAATCAGTCCGCTGCCTAGCCACTTAAAACAGTTTGACTGTGTGGTCATTTTAGTCACACTACAACCATCATAAAACAGTTCAGCCTACGCGCAGGAGATGAATTAAGTAATTCTAATTCGCATTTCAGATCCAATGGAACAATCACCAACTCAAGGGAAATGTAGGACCACTGGAGGTAATTGGACTTGTACAGAAATTCAACTCATGATATGAATGAGTGGAATACAGGAATTATGGTTGACAGTTGCTGGATTCCTCATCAGTGTCCAATGGGGAGCCCAAACTTGCCGTGGTTCCCTCACATATCTGCCAGGGAGTCTGCTTGCTGGCGTCGCCAGTCATTTGCATGGAGGTGCTTAGGAGTGGCGAGGAAGCATTTCAGTTAATTTGTAATTTTTTAACAACTTTAATTTATCTACATTTTAAAATTAATTCCATACAGTTCTTGTTATGTTTTAAAATATCTAAATTGAGTATTTTTGGAAGATATTGAATATTCCTGGCATTGTGGATATTCTGTGTTTGACGAACTTAACTGGGGAAATGACTTGGTCAGATATTAAAGCTTCCTCTGGCAGTTTCATAGATGAGACCTGATCAGGAACTTTATACTCCCCTTACCCTTTCCCTAGCTAATAGTGCTGGAAGAGACTCAAGAGAAACATTTATACTGAAGTTAGGCCAAGGACCGAGGCTGTAAGTATTTTGTAAAAGTTTGTAATTCGCTTAAAGTTGAAGTCATAAATTTACTGCTCATATTGTCTCAGGAGGAGACTGCAGGTTAGACAATTGGGACTAGCGTTCTGTAATATTCTTTCCTTTTCAGCATCACTCCAAGCGTTAGTTTCTGCATGCCAAGTTTTATAGTGTACATCTTCCATCTTCCTTGGTTATCTTTAATTTCACATTGCTGTCAAAATCTTGAGCTGAATTGAAGTTTTGATTGGAGCTTAGAAGTATCATCCACAAATGTAGAGGTGTGCTGCCTGATCTCACCTTTGTATTCAAGTGGTGGGGCAGGGAAGGGCTGTGGTGTCAAACTTCCTTGTGCCACTTGCAAGGAAGGTGTTGGGGACTAAATGGGAGGTGATGCAGTAATGGTCAACACCGAGAGAAGCTGCTGAGAAAGCCATCTGTCAGTCAGATTTTCTACCTAACATATTATACAGCATGCTTGCCATCCCATAGGTAAAGTAAACAAAAAGCAAAATGTTTGTTGACACCCTGTAAAGAAAATTGAGGAAAAATAAATGGCAAAGCTACAAAGGAAGACAAGATAGTGGGATTTCCTTAAGAGCTGGCATGGACTCAGTGTCCTGTTGAAGGGTCTCGGCACAAAATGTCGAGTCTTTATTCCTTTCTACAGATGCTACCTCACCTCCTGAGTTCCTCCAGCATTTTGTGTGTGTTGTTAATGTCCTTGATAGCTTCCTTTTGTTGTGTAATAACTTGACAATTCTATAAATATAGCAGCATTAATATCTATATCCATCAATGCAAATGTTACCACTTTCAGAAATCTTTAGACTTGTATTCTATGGTACCTTTGTCATTATTCTGATATTCTTTTGTGCTTTCTTGTAATTTCTCAAGTTAGAAGTCTATTGATACCAATTCAAACATTGCTTAGAAATACTGTTGGTTTTCCTTTTTTCTACTAGAGAAAAATGCAAACTGAATTGGTAAAAATAATTTCCTATAATGTTAATGGGGTTTTGAATCCAATTAAAAGAAATAAGATTATGTCTAAATTGAAAAAAGAGAGGGCACAAATAGCTTTCCTCCAGGAAACACATATGAGCCAATCTGAACATGGAAAATTAAAAAGAATGGGTTTTAAGCATGTATTTTATTCATCATATAAATTGAGTCACAAAAAAAAAAAATAAATACTGTTGGTTTTCCACCAAGTGCTCAGGTAAAGAGAAATTCCTGTTCAAGGGCTTTGTTCAAAGGTAATATATACCGTATCAGTAATCTTCAACCTGGGTCTTGTTTATAATGCAACAGAAAGAAGTCAATACAGTATCAGAATTTACCATGGAAGCTTTTGGTTCTAATGTTTTGATGCATCCAGTAAGCATGTAAGCTATAGGCTTGCTAGTATTGAGCAAACAGTACAATTTTGCCATGAAAGACTTTGTTTTAAAAATCAGAATATATTTTTGGATGTAGATGACCAATGTCATGTTGGAATTAAAATAGTAAATGCTGAAGGTTAAATAAGTCAGGTTGTATCTTGGAGAGAGAAGAAAATAGTTAACCTTTCAGTTTCTTTGCATATCTAGTGTTTTAGTTTGTTCGTTTGGATCATCTTCCACTTAGGAATTGTAACTGACCGCAGACTGATTTTCTTTTCAGATAGTCCTTCAATTCTACTAAACAAAATGATAAGGTTATATGCATGAATTCTGGTGTTACATGTAAGTCACATTCTATGTATAACTTTATCTGATTTCAAATAAAGCAGAAGTGTTGCCAAGCGAGAGAAAATTTGACAATTTATTCTTGCCATGTGTCATATGCAAAGTTAATGATGTCCAGTTGAGGTTGTGGTCTCTGGATTAGCTCAGCATCCCATTGAAAGTAAAATGATTGCCGGCTGTCATCTCAAAAAATGGGAAAATGTTTTGGCAAAATTAAAAACAGAAGATGACATGCAGCAGATTTAAATTGTTTTCAAATGTTGTTGGGTTTTGATGGGCATAAGCTCGAAAAAAGAGCATGATTTCTCGATCATTCTACTCTCTGACCAAACATTACTTTGTGAACAACTGAAAGGAGACTCACTGAAAGTTAAACTTTTGTGAACTCTGGGAGTTATTCGAACAATAACACAATTTCAGGAAAGAATTTCTGTGCAGGAATATAAATAGTTCTCTAAAATGACATCTGCATTTTCTATTTAAATATTTAAATGGTGCTTTTTCTTTTCTATATTGCACTGAAGTTCAATCATCTGGAGAGACAAAGCAACACACACAAAATGCTGGAGGCAGTACCTAAAGAAAAGAATAAACATTGGACATCTAAGAATGAGAGCTGGCTTCAGGACTAAGAAAGAAGAGGGAAGATGCCAGAATAAAAAGGTGGGAAAAGGGGAAAGAGGCTAGCTGAAAGGTGATAGGTGAAGCCAAGTGGGTGGGAAAGGTCAAGGGCTGAAGAAAAAGAATCTGATAGGAGAGGAGAGTGGACCCATAGGGGAAAGGGAAGGAGGAGGGGACCCAGAGGGAAGTAATACACAGGAGAGAGGAAGTAAGAGATCAGAGTGGGGAATTGAGAAAGTCGGGGGTGGGGGAGGGATTAGTTTGCAGGAGGGAGAAGTCGATATTCATGCCATCAGATTGGAGGCTACCCAGATGGAGTATAAGGTGTTGCTCCTCCATCCTGAGGATGCCCTCACTTTGGTACAAGAGGGGGCCATGGATCATCACATTGAAACGGGAATGGAAAGAGGAGTTAAAATATTTGGCTACTGGGAATTCCCACTTGTAGTGGATGAGGTAGAGGTGCTCAATGAAGCGGTACCCCAATTTACGATGGGTCTCACCAATGTAGAGTTGGCCACGTCTGGACCACCAGACACAATAGATTCCCCCAGGAGATTCACAGGTGAAGCAATGCCTCACCTGGAAGGTCTGTTTGGGGCCCTGAATGTAGGAGAAGGAGGAGATGAATTGGCAGGTGTAGCACTTTGGCCACTTGCAGGGATCAGTGCCGGGAGGGAGATTAGAGGGGAGGGACAAATGAACAAGGGAATCACAGAGAGTCATCCCTGTGAAAAGTGGAAGTGGGAGGTAAAGGTAAGTATAGTGATAGGATCGTTTGGAGATGCCAGCAGTTGTGGAGGTTAGTCTGTTGGATGCAGAGGCTGATGAGGTGGTCAGTAAGGCCAAGAGGGACGCAGGAAGATGGAGTGAAGACGGATGTACAGGAAATGGAGGAGATGCGGGTGAGGGCAGCATCAATAGTAGAGAGAAACAGCTCCTCTCACAGAGAAAGCCCTCTAGATGAAGCTTGCTAAGAAGGTTTCTTCGCTCAACACACTGTCAGTGCACTCTCTGTTGCAAAGAGGTTGGTTTTCCAGATAGGGGGAGAAAATTCAGTGAGTAAGTCAATTGAAAGCAATCCCATAGTTATCTATATACAAATGCTTCAGCAGCTGGTGGAGCTAATTGTACTGCTGTGTAATGGCAGTGCCATGTACTCTACCTCTGAAATTTATTCGATTGGCTTCAAGAGAACTGAATTTGAGTGATAGAGAAAATAGTGCACCAGCTGCTAAGTAACTCATTTAGCACTTCTGAGCAGCAATAAGTATGCCACCAACATTTTGTTCGTTCGTTACGTGCTGTGTCATCTGGCATTGGCGATCATGGTCTTTCCATGAACATGATTGTCTTGGCAAATTTTTCTACAGAAGTGGTTTGCCATTGTCTTCTTCTGGGCAGTGTCTTTATAAGACGGGTGACCCCAGCCATTATCAATACTCTTCAGAGACAGACTGTCAGTGGTCACCTATGCACCAGCTGCTCATACAACCATCCTCCACTTGCTTCCCGTGGCTTCACGTGACCCCCGATAAGCAGATGACTTGCAGGCTAGCGGAGGGAAGGAGCGCCTTACACCTTCTTTGGTAGAGACAAATCTCGACCCTAATGCACCAGTAAACGAATAAAATAGAAATGAAGGGTTTCATTTTGACCTGCAATATAAATATACCATGGGTAGCACAGTAGCATGCTGGTTAGAGTAATGCTATTACATTGCCAGCAACCCAGGTTTATTTCTTGCCACTATCTGTAAGGAGCTTGTATATTCTCGGCGTGATGAGTTTTCTTCAGATGCTCTGGTTTCCTCTGATATTCCAAAGACGTACATGCTATTAGGTCAATTGTAACTTTTACTGTGCTGTGTCTCTAAATAAATAAGTAACACAATTCTGGTGAAAACAAACTACATCTCTCCCAATTTATATTACTACTAACCTCTCTAGATAAATTCGGAACATAGATGGAAATTGACTGTTCTAATACATTCCTGTCCAGCATTTCCGCCTGACGTCATTCTAAACTCAGTGCGAATTACCGTTACCTCTTTATCCTTTCTGACTTAAGCAATGCCTCAATTATCAAATGTTTCCCTGGTTTTCACACCCCTCCACTGTTTCACCCCATCTCGTCTTTGAAGTCACTTCAAGCTTTAGGCTGTACATTACAGTGGGGCTTGAGGGTTGCTGACTGGGAATGTGCATTTATTCTGCATCTGTCGAAGTACCATTCCGAAACTAATTTAGTTTGAGTTCTTATGCATGTGCGCTGAGGTGCGGATGGGGAAATGCTCCCTGCACATCCTCCTGCTGAGAGCCCTTCTCAATCTCCACATGTTTGCTGTTCTGCACCATGCACAGTCTTGATCAGAGGTGGAAGCCCATTAAGACGCCCATGTCCAGGACCAACTGATCTGTGCCAAGGCCTTGAACTTAACGTCCTTCAGCACCTGCCACATTGCTCCTTTGCAAGTTTCAAGGTAAAAACTAAAGAATTTGAAATCAGTCAAGAATTAGTCCATAAGATATCGTTGATCACTTTAAGTCAAACAAGTAACTGAGGGATCTATCTGACTGATGCTGCACACACTGTATGTTTGGCAAGAAACATTTGCTGGACTGCTAAACCTCTGATGCCGTGGCTGGTCTCATATCAAACATTGCCCTTAAATGGAAATCACAATCAGCCACTTCGTCCTTCCCAATGTAGAGCTGGAACTACTTGAATCATAAGTACACTCATGAACTTTTGATGCAAGTCCAGACCTGATCTTCCATGCTTACCACCTCAAACTGGTGCTCCACGTGAAAAAAAAATTACGCAGCTGACTGAAATCAAAAGAAATAACAGAAAAGATTCAAAATTTTTTGTAAGCTGTTGGGTATTGTGTACAGTTCTGGTTACTACACTACAGAGTGATAGCAACAGAGAAAGAGCAGAGGGATTGACCAGGAATTTTCTTGGTGCAGTGGGTTGTAATTAGAAGGAGGGATTGAAGAGATTAGTTTATTCACACTGGAATTTAGGAAACTCAGTGGTGACTATTTATTTATTTGTTTGTTTGTTTGTTTATTTACTTATTAAACATTAGAAGCCTCAGCTTTAAGATGAGTAGGGAGAAATTTAAATGAAAGCAGAGGGATACATTGTTCACATCGAGGATAAAGATTAGTTGGAACAAGCTCCGAGAGGAAGGAGTAGGCAGCAATACAGGTGTGACTTTTAAAAAGCATTTGGACAGGTACTTGAAAAGTAAAGGACTTGGATCTAATGTGGGCAAATGATATTAGTGTAGCTGGACATTACAGACAAGGTCGTCTGTGCTGTAGATTCTATGATTAAGTGTTCACATGATAACTGAATAATTGTAGAATACAATTTTACCTTTTAAGCCAAATTTGATTGCTATATTGATGATATGTTTAGCTTATTTTTTACAGTTTCAATGAAGGATCTCTGAGAGCCAAGTGACAAACATTCTGCAGGTGGTGAAAATTGTCAGTAGCAGACACAAAGTGCTGGAGGAACTCAGCAGTGTCTATGAAAATGAACAAACAGTCAGCGTTTTGGGCCAAAACCCTTCTTCAGGTCCTGAGTTCCTCCAGCATTTTGTGTGTGTTGCTATAATCTTACAATCTATGAACACTGTTTTGAAACGGAACAATAAATTGAGAATATTGTGCATGGATAGTTAATACTATTTGTAAGTAAGTGCTGTTCGGATTAGTCTGCACATAATGTACCAACCTATCCCATTTATCGTGTTAATCAGTTTTCCTTTGAAATGTAAACATGCAGCGAGACACTTTAGAAAATGCTTTACTAAGCAGTAAGATTCCTTCAGTTTTGCTGTAACTTATTTACAAAATGACAAGTTCTGTCTATATAATTGTGATTTAAAGCATCAATATTTTTGATGAGACACAAGTGGTCAAGTGTAGGGAAGGAGGAGGGAAGGTTTAACATTTCCATGTTACTAGCACAGAGAGAATAGTCTGAGTCCATTTCGGAACGTTATAACATTCACCTTAGAAGTGTAGAGCCTGTCAGTTTTACATACAGTGAAGGTAAACTGGAAGACTAATAAAATAGAAAAGGAACAAATTCTTCATCATACACTAGATATGCACAATTTAGAATGGTATTTAAGCAGCAGCTCATCATTAAAGGAAACATGATGCAATGGAACAGGAACTACGTACGTTTTGGGCAACTCAAAGTAAATAACTCGGGAAAGAATGAAAAAGAATCACTGCAATATGAGTTTTTTTTTAATATACAGGATAGAACACTAGGCATAGAAGCAGAATTAGGCCATTCGACCCATCAAATCTGCTCCACCATTCCATCATGGCTAACTTAACCCTATTCTTCTGCCTTCTCCCCATAACCTTTCACACCCCCAGTCATCAAGAACAGTTAAGCTCTGCTTTAAATGTACCCAATGACTTGGCCGTGTGTAGCAATGAATTCCACAGATTCACCACCCTCTGGCTAAAGAAATTCCTCTTCATCTCTGTTCTAAAGTCAACGTTGCAGGGGTAAGAACAGTTCTTCAGAGAATGAAGCCGCAGAGAGCGTCTGACCCAGATGGTATCCATGATCATGTCCTTGGATCCTGAGCAGGTCTGCTGGTGGGGGTATTTTTAACCTCTCCCTGCTTCAGTCTGGGTTTCCCACCTGCTTTAAGAAGAACACCATCATAATACTACCTAAGAAAAATGAGCTAGCCTGCCTTCATGACTACTGCCCAGTGACTATGATATTTACTCTCATGAAATGTTGTAAGAGACAGGCCATGGTACACATTAACTCCAGCCTCCCAGTCATTCCTGACCCTCGTAAATCACCTACTGCTGAAACAGGTCTACCGTACATCAGTTGCCATCTCTGATGTTTTGCCATTATGTTCATCACTGGGGCATCTAGACTGTATGTTAGACTATTGTTTATTGACTACAGCTCCACCTTCAATACTATAATTACAAGCAAACTTATCAACAAACTCTAAGACCTGGAACTCAATAGCTCCCTCTGCATCTGGATCCTTGACTACTTGACCAACAGATTGTAATCTGTAAGGACAGGCAGCAACACCTCCGTCATGATTATTCTCAGTTCTGGTGCTCTACAAAGTTGTGGATACAGTCCCCTGTTCTCCTCACTGCATGATCAGATTCTGCTCTAATTCCAACTACAAGTTTACAAATGATGCCACTGTAATGAGCTGTATCTCAGATATCAGTGAGACTGAGTACAGGAAGGAGACAGAGAGCATGGTGTCATGACAACAACCTTTCCCTCAATGTCTGTAAAACAAAAGTGCTGGTCATTGACTTCAGAGAAAGGGGTGGTGTACAGGCTCCTGTCTTCATCAGTGTTGCTGAGTTTGAGAGCTGCAAGTTCCTAGGAGTGGATATCACCAACCCCCTGTCCTGGTCCAACCACACAGGTGCCACTGCCAAGGGAGCCCACCAATACCTTTACTTTCCCTGCAGACTAAAGAGACTTTGCAAGTCCCTGTCAAACTTGTCCAATTTTTATCAGTTCTCAGAGAAAGTATCCTTTCCAGATGCATCACAGCTTGGTATAGCAGCTGCTCTGCCCGTGACCACAAGGAATTGCAAAGATTCATGGACACAACTCAGCACATAATAGAGACCAGCTTCCCTCTATGGACTCTGTCTGTACTTAAACATAGAAACATAGAAAATAGGTGCAGGAGTAGGCCATTTGGCCCTTGGAGCCTGCACCGCCATTCAGTATGATCATGGCTGATCATCCAACTCAGAACCCTGTACCTGCCTTCTCTCCATACCCCCTGAACGCTTTAGCCACAAGGGCCATATCTAACTCCCTCTTAAATATAGCCAATGAACTGGCCTCAACTGTTTCCTGTGGCAGAGAATTCCACAGATTCACCACTCTCTGTGTGAAGAAGTTTTTCCTCATCTCGGTTCTAAAAGGCTTCCCCTTTAAACTGTGAGCCCTCGTACTGGACTTCCCCAACATCAGGAACAATCTTCCTGCATCTACCGTGTCCAATCCCTTTAGTATTTTATACATTTCAATAAGATCCCCCCTCAATCTTCTAAATTCCAATGAGTATAAGCCTAGTCGATCCAGTCTTTCATCATATGAAAGTCCTGCCATCCCAGGAATCAACCTGGTGAACCTCCTTTGTACTCCCTCTATGGCAAGAATGTCTTTCCTCAGATTAGGGGAACAGAACTGCACACAATACTCCAGGTGTGGTCTCACCAAGGCCTTGTACAACTGCAGTAGTACCTCCCTGCTCCTGTACTCGAATCCCCTTGCTATGAATGCCAGCATATCATTCGCCTTTTTCACCGCCTGCTGTACCTGCATGCCCACTTTCAATGACTGGTGTATAATGACATCCAGGTCTCATTGCACCTCCCCTTTTCCTAATCGGCCACCATTCAGATAATAATCTGTTTTCCTGTTCTTGCCACCAAAGTGGATAACCTCACATTTATCCACATTAAATTGCATCTGCCATGAATCTGCCCACTCACCTAACCTATCCAAGTCACCCTGCATCCTCTTAGCATCCTCCTCACAGCTAACACTGCCGCCCAGCTTCGTGTCATCCGCAAACTTGGAGATGCTGCATTTAATTCCCTCATCTAAGTTATTAATATATATTGTAAATAACTGGGGTCCCAGCAATGAGCCTTGCGGTACCCCACTAGCCACTGCCTGCCATTCTGAAAAGGTCCTGTTTATTCCCACTCTCTGTTTCCTGTCTGCCAACCAATTCTCTATCCACATCAATACCGTACCCCCAATACCATGTGCTTTAAGTTTGCACACTAATCTCCTGTGTGGGACCTTGTCAAAAGCCTTTTGAAAATCCAAATATACCACATCCACTGGTTCTCTCCTATCCACTCTACTAGTTACTTCCTCAAAAAATTCTATGAGATTTGTCAGACATGATTTTCGTTTCACAAATCCATGCTGACTTTGTCCGATGATTTCACCGCTTTCCAAATGTGCTGTTATCACATCTTTGATAACTGACTCTAACATTTTCCCCACCACCGATGTCAGGCTAACCGGTCTATAATTCCCCGGTTTCTCTCCCTCCTTTTTTAAAAAGTGGGGTTACATTAGCCACCCTCCAATCCTCAGGAAGTAGTCCAGAGTCTAAAGAGTTTTGAAAAATTATCACTAATGCAACCACTATTTCTTGGGCTACTTCCTTAAGCACTCTGGGATGCAGACCATCTGGCCCTGGGGATTTATCTGTCTTTAATCCCTTCAATTTACCTAACACCACTTCCTACTAACATGTATTTCCCTTAGTTCCTCCATCTCACTAGACCCTTGGTTCCCTACTATTTCCGGACTTCTTTCTGCTTCAGCAAAGCAGCCAGCACAATCATAGCCTCCACCTACCCTGGACATTGTTTCTTCTCCCCTCTCCCATTGGCCAGAATACACAAAAGCATGAACACACAGCCTGCAGGCTCAGGGACAGCACTGTTATATTGAATGGTTACTTTATACGACAAGATGGTCTCCTGATCTCACAAACTACCTCGTTATGAAATTACACCTGAGGCTACGTCCACACTAGACCAGATAAATCCGTAACCAAAGCTTTCTCTCTTCGTTTTGACCCTCCGTCCACACAGAAATGGTCTAAAACGCTCTCCAGAGTGTTTAAATCTGAAAACGCCGGTTGGGTGTTGTAGTGTGTATGGGGTAACAGAGGTTTTAAAAAACCTTTCGTCCCTTTCATCAGTGAAGAGACTAGAGCTGTAGGAAATGTTTCCATGGTGACCCCTCTGTGGGAGTGGGGAAGATGTTGGTGGGGCCACCCGGGGGTCTGTGTGTCCATATGTGTAGCTATTTTAGCAGCTGTGAGGCTGGTATTGTGGCGGTGAAAAGTACTGGGGGAAGTCATCATATTCCTCATCATTGCAAATCCCTCTGCAACAGAGATAGTCAGTTTTTCAATGTTCATCGGCAGCCGGGTCATACTGTCCGTGAACTCCCAGCTGGTCTCCTCCATACGCTCCAGTATTTGTTTTTTCAGTTTTAAGTCCTCCTGCACAAGAGCCAAAAGCTGTCCGTCGTTTGGCAATTTCCTTTTAAGTTTTTCTAGTCTGTAACTGGACAAACGTGCACCAAGTATACTGTTTCCTCTTCGCTTGTTTTCTGTAGATGTGTCCTGAGCATGCCCAGTAGGAGGAGATTCGCCTAAATACCCGTTTTAATGTGGACGGAGGTATTTTCAAAAATGCCTGGTGTGGACGCCTATTGTTTTTATGTGAGACCGAAGTTTTCAAAATTATCCAGTCTAGTGTGAACGTAGCATTAGTGTCTACCTGCACTGCACTTTCTCTGTAACTGTTGCACTTATTCTGCATCTGTTATGTATGAACAATATGCAAGCCAAACTGCAGTATGAACAATAACAAGCCAATTCTAATTCCAAACTTGCGCCATCACAGACCCTGTAAATTTTACAGCCCTGGGGGGAGAAAAGACAAAAAGGTATTCTTTCTTTAAACTGTTCATGTTTTCCTAAAAGCTTCTAAAGAGATTTTAGGAAAAGATTTTTTTTTTCAGAGAATCTTAAACAATTTGCTTAAAATTGTCTACCTCACTTCAACAGTTTTTGATGTGAGAGATGTTCAGAAGCATAGCAAAGGACAGGGGATTCATGAGTATTTTTGGTAATGCTTTGTGACTGTCATCTGTGACTGTTTCCTGATGAAGGGTTCCGGCCCGAGACGTTGACTGATCGTTTCCACGGATGCTGCCCGACCTGCTGAGCTCCTCCAGTGTGTTGTGATTATTGCTTTTGACCCCAGCATCTGCAGAGTATTTTGTGTTTTCTCAATAGTGCCGTGTGAGGCTTCTCTTGGTTACCTACGGCTAATCTAATTGTATTGTGCAATGCTCTAAGTCAACTGAGTGCAGAACACTTTTAAACTTGAGGCCTCCTGGAAATTGAGCCAGTTAAATATGGGCAATGGGGAATCTGAGCAGCAGTGTGACCTGATTGACATTGAAAACTGAGGCCAACCATTGCTCTGCTCAACAATAAGTGAAAGCAGACTGTTTTCAGTGCACGCCTTCCCCAGGTGGTTGGTGGTGTTGGTAGCTGTGGGAATGAGACTTCCTGGGGTCCAGTGTTAACGTTACTGACTTCCTCCCAACTACACACCAGGTTAGAGCTATTTCTAGTGGACTGTCCTGCTGACAGAATAGGACTTACTCAGGACTGGTGGTAAACATGTCTAATTTGTTTGCTGGAAATATGATTCTATCTGTATAAAAGGGCGGTTGTTGCCTGCCCAGAGTCAGGGATAATTCCGACCTTCCTGAGCAGGCCTTTGCACACTTCACGAGTGCATCTTCCATTGTTGTTGTTAAGTATGTTTCCTAGGCCTTCTAATTTATTCGTGTGTGCTCATCGAGAGGAGAGTTAAGAGAAAATGGCATGAATAGGCAACCGGGGCCACATACAGGCAAGACAAGGTAAGGGTAGCAGGGAGACGTAACAGCAGGTGGTGCCTCTGCCTTAAAACTCCAGTGACCCAGGTTTCACCCTCACCTCAGGTGCTGTGCGTATGGAGTTTGCATGTTCTGCCAGTGAACTATGGTTTCTCTAGGTGCTCCAGTATTCTCTCACACACTGAGAATTGTTTCCTGCAAATTGCCCCTGGTGTAGGTGGGTGGCGTGAGAAACATAGGGGGTGTTGATGGGCATATGTGAAAGGAGAGGTTACAGAGTAAGAACTGAGGAATTCCTCTGAGTGCTGGCATAGGCTTGATGGGCTGAATGGCCTCATGCTGTGTGAAAAGAAAAGATATTTGCCCTATTTTAAAGACTGCAGTGGTTCCAGAATGAGCTGTGCCAGTTGTCTAATTGCTTATGTCTATGATGGACATTAATATTGATACGAACAACAATGTGGAAATTGGTTCATCATGTCCTGCTCACCAAATCTACTCTGGTCAATTATCATCTCTTTTTCAATCATCGGCAAAATAATATGACGTGTGGCCATCAGCCCTTAATACTGGATTCACTGGGACCATCAGGCCCAAGACTTGATCACAACCTCAGAGTTTTGGTACAAACATGGATAAAAGAGTTCAATTCTAAGAGGAAAGTGTATGCACTTGACTAAGCATGAAATCAAGACACACACCGCCTGCAGTAAAACAAAATCCCAGGTGAACGCCTGACTACAATTGATATGAAGTGAAATACAAACGTTTGTAGATGTGGTGGCTGGAGGTCAATTGTCCACTCACCAGGCCATCAGTCTCAGCATTTTCTTGGGGGAGAGTTCTAGGCCCAGCTGCTTTGTCAATGAGTTTCCTTCATTCATTAGAACAGAAATGGGTGTAGTTATACATAATATTCAGCTCCATATGCAGTTCCTCAGGTAATCAGTCAGAATGTGCTACCAGCAATGATTCACACTTGGCTGTCACTGACATTTCTAGATCAATGAGTGTTAACTTGCTGTCCATGATAGTCCAGATCCAAGCCGGGGTGTTCCTCTGCAAACTAGTGCCGTTGTGTGTGTGTGGAGTGGGGAGGGGTGGGGTGCAGAATCCAGAACAAGCTGGTGCGTGTGTGTGTGTGTGTGTGTGTGTGTGTGTGGTGGGGGGGAGCACAGAATCCAGAACAAGCCTCACTCACAAAACAGAATAAATCTGAAATAGCAGCCAAATCTATCAAGAACTTTGAATGATTCAGAATATGATCAAATTCAAAATGATTATAAACATTTAAAAACACACAAAAATACTTTAAAATATCATAAGCGATTAAAACTTTTAAACAAAAGCAAATAATTGAAGTTAAATGCCAACTGGCAAACCGCACAGGCTCTGACCATAATTACTGATATTTGGTGCATCCATTACCTAATCCCTGTGCTGACTGAAGTCAGGGTTTCAATGGAAATCTTCAGTATTTGACAACACTCCTGAAAGTGATTCTTTTGTTCTCTGTTGCTATGGCTGAGGGAGAGTTTTGGAGGGGACAGAATCGAGGACCAGCATTTCATGGGACCCACATCGGTATCCCCACAGGTGAGGTGCAACAAGAGAGGTACTTACTTTGTGCTGGGCCTGAGATGGTGACATTAGCAATAGAAGCCACCTCTTCAGCCCACAGATGGAAGCAGCTAAATGAGACCAAAGAGCAAACAAGATGTATCAGGGTAAGTGTACTGTTGTGTTGTTGCACCTGGGACTGTTGTACTCCAGTATCTTCTGCGTCCACATGCAGAGCCTAATTCCTTACACACCCACACACACAACTACACCGATGATAACCATTGCTCATTCCCATTTCTCAGTTCCTCCCACCACCTCATCAACTACTGCACATACACACTTACAAGCAAACAGAGGCAATCTGCCAGGTTACACGCTTAATAGAAAAAGTACTTCACTGTGATCATGACATCCCCTTTCATTTGATCAAGGGTGGGCACTTTCATTACCATAAACAGAATCAGGTTTAATATCATCAACATATGTCCTGAAATGTGTTAACTTTATGGCAGGAGTAGAATAAAATACACAATATATAACATAGAGAAAAAATTAATTACAGAAGGTACAGTATATCTGTGTCTATTAAATAGTGAAGGTAAAATAAGTAGTGCAAAAAAAACAGAAGTGAAAAAGTAGAGAGGTAGTATTCATGGGTTCAATGTTCCTGAATCACGGAGTGTGTGCCTTCAGGTTTCTGTATCTCCTTCCCGATGGGAACAATGAGAAAAGGGCATGTTCTGGGTGGTGGGGGTCCTTAATAATGGATGCTGACTTCCTAAGGCACTGCTCCTTGTAATATGGCTTTGATAGTATGGAGGCTAGTACCTGTCATAGAGCTGACTAATTTTACAACTTCCTGTAACTTACTCTGACCTTGTGCAGTATCCACCATAACCCCCCACTCTCCCATACCAGACAGTGATGCAGCCAATCAGAAATACATTTGCAGAAGTTAGAGTGTTTTAGTTGATGAACCAAATCTCCTCAAGCTTCGAATGAAATGTGGCCGCTGTCCTGCCTTCCTTATTGCTGTGTCAATATATTGCGTCCAGGTTAGGTCCTCGGAGATATTGACACCCAGGAACTTTAAATTGCTCACTTTCTCCACTTCTGATCCATCTATGAGGATTGGTTCATGTTAAATAGTTTTACTCTTTCTGAAGACCACAATTATCTATTTGATCTTACTGACATTAAGTGCAAGGTTGTTGCTGCTATACCACTCAACTAACTGGTATATCTTGCTCCTGTACACCCTTTCATCACCATCTGAAATTCTGCCAACAATGGTTGTATCATCAGCAAATCTATAGATGGCATTTGAGCTGTGCCTAGCCACACAGCCATGGGTGTAGAAAGAGAAGAGCAGTGGGCGAAGCACACATCCCGGAGGTGTGCCAGTGTTGATTGTCAGTGAGGTGGAGATTAAGATGTTGTCCAAATAAACGAAAACAAAACGGTTAATAAAGTCCCTAAGGACGTCATTTACCCGAGCTTGGAAGACGCCAGGGGTATTGGTGAGACCGAATGGCATGACCAGATATTCGAAATGACCGAGGGGGGTGTTAAAAGCTGTTTTCCATTCATCTCCCTCCCTTATCCTGACCAGGTGATAGGCATTCCACAAGTCCAACTTAGAGAAAATTGTGGCTCCATGAAGGGGCTCGAATGTTGAGTTGATAAGGGGCAGGGGATAGTCATTCTTTATGGTGATGTTGTTAAGGCCACGGTAGTCAATGCAGGGATGCAGTGAGCTGTTTACCTTCCCCATAAAGATGAAACCTGCACCTACAGGGGAAGATGAGGGTCTGATAATGCCAGCCACGAGGGAGTCATTTATGTAAGTCTCCATAGCTTCCCTTTCTGGTCGGGACAGGTTGTACAGCTGACTTGTGGGTAGAGGGGCTCTGGGGAGAAGGTCAATTGTGCAATTGTAACGGCGGTGTTGGGGGCAGAGGTTTACCTGTGAAACTCTGTCTCTCCATGTCAAGATAAGGATTCTAAGTTTTACTTCAGTACTGAGGTTTACCTGTGTAACTCCGTCTGTCCGTGTCAAGGAAAGTATTGTCTACTGCTTGCCTCTCTAGGCTCCGTGTCAAGATAAGTTTTGCCTGCCGCCTGTCTCCTGTTTGCCATTCAGCACCAGCAACGTCCTGTGTCAAGATGCCTGCTTGCCTCCTGCTTTCCTGTTCACCTTCCTGTTTGCCGTTCAGCTCCAGCCACTCTCACACCCTCGTCTGCATCCTAACTCAATCTCCGTGCCAGTGTCCTGCGTTTGGCTCGCCCTGTTCTTTGAAACAAACGATCTGGCCACCATGGACCCAGTGAACACAAATACTCTTCAACAAGCCCTCGCCAACCAGGGTTCCCTACTGGGTCAGCACAACCAACTCCTCCAGGAGGTCATAGAGAACCTCCATTCCCTGTCTGCTCACGTCACGCAGATCGGTAACCAGGTGGACTATGTCTCCACCCACTCGTGGAACCCTGTCTACCCAGCCCAGACAGCCTGTAGTGGCAACCCCGCCCCCCCCCCCCACGTGCCTCCAACACTCCCGCCCAGAGAGCCTCACGTACCTGAACCGGAGCACTACGCTGGAGATTTGGGGAAGTGCGGGCCTTCCTCCTTCAGTGCTCCCTGGTGTTTGAACAGCCATCGTCAACTTACTCCATGGATAAGTCAAAGGTTGCTCATGTCATGGGGTTGTTGCGGGCAAGTGCCTTAGTGTGGACCACAGCAGTCTGAGATAACCAACCGGGTATCTGCTCTTCTTTCGCCACCTTTATCACGGAAATGAGAAAGATCTTTGACTACCCCGTCCGTGGTAAATTTGCCGCCAAGCCTCTACTCATTTTCTGCCAGGGCTCACGCAGTGTTGCCAAATATTCTGTGGAGTTCCGGACGTTAAGCGGCCGACTCGGGGGTGGAACGATGAGTCATTCCAGAAGGTTTTTCGGAATGGACTCAGCGACCTGGTGAAAGACGAGTTGGCGGCAAGAGATGACACCGACATCCTGGATTTCCTGATCTCCCTGGCCACCAGGCTGGACAATCGCCTCTTTGAACGCCATAGAGAAAGAATTTGTTGTGAATTTGTTGTCCATCACCTTTGGCCACTTCTCGGCACTCATTTCCGCCTCCTGCCAGAACAAGCCTCTCTTCTCCTTCTGCTCCCTGAGTAGCTCCCAGCCCGGCTGTTTCCACCGCCCCGGGAGAGGAACCCATGCAGCTGGGACGGAACCGCCTTTCCCCCACAGAACAACTCCAGAGATTGAGAGCGGTGAGTGTCTATATTGCAGCCAGTCCAGCCACTTCCTTGCCATCTGACCTCTTCGGCCAAAAAGGGAAGGCTCACCAATAGCAGGGGGGACTCTGGTGAGCCAGACAACCTTCCCTTCCTTACCCAGACCCTGGATCCAGCTTCAAGCCACTTTATGTTACAACCAACAGTCCTTGCCTCTGGTAGCACTAGTGGATTCCGGTGCAGAGGGAAACTTTTTAGATGAAAACTGGAATTCCTCGTGAGCCATTGAGTACCCTCCTGGAAGCCCAGCACTGGACGGTAGACTACCGGCCCGAGACACACACTCCACAGAACCCCTGCCTCTCCTTCTCTCCAGAAACCATTGGGAACAGGTACGATTCAATATAATTTCCTCTCCTCCCTCAAGCCCTTATAGTTATTGGCCACCCCTGTTTAAGCCGTCATAACGCCTACATAGACTGGTCCTCCAGGAAGATAGTCAACTGCAGCTCGTTCTGCCATTCCTCTTGCCTGCAATCAGCCCTTCCCCCAGTGGAGGTCACTGCGACCTCATCCGCCTCTGAGCCCCCTGACTTGTCCACCGTTCCCATCGAATATCACGATCTGAGAGAAGTGTTTAGTAAGCAACAGGCCCTTTCTCTGCCCCCAACACTGCCCTTACGACTGCGTGATTGACCTTCTCCCCAGAGCCCCTCTACCCACCAGCCGGCTGTATAACCTGTCCTGAGCAGAAAGGGAAGCTATGGAGACTTACATAAATGACTCCCTCACGGCTGGCATTATCAGACCCTCATCAACCTGTAGGTGCAGGTTTCTTCTTTGTGGGGAAGAAAGATGGCTCACTGCATCCCTGCATTGACTACCATAGCCTTAACAACATCACCATAAAGGATAAGTATCCCCTGCTCCTTATCAACTCAACATTCAAGCCCCTTCACGCAGCCACAATTTTCTCTAAGTTGGACTTGCGGAATGCCTATCACCTGGTCAGGATAAGGGAGGGAGATGAATGGAAAACAGCTTTCAACATCCCCCTCGGTCATTTCGAATATCTGGTCATGCCATTCGGTCTCACCAATACCCCTGCCATCTTCCAACCGCTGGTAAATTACGTCCTTAGGGACTTCATTAACCATTTTGTTTTCATTTATTTGGACAACATCTTAATCTTCTCCCATAATCTTCAGGAGCACACCCATCACGTCCGTCAGGTTCTTCAGAGGCTTTTGGATAACAAGCTATTTGTCAAGGCAGAGAAGTGTGAGTTCCATGCCCATCCCGTCAGTTTCCTGGGGTACATCATTGAGAGCGGACAAGTGAGGACAGATCCTGAAAAGATCTGGGCGGTGGTGGAGTGGCCAAAACCCACGATGCTCAAACAATTCCAGCGATTTCTGGGATTTGCCAATTTCTACCGTCATTTCATCAGGGACTACAGCCGGGTGGCAGCACTCCTTACTCAGCTCACCTCTCCTGCGACCCCCTTCCACTGGACCCCCGAAGCGGACTCAGCCTTCTCAGAACTTAAGAGACGTTTCACCTCCGTTCCCATCCTGGTCCAACGTGACCCCTCTCGCCAGTTCACTGTGGAAGTCAACGCCTCCGACTCTGGTGTGGGAGTGGTCCTCTCCCAGTACTCTGTCCCAGACCAAAAGCTCCATCCCTGAGCTTTCTTCTCTCACCGTCTATCCCCCGTCGAATGTAACTACGACGTTGGGAACCGGGAGTTGCTGGCCGCCAAACTCGCCTTGGAGGAGTGGAGGTACTGGCTGGAGGGAGCAGAACACGCATTCATTGTCTGGATGGACCATAAGAACCTGGCATACAACCAAACAGCTAAACGCCTTAATTCTTGCCAAGCCCGTTGGGCATTATTTTTTGGCCGTTTCAAATTCACCCTCACCTATTGTCTTGGTTCCAAGAACGGGAAGCCAGATGCTCTCTCCTGTCAATACATCTCCAAGGAGGGCTCTTCCTACCCTGATACCATCCTTCCACCATCCTGTGTTGTGGCTGCCCTCACCTGGGAGATTGAATCCATTGCCAAAGAGGCCCAACGGACTCAACCTGACCCAGGAAATGGACCCCCCAATTGCCTCTTCGTGCCTGACTCTGTCCGATCTCAGGTTCTCCAATGGGGGCATATTTCCTGGTTCGCCTGTCATCCTGGAATCGATCGAACCCTGTCCCTTCTGAAGCGACATTTCTGGTGGCCCACCACGGACGCTGACACCCGTTCCTTCGTCTCTGCCTGTACTGTGTGTGCCTGCGGAAAAGCCTCCCACCGACCACCTGCTGGGCTGCTTCGTCCCCTACCTGTCCCTGGCTGCCCTTGGTTGCACATTGCTCTGGATTTTGTCACTGGACTACCCCCTTCACATGGTAACACTGCTGTACTTACTGTGGTGGACCGTTTCCCTAAAGCCATGCACTTCATAGCCCTTCCCAAACTTCCTACAGCCCGTGAAACAGCCGACCTTCTTGTCCAACACGTCTTCCGCCTTCATGGAATTCCCCCTAACATTGTTTCTGACCGGGGCCCCCAGTTCATCTCCCAAGTCTGGAAATCCTTCTGTCAAGCCCTCGGAGCTTCAGTGAGTCTGTATTTCGGTTTCCATCCACAGACTAATGGTCAGACGGAGCGAGCAAATCAGGATTTGGAAGCAGCACTGCGCTGCATTTCCACCAGTAACCCGTCATCCTGGAGAACACATCTCATTTGGGTGGAGTACGCCCATAACTCCCTGATCAGCACCGCCACTGGAATGTCTCCCTTCGAATGCTCCCTCAGTTATCAACCCCCTCTGTTTCCTGCCCATGAAGACGACATCGCTGTGCCTTCAGTTCAGGCCCATCTCCACCGGTGCTGCAAGGTCTGGAAGGATGCATGCGCGGCCCTGCTCCGCTCTGCTGACCGCAACAGGAGGATCACCAATCGTTACCAAATTCCAGCACCCAACTATCAGCCTGGTCAGAAGGTTTGGCTCTCTTCAAAAGACATCCCCCTCAAGAATGAATCCAAGAAACTTGCCCCTCGTTACATCAAACCATTCATAATCGAGAGCTTCATCATCCCCTGGGTGGTCAAACTCAAACTGCCCGGATCCATGCACATTCATCCCACATTCCATGTCTTTCAACTGAAACCCGTGTCTGTCAGCCCTTTGTGCCCTCCTGCTGAACATTCTCCACCTGCCTGGGTCATCAACGATTACCCAGCTTACACCGTCCGGCGAATACTGGATGTGTGCCGCCGAGGCAGGGGTCCCCAGTACCTGGTCGATTGGAAGGGATACAGTCCTGAGGAGTGCACCTGGATTCCCCGCTCCTTCATCTTAGACCCCTCCCTCATCCGAGACTTCCATCGCAACAATCCGGGCAAGCCTGGTGGTTCACCTGGAGGCTCCCGTTGGGGGTGGGGGGGGGGGTACTGTCACCTGTCCCAACCGTTAATTCCCATTTTCTCCTAATTCCCTTTAATGGTGCATACCTCATTCTCATCAAGATCTGCAGCATAAAAACCCCGGCTCTGCATCCACTCGTTGCCAGATCGTTGTTTTGGCCAGTGTGGTAATTAACGTTCCCGGCCACTTAGGATTGTGTATTCGAAGTTTTACTTCAGTACCGAGGTTTACCTGTGAAACTCTGTCTCTCTGTGTCAAGATAAGTATTCTAAGTTTTACTTCAGTACTGATGATTACCTGTGTAACTCTGTCTCTCCATGTCAAGAAAAGTATTGTATACCGCTTGCCTTTCTACACTCCGTGTCAAGATAAGTTTTGCCTGCCGCCTGTCTCCTGTTTGCCGTTCAGCGCCAGCAACGCCCTGTGTCAAGATAAGTTTTGCCTGTCTCCTGCTTCCCTGTTCACCTTCCTGTTCGCCGTTAAGCTCCAGCCACTCTCTCACCCTCGTCTGCATCCTAACTCAATCTCTGTGCCAGTGTCCTGCGTTTGGGTTTGCCCCGTTCTTTGCAACACACAGGATAGATACATCCCAAATGAAGGATGAGCATCCATAGCTGATAAGGGAAGTCAAAGACAATACAAAAGCAAAAGAGAGGGCATACAATAAAGAATAAATAGTAGGAAGTTAAAGGATTGGAAAGCTTTTAAAAACCAGCAGAAGGCAACTAAAAAAGTAATAAAGAGGGAAAAGATGAAATATGAAGGTAAGCTAGCCAATATTATCAAAGAAGATAACAAAAGTTTTTTCAGACATATAAAGACTGCTGGAAAATGACCCTGGAGAGGTAGTAATGGGGACAAGGAAATGATGGCTGAACTAAATAAGTATTTTTCATCAGTCTTCATTGTGGAAGACACTAGCAGTATGTTGTAAGTTCAAGAGTATCAGGAGGCAGAAGTGAATACAGTTGCTATTACTAAGAAGAAGGTGATGGAAAGCTGAAAGATCTGAAGATGGATAAGTCACCCGGATGAGATGTACTATATCCAAGGTTCTGAAATAGGTAGCTGAACAGATAGTAGAGGCATTAGTAATGATCTTTCAAGAATCACTTGATTCTGGCATGGTTCTGGAGGACTGGAAAATTGCAAATGTCACATCACACTTCAAGAAGGGAGGGAGGCACAAGACAGGAAATTATAGCCCAGTTAGTCTAACCTCAGTGGCTGGGAAGAAGCTGGAATCGATTGTTGAGGATGAAGTCTCAGGGTACTTGGAGGCAGATGACAAAATAGGTCAAAGTCAGCATGGTTTTCTAAAGGGAAAATCTTGCCTGACAACTCTATTGGAATTCTTTGAGAAAATAACAAGAAGGATTGACAAAGAATTGCTGAATGTTGTGTACTTGGATTTTCAGAAGGCCCTTGACAAGGTGCTGTACAGAAGGCTGGTTAACAAGTTAAGAACCCATGGCGTTACAGGAAAGATACTAGCATGGGTAGAGGATTGGCTGATTGGAAGGAACCTTTTCTGGTTAGTTGCCAGTGACTAGTGACGTTACGCAGGTGTCAGTATTGGGACCACTTCTTTTTATGTTATATGACAATGATTGAATGGCAGAATATATGGTTTTGTGGCCAAGTTTGTGGACAATACAAAGATAGATGGAGGTTCAAGTAGTGTTAAGGAAGTAGGGAGGCTGCAGAAGAACTTAGACAGATTAGGAGAAAGGGCAAGGAAGTGGCGGATAGAGTACGGTGTAGGGAGTCATGCACTTTAGTAGAAGGAATAAGGGCATTGACTATTTTACAAATGGGGATAAAATTCAAAAATCCAAGGTGCAAAGGAACTTGGGAGTCCTGGTGCAGGATTCTCTAATGGTTCACTTGCAGGTTGAGTTGGTTGTGAGGAAGGCAAATGCAAGGTTAGCATTTATTTTTTTGAGGATTAGAATATAAAAGCAAGGATGTAATGCTGAGGCTTTATAAGGCACTGACAAGGCCTCACTTGAAGTATTGACAGCAGCTTTGGACATCCTATCTAAGAAAGAATATGCTGACATTGGCAAGGGTTCAGTGGAGGTTCATGGGAATGATTCCGGAATGACAGTGTTCCCGGCAAATAAGGAGGTTTTGTTGGCTCTGGGCATGTAATTACTGTAATTACTGGAATTTAGAAATATGAGGGGTTATCTCATTGAAACCTATCAAATATTGAAAGGCTTAGATAAAGTGGATGTGGAGCAGATGTTTCCTTCAGTGGAGGAGTTAAGGCCAGAGGACATAACCGCAGAAGAGAGGGACATCCATTTAGAATGGAGATCAGGAGGAATTTCTTTGGCCAGTGGGTGGTGAATCTGTGGAATTCGTTGGAGCCAGGTTACTTGGCGTATTTAAGACAGAAGTTAATAGATTCATCATTAGTCAGGGCATGAAAGGTTACAGGGAGAAGGCAGGAGAATGTGGTTGAGAGGGACAATGATGAAAAGTAGAGCAATTTCGATGGGCTGAATGGCCTGCTCTGCTCCAATGTCTTATGGTCTTATTATGGCCCATCAAAAGTTCTTGTATTAATACGTTCATTCAGAATTAGCTAAACTGGTTATCCATGACAACAACCCTGTTATTTCTGCACCTATCCAAAATCTGCCAACCAGTCTGCTCCTCAGTATTCCTGCTGCTGTTGGGGGTGGGGGTGTGAGCATATAGAATACTCTCAACTGAGTGATAACTCCTTTGCTTTTGCTGACTTCTATCCACATTGACAACATAGACATTCCCTCCACAAAGTCTTCCCTTTCTGTAGTTATGATACTATCCCTGATGAGCAGTGCCCTCCCCAACTTCTAACCTCCTCCCTTGTCCCTTTTGAAGCATTTGAACCCCAGAACATCAAGTAGCTATTGCTATCTTTGTGATAGCCAAGTCTCTGTAATGGCCACAATGTCATCGTTTCGCTAGTGTTTCCTCTACAAATCCTCACAAACCACTCCCTCAGTTATCACGAGGCAGCTGTCCAAAGTGCCAATGTTGATGAGAAGTGAGAGGAAACAGCCACTTGCCAACCTAGCAACAATAAAGACACTGCACACAATGTTAGAGCATTAAATCTGCCTGCAAGTGCTCATAACTAGTAAAAATAAATATTAATGCATACATTTGATTATATTAATTTTTTTACTATATAATTTTCTTGTTGTGTGCCATTCGAACATGCTAGCAGCTAGTAGTACTACCTCCATTATCTGAGCATGTTAGCAAGTAAATCTCGTTGATCTAAGGAGTAAGTTTTTCACACAGAACATGGTGAATATCTGGAATGAGCTCCCCGATGATCTGACTCAGGCTGATACATTTACAATGTTTAAAAGGCATTTGGTCAGGTACTTGAATTGAAAAGGCCTAGAGACATATACGCCTAATGCATGCAAATGGGATTAGCATCATGGTGGCCTGAAAAGGCCCCTTTCTGTGCTATGTATTTCCATGATTCTGTGACTTCAGAAAATCACTCCCATTACTTCCTGTACCTAATAAAATGGCCACTGAGTGTATACTTGTGCTATTCTGCTTTTCCAAGTTGTTCCCCCAAGCCATCATTGCTACTGTGCCTATCCACTTCACAATTCGATGTGTTGTCCATTCAGAGATACTCTTTTGCAAACATGGTTATTTGAGTTACTGTTGTCTTTCTGTCTGCTTTAACCATTCTGGCAATTCTCCCCTGACCTATTTCATGAACAAGGCATTTTGCCCACAGAACTGCCACTCACTGGATGTTTTTTTTTTTTGTTTCTTGCACCATTCTTTCTAAACTTTAGAGACTGCTATGTGTGAAAATCCCAGACGATCCGCAGTTTCTGAGATACTCAAACCACCCTGTCTGGCACCAACAGTCATTTCATGGTCAAAGTCACTTAAATTGTATTTTTTCCATATTCTGATTTTGGTCTAAACAGCAACTGAACTTCTTGACCATGTCTGCATGCTTTAATGCATTGCGTTGCTGCTACATGAATGGCTAATTAGATATTTGCATTAATGAGCAGGTGTACAGATTTACCTAATAAAGTAGCCACAGAGCGTATGTCTGAGCAGGCCACAGATTGTTCTAAGTCTGCAGTAAGTGCTGAGGCTGCCCAGTCCTTATCTTTATGTCCCTTTAAGTAATTTTCTAAACTGACAAAGTAGCTCCATGTACTCCTTGTGGGACTGAGACCAGATGGTAGTTTGTATTTTGAATTCCGATTTATATTGCTTAAGGTTTGCTTATGAAGAAAAGCTGTTTACTTTAAAGAGCCAAATTTTGATAATGTATATCCAAAAAGAAATCAGGAAATAACTTTTATTTTAAACAGAGAATTAATATCTTGTTTAAAGACATATTTATTATGGTCCAAAGAATTGAACTCAGATCAGTATTCAAGGATGTGGAAAATTGGAATCACTCAATTTTTCCCAGTTAAAACTCTACTTAAGAAAGAACATTGGTACCGTAACTTTGTGTTCTGATAATTGATATCAAAAGTTATCAGAACATCAGTTCTTGGCACCCAGTGGAAAATCCGGTTTCACAGGCAAAATATTATTATAAGGAGAATCTTCACCATTCTCCCTCATTCTTAATCATAGGGCAAACTCCTGGGGGCACTGATGACATGAATCAAATAGAAGGAAAGATACATATGCTTTTCCTAACAACCTGTTTCTATGTCCTTAGGAACCCTTGAATCACCACTCAGGAAACAGTGAAAGAGCTGTTATTAGTTGGACTTCAAAGTTTCAAGTTGTTTTATTCTTGTTTTACCAGAACATGTAACCTATAAAAGTATGCCTGACCCAAACTCGGATGTCACCATAGAGAAAAATAGAGTGTTGCTGTTTCCAGCAGCTTTATAGCACTTCACTTCAGAACTGGGTTAGTTTGGTCTGAATCTACTGTATGTAATTACATTAACACATCTTACAATTGCAGTTTTCAAAAGTCAGCCAGCACTTTGAGCAAGCAGAAGAACAAAACATTGAGTGCATGTGTATACACACGCACACACATACCACATGCAAGTAAGCTCTTTTTCACTGTAATGATGTCTCCTTTTCAGTGCTTGCATCGAGTGGTTATCCAAAGAAAAACGAAATTAGAATCAAATTCTCCTCTCTCAGTGAATTTTTACTAAGTCCTTTGGAAATTTAAATCTACTCCAAAATATTGGCAACAGTGGAGCAAATGGGCTTCAGTAGCAATAATATATCAAGCATCCAACAAAGCTGTTTTAGATAATGGCTTCATTTCTCTGGAACATGTCCAGTATGAACTCAACAAGGATCAACAATACAAAGTCTGCGTCAGTCTATTAACTTACATGTGTTGCCAAGGAGGAACAACAACGTATTAACATTCACACGCTTACAAGAATGAAGTATGATTCCAATTATAGTACATATTGCAACACATTTTCATACAAAATTTGTATAAAATTGAATGCTTTTTATAAGGTAAATTCAGTACTTATTACACTGGGTTACTTTGCTGTAAGTTTTTACTTACATCCAATGGAAAGCAGTAAGTATCTGATAGCTCTGGATCCTTTCACACTCCTTCCGTTGCCATAATGTTGTTTTGGTAATTCTTATTCATAAGAGATGAAAACATGTTTGGATTATAGTTTTCAAACAGAAGGAATCTATTGAAACGGTAACAAGCCTTAGTAATATAATTCAACAGTTGTTCCTCAGTGTCTTGCTGCAAAAGACAACATAACATTACACCACACAGGTCAGTGAGTTCTAAGTTCTGCTCTTGGTATATACTGAAATGGGCGATCATATCTGGACCCATAGTTGGACCTCCAAATTGGCTTCATTATCTCTGTGCTGAGAAGTAGACATTGGGACACCAGTGAGTGTTTTGTTAAGATATTATCTGTTAAATCACCCACTCTGTAAAAGTCAAGATTCTTCAAGTGACATCTAAAAACAATTTTAATTGTGTAGAGTTTGGGCAGGCATCGAAGGATAGTTGGGACTCACTTTTCTTTAAATATATTAGCAAACTGGATGAAAAAAAAATGTACAGATGAAACTGTTCCAATGTGCTGCACACTAATTGTCCGAAAAATTTAAGTTAGAAAATGGTACAGGCTGATTATCCCCAAGAGGATGACAACCTTGTCGTGGTTTGGAGGCTTGCATGCCTCATAGACCTGGAGAGTTATGCTGGCTGGAGCCAGAGCTTTATGCTTTGGCTCTTGGTAGGGTCACCCATGCAAACAGGTCAAAGGGTAATGGCCAGACTAAGAGTAGTCTACCTGTCCTTCAGGTTCAGCGGTTCAGCTTAGAGCTAACAGCCCTGACTGGTAAAACAAAACTGTTATGGAAATAGCAATGAAGAGTGAGTGTGAATGGTATACCTGAGTCTCCCCCTGGGTCATGCATGACTGACAGTAGTGAAAACCAAAAGGAAGCTACTGGCATGATGAAGAGAGCTCTGATCACCGCCAGAGTTGGAGGACCTTCATTGCTGTCCTAAATGCCAGCAGCATAATGGGCAGTAGGGAGAGACAAATTAAGGGATGGGGGGGGGGGTGCAAAACTACAGTGGATGGAACTCAAAGTGAGAAATGGTAAGGGATAAGTGTCCTGCACTCAGCAAACACAAATATTATGCTTTCATAATGGTGCTAAGCAGGATTACTGAAGATAGTACACAAATACTCGAAAGCTAGTGCAGCGTTGGTGTTTCTAGCAATTGGAATTCCAAGGTAAGACCAGCATTGTGTTCAGGTCTGGCATAGTGTCTCAAGTAAGATGTATTTTATTCACCTTGGAAAAGCAGATTTCTCAGAATGAACCAGGCTTTATTGGATAATAAATGGTTATGATGAGAAGTTGTATAACTTAGACCATATTTCTTTCTGTTTATAACTCTGAGGGTGATCTATTTTAGAATTTTGAAACGTTTCATAGATTTAATGCTGCCAACAGGCTAAATCTTCTGATATAGGAAGCCAAAACAAGGAGCCCAAGCACTGAAAAGTTAAAACAGGAGGCATTATTTCACACAAGAAACAGTGGAACTCCACCATGTAGGAGTCAGATGGTTTGACTAGTTGAATGGTGTCAGGGCAACAATTTCACACTCAACTTCAGCATGAGTGAGGAACTCATTGTGGATTTCAGGAAAGGGAAGTCAGGACCTCTGAGGGATTAGAGGTGGAAAGAGTGAGAAGCTTCAAGTTCCTGGGAGGATCAACATCTCAGAGGATCTATCCTGGGGCGATCTCATTAATGCAATCATGAAGAAGGCACACTAATGGCTCTACTTCATTAAGAATTTGGGAAGATTTAGTAAAGGCTCCTGCAAATTTCTGTGTAACAAGGAGTACAATCCCGGTGTTTCTAAGTCAGTGACCATGGATAAACTAGGAGATCCACCTTCTTCTGAATCTAGATCTGCAGCATTCAAATCAGATTATCCTGACCTTTATAAGAAAGTAAGACATAACCTCTGTAAAGCTAGCAGAGATTGGAAGACCCAGTACCAATCCAAAATTGAGTTACAGACCAGCTATCAGATGTGACAAGGCTTATACATAAAGGTTATATGAGGAAATCTGCAGATGCAGGAATTTCAAGCAACACACACAAAATGCTGGTGGAATACAGCAGGCCAGGCAGCATCTCTAGGAATAGGTACAGTCAACGTTTCGGGCCGAGACCCTTCGTCAGGACTAACTGAAAGAAGAGATAATAAGAGAATTGAAAGTGGGAGTAGGAGGGGGAGATCTGCTTATATACAGGTTACAAAATTAAGTTGGCAGCATCACTGACAGCAATACAATCCTTCCCACTGAGCTTACACATTTTATACACGTTTTTAACAGAAGGGCATGGATATGTCCTCATGCATCAAAACCTGCAATCACTGTCACTGGCCTAGATGCTCTCCCTGGCCGTGTCCTTAAATCCTGTGTAGATTGGTGGGCAGATATCTCTGACCTCTCCCTGGTTCAGCCTGTGGTTCTCTCCAGATTTAACAAGACCACTATCATCCCAGTACCCAAGAAAAACAAGATGACTTGCTTTAATGACTACTGCCCAGTGCCTCTAACACTTACCATTATGAAGTGCTTCAAGGGGCTGGCCATGGTGCACATCAACTGCAACCTTCTAGAAAACCACAACTTTCCAGAAAACCTCAATCCACTGCAATTTGCCTACCGCCAAACCAGGTCTACGGCGGATGCCATCTCCCTAGTGTCATCTCTGGAGCTTCTGGAAGTCAGACTATTGTTTATTGAGTACAGTCTGCCTTTAATACTATTACTCCAAGCAAACTCATCATCAAACTGCAGACCCTGGGAATTAGTGCCTCCCTCTGCAACAGGATCTTTGACCTCCTGAGCAACAGAGCACAATCAGTGCAGATGGGCAGCAACACCTCCACTATGATTATTCTGAACACTGATGCTCCACAAGGCTGAGTTCTCAGCCTTTACTCTACTCCCTGTACACTCAAGGCTGTGTGGCCAGATTCTGTTCGAACTCCATCTGTGAGTTCATTGATGATACACCGTAGTGGGCTGCATCTCAAATAATGATGAGTCAGAGTACAGGAAGGAGATAGAAAGCTTAGTCAACGGCCTTTCCCTCAATGTCAATAAAACATAAGAGCATGTCATTGACTTCAGGAAGGGTGCAGTACAGCTGCTCCTGTCCTCATCAGCAGTTGAGAGGGTTGACAGCTTCAAGTTCCAAGGTGTGAGCATCACTAACAGCTTGTCCTGGTCAAACCATGTTGATGTCACAGCTAAGAAGGCTCACCAACACATCTACTTCCTCGGAGGGCTAAAGAAATCTTGCATGCCCTTGTTAATTCTTACTAATTTTATCAATGCACCATAGAAAACATTCCGTCTGGATGCAAAATGGCTAGGTATTGCAACTGCTCCACATGTCACTGCCGGAAACTGCAGAGAGTTGTAGGCACAGCACAGCACATCACAGGAACCAGCCTCCCCTCTATGGACTCTTTCTCTTTCTTACTGCCTCAGCAAAACATTCAGCATTATCAAAGACCCACCCACCCCAGACATTCAGTCTTCTTTCCTCTCCTAATGGTTAGAAGCTAAAAAAGTCTGAAAGTGCATACCACCAGGCTCAAGGACTGCTTCTGTCCCAGTTAACAGATGCTTGAAGAGACCTCTTCCACAATAAGATAGACCCTTGGACTCAAAATCTACCTTGACTGTGCAAAAAGTGCTTGTGCACTTTATTGTTTAACTGCACTTTTTTGGTCGCTTTTACACTTTATTCTGCATTGTTTTTTGTTTTACCATATTCTAGCTCAATGCACTGTGCAATGATCTGATCCTTTATCGACTATAGAACATTACAGCACAGGAACAGACCCTTTAGTCCACAGAGTTGTGCCAAACCAAGTAATTTAGTAATCAAAAGGCCAGCTAAACTCATCTCCTCTGCCTAGACAATGTTCATATCCTCCCATTTTCCTCACTTTCATGTGCTTCTCTAAATGTCTTTCAAAAGGCTCTAATGTTTCTGCCTCTACCACCACCCCAGGCAACACATTGCAGGCACCCATCATTCTCTGTGTAAAATTAATAAAAGACTTGCCCCTCTCACCTTATGTGCAACATGCTAGGCAAGCTTTTCACTGTATCTTAATATATGTGACAGTAATAACCCAATACCAAATGATGTATGCTGGGAAGCATTCTGACTGGTTTCATCCCATAAATCTTTAAGCTGTGTGTTCTTACAACTTCCCTTTCCTAAAATTCACAATTTATTCCTTGGTCTTGTTGACGGTGAGTGCAAGGTTCTTGTTGCTACACCACTCAATCAGCTGATCTTGCTGGTTAATGTTAAGTGGATAATAATGCTGACCGCCAAGCTGTAATCAATAAACAGCAGCCTATCGTATGTTTTATTGTTGTTCAGGAGCTGCAAAGCAGAGTGAAGAGCCAGTAGGATTGCATCTACTCGACCCCTTTTGTGGTGGTAGGCAAATTGCAGTGGATCCATGTCCTTGCTCAGGCAAGAGTTAATTTTAGCCATGGCAAACCTCTTGAAGCACAGCACAGTAATTGTCAGTGCTACAGGGTGATAAAGTTGAGGAGGCAACGCACCCTGCTCTTCTTGGGCACTGGTGTGATTGATGCTCTGTTGAAGCAATTGGGGGCCTCTGACTGCAGCAGTGTGAGGTTGAAGATGTCCTTGAACACTCCAACCAGTTGGTCGACACAGGTTTCCATGACCTAGCTAGGTACACTGTAGGAGCCTGATGCCTTGCAAGGCTTCACCCTCGCAGGGTATCAGGTGTTCTGAATGAGAATACAGGGTCGCTGGATATTCTGAGGATTCAAACAGGTTTAATGTTATTCTCCCTCTCAAAGTATGCACGAAAGGTGTTGAGCTCATCGGAGAGTGAAGCATCAATGCCACTTCTTCATGGACTTATGGGTAAGGTCAGAGAATCTGACTCAGGTTACAAGTAACAGAATGCATTCCTACATGGTTGGCTTCAGAACAGGAAACAGCAAATGGTTCTTCACAGGGATAGAGGATGTGCAATGGCATTCTGCACAGACCAGCACTGGAGAACGGCAGGTTATAATGTTCATTAATGACCTAGACCTTAGAACTGCAAACATAATTTCCAGATGATACCAGATAGGGTGGATGTAGTCAATATAAAGTGCCAGTCAGAAGATCAAAATGGAATTTGGAAGAGTTAGGGTAGCATGGTTGCACAGAAGTTAGCTTAACATGATTCGAGTGTCAGTGACCCGGGTTTAATTTCCACCACTGTTTGTACATTCTTCCCACGACCATGTGGATTTCCTCTGGGTGCTCCAGTTTCTTCTCACACTCCAAAGACAAATGGGTTGGAAGTTTAGTTGGGCACATGGATGTAATTGGGCGACACGGGCTCATTGGCCCAGAAAGGCCTGAAGCTGTGCTGCATCTCTAAATAAAGGATAAACAGAAACACCTTTGTCCGATACAAGGTGGGAATGTGGAACTTATGACCACAGAAGTGAACAGAGCGACTACCATGGATGCATTCAGTAGGAGACTGGACAATGAAAAGTCTGACAGGCATAAGTGGGGAAAAAAGAACAGCAGGTGACACTAATAGATCAAAATAAGGGAAACTGGAGGAGTCTCAAGTCTGGTATAAATACCAGTATAGACAAGATGGCAAAATGGTCTGCTTCATGCCATATAATCCCATGCAACCCCGAGTATTTGCAGCTGAATTACCCAGAGGTTTCAGAGATCTCCTGGCTTGACATGAGATTTTGGAT
This sequence comes from Mobula birostris, assembly GCF_030028105.1. Taxonomy (NCBI): domain Eukaryota; kingdom Metazoa; phylum Chordata; class Chondrichthyes; order Myliobatiformes; family Myliobatidae; genus Mobula; species Mobula birostris. Next base: position 43,376,702 of record NC_092375.1, on the reverse strand, counting down.
GGCTTTTGTTTGCGGAGTAGCAAACCCAAGAGTATCATTCCCAAATATTAATGTGCTCATTCAAAACTTGTCCATGGATGAGAATAATCTCAGCTCATTCAAAACTAGATTTCATTCAGAAAGCTGATGTTAATTTCAATTTATTTATTTATGATACAAGTAGAACTTCATTCTACACGGCATTCTAATCTCACTGCTTAGGTTATAGATTGCTTAATGCCAATACTGAGTCCTCTTGGATGTTTAGTACTATTTCTTCACTGGAAGATTTATTTCCAAAGGATTTCTGTCTACTTCTAGCATTCCTCTGACTGGGTAATTTAGCAAGCAATCATACGGATGATGTAAAGGAGGAAGAAAATGATCATTAACTTATCCCTCAGAATCCACAAGGATCCATGTTCATTTCTAGTCTTCTGTGAGGAGCAATTAAAGGTGGGTAATATCTGCTGGTCCCAAGCCTCATTCCAAAAATTAATGCAAATCAACTGTTTAAATTCTTTTAGATGCTGATTGCAACTGAGCTTTGAATGTCTTTGAAATAAATCGTCGTCACCAAATGTACAGTACTTGCCTCACTTATTCCAAAGAAAGACACTAAGGTCCACCTAAAATGTCATTACTGAAACTTGCACAGAAATGGCTTAAAATGAAGAAGGATTGTGTTGCATAATTATTGTACATTCCAGCTGCTCCTGTACCACAGATTTCTGCTTTCTCTGAATTCCACATTTGTAATACTGAAGCTTTTTGTAAGTCAAAGACCTCTTGTTTGGCTTTCTCCCCAAATATACTGTTATTTTTTTCTCTCCATGTCTATCATGCCCCCTTCTCGTAAAGTTTATTTGTGTAATAATTCTGTTTCCTTTTCTCTATTTTTAAAACTATTGATTCCTCTCTGAGCATTGTGGCTGTCATGTGCATAAACAGCCTTAGCCATGTGTATCAAGTGCAGCTCACGTAAGGTGAAACTTCACATGCTGTCTTTATTTTGTACTTCATTTTGTTGGCTGTAGTCAACTTTTCCACCAGGAAAACATGCGACTTGCTTTCCTTGAAGATACATGTCCGGAGTTGAGTATAAACATAATTCACAGTGAGGTCATCACTCACTGGGAGAAGCTGACCTTACTCAGTCAAATTTAAATGGACCAAGTGCTTTGTTCAATTTGAATTGTTTAACATTTTATTGTTTTGATTTAGATAGCAGTAGGGTCAAATGTTGAGTTCTGAGTGAAACTCTCCAAGCCAAACAGCTTGATGCTATCTTCCAAACAACTTTAAAGGTCCATATCCAATTATTTGCATTTTGAAATTTTTGATCCTGAACTTATGAATCCATGTCCATAAGAAACAGGAACAGGGATAGCCCAGTTGGCCCTTTGAAATCACTCAGCTATTTAGGGAGATCACAGTTGACCCAGTCTTGGCACCATTCACTTTCCCAGACATCCCACCCTGCAAAAACTCATTTCAGGGAGGTAGCACCATCAATTTGCGGGAGACTCCCGGAACTTCTGGGAGAGCTGGGATGTCTGCAATAGAGTAGCTCCTTAGCAGCTGGCCAGCTAGTTTAAATAACATTAGCTATGCTAATGAATGAATGACACCTGTTACACTCACCTCAACTTGTCTTTTACAGTCTTAACCCACCATGGGCAATAGAAAAGTCACTGTTGCAAACAGTGCAACGAGCAACACTGTCATTATTTTGCCCCGTTAGGCAGGGGTACACTTTAGGGTAGTCTGGGGTGACGTACGTTTTATATTTTCTTTCTTTGGAACACTTTGCCATGGCGTGCTCTCGCACTCTCTCTCTCGTGGTCGCTCTCGCGCTCTCTCGCTTTCTCTCGCTCGCTCACTCTTAAAAAAATTGATTTCCTTGATATTGTATATAATTTGCGGGCATCAGGGAGCCGCTATTAATATGTGGGAGACTCCCGGAACTTCCCAGAGAGATGGGATGTCTGCTTTCCTGCATTCTCCTGATACCCCTTGTAATTCAAATATTTGTCAAACATTAAGCAAATAACTCTACCCTCCAGTGCTCTGAGCAGTCACCCTGAGAGGGGACATTCCTCCTTATCTCCATTTTAATAAGTGACTCATTATGAAACTAAACCCTCCCTGAGTTCCAGACACCCCCACCAGGAGGACCATCCACTCAGCACTCACTCTGTTACCCCTCATCTCCTTGAAAAATCAAGAACTTGCATATGCCAGATATGAAATACTGAAACACTCAGCAGGTCTATCAGTAATTGTGGACAGCAAAACATAGCTAATGCTTCATGTCAAAAACTCCTCAGAATCTTACATGTTAAAATAACATAATTTGGTATTCTTCCGGACTGCAGTGAGTGAAGGCCCAACCCATTCACCCTTCCTTCCTATGTTCCAGAAATCAACATAGTGTGTCTTCTCGGCAGTATTCTCAAAGCAAGTATATTATCCCTTAATTATGGAGAACAAAATGGTGCACAATACCCCAGGTGTAAATTAGCAGTAGCCTGTAAAATTGCAATAAAGTGTCCCTCTGTGTGCCTGGCAGTCCATTTGTCAAGAGTTCTAATGAAAGGTAATTTCCACAAGTGCTGAGTGCTTCTAGTACCTTCTCATTTTAGCAGTTTACCAGTTTTCCTAAAAATTGTTCTACTTGTATTTCAGCATTTTGTGTTTGAGAAACTGGGACAGAGATGCTAAAGCATCTTGCCAGAGATCATGTTGACCTTTTGCCTGTTTGATGGTCTGGTATTTCTTACCCTATTGACAACTTGTTTGAAATTCCTCCCTCCCTTAGTTCGGTGATCATATTGATGTTGTTTGGATAATTACAGTATCTTCTCCTGTGAAGGCCAATCCAACATAATTATTTGGAATCTCCACCTTTTCAGTATTTCTCTTTGTTAATACCCCAGTTTCATCCTTACTTCAGTAGTGCTCATCTTATTTTTATATGTGTGTTGAAACTCTTACAGCTTATTTTTATATTATTTGCTAGTTTTCTCTCATATTCTTATCTTCTACTTGTTGTATTTTCTTTAGTTATTCTTTGCTATTATCTACAAAAGATCCTAATCCTCTGACCTACCTATTAATCCATAATATAATAAAGAATCATCCTTACTGACTAATTAAATTCCAGTTTAACAGAAAAACTTGTTTTGGTGCTTGAAATCAATTAAATCTAATCTGTTTTTATCATCACACTTGACTTTTGTGACACTAGATGGCACTCCACTCCTTAAATTTAAAAATAAACTTCCACGATACTGTTAGCTTGCTGCTTATTAAAGATAGCAGAATCAGAATCAGGTTTAATATCACTTGCATATGTCGTGAAATTTGTTGTTTTTGTGGCAGTACTACGCTTTAAAACATAATAATAAAAACTGTGAAAAATATATATTAAATAGTTGAATGGAATAAGTAGTCCAAAAGAAGTAGTGAGGTAGAGTTCATAGGTTCAATGTCCATTCAAAAATCTGATGGTAGAGTGGAAGAAGCTGTTCCTGAGTCTTTGAGTGTGGGGCTTCAGGCTTCCGTACTTCCTTCCTGATGGTAGCAATGAGAAGAAGAGGGTGATGAGGGTCCTCAATGTTGGGTGCTGCTTTTTTTAAGGCAGCACTCCTTGAAGATGTTCTGGATGCTACGGAGGCTAGTGCCCATGATGGGTTGTGACTGAGTTCACAACTCTCTGCAGCTTCTTTCAATCCTGTGCAGTAGCATCCCCCTCCCCCTCCATTCCAGATGGTGTTGCAGCCAATTAGAATACTTTCCACGATTTGCGAATGTCTTTGGTGACATGCAAAATCTCCTCAAACTCCTACATAGCTGCTGACATGCCTTCTTTGTAACTGCATTGATATGTTGGGCCCAAAATAGATCCTCAGAGATGTTGACACCCAGGAACTAGAAATTTCTCACACTTTCCACTTCTGGTCCATCTGTGAGGACAGGTGTGTGTTCCCTCTTCTTACCCTTTCTGAAGTCCACAATCAGTTTTTTTTTGTTTTTCTGACTTTGAGTGCAAGGTTGTTGCTGCGACACCACTCAACCAGCTGATCTGTCTCGCACTTGTATACCTTCTTGTCACCATCTAAGATTCTGCCAACAATAGTTGTGTCAACAATGTCAAATTTATAGATGTTATAGATATTGTAAATCTGTGTTTTAAATCCTATTTTTTCCACAGTGACCACTGTATAAGAAAGGAAAACTTGATGGCACTTCCACACTCTCACGGAGTTTACAGCCAATTCAGTGCCTTTAAAGTAGCCACTGTTGTAACGTAAGAAAGATGACAATTTACAAATTGCACTGCAGTAATGATCAAATTGATGCAGATTGCAAGTTAGTATTGGCTGATGAACCCTGTGCCAAAAACTATTGACTGTTATAAACATTGAATAAATCTTGTTTATGTTCCCATGTATCTGCTTGCAACATCATAATGGTTTGTAATGAAAGCAGAAAGTGCTGGAAATGCTCACCAGGCAAGGCAGCAGTGGTTGAAACAGCAGCAGAGTTAAACACACTGGCATTCCTCTGACCCTCTCCCAGGTAGCCAACATTCAGCAAGGACCTTAAACAAGTGAAGATTAATACAATTCTGCTTCACAAAATAAACAAGAGTGATGAACCTAGCACTGGGTGTAAGTAGTCCTTATAAATGATAGGCTGTTGATGTGTAAAGTAGCCCTGTAAATTATTTGGTCACTGTGGTTCAATACATTCATGTATTTCTCTGTTGAATCAATGGTAAACACGCTAATAACCTGGAAAAACAAATTTACATCAGAACTCTTAAACTGTAGGATTAATAGAAAATTACACATCCTACATTAACCAACCAGTGGCGTAGTGGCATCTAAATCAGACTTTGAGGTGAGTGGTCCCAGATTCAAATCCGGCTGGCTCCTTGCATACTTCCCATCCGTGCTGAATTGAGTGTCGAGCTAGCAACTCGGCCTCATGGTTGCTAAAGAAGCAGCAAGGTTATCACCTGATGCGCCACAAGGCATGGAAAGGAACAACGACACATCCTCTGTAATTGCTTGTCCACTATTAAATGGATAAAAGTATGCAAGAAACAGTTAATGCAACAAAGCAAAAGTAACAATATAAAATTTAATTGTTCTTACTTTGAAAGCATGCAAATGAGCCAGTAGTGAGGCACAAAGAATTGTTCTTAAGTCCCAAATCACTATTTCCTATTTCACTCCATTCCCAAAAAAACAATTCTACCTAAAATTTTAGCTTGGAATTGAAATTGTACACTAGGTCAGGACTAAAATAGTAGAGGAGAGAGGCGTAATGAGAAGGAGCAATGCGAACCTCCAGCCTCACAAGCCCACTGACACCCCACAGAGGAGCATCTGACCATCCTTCAGCATTCCTTTGGAGATTATGGATGGTGATCCCGGTGAACTGTAGAAATTAGACTAGAAGCAGTGATTTGGGGTGACTTGCCAATCCATGGTTTTGGGGTAGGATAGGAAAGGAAATTCCAAATCCTTGTGCTCCCTTTAGCATTTCTGAAAATATTGCCATTCTTTTAAATCCAAAAAAATTCCCATTTGTCAATATGTTCATTGGACATAATCCTTTGCAGTTGCTGCCAAGACAAAGATTCCAGCAACAAGCAGCACAGCCATGTAAACTATATGGAACTTACTTTGTATGCCAGTGACATTAACTCAATTTTTTTGGGCCTTAAAACTGCCCTTATGTAGACTGATGTGTAAAATAAAACATAAAATATGGTTGTTAACCATAAGTTATTGCCTGGACTTTGTGGTTAAAGGCAAATTGATGGCACATGTTGCTGGCTTTAGAAAGAATTTCCCACAATGATCGAATGATCCATCTAAACCTCTCATTTCCTAAGGAATGCTCCTGCCAGGTATTGGTTCTAAGGATCAGCCACACTTAGAAACCCAACCACAATGAAGGATTCTTTCAGACACTAAAATGGGAAAGAAAATGTATGAATTAATTTATGAGCTAAAACATTTTTCACAGTGCAAGGTAAACTGAATATGATATTATTCTCATAAGTTGCTGGTCTGGAAGGTTAGGTTTCATGAAATCCAGGTAATTCCATGGTTAGATAGATTCAAGATTGGCTCAGATGGAAGAATCAAAGGGTGCTGGTTAAAGGATGTTTGCTGAGTGGGAACCAGTGATTAGTGGTTTACGCAGGGGTTGGTGTTGGGACTGTTGTTATTCATTATGTGTATAAATGATTTGGATGTGAATGCCCAAAACTTGAACAGTAAATTTGCTGATGACACAAAATTAAGAGGTGTTGTTGATAGTGAAAAAAGTTATTGTAGATAACAGGGGGGTTTTCTTCCGTTAGGGAAGTGGATGAGGAATGGTGAATTGATTTCAGTTCAGTGTGAGGTGATGCATTTTGAAAGTCAAACCCCCAAAGGACTGCTAGAGCGTGTAATGGGACATAAAGACCTAGAAGTTTTAGTGCGTGGTTCATTGAAAGTGTTGTCACAGGTAGTCAGGGTGGTAAAAAAAAATGGCTTTTAACATGCTGACTTTCATTAGTCTCATAGCACTGAGGCAGGAAATTGGGACATTATGTGTAAGTCATTGGTGAGGCTGCACTTGAAGTTCTGTGTGCAGTTTGATCACCCTGTTATAGGAAATTAATGTTAAACTGGAAAGAATGTGGAACACTGTTACAAGGATACTTCCAGGACAAGAGAGCCTGAGTTATAGGGAGAAGTTGGCCAAATTAGGTTATCCAATATTTAAAGTCTGTCCGGAGCCTTGTGGCCCATCAGGCTGGAGCTTATGCCAGTTTATGTGTCATGAAGCGACTGAGAGTATGAGACTCCTCCCCCCCCACCCCCACCCCCCAGATAGGACGCCAGTCTATCATGAGATTAACCCCCAGCATTTGTCGGTAACCATTTTCAGCTGGGTGGACCGCAGCAGTATGTGGTTAAGTGCCTTGCTCAAAGACACAACACGTTGCCCTGGCCAAATATAACATAGGAGAATTAGAGGCAATCTTATACAAGTGTTTAAAATTATGAGAGGTAGAGATGAAGTGTATGATGGCATTCTATTCCCCAGGGTAGGAGAGTTCAAAACTAGGGGGTGTAAGTTTAGGGTGAGAGGGGAAAGAGTTAAAAGAGATCTGAGAGACAACATTTCCATGCAGAGGGTGCCAATTATATGGAACGAGCTGCCAGAGTAAGTGGGTTGAGGCATGAGCTAAGAGGCATTTGAATAGGTCAGTGGAGGGGTGGGGCTGAACACAGGAAGTTGGGACTTGGTTGGGTGCACCCTGGTTGCATGGACTTGTTGGGCTGAGGAGCCTGTACCTGTGTTAAAATCGGTCCAGGTCTACCCAAACCAGAAGCCTTTGATAAATAGTTCAGTGTATGTTACTCTCAGCACAAGGGATAAACATAGAAACATAGAAAATAGGTGCAGGAGTAGGCCATTCGGCCCTTTGAGCCTGCACCACCATTTATTATGATCATGGCTGATCATCCAACTCAGAACCCCGCCCCAGCCTTCCCTCCATACCCCCTGACCCCCGTAGCCACAAGGGCCATATCCAACTCAAAGGCAACAGGAGCTCAAGAGACGCCACTATGATTTTCATAGAGCCATCAAGGTGGCAAAATGGCAACACGGGGACAAAATCCAGTCACAGCTCTGTGACAATGACACAAACGCATGGCAAGGACTGCGCACCATCGCACATTTCAAGAGGAAACGCAGCAGTACCGCCGACATTGCTGCCTTGCTCCCGGATGAGCTCACTTTTTTTTACGCTCGATTCGAGATTGATAGGACTGAACCCCCAAGGGGAGCCGCCAACGAGACCTGCACCTCAGTCATCTCCGAGGCTGCAGTACGTAGAACATTCCGACGTGTCAACAGCCACAAGGCAGCGGGGCCGAAGGGCATCCCAGGCTGGTCCTCAAAGTGTGTGCGGAACCACAGGCTGGTGTGTTTACGGACATTTTTAAATTCTCCCTCTCCCAGTGTGTAGTGCCCTCCTGTCTCAAATCGTCCATCATTGTCCCTGTGCCTAAGAAAACCAGGGTAGAACGCCTGACCAATTGGCACCCTGTCACACTCACCACAATTATAAGCAAGTGCTTTGAGAGTCAGGTTAAGAACCACATCTGCAGCGTGCTACCACCCAGACTGGATCTCCTACAGTTCGCCTACCGATGGAACCGGTCTACCAATGACGCCATAGCCACAGCACTACACACTGTCCTCACTCACCAGGAGAAGGGGGACACATACGTTAGAATGCTGTTCCTGGACTACAGTTCAGCATTCAACACCATAATTCCCTCCAGACTTGACAGGAAGCTCAGAGACCTCAGACTGCACCCCACCTTATGCAGCTGGATCCTAGACTTCCTATTGGATCGCCGTCAGGTGGTAAGGATGGGTTCCATCACCTCTGTTCCTCTGACCCTGAATACAGGTGCCTCCCCCCCAGGGTTGTGTCCCGACTCCCCTCCTCTACTCCCTTTACACCCACGACTATGCTGACACACACAGCTCCAATCTGCTGATCAAATTTGCAGATGACATGACTTTGATCAGCCTTATTTCTAGTGGTGATGAGACAGCCCACAGAGGAGAGGTTGACACCCTGACACAGTGGTACCAGGATAACAACCCCTCCTTCGATGTCCAAAAGGCAACAGAGCTGATTGTGGATTACAGGAGGAATGGAGATAAGCTCTCCCTGATCAACATCAATGGATCTGCAGTTGAGAGGGTGAGTAGTTTCAAGTTCCTCGGTATACACATCACTGAAGATCTCACCTGGACTGTACACACCAGCTGTGTGGCAAAAAAAGCACAACAGTGTCTCTTCCATCTCAGGCGACTGAAGAAATTCAGCCTGAGCCCCCAAATCCTCAAGACCTTCTACAGGGGCACCATTGAGAGCATCCTGACTGGTTCTATCACCACCGGGTACGGGAACTGCACCAACCTTTATTACTGGGCACTGCAGAGAGTGGTACGGACAGCCCAGTGCATCTGTGGATGAGAACTTCCCTCCAATGAGGACAATTATAGCAGCAGGTGCAGAAAGGAGGCCTGGAAGGTCATCAGGGACACCAGTCACCCCGACCACAAACTGTTCCAGCTGCTTCTGTCTGGCAACCGGTACCGCATCATTAAAGCCAGGACCAATAGGCTATGGGACAGCTTTTTCTACAAGCCATTAGACTTGTAAATTCACATGTCTGTACATTGTGACAGAGTCATAACGCAACGATTTTTACTCCCTCACATTGTGAGATGGGTGGTAGATTTAAATATATTCAAATTAATTCAAATTGAAATTCAAATTGCTCTATGACTTTAATTAGGTAGGAATTATAATATTATAAACAAATTTCCTTAGAAAGGCAGTTCATAACTGTTAACTTTGAAATATTTATCCAAGGGATTGAAATGAAAGCAAACAGTTGAATGAGCTCGGCAGATAAATGGAGGGAAATGAACTATCAAAGTTTCAGGTTGAGACCTTCAACTGAAAGACAGAGAGGAGATGGGATGAGGAGATGGATGCAGAAAGAGCAGGCTGGTGATAGGTCAATCTAGATGGTGGGGAAAGGTTGGGGGTGGTGGTAGTTGACAAGTGACTGAGAGAAGAGTGAAAAAATTGACAAAGACATCCGCTGGGGTTGCCTGCAAACGTGCCTGTGGAAGGATGAGTGGCATGGAGAGAGTGATCCCAGCAGAAAGGAGTTGGGAGGGAAGATATGGCTGGTGGTGGAATCATAGTGTAGCTGGTAAATTCTGTCTAGGATTCTTTAAAATGTGCTCATTGTGCAATAAGCATCATCTACCAGGACTTTTAGTGTTAAAATTGTTTACGAAGAGCATAAATTTAAATTTATCACTTGGTCCTAAAATTTTCACTGGAGAGGGTGTAAATGAGTCTGCATTATGGTGATGAAAGAGAACTTTGACAGGAACTTGTCCATGGCTCCATCTACAACTCTTGAACTACATTGAAAGTTCATCTACATGTTCCTTCACATTTTAAACAGAGCCTACCTAATCTGGATATGGTATATGGTACTGGAATAATTTACCAAGATCTAAACTATTGATTGGAGATGTGAATTCAAAGCATACAGTAGCAATTGAAAAATTTAAATTCTAGTAATTAAATAATATGAAATTACTGAAAGCTGTTATCAGAAATAAGAATTAATAAACAATTGGATTGCCATCTGGTTTACTCATTTTCTTCAGGGTTGGATTACAGTATGCTGTCCCATCTGGGCTGACTTATAATTGATCCTAGACACACATGAGTAATCAGAGCCGTCTCTATTTCCTGAGGAGACTGAGGTCCTTTAACATCTGCCGGACGATGCTGAGGATGTTCTACGAGTCTGTGGTGGCCAGTGCTATAATTTTTGATGTTGTGTGCTGGGGCAGCAGGCTGAGAGTAGCAGACACCAACAGAATCAACAAACTCATTCGTAAGGCCAGTGATGTTGTGGGGATGGAACTGGACTCTCTCACGGTGGTGTCTGAAAAGAGGATGCTGTCTAAGTTGCATGCCATCTTAGTCAATGTCTCCCATCCACTACATAACGTACTGGGTGGGCACAGGAGTACATTCAGCCAGAGACTCATTCCACCGAGATGCAACACAGAGCGTCATAGGAAGTCATTCCTGCCTGTGGCCATCAAACTTTACAACTCCTCCCTTGGAGGGTCAGACACCCTGAGCCAATAGGCTGGTCCTGGATTTATTTCATAATTTACTGGCATAATTTACATATTACTATTTAACTATTTATGGTTTTATTACTATTTATTATTTATGGTGCAACTGAAATGAAAACCAGTTTCCCCCAGGATCAATAAAGTATGACTATGACTATGACTATGAAACAATTAATTTGAAAGATAATTAAGGATGGGCAGTAACCTAAGCGAACATACCCACATTGTTCCTCCAATTAACGTAGATCCTGTCCCTGATTACAAATGCATACACCAGGTTGTCTGAAGTGGCAATCTTTTCTTCAGGGCTTCAGATTTGAGCTCTGCCAACTATCTTTGTTTGCAGAGGCAATTGAAATATTGGCCAGGCCCAGATAGTCAAGTAATAACTGATGTAAGCAGTTCTCCTTCAGGGAAGAGGCTTCTCCTGGATAAGAGGTACAAGTTCATGTTGGATCACACAAGTGCCATTGTCATGTAAGCTGTCCAAGTGGTCACTTAACGATTCCTTACCCCAATTTTGCACACTATTTGGAATGGATAAAATAATACCCATGCTTATTTCTTTTTGACTGACTGTATAGTATGTGTGCTTGAAGGTTCTTGCAGGATATATAAACTAATACGAGATAAAGGAGGTCAACAAAGTGTGTGGAATTCTCTGTAATCAACCAAATGCAAGTGTGCACTTAACACATGGTAATCCAACACTAACCAAAGTTTCTACCCAAAAGGTTTTTAATGAACTTTTTGAATAATCTGCAAGTTGAAGTGCTCAGAAAGCTACTAATACAAAGATAAACAGGTTCTGCATGAACTTAACTATATTTCTTTCTCCAAATATAATATAATTATAATTTTAAAAATAATGATACAATGTTTATAGAGTTACAAGTGAATAATTTAACAAGCCTGGATTTGTATTCAATGGTATTTTGAAATTGGTAAACATCCGAACTGGCAAGGCCACATGGAAATCTAGGTTATAACAGGATGATAGTTGAAAATGATCTGAGTTCAGTAAACAACAGGAATTCTGCAGATGCTGGAAATTCAAGCAACACACATCAAAGTTGCTGGTGAACGCAGCAGGCCAGGCAGCATCTGTAGGAAGAGGTGCAGTCGACGTTTCAGGCCGAGACCCTTCGTCAGGACTAACTGAGTTCAGTAAATTAGTTTCTTCCTCATAGAAGTGCATTTGTTTTTTTATAAGCTGCACATTATGTTAATCCAGTCTTTCAAAAACAATTTTAAGCAAGCGAAGGTTTTCTTTCCATGTGGTTAGATTGTTTTCCTCATGCGCAAATAATGCTGGATTCCTGGCAGCATCTTTATCTGCTATGCTTTGGAGTAATTTAGGTGTTGATTTAGACTCATATGATATTATGTTACAGAGGTGTAGACCCTTGTGGGTGTTAATTGTCAAGCAGTATCACATTTCTTTCTTGATAGTGTGCCGACCCACTTTCTAACACACACAAACCGGCTCACAAAACAGCGCATGCAGGCAGAGGGCCGGCCCCAAAAAGGGTGCCAGGCCATCTTCACCAGCAGGGGGTAAATCCCGCGCGTGGAAAGGGTCTGGGAATATGCATTCCCCACAGTAGTCCCGCCCCAGGGAGGGCGGGAACGGGAAGGCTTTAAAGCAGGCCGCAAAGTTTGAATAAATCTCTTTATCGCAACTCTAACTCACCGACTCCATGTGGTTATTCTAGCGCTGTGTAGCACCCCGCTACATTTGGTGACCCCAATGGCCCAAGCGATACTTGGGCCAGAGATGACCAACGCCACATCTGTTCACACAGTTTCATTACAACTGCCAAGCTTTTGGCCGCTGAGACCCCGTCTGTGGTTGGAACAGGCAGAAGCACAATTCCACATTCGGCAGATAACCTCGGAGTCCACTCGTTACTACTATGTGCTGAGCTCCCTCGACCAGGAGACAGCTGCACAAGTTGAGGAGTTTATACAGTCGCCCCCGGAGAATGGCAAATACACAGCATTCAAAGCCCTGCTCATAAGGACTTTTGGACTGTCACGGTGCGAACGAGCACGCCGCTTAATGCACCTGGATGGTTTGGGAGACAGGCTGCCATTGGCATTAATGAACAAAATGCTGGCCCTGGCTGAAGGACACAAACCCTGCCTCATGTTTGAGCAGGCGTTCCTAGAGCAACTGCCCGAGGACATATGCCTGCTGCTGTCCGACACAGATTTCAGTGACCCCCGGGAGGTGGCGGCCCAAGCAGATGTGTTGTGGAATGCCAAGTAGGAGAAAGGGGCATCCATCGCACAGATCACCAAGCCGCGTGCCCAACTACAGACCAGACCAGGCCCGGCAGCAGAGCCCAACGAACAATGGTGCTTCTACCACCAGCAGTGGGGCACAGAGGCCCACCGCTGTAGACCACCCTGCAAATTCCCGGGAAACACCAAGGCCCAGCCGCCGCCAATCACTATGGCGGCTGGCCATCAGGACAGCCTCCTGTACGTCTGGGACAAGCAGTCGGGACACCGATTTTTGGTCGACACTGGAGCGGAGATCAGCGTTTTACCTCCAACGAGTTACGACACGCGCAACAGAGAACCCGGACCCACCCTGAGGGCCACAGATGGCAGCACAATACGAACCTATGGCACCTGCACGGTGCGGCTACAGTTCAGCTCCAGCCGGTTCACGTGGGACTTCACACTGGCCGCCGTGGCCCAACCACTCCTGGGGGTGGATTTTCTGCGAGCCCACAGCCTGCTGATCGACCTGCAAGGGAAGCGATTAGTCCACGCCAAGACTTTTCAAACGTTCTCCCTGGGTGAAGCAAAGTTGCCAGCCCCACACCCGGACTCCATCACGCTGTCCAACGATGAATTCACCAGGGTCCTGGCGGATTTCCCATCAGTACTGACACCACAGTTCACGGCAGCCATGCCCAGACATGGAGTACAGCACCACATCCCGACCCAGGGACCACCCCTCCACGCCCGTGCTCGAAGGCTTCCCCCGGACAAGCTCCGACTGGCGAAGGAGGAGTTCAAGAAGATGGAGGAATTGGAGATCATACGACGGTCCGACAGCCCATGGGCCTCCCCCCTTCACATGGTGCCCAAGACAACGGAGGCTGGAGACCACGCGGTGACTACCGTAGACTGAACAAGGCTACAACGCCAGACCGCTACCCTGTGCCGCACATTCAAGACTTCACAGCAAACCTACACGGCGCAAGGATCTTTTCCAAGGTAGACCCCGTCTGGGGATACCATCAAATCCCTGTACATCCAGACGACATCCCCAAAACAGCACACAGCACTCCGTTCGGACTTTTCGAATTCCTCCGAATGCCGTTTGGTCTAAAGAATGCCGCACAGACTTTCCAGCGGCTAATAGACGCGGTGGGACGCGACCTGGACTTTGCATTCATCTATTTGGACGACATCCTCGTAGCCAGCAGTAGTCGGCAGGAGCATCTGTCTCACCTCCGCCAGCTCTACTCCGGCCTGAGCGAATTCGGCCTTACAATCAACCCAGCCAAATGCCAGTTCGGACTCGATACCATCCACTTCCTGGGCAACAGGATTACTAAAGACGGGGCAAACCCGCTGCCCGCCAAGGTAGACGCGGTCCGCAACTTCCCCCGACCCAACACAATCAAAGGCCTGCAGAAATTCGTGGGTATGGTGAATTTCTACCACTGTTTCCTCCCCTCGGCAGCCCGAACCATGCGCCCCCTGTTCACTCTAATGTCGGGTAAGGGCAAGGACATTACCTGGGACGAAGAGGCCACAGCCGCTTTCGTTAAAACCAAAGAAGCCTTGGCAAATGCCGCGATGCTAATGCACCCCAAAACGGACGTTCCTACTGCCCTCACGGTGGACGCATCCAACACAGCAGTCGGTGGAGTGCAGGAACAACTCATCGAGGGTTGCGGGCAACCCCTGGCGTTCTTCAGCAAACACCTACGACCACCTGAACTCAAATACAGTGCTTTCGACCGGGAGCTATTGGCACTATACCTGGCAATCCGGCATTTCAGGTACTTCTTAGAAGGTAGGCCCTTCACCGCGTTCACAGACCACAAACCGCTTACCTTTGCATTCACGAAGGTGTCCGACCCCTGGTCGCCCCGCCAGCAGCGACATCTGTCCTACATCTCCGAGTACACGACGGACATCCGACATGTCTCGGGAAAGGACAACGTCGTGGCGGACGCACTATCCAGATCTACCATACAGGCCCTGTCCCAGGGGGTGGACTATGCAGCGCTGGCAGAGGCACAGCAGGCAGACGCTGAGATCTCCAGTTACAGGACTGTAGTCTCTGGTTTGCAGCTTCAAGACCTCCCCGTAGGCCCAGGTGAGAGGACCCTACTATGTGACGTAGCTACCGGCCAACCCCGCCCTGTCGTCCCGGCAGCCTGGCGCCGGCGGGTTTTCAAGTCCATTCACAACTTAGCGCACCCCTCCATCAGGACAACCGTCCGGCTGGTCGCCAACAGGTTCGTGTGGCATGGACTGCGTAAGCAGGTCAGTGAATGGGCCAAAACGTGCATGCAGTGCCAAACGGCCAAGGTGCAGCGGCACACCAAGGCTCTGCCGCAGCGGTTCGAACCCACCGGCCGGAGGTTCGACCACATCCATGTGGATATCGTGGGGCCCCTGCCAGTGTCACGAGGAGCGCGGTACCTCCTAACTATCGTAGATCAGTTTACCAGATGGCCAGAGGCAGTCCCACTCACCGACACCACCTCCGAATCCTGCGCCCAAGCACTGATCGCAACCTGGGTAGCCGCTTCGGGGTACCGGCCCACATTACCTCTGACAGGGGCGCCCAGTTCACCTCCAGCCTGTGGTCGGCTATGGCCAGCCTTTTAGGATCACAGCTACACCACACAACTGCCTACCACCCACAGTCGAACGGACTAGTGGAGCGCTTCCACCGTCACCTGAAGTCGGCTCTCATGGCCCGCCTGGAGGGGCCTAACTGGGTGGACGAACTTCCCTGGGTCCTGCTCAGAATCCGCACGGCACCCAAGGAGGATCTGCACACCTCGTCGGCCGAGTTGGTGTACGGCGCGCCCCTGGTCGTCCCAGGAGAGTTCATACCAGCCCCAAGGGGGCAAGAGGAAGAACCCACAGCAGTCCTGGACAGACTACGGGAGAGGCTCGGTAACCTGGCCCCCATACCCACTTCACAGCACGGACAGAGCCCGACCTGCGTACCCAAAGACCTGCAGAACTGTAAGTTTCTTTTTGTACGACGGGGCGGACACCGGGCACCGCTACAGCAGCCCTACGAGGGGCCGTTTAAGGTGATCAGGAACAACGGGTCCACGTTCGTGCTGGACATTGGGGGGAGAGAGGAGGTTTTCACGGTGGACCGACTCAAACCGGCCCATGTGGACTTGGCGCAACCGGTCCAGGCTCAGGCACCATGGCGCAGGGGCAGACCTCCCAAACAGAGGCCGATCCAGACTGTGGACATTGGGGGAGGTATCGCCGGTTCTGGGGGGGGGGGGGTGGTTATGTGGCGACCCACTTTCTAGCACACACAAACCAGCTCACAAAACAGTGCGCGCAGGCAGAGGGCCGGCCCCAAAAAGGGCGCCAGGCCATCTTCACCAGCAGGGGGATAATCCCGCGCGCAGAAAGGGTCTGGGAATATGCATTCCCCACAGTACCATAAGACATAGGAGCAGAATTAGGCCATCTGGCCCATCAAGTCTGCTCCACTATTCAATCAAGGCTGATCCTTTTTTTTTGTTATCTCCTCCTCAACCCCAGTTCCCAGCTTTCTCCCCGTAACCTTTGATGCCATGTCCAATCAAGAACCTATCAATCTCTGCCTTAAATACACCCAATGACCTGGCCTCCACAGCTGCATGTGGCAACAAATTCCACAAATTCACCACCCTTTGTCTAAAGAAATTTCTCTGCATCTCTGTTTTGAAAAGGTGCCTCTCTATCCTGAAGCTGTGCCCTCTTGTCCTAGACTCTCCCACCATGGGAACCATCCTTTCCACATCTACTCTGTCTAGGCCTTTCAACATTTGAAAGGTTTCAATGAGATCCCCCATCATCCTTCTGAATTGCAATGAGTACAGACCCAGAGCCATCAAATGTTCCTCATATAATAACCCTTTCATTCTTGGAATCATACTTGTGAACCTCCTCTGGACCCTCTCCAATGCCAACACATCTTTTCTAAGATGAGGTGCCCAAAATTGTTCACAATAGGCCTCACCTTGAGCCAGACAATATTCCTGGCAGAGTGCTTAGAGGATGTACAGACCAGCTAGCAGATATTCTCACTGACATCTTCAACATCTCCCTGAGCAAGCCGTCGTTCCTATGTGCTTCAATGCCACCACCATCGTCCCTGTGCCGAAGAAGTCTTCAGTGTCCTGCCTCAACGACTACTGTCCTGTTGCACTCACATCCATCATCATGAAGTGTTTCGAGAGACACATCAAGACCCTGCTGCCCCCCTCACTGGACCCCCTGCAGTTCACATACCGTCCCAACCGTTCAACAGACAACGCCGTTGCCATCACCCTCCAGCTGGCCCTAACCCACCTGGACAAAAAAGACGCCTACGTCTGAATGCTGTTCATAGACTTCAGTTCAGCATTCACCACAATCATTCCTCAGAAACTGATAGGAAAGCTGAGCCTACTGGGCCTGAACACCTCCCTCTGCAACTGGATCCTGGACTTCCTGACTAGGAGACCTCAGTCAGTCCGGATTGGAAGCAGCATCTCCAACACCATCACACTGAGCACGGGGGCACCCCTGGGGCTGTGTGCTCCGTCCACTGCTGTTCACTCTGCTGACCCACAACTGTGCTGCAACACACAGCTCGAACCACATCATCAAGTTCATCGATGACACGACTGTGGTGGGTCTCATCATCAAGAACGATGAGTCAGTATACAGAGAGGAGATGCAGCTGCTAACTGACTGATGCAGAGCCAACAACCTGTCTCTGAATGTGAACAAAACAAAAGAAATGGTTTTTAAAAACACAAACACAAGGAAATCTACAGATGCTGGAATTTCAATCAACACACTTAAAAGTTGCTGGTGAACGCAGCAGGCCAGGCAGCATCTCTAGGAAGAGTTCAAATCTCTTCCTAGCTCTTCTTTCAGTTAGTCCTGATGAAGGGTTTCGGCCCGAAACGTCGACTGTACCTCTTCCTAGAGATGCTGCCTGGCCTGCTGCGTTCACCAGCAACTTTTAAAAGAGATGGTTGTTGACTTCAGGAGGACATGGAGCGACCACTCTCTGCTGAACATCGATGACTCCTCTGTAGAGATCGTTAAGAGCATCAAATTTCTTGGTGTTCGCCTGGTGGAGAATCTCACCTAATCCCTCAACACCAGCTCCATAGCAAGGAAAGCCCAACAGCATCTCTACTTTCTGCGAAGCCTGAGAAAAGTCCATCTCCCACCCCCCATCCTCACCATATTCTACAGAGGTTGTATTGAGAGCATCCTGAGCAGCTGCATCACTGCCTGGTTCGGAAATTGCACCATCTCGGATCGCAAGACCCTGCAGCGGATAGTGAGGTCAGCTGAGAAGATCATCGGCATCTCTCTTCCCGCCATTACAGACATCTACACCACATGCTGCATCCACAAAGCAAACAGCATTATGAAGGACCCCACACACCCCTCTTACAAACTCTTCTCCCTCCTGTCATCCGGCAAAAGGCACCGAAGTAGTCGGGCTCTCACGACCAGACTATGCAACAGTTTCCTCCCCCAAATGATCAGACTCCTCAATACCCAGAGCCTGGACTGACACCAACCTACTATACCCTCTACTGTGCCTATTGTCTTGTTTCTTATTTATTGTAATGCCTGCACTGTTCTGTGTACTTTATGCAGTCCTGGGTAGGTCTGTAGTCTAGTTTTTGTATTTTACGTAGTTCAGTCTAGTTTTTGTATTGTTTCATGTAGCACCCTGGTCCTGAAAAATGCTGTCTCGTTTTTACTGTGTACTGTACCAGCAGTTATGGTCAAAATGACAATAAAAAGTGACTTGACTTGACTTGTAAAGCCTCGGTATCATATCCTTGCTCTTGTATTCTAGACCTCTTGAGATGAATACTAACATGGCATTTGCCTTCCTCACCACTGACTCAACATGCAAGTTAACCTTCAGAGTGTCTAAGTCCCTCTGCATCTCAGATTCCTGGATTTTCTCCCTGTTTAGAAAATCATCCACACATTTATTTCTACTACCAAAATGCATGACCATGCACTTTCCAACATCCTATTTTATTTGCCACTTTTCTTCATTAATATGTCAAATGGGATTGGCTATAGTCTTGTTCAGTGATAGAACTAAGGTCAAATTGCACACTTTTCCTATATCTTGCGTTAGTGTGACATTGATTAGGAATAAGAATGGTGTGTTTACTAATGCCACTGAATTACCTGCGCCTATTTTGACTAACAAGATCACTTACTTGTATTTATATATGTCCTTCTTCTGAGATTTTTGTCCCTCCCTTCTGTATAAATTATAATAGCACTCTCTCAATATACCACCTTTTCAATGTATTGAAAGGCACCTCATTCATTGTTTACAAGCAATATTGCAAATGTTACAAACAAGAGGAATGAAGGTAAGTTTAGCTTTTGTAACTGCTCTAAAGTGATGTCAGTCTTTCTAGTTAAAAAATATAGTGTAGAAGTCAATGAAAAGACGAATTCAGAGAACAAAAACTAAACAAGGCAGATTACTAGAAATTTGTCTTCTTCTCCTTCCAAGTTGGAAGCCTGAGAGTTAAAAAGGACAAAAGAAAGCTTTGCCAGACTGAAACGCAGCAAGGTGTTGCTGACCTTGAGATAGAAATTACTTCCAGATTCCATTATGTTTATCATGACCTTCTGTATATTTAACAATCTTACTGTAGAACTAAATATGAAACTTTCTCGTATGTAATGAATGCTAGGTGAACTGATTGAGCTATTACAAAAATGCAAGCTGAGAATTATAATGTTATGCACACTTGCACTTTCCTGTGCAGATAGAAGGATTCTGAAGGTGACGTGATGTCCTCTTAAATCCATTGACCCTGAAATTCTGCTGAGGTTATGTTGGCCTTGTACTCACTCTGACAAAAGATCAGCAAAAGCCCATGAAAAATGCTAGAAGATGGGTTCTTCGGAAATTTTGAAAACCAGCTTCTTTGTAATGAATGGAACTTCCATCCACCACCTTCTGCTAACTTGCCAGCAGAAATCATCCATATAGTTTTATTGTGTTAATGAGTATTTAGTCAATTTTGTACTTAGTAGCAAGGGCAATGACTTGTATCATTCTTACTGCTAATTATCTAAAGAACAGCTACTTGGTGCTAGCAATATCTTTTTTCCCTATAATTCACTTTCTTATTCAATAGCTTCTGAAGGCTGATTTTTTTCAAATCATTTGCCCTAGCAGCTGAAATACTCCCACGTATTCCATATTATCACCACAAGTATTCGCCCTAGATGTTATTACTTTTCTTGGAATTGCCTCATAAGATGCCTGGCTCGTCAAGCCAGCTTTGTAAGCAAAATACATTACAAATTTGTACACAAGAGACTCTGCAGATGTTGTAAAAGCTTGAGCAACACACACAAATTGCTGGCAAATGCTACAAGAGCTACACATGTCCCTACACCTCCTCCCTCACCACCATTCAGGAGCCCAAACAGTCCTTCCAGGTGAGGCAACACTTCACCCGTGAATCTTTCGGGATCATCTACTCTATCTGGTGCTCCCAGTGCAGCTTTCTCTACATCAGTGAGACATGACGTAGATTGGGGGACTACTTTGTTTGAACACCTTTGCTTTGTTCACTGCAAAAGGCAAGGTTTCCAGATGGCCACCCATTGCAATTTGACTTCCCATTCCATTCTGACATGTCTGTCCATGGCCTCATCTTTTCCAGTGCTGAAACCACGCTCAGTTTGAAGGTGCAACGTTCGTATTCTGTCTGGATAGCCTCTAACCCAATCACATGAATATTGATTTCATCATTTTCTGGTAATTGTCCCCCTTCCCTCCATCTCTCTTTTATCATTCCCCATTCTGCTCACCGTCTCATCCTTTCTCTTCTTCTCACTTACCCATCACATCCCTCTGGTTCCCCTCTTCCTTCCCTTTCTTCCATGGTTCTCTGTCCTCTCCTCATAGATTTCTTCTCCTTCAGCCCTTTACCTCTTCTACCTATCATTGCCCAGCTTCTTACTTCATCCCCCTCCCCCACCCAACTACCTTGGTCTCAGCTATCAACTGCCACCTTAAATTCTTTCCCCTCCTGCCACCTGCTTATTCTGGCATCTGCCCACTTCCTTTCCAGTCCCGATGAAGGGTCTTGGCTCAAAACATTGACTGTTTATTCCCCTCTATACAGTATATGCTGCCTGACCTGCTGTGTTCCTCCAGCAAAATGCTGCAGCAAACTTTGTGTCAAAACATACTTGCTCTTGGGGAGTGTCAAATATCATGTTTTACAAACAATGGGGATCAACAGGTAATCTAATCTTTAAATACAGTACACCACGAGCAACCAAGGCTGGCTGCTACTCTATAATTTCTCTTAATATTTTTTTCCGAAGTTCAGTTGACCACAGAAACAATATTCAAGAAAGCATTTAGCAAGTCAGATACGGGAAAAAGAGACAAGGTTTTGATCAACTTTTCATGTAATCAGAGAAGTCTATCAACTAATCTGTAGATATCTATTATGTTTCTGAAAAGTAGGGAAGTCTGTGAAGAATTACACTGAGTGGACACTTTATTAGGTATCTCACGTACGTAATAAAGTGGCAATGGGTTTAGGCTCGTGATATGCTGCTGTAGTCCACCCACTCCAAGGTTTGAGGTGTGTGTTCAGAGATGTTCATCTGCACACCGCTATTATAGCGAGTGCTTATTTGACAGTCGCTTTCCTGTCAGCTTGAACCAGTCTGGCCATTCTCCTCTGTTGTCTCTCAATAACAAAGCACTTTTACCCACAGAGCTGCCGCTTCCTGGATTTTTTTTTCCTCTTTCTGCACATTGGGTGTTTGTTAGTCCTTTTTTTAATGGGTTCTCTTGGGTTTTTTGCTTTCTGGCTCCCTGTAAGGAGATGAATCTCAAGTTTGTAAAATTTATATATACTTTGATAATAAATGTACTTTGAACTTTTTGTTTGTCGCACCATTCTCTGTCAAACTCTAGAGATTGTTCTGCATAAAAATCCCAGGAGATCAGCAGTTACTGATACACTCAAAGCACCCCACCTGGCACCAGCAATTATTCCACTGTCAGTCACTTAGATCACATATTTTCCACATCCTGATGTTTGGTCTGAACAACAACTGAACATCTTAACCCTTTCTGTGTCCTTTTATGCATTGAGTGGCTGCCACATGATTGACAAATTAGATATTTGCATTAAAACCATAAGGGATAGGTGCAGAATTTTGCCATTCTGCCCATCGAGTCTGCTTTGCCATTCTATCATGGCTGATTTATTACCTCTCTCAACCCCGTTCTCCTGCCATCTCCTGTGACCTTTGACGCCCTGACTAATCAAGAACCTATAACCTGAGCTTTAAATGTACTCATTGACTTGATCTCCACAGCTGTCTGTGGCAATGAATTACGTAGATTCAACAACTTCTGGCTAGAGAAATTCCTCCTCATCTCTGTTCTAAATGGAAGTCTCTCTATTTTGAGATTGTACCCTCTGATACTAGACCCACCTACTACAGAAACATCCTCTCCACATCTACTTTGTATAGGTCTTTCAGTATTTGGTCAGTTTCAATGACATCCCCCTCATTCTTCCGAACTCTAGTGAGTACAGGCCCAGAGCCATCAAACGTTCCTCATACAATAACCCTTTCATTCCTGGAATCATTCTTGTGAACCTCCTATGATTCCTCTTCAATGCAAGCATATGTTTTCCTTGATCAGGGACCCAAAACTGCTCACAATTCTCTACGCAGTCTGACAAATGCCTTATAAAGCCTTCTCATGACATCCTTGCTGATAGTCCAGTCCTCCCCTACTGAATACTAACATTGCATTTGCCTTACTTTTTTTTTTGTGGTAGTCCTTCGGATTCGAAGAAGACACGCTGTTATGCAGTTCATCTGTGGACACGGAGGTGGCTCTGCAGTCCCAGTCTGGAAGCGCAGAGTCTAGCACAGTGGGGACACTGGAAGTCCGCTGTAATAATTGTGACTACTGTTCTGTGATGCTGTTCACAGCTTTCCATCAGTTTTTGGCAGCCCCTGTCTTCAAAACTGGTGTAGGCTTCAAAGCACAGGGCTCACCGGCAGGGTCTGTCAGCAGCCGCAGCTTCTAGTTCCCTTGGCTGGATGTCACAGTAGCGTAGGGTTTCCTTCACAGAATCTTTGTAGCACTTGTGTGGACAACCTTGACGTCTCTTCCAGTTCACCATAGAGCAGCTGGAGAGGCATACGGTGGTCGTCCATTCTGATGGCGTGTCCCACCCACTGCATCTGGGCTCTGATGATCAGGGACTCAATGCTGGTGGACTCCGTGCGATCCAAGACCTCCAGGCTGGAGACACAGTCTTGCCAACGAATGCCAAGGATGGAGCATGTGAAATTTCTCCAGCTGTTTGATGTGTCGTTGTACAAGAGTCCAGGTCTCACATCCATATAGGAGAGAAGGTATGACCACAGCTCTGTAGACTTTCAGCTTTGTGGAGATGCGGACATTGTGTTGATTGAGCACTCTGGTATGCAGCCTCCTCAGAGCCTGGCTGACCTCGCTGATGCTGGAGTCAATTTCTTTGTCCAAAGACCCATCTCTCGAGATGGTGCTTCCCAAGTATTTGTAGCTGTTTACATTTGTCAGCAGGGTGTCGTCAACAGTGATTTTGCCTTGCTTACCACCGACTTAACCTACAAGTTAACATTTAGAGAACCTTGCACGAAAACTTCCAAATCGCTTTACACCACTGATTTTTGAACATACGCCCCTTTTAGAAAATAGTCTGTCTTTATTCCTACTATCAAAGTGCATGACCATACACTTCCTTACACTATATTCCATCTGCCACTTCTTTGCCCATTCTCCCAATCTGTCAAAGTCCCTCTGCTTCCCTGCTTCCTCAATGCTATCTGCCCCTCTGCCTTCCTTTGTACGTTTGCAACTTCTCCTTAGTAATAGTAGGTATACTCACTTCTTCCCCGACACTCTCAAATTTCCCGCATGCTGCTAGTGTCTTCCACACTGCAGAGTGATGCAAAATACCTAGTAAGTTGATCTACCATTTCTTCGTCCCCCATTACTACCTCTGCAGTGTGATTTCCCAGTGATCTGATATCCACTCTCACCTCTCTTTTACCCTTTATATATCTGAAAAACAATCTTTGGTATCCTCTGTTATATTATTGGATAGTTTACCTTCCTGTTTCATCTTTTGTCTCCCTATATCCTTTTTAGTTGCCTTCTGTTGGTTTTCTAAAGTTTCACCAATCTCCTGACTTCCCACTGATTTTTGAAACTTTATATGCCCTCTCTCTGTTGTTTATCATCTATATCAACGATCTGGATGATAATATGATTAACCGGATCAGCAAAATTGCAGATGATACCTAGATTGCAGGTGCAGTGGACAGCGAGGAAGACTATCAAAGCTTGCAGTGGGATCTGAACCAGCTGGAAAAATGGGCTGAAAAATGGAGGATGGAATTTAATGCAGACAAGTGTGAGGTGGTATATTTTCATAGGACCATTCAGGGTAGGTCTTATATAGCGAAAGGTAGGGCACTGAGCAGTGTAGTGAAATAAAGGAATCTGGGAATGCAGGTCTGTAATTCATTGAAAGTGGCATCACAGGTAGACAGGGCCACTAATAAAGCTTTTGGCTCCTTGGTCTTCATATGTCAAAGTATTGAGTACAGGAGTTGGGACATTACATTGAAGTTGTATAAGATATTGGTGAGGCCTAATTTGGAGTACTATGTGCAGTTTTGGCCATTGACCTACAGGAAAGATGTAAATAAGATTGAAAGGGTACAGAAAAGATTTACAAGGATGTTGCCGGGACAGGAGGACCTGAGTTATAAGGAAAGATTGAATAGGTTAGAGCTTTATTCCCTAGAACGCAGAAGATTGAGAGGAGATTTGACAGAGGTATACAAAATTATGATGGGGAAAAATAGATAGGATAAATGGAAG
The DNA here is from genome assembly GCF_030028105.1 of Mobula birostris. Classification (NCBI taxonomy): domain Eukaryota; kingdom Metazoa; phylum Chordata; class Chondrichthyes; order Myliobatiformes; family Myliobatidae; genus Mobula; species Mobula birostris. Next base: position 43,351,750 of record NC_092375.1, on the reverse strand, counting down.
CAGGCTTTTTTCCCTGAGGTTGTGTGAGACTACAACGAGATGTCATGGGTTAAGGGTGAAATGTTTAAGGAGAACATGAGGGGAATCTTCTTCACTCAGAGTGTGGAATGAGCTACCCGGGCAAGTGGTGGATGTGATTTTGAATTCAATGTTTAAAAGAAGTTTGGATAAGTACATGGATGGGAGAGGTAAGGAGGCCCATGTTCCCGGTGCAGGTCGATGGGACGAGGCGGTTTAAATGTTCTGGAATGGACTGGATGGGTCAAAGGACCTGTTTCTGTGCAATAGTTTTCTATGTCTCTATGACTCAATTGCTTTTATACTGTCCTTGACTTCTATTGTCAGCAACTGTTGCTTCATCCTCTCTTTTGAATACTTCTTCATTTTTGGGATGTGCTTTCCGAAATGTCCACAGAAACTCCAGCCATTGCTGTTCTGCCATCATCCCTGAAGATGTCCCCTTCCAATCAACTTTGGCCAGCTCCTCTTTCATAGGGAAGGAGGCAAAAGAGGTGGAGGCATCGCACTGTTGAACAGAGAGAGTGTCACAGCTGCAGAAGAGGAGAAGGACACGGATGTATTGTCTAAGGAGTCTCTGTGGGTGGAAGTTAGGAACAGGAAGGGGTCAATAACTCTACTGGGTGTTTTTTACAGACCACCCAATAGTAACAGGGATATCAAGGAGCAGATAGGGAGACAGATTCTGGAAAAGTGTAATAATAACAGGGTTGTTGCGGTGGGAGATTTTAATTTCCCAAATATCGATTGGCATGTTCCTAGAGCGAGGGGTTTAGATGGGGTGGAGTTTGTTAGGTGTGTTCAGAAAGGTTTCTTGATGCAATATGTAGATAAGTCTATGAGAGAAGAGGCTGTACTTGATCTGGTATTGGGAAATGAACCTGGTCAGGTGTCAGATCTCTCAGTGGGAGAGCATTTTGGAGAGGGGTAGGAACAGACAATTTAGGAAAGCGTTCATTTGGAGTAACCGAAAATATGAGGCTATCAGGTAGGAACTTGGAAGCATAAATTGGAAACAGATGTTCTCAGGGAAACATACGGAAGAAATGTGGCAAATGTTCAGGGATATTTGCATGAAGTTCTGCATAGGTACGTTCCAATGAGACAGGGAAAGGATGATAGGGTACAGGGACTGTGGTGTACAAAGGCTGTTGTAAATCTAGCAAGAAGAAAAGAAGAGCTTACGAAAGGTTCAAAGAACTAGGTACTGATAGCGATCTAGAAGATTATAAGGCTAGCAGGAAAGAGTTTAAGAATGAAATTAGGAGAGCCGGGGGGCCATGGGATGGCCTTGGCGGACAGGATTAAGGAAAACCCCAAAGAATTCTACAAGCATGTGAAGAACAAGACGATAGGACGTGAGAGAATAGGACTAATCAAGTGTGACAGTGGAAAAGTGTGTATGGAACTGGAGGACACAGCAGAGGTACTTAATGAGTACTTTGCTTCAGTATTCACTGCGGAAAAGGATCTTGGCGATTGTGGGGATGACTTACAGTGGACTGAAAAGCTTGAGCATGTAGATATTAAGGAAGAGGATGTGCTGGAGCTTTTGGAAAGCATCAAGTTGTATAAGTCACTGGGACCGGATGAGATGTACCCCAGGCTACTGTGGGAGACAAGGGAGGAGATTGCTGAGTGCCTGGCAATGATCTTCGCATCAGCAATGGGGATGGGAGAGGTTCCAGAGGATTGGAGGCTTGCTGATGTTGTTCCCTTATTCAAGAAAGGGAGTAGAGATAGCCCAGGAAATTATAGACCAGTGAGTCTTACTTCAGTGGTTGGTAAATTGATGGAGAAGATCCTGAGAGGCAGGATTTCTGAACATTTGGAGAGACATAATATGATTAGGAATAGTCAGCATGGCTTTGTCAAAGGCAAGTTGTGCCTTACGAGCCAGATTGAATTTTTTGAGGATGTGCTTCACACCGGCCCCCTAGGCCTGAGTCGACGTAGTAGTGGTAGTAGTAGTGGTGGTAGTGGTAGTAGTAGTGGTAGTAGTAGTGGTGGTAGTAGTAATAGTGGTAGTAGTAGACTGAACACATTGATGAAGGTAGAGCAGTAGATGTAGTGTATAAGGATTTTAGCAAGGCATTTGATAAGATACCCTGTGCAAGGCTTATTGAGAAAGTAAGGAGGCATGGGAACCAAGGGGACATTGCTTTGTGGATCCAGAACTGGCTTGCCCACAGAAGGCAAAGAGTGGTTGTAGATGGATCATATTCTACATGGAGGTCAGTGACTAGTGGTGTGCCTCAGGGATCTTTTCTAGGACCCCTGCTCTTTGTGATTTTTATAAGTGACCTGGATGAGGAAGTGGAGGGATGGGTTAGTAAATTTGCTGATGACACAAAGGTTGGGGGGTGTTGTGGATTGTGTGGAGGGTTGTCAGAGGTTACAGCGGGACATTGATAGGATGCAAAACTGGGCTGAGAAGTGGCAGATGGAGTTCAACCCAGATGGGTGTGAGGTGGTTTATTTTGGTAGGTCAAATATAATGGCAGAATATAGTATTAATGGTAAGACTCTTGGCAGTGTGGAGGATCAAAGGGGTCTTGGGGTCCGAGTCCACAGGACACTCAAAGCTGCTGACAGGTTGACTCTGTGGTTAAGAAAGCATACGGTGCATTGGCCTTCATCAATCGTGGGATTGAGTTTAGGAGCCGAGAGGTAATATTGCAGCTATATAGGACCCTGGTCAGACCCCACTCGGAGTACTATGCTCAGTTCTGGTCGCCTTACTACAAGAAGGATGTGGAAGCCATAGAAAGGGTGCAGAGGAGACTTACAAGGATGTTTCCTGGATTGAGGAGCATGCCTTATGAGAATAGGTTGAGTGAACTCGACCTTTTCTTCTTGGAACAACGGAGGATGAGAAGTGACCTGATAGAGGTGTATAAGATGATGAGAGGCATTGATCGTATGGATAGTCAGAGGCTTTTTCCCAGAGCTGAAATGGCTAACATGAGAGGGCACAGTTTTAAGGTGCTTGGAAGTAGGTACGGAGGAGATGTCAGGAGTAAGTTTTTTATGCAGAGAGTGGTGAGTGCGTGGAATGGGCTGCCGGCAATGGTTGTGGAGGCGGATATGATAGGGTCTTTTAAGAGACACCTGAATAGGTACATGGAGCTTAGAAAAATAGAGGGCTATGGATAACCCTAGGTAATTTCTAAGGTAAGACATGTTCGGCACAGCTTTGTGGACCGAAGGGCCTGTATTGTGCTGTAGGTTTTCTATTTTTCTATGTTTAATCCATGACCTCTCTTTCTAATCTCACCCAACCTCAGTGGGGAAAGTCTGCTTACACTTACCGTATCTATACCCCTCATAATTTTGTATACCTCTATCAAATCTCCCTTCATTCTCCTACGCTCGAGGGAATTAAGCCCTAACCTGTTCAATATTTCCCTATAACTCAGGTCCTCAAGCCTTGGCAACATCCTTGTAAATTTTCTCTGCAGGCTTTCAATCTTATTGATATCTTTCCTGTTGGTAGGTGACCAAAACTGCACACAATACCCTAAATTAGGCCTCACCAAAGTCTTCAACAAAACATGCCAACACCTGCACTCAATACTTTGATTCATGAAGGCCAACGTGCCAAAAGCTGTCTTGGACTACATAAGGGTCATCACAAAGAAGTGTGACAGCACCTCTACTTTAGTAGAAGTTTGTGTAGATTTGTCATGCCACAAAATCTTTGGCAAACATGTATAGATGCACATTGAAGGATATCCTAGCTGGTTCCATCATGGCCTGGTATGGAAATACCAATTCCCAGGAATGGAAAAGGCTACAGGAAGCAGTGCATACAGCCTAGTCCATCGCAGGAAAAGTCCTCCCCACCATTGAATATACTTGCATGGTGTGCTGCCTCAAAAAGGCAGCATCCATTCTTAAAAGCCCCCACCATCTGGGCCATGCTTTCTTTTTACTACTAGCATTGGGTAGGGGGTACGATAGCTTTAGAACCTATGCCACCAGGATAGGATCAGTAATGGTTATTACCCTACAACTATCAGTCTCCTGAACCGGCGTAGATAATTTCATTCACTATTACTCTGAACTGATTCGATGATCTATCAACTCACTTTCACTCTTTACAACCCATGTATTATATTTATTTTGCAGTTTGTCTTCTTTTGCACATTGGTTGTTTGTAAGTCATTGTCTGTTCATATATAGTTTTTCATAAAATATCGCTTTATTGTAAATCAAAAAGAAGGGTACACAAATTTACAAGGGCTAGGTGCCGGAGCAGAGGACTTGGTATTTTTCAAGAACCAGCTACAAGCTTGTAAGCTTGCTCTCTTTTGTGCTACTTATTTTTTAATGTATTGTACCATATTGCTGCCACAAAACAACAAACTTCATGATATATGACAACAATAATAATTCTGATTCAGACAGAAGAATTTAATTCTGAGAGAAACCTGTATGTAGCATCAAAAGGAGCAGTAAAACTTTCTCTGGATATAGAAAAAGAAAGAAGGTGGCCAGGACTAGTGTGGGGCTTACAGAGAGTGAGGCTGGGAAATTAATATCAGGAAACACAGGAATGACAGAATCATTACACCAATCATCTTCACTATGGAGAATGCAGCAAATATCCTGATGAAAACGGGAGCTTTGCAAAAAAAAAGAAGCAAAAAAGTACAAGGTATTGGAAAATCTCTCAGGGCTAAATGTGGACAAGTTGACAAGTCACCAGGACCTAATGGCCTGCACTCAAAGTTTTCTGAGGAAGTGTCTGCAGAGGTGGTGAACCCATTGATCGAAGTCTTTCAAAACTCAACGAATTTCATCCAGCAGGATACCAATGGTCGCAAAGCAACAAATGGACTCTTTTGTTCAAGAAGGAAATGTGATGGATATTCACTCTGCAGGGTCAAGAGACTTTTTGCTAAACTCAGCTTTTTAGCACAGCAGAAGAATCTATTCAACATTCAAGATGTTTTTTATTGTTAATTTTTAACCAGTATTATTTAGCCATCCTCTTGAGAAACAATACTGCCAGGTTCAGGAAGCCTATTATTGACTTAATTGAGACTGAAACCTAATCAGAAGCAACAACATTGTCTGTATTAACCATCTGACCTAATCAATGCAGTTGTGAAAACATTGAATACAGATAAGGTTGTCACAACATAACTGTCAAAAGAAAAATCTAAATATTAGAAGTCATAAGGATGGGGTAGAGTTGCAGTGATGAAAGCATAAAGTGCACTCCTCAGTCTCGACCTGAGAAGGACTTCTTCACAGAGCCTTATTTTTTGTGACAAACAATATGTTTATCTGTAATTTATTGATATGGTTTTCTAGCTTGTTAGGATTGTACGGTACGATGTTGGAAAACCTTTGTATAATTATGATGTTTCTTAGAATTATTCCTCAGACTAAATGTGTTCCATTTAAAATAAAATAACTTTATTTTAATTTGGATGAAAGTATCTCACCTTGGTTGGGAGGGGGGCTCACCACTCAAAGTAGTGATTATTGACAGCTAAAACGCTTTAGAAAAGAGACTTAAGTAGTTAAGTAAAATTAATCTTTAAATTATAGGCTGATATAGTATAATCTCACTAAAGTGAGGGTACTTATTGATAACTATAATTATAAGACATAAGGTCGCGGATTAAGTTTAGGATCCTAGAACGGGTTCACTCAATATCATCACAGAAGAAAGATAAAAGGAAGGAAGCTATAGGACTGTTCATTTAATATTTCTTGTTGGTGAGATACTAGAATCAATAGTGAACAAAGAAGTAACTAACGAATCATTTAGGAAAGCTATATATAATTAAACCAAGCGAATGTAATTTGATGAAACGCAAATCGTGTTTGACCTACTTACTTGAGTTCTTTATGATTGTAAGAAGCAGAGTAGATAGAGGAGAGAAGTAGTGTGATGGTGGTGTACTAGTGTGTTTGGACTTCCAAAATTGATAAAGTGCCACATAAATGTTCAATGCATAATTTATGATCTCATGGTATTAGCATAGACAGAAAACTAGTTATTACATAGGAAACAGTATTGGAATAAATGGGTCATTTTAAGATTGGAAGGATGTAATGAGTGGACTGCCCCAAGGATTAGTTCATGACCTTTAATTATTTATGATTTATGCTCATGACCTGGAGGAAGAGGACATAATGTAAGATATCCAAGTTTGCTGATGATGTAACTACACTGTAGGTAGTAGGGCAAGCTGTGATATATTATAATATATAGTGGACTGTATATTGCAAAAGTTTTGGAGTTTGGGTATAGGGAAGTGCTCTTACAGTTATACTAGGCACTGGTCAGGGAAATATGGCCCCTTTAACTCAATAGTATTGGAGGCTGTTGAAAGGATGTTCACTGGGCTCATTCCTGGGATGAGAGCAGTGTTCTATCTGGAGACACTAAACAGGTTGGGACTATTCCTTAGAGTTTAGAAGAATGAAGGACAGTTTTATTGAAACATATGCAATTCTTTAACTGGTTCGAATTTGTTCAACAATCAAAACTCTGCTTTAATCTATTTCCCTGGACTAGTTGAAAGTGGGCCCAATTTGCTACAAAGAGTGTTACCTCAGGCAATATTTTCTGAATTATAATTTGGAACAGTTTTCAATTCTGATGGCAACCTATAACGTGAACATATTAATGTTGTTGTGGCCATAGAATGATGGAAAGTCTAAATTAGGAAAATGCGGCGACATGTTAAGGCAAATGGAACAGCTAGGTAACTCCTTTTCCTTAAAGCTCTATGAATGCTGGGTAGAACTCTACCACAATGGCACAATGTTAGCAGTATAAAAGACGCTTTCCAAAGATAAATTGGGAATATGGAGTTTAAAATGAGCTTTGAATTGGCCTCATCTTCACTAGAACACATGAACTAAAAAATTTCAGGATTAGACAATATTGCTGTTGACAGTTCCTAACTATTACCTTCTTCTCATGCAATGATAAGTTGTAGTATTATTGCCAGAGTGGAAATAGTTTCACCATATGTTAGCCATTACTGGAAAGGAAAATTCAGTAACAACGTAGGCGATAAGTTAACTGCCAAAATAAAAATCAGGCCATTGAGCTACATGAGAAATCAATGTGCATTGGCTTTCACTTTTCTGAAACCGTGATTGAAGTTCAGAACTGATGGTTGAGCATCTATATGGCCATTCAGTGTGGATGTCTTGAGGATTATATTGGAGAGGTAAGCTGTTATTCGTGACATTCATCTGTCACAGAATAAGTCAGGTGTGAAGTACACAGCTGACTGAATGGCACGAGGAGATCAGAGCTGGCCGTGACTTGCTCTGGCTGATCTAACCTTGGAACTGACAGAAGGTTTCTGAATCATGCCAGGAAAAAAAAAAACACAGATAGGAACCCTAGAACTAGTTTAACTTTATGCTGAAGCATGAAATAATTCGGCTAATTGAATTAAGATACCCAGGGTCCCAGGTCAATAGCTCAAATCAATTTCTAAGGTAGATTGCAGAAATATAAGACCACAAGACCATAAGGGATAGGAGCAGAATTAGGCTATTTGGCCTATCGAGTATGCTCTTCCATTTCATCACAGCTGAACCAATTTTCCTCTCGGCCCCAAACTCCTGCTTCCTATCCTACCCCTCCCCCCCCAACCGGTATACCTTAATGCCTGACCAATCAAGAATCGATCCACCTCTGCCGTAAAGACTTGACCCTCCATATGCTACCTGTGGCAAAGAATTCCACAGATTCATCACTCTCTGGCTAAAGAAATTTTTCTACTTCTCTTTTCTAAATGGACAACACTCTATTCTGAGGCTGTGTCCTCTGGTCTTAGACTCTCCCACCGTAGAAACATCATCTCCACATCCACTCTATCAAAGCTTTTCACCATTCAATAGGTTTCAATGAGGTCACGACTCATTCTTCAGAATTCTAGTGAATACAGGCCCAGAGCCATCAAATGCTCTTCATATGACAAGCCAATCAATCCTGGAGTCATTTTCATGAACCCTCTCCAATTTCAGCACATCCTTTCCAAGATAAGGATCCCAAAACTTCTCACAATACTCCAAGTGAGGCCTCACTAGTGCTTTATAAAGTATCAACATTACATCCTTGCTTTTATATTCTAGTACTCTTGCAATGAATGCTAACATTGCATTTGCCTTCCTCACCACAGACTCAACCTGCAAATTAACCTTCAGGGAATCCAGCACAATGTCTCCAAGTCCCTTTGTGCCTGAGTTTTTTTTTATTTTCTCTTCATTTAGAAAATAGTCAACTTTTTCAATTCTTCTACCAAAGTGCATGGCCATACACTTCCCGACACTGTATTCCATCAGCCACTTCTTTGCCCATTCTCCTAATCTCTCTAAGCCTTCCTGTGGCCTCTCTTCTTCCTCAAAACTACCTGCCCCTCTACCTTTCATATTATCTAAAAACTTTGCAACAAAGCCATCAATTCCATCATCCAAATCATACATATAACATAAAAAGAATTGGTCCCAACGCAGACCCCTGTGGAACACCACTAGTCACTGGCTGCCAGCTAGAAAAGGCTCCTTTTATTCCCACCATTCAGTCACTGCTTTATCCATGCTGTAGTCTTCCCTGTAATACCATGGGGCTGTAGCTTGTTAATGAGTGGCACCTTGTCAAAGGCCTTCTGAAAATCCAAGTACACAATATCAACCGATTCTCCTTCATCTATCCTGCTTGTAATTTCTTCAAAGAATTCCAACTGATTTGTCAGACAAGATTTTCCCTTGAGAAGACCATGCTGACTAAGGTCTATTCTGTCATGTGCCTCCAAGTACCCTGAGATCTTATCTTTAACAATTGTCTCCAACATCTTCCCAAGCACTGACTTCAGACTAAGAGCCTATAATTTCCTTTCTTTTGCCTCTCTCCTTGAAGAGTGGAGTGATATTTGGAATTTTCCAATCTTCCAGAACTATTCCAGAAACTAGTGATTCTTGAATGATCATTACCAATGCCTCCACAATCTCTTCAGCTACCTCTTTCAGAATCCCGCGGTGTACAGAATCTGGTCCAGCACACTTACCTAGCTTCAGACCTTTCAGTTTCTTAAGAGTTACTCTCATTGATGCTCTGCCGTCATCCTTGCCTGTGTTCTTTTTCAATCAATACTGGCCAACTCCTCTCTGATGCCTCTGTAATTCTCTTTACTGCACTGTAATGCTATACTATACAAAAGGGCTTCCCTTCCTCCACTATCAACTCTGCTCTTAAACGCATCTCCCCCATTTCACGTACATCTGCTCTCACTCCATCCTCCCGCCACCCCACTAGGAATAGGGTTCCCCTGGTCCTCACCTACCACCCCACCAGCCTCCGGGTCCAACATATTATTCTCCGTAACTTCCGCCACCTCCAACGGGATCCCACCACTAAGCACATCTTCCCCTCCCCTCCTCTCTCTGCTTTCCACAGGGATCACTCCCTACGCAACTCCCTTGTCCATTCGTCCCCCCCATCCCTCCCCACTGATCTCCCTCCTGGCACTTATCCGTGTAAGCGGAACAAGTGCTACACATGCCCTTACACTTCCTCCCTTACCACCATTCAGGGCCCCAAACAGTCCTTCCAGGTGAGGCAACACTTCACCTGTGAGTCGGCTGGGGTGATATACTGCACCCGGTGCTCCCGATGTGGCCTTTTATATATTGGCGAGACCCGACGCAGACTGGGAGACCGCTTTCCTGAACATCTACGCTCTGTCCGCCAGAGAAAGCAGGATCTCCCAGTGGCCACACATTTTAATTCCACATCCCATTCCCATTCTGACATGTCTATCCACGGCCTCCTCTACTGTAAAGATGAAGCCACAGTCAGGTTGGAGGAACAACACCTTATATTCCGTCTGGGTAGCCTCCAACCTGATGGCATGAACATTGACTTCTCTAACTTCCGCTAATATCCCACCTCCCCCTCGTACCCCATCTGTTACTTATTTTTATGCACACATTCTTTCTCTCACTCTCCTTTTTCTCCCTCTGTCCCTCTGAATTTACCCCTTGCCCATCCTCTGGTTCCCCACCCCCTGTCTTTCTTCCCGGACCTCCTGTCCCATGATCCTCTCGTATCCCTTTTGCCTATCACCTGTCCAGCTCTTGGCTCCATCCCTCCCCCTCCTGTCTTCTACTATCATTTTGGATCTCCTCCTCCCCCTCCAACTTTCAAATCCCTTACTCACTCTTCCTTCAGTTAGTCCTGACAAAGAGTCTCGGCCTGAAACGTCGACTGCACCTCTTCCTAGAGATGCTGCCTGGCCTGCTGCATTCACCAGCTACTTTGATGTGTGTTGCTTGAATTTCCAGCATCTGCAGAATTCCTGTTGTTTGCACATTTAATTTTAGCTTGTCCTTCTCAAATTTCAGTGTGAATTTGATCATATTATAATCACTTCCCCTTAAGGTTCTTTTACCTTAAGGTCTCTAATCAATTTCAGTTCTTTGCACAACACCCAATCTGGAATAGTTGATCCCCTACTGGGCTCTACCAAGCCAACTCATAGGTGTTTTAGAAATTCACCCTCTTAAAATCCAGCACCAACCCAATTTTTCCAATCTACCTGCATATTGAAATCTCCCAGGCCTATTGTAAAATTGCCATCTTGTCATGCATTTTCTATCTCCTATTGTAATTTGTAGACCACTTCCTTACTTACTGCTTGGGGGTCTATATACAACTCCCATCAGGGTCTTTTTACCCTTAGCTTTATCTACAATGATTCAACATCTTCCGACCTTATGTCACCCCTTTCTAATGATTTGGATTTCATTTTTTGTCAACAGAGCCACACTCTCCTCTCTGCCTTCCTGCTTGTCCTTTAATGTGTATCCTTAGACATTAAGTTCCCAGATATAATCTTTTTTCAGCCTTGATTCAGAATATATTTCAAGGAGTAAAATACTCCTGTAGTTTATCAAACGCAGAGGAAAAGCTAGTAACCATACTTGTCACTGAACAATATAAACACAGTGGCCACATCATTGGGTAAACCTGTACACCTCCTTGTTAATAAGTGTAAGCAGGATGGTAGTTAAGGCAGTGGAATGCTGCTCCTGTGAGATGCGAGATTTCAGTCTCCTTAATGACTACATCTGCTGGAAGCTCACCCATCTTCAGCTCCTGACTGACAAGGTCAAGGAATTGGAGCTTGAGCTAGATGTACTCAGGATCACCTGAAAGACTTTCACTGAGGTGGTCACACCCAGAGTGCAGGCTTGAGATAGTAAATGGGTAACAACCAAGAGAAATGAAGGGAATAAGCAGTCGGTGAAGGGTTCCCCTGTGGCCATTTCCTCAGTAACAGTATACCTCGTTTGATACTGCTGTTGGGGATGACCTATCAGAAGGCAGCAGCAGCCAGGCCAGTGGCACTGTGGCTGGCTCAGGGGCTCAGCAGGAAAGGGGAAAGTCAGGCAGAGTGGTAATGGTCAGAGACTTCATAGTTAGGGGGGCAGATAGGGGATTCTGTAGCCACGAAAAAGACAATGGGATGGAGTGGTACCTCTCAGGTGCTAGGGTCCAGGATGTCTCAGAGAGGCTGCAGAAGATAGTGAAGAGGGAGGGCAAGCACATTGGCACCAATGACATGGGTAGAAAGGGGAAAAGGCCCTGTACGGTGAGTATAGAGAGTTCGGGAAGAGGCTGAAGAGCAGGACCTCCAAGGCAGTAATCTCTAGATTATTCCCAGTGCCTCCTGCTAGTCAGGGCAGGAATATGATGACAGTACAGATGAATGAGTGGCTGAGGGAGTGGTGAAAAGGGCAGAGTTTCAGATTTCTGAATCATTGAGATCTCTTCCGGGGAAGTTATGACCCGTACAAAAAGAGTGGGTTACACCTGAACCCAAAGGGGACCATTATCTTTGTGGGCAAGTTGGGGAGTGTTTCAACTAATTTGACAGAGGGATGAGAACCGGAGGGATGGGACTGAGAATGGGGCAGTTGGTATACTAGTCGATGCCATGTGTAGTGAGACTGTGATGGAGGACAGACAGATGATAGGGCAAAATAGCACTCAGTGGGATGAATTGGAGGCAAAGGTGATGAACTCAGGATTGAATAAGGTACATTATCTTGTTGTGCAGTTAGAGATCGGCATTTATGAAGTTGTGGGCATCACTGAGTCATGACAGAAAGAGTATCATAGCTGGGAGCTTAACATCCAAGGATATACATTGTATCAAAAGCACAGGCAGGTAAGCAGAGGGGGTGGGGTGGCTCTGTCGGTAAATTGAAATCAAATTTTTAGAAAGAAGTGACATAGGATCGGAAGGTATAGAGACCTTGTGGGTAGAGTTAAGAAATTGCAAGGGTTCTTTCTGAAACATCTAAAGCCTGGCCTCGAAGTAACCATTCCTGCCCCTGAGCCATCCAAGTCTCTGTAATGGTCACAACATCATAGCTCCAAGCACTGATTCAGTGTGAAGATGAAATGTTTAAGGGGAACATGAGGGATTTTTTTTTCACTCAGAGGATGGTGAGAGTGTGGAATGAGTTGCCAGCAGAAATGGTGAATGTGGGTTCAATTTCAACATTTAAGAAAAATTTGGACAGGTACCTGGATGGGAGGGCTATGGTCCCGCTCCAGGTCAATGGGACAAGCAGATTAATAGTTTGGCATGGACTAGACAGGCTGAATGGCCTGTTTCTGTGCTGTAGTGTTCTATGTTGTTGTCGATGTTGCTTGTGTTATTTTACTGAACATTGTGGGCATGCTGTGTTGGCACTGGAATATGCGGTGACATTTGTGGGCTGCCTCCTGTGTTGGTTGTTAACGCAAACTGCGCACTTCACTGTATGTTTTGATGTACATGTGTTAAATATATAAATCTGAAAATAAAATAAATCTCTTCTACAATGTCTTTTCCAATCAATATGCAGATTAAAATCTCTCATGGTAGTTGTAGTTCCCTTAAAACGTTCCTTTGACCTGAAACAGAATAGACTAACAATAAAGCCCTACTCAGAAGAGAACTTCTAACTGTGAAAGATCTTAATGTACTCAACTGTTCGGGGTTTGGTCATAACCGTACTAACATCTTCTGTGGGCTCAGCTCCTTCTTTGGCCCATGGATTTGGACTACATCTTCAATAATTATCAAAATCTCTTCTCTGGAATAGTGAACCAATGCAGCTTTGGGTCTCCTGCCTGTCTGTTGTTATTGCCTTTGACTGCTTTCTTCTCTTGCAAGAGAGTAAGTGGATGAGTAAGTCTATTTGGATGATGTGACTGTCATAGTTAAATATCAGCTTTTACAGCTATGATATAAGGATGATAATATTAGAATGAGTTTGAGTGTAAGTACTGTAGGACAAATAAATATTATATAGAACTACTATTTGATCAATTAATGTGAAGTGATGTTCCGATATATAACATGGATCAGTGTGAAAATTTATTTGCACATTTGGGAGAATAGATATTTGGGAGATAGAATATGTTTACTGACCTTAACTGCCCTTGTGAGGTCCAAGTCCTTGCACTAGACTCCTGCCCTAACTTTCACTGCAATCTTCTCCCACTGCTCCTTGACTCAGAACTCCCACAGACTCTTACTAACCTTTACTCTCCTCTACACTATAGTGGTAAATTGTAGGTCATGATGCACGGTCATGGAAATGAATGTGCATGATTGTTTAGGGAGGTGAATTTAAGATAGAAATCAGCAACGCAGGTAAATCATCGAATTCAGGAAGAGGTATAGTCAGAAGAACAAAGGACAAAGGATCTCAGTGCAGAGGCTGAAAGGATGGGAATTCAGAAATAAAAAATGGGAAATAGAAGATCACACCAGTGCATTTCAGAGATGACTTCTTTACCACTGAGGAATAGTCTATTAAATGTGTCCTAATTGCAGTTAACCAAATTACTGCAATGTCCAGACAACATTTTATTGTTAAAAAGGAATACTTTTTCTGAGGAATTCCAATTTATTATAAGTAGTAGGAAAAGGCTGGCCTTCCAAAGACTCAGACCTCAATACGGTGATTGACGTTAGTGAGTTTGATTTTGATCCAAATCAAACAAACGCAGTTACTTGTTATCAATTCACTGTATAGCTCTTATAACTCTTGAACCATCTGGCTTGGGGACACCAGCTCCAACGCTAACCTATTTAATGACAAATAATTTTAACTAATCTGAAAAACGTTGATAAACATTGATAATCAAGTTTACTTAGTCTGTTTAACTGTACACACTGTTCACATTGCTATGAATGCCAACTATTTACTCTAATATTTGACATATACTATTTTTTTCAAAGATTCCATATGCATATGCCAAATAATTTTAACCACTAAGGAACAGAAGAAAGTTTCCACCTGTTTGATGGATGCCATTCACTTGATTTTTACGCATCTACTAAGGTTTCTGGTGTATTGAGTCTGTATTTGAAATCACGAAAGATAACTTAAGTAGCAACTACATTTTGCCTGAAGAAACTGTTTCCACTAAAGTAATAGTTTTGTCTAAAATATTAGTGCTGATCCAAAAACGATCTACTTTCTGTTTCCAATTCACTTTGCTTATGAGCTGTTGACATTTAATGTTTGCCAAAATGAGTTTGATAGGATACCACTTAACTTTTAACCACTCTCAATTCAACTCGTCAATCACAAAGTATTCAAAGATCTTGACAGGATTTGAGATATGTATTCAATGAACTCTGTGGCAGGTTAAAGGAAAACTCTACTGTACACTTCAAGGTTTCTCCACAATGTTCCTTGGGTTACAACCAAACTGGGGCCTATATCGGCATCAGGGCGAATAGCAGATGAGGTCGTGCAAGTAAAATGCAAAGGATTAAGAAAGATTAACAAATAGGCTCCTAAAAGAAATCTGCAGATTACTTGAAGTGTGACGTGACAGCAAATCTGTAGGTGTTATTGATGAAAGGCAGAAGGAAAGGTGTAGGAACAGGGACTTGAGGTTCTGAGGGCATCTTCTTCTCAGGGGAAGATGAGTCTTGCATGAGCCAGGCAGGTTGCAACTCAATGGGAAGGGGACCAGTGTTAGTCTTGCTAGTGCTGTTTGAAGGAATTTAAACTAGCAAGCCATATAGGATGTTATTCTTTATGGCACACAATGTAAGAGTAGAGAGGCTGTACTAGAACTGTAAACACCTCTAGAGGAATAAAAAAAAAATAAGCTGGAAATAGAGGAGGATGAGGACACACTCAACTGAGGTACATAAAACAATGAGAGATTTAGCTGCAGTAAATAGGACGGACCCATTTCCAGTACTGGAGGGATTAAAGATCAGAGAGCATTGACTTAAATTAATTGCTGGACGGATTAACCAGGAGATGATGGGAGGGGTCTGCAACGATGTCTGAAAGGGCATAGAGATAGAAACTCTCATTACAGTTGAACAATACTTTGATATGTATGTATAGAATTTTCACCGGTAAGGTTAAGACCCTCTCGATAGAAGACAGGATTAGGCAAATCAGTTTTTTGGTAAGTATGAAGTCAACTAAAGCTGCTTAAAAGATTAGTTATTCAAGGAGTCATACACAGGTCCGTGGCCCAGTGAGTCCCATGCTAAACAAGGAGCCCATTCAGCTGGTCCCAATTTCCTGAATTAGACTCCTACCCTTCTAAGTCCCATCCCTCCAGGTACCTATCTGAGTGATTCTTAAAAGGTACTATTTTACCTGCCTCAACCACTTAATGAAGAAGTTGACCCTCTTAAAACTTTCCCCTTTACCCTAAATCTATACCTGCTAGTTTTGCATCCCACAATCCTGGGGTAAAGACTGTTATCTTCCCCTTTAAGTTTAAAGTTTAATTTCATATACCATACATAAAAACCCATGCATACAGCCAAACAAAACAGCGTTAACCTATCTATGCCTCTTCATAATTTTAAACATTCTTATCAGTTGCCCTTCATTCTCTTACATTTCAAGAAATAGAAACCTTGCCCGGTGAACCTCTCCCCAGAATTCAGGCCCTCTATTCCTGGTGACATCCTTGTAAATCTTTTCTTCACTCTTTCCAGTTTAACCACGTCATTTCTATAATAGGGCGGCCAGAACTGTATATAGTATTCCAAGTGCAGCCTCATCAACACCTTGTAGAACTGCAGTATAAACAGTTCCTATACTCAGTGCCCTGACTGATGAAGGTACTCTGTCCACCTGTGAAAGTGCTTTCAATGAAATATAGGTCCTTTTGTTCCATTACACTCCTTAAAGACGTACAATTCATAGTGCAAAAGCTGCTTTGCCTTGAATTTCCAATCTGCATCACCTCACATTTATTTGTATTTAAATCCATTAACCACTCCTTGGCCCATTTCCCCAAATGATCAAGATCCCTTTGTAATCCATGATAATCTTCTTCGTATTAATAACAATTCCTAATTTTACGTCATCAGCATTTGCTTCTAAATCATTTATATATGGTAAATAACAAATAACAACTGTCCTAACACTGACCCAAGCAGAATGGCACTAGTCACCAATCTCCATTCTGAGAGAAAAGACCTTTAACTACCACCCTCTGAGCCAATTTTCAATCCACCAGGATTCCAAGGGACCTGACCTTCCAGTTGAGACTACCATGCGAGATCTTGTCGAAGGCCTTTCTAAAGTCCAAATACACACTATCCACTGCCCTTCTCTCATCTAACTTCTTGTTTACCTCTTTAATAACCTCTAAATGGTTTGGCAAGCATAACTTCCAAAGCAAAAACTATGCTGACTCCTCCTAATCAGATTCTGTTTATCCAAATGCTGGTTGATCCTGTCCCTCAAAATTCCATTCAGGAACCTCTCCACTACTGATGGCAGGCTGACAGGCCTGTAGTTCACTGGTTTATCCTTGCTAACCGTCTTAAACAATGGAACAACATTAGCTACCCACCAGTCTTCAGGAACTTCATGATGTTTAACAATGAAACAAATATCTCTGCAAGGGTCTCTGTAGTTTCCTCTTTAACCTCCCACAAAGTCCAAGGAAACGCTTACAGTCAAGCCCTGAGGATTCCTGCATCTGAATGCACTGTAAGACTGCAAATACCTCTTCTCTGGTAATATGAATGTCCTCTGGAACATCTCTGCTTATTTCCCTTTTCTCTTGAACAACCTTGATTTAGGTTGGGGCATTGTGGGCTAAACTATTATTTAAAGATAATAGGAAAACATCCTACTGGATTATGTGACTGTGGTAGTCCAGAGACAGTCTGGCATGTTTTGCTGAGCTGTAATCGATACAAAATTGAACGAAGCATGTTGTTCAAGAGGCTATCTGGCTTAAATTTATTTTGGTTTTCTATTCAATCTTTGGCCATCTAGAGAATCAACAACTGATTGAAGGGTCTATCATTCAGTTTATACGTGAGACTAGGTTGTATTCGAGAATTTGAGTTCCTCGAAGTTCTATAACTAATTATACATCCTGCGGAGGACTGTAATACGTCTAGATGCATCTAAACAGCCAGAAATAGAAGAAGAAGAAGAAGAACCTCGATTTTTTCCTCAGATAAACAAAAAGATCCCACCCATCTGCTGTGGTTCAAGATTTAGGCAGTCCTGCTCATTTCTCTGGGGGACCTACCCTCTCCTTAGCCATCTTTTTAATCTTAATATAGCTATAGAACCTCTTGTGATTTTCCGTAACCTTACTTACCAGATCCATCTCATACCCTCTTTGCCCTCCTAATTTCCATTGTTGTTTTTACACTGCCCCCTAATGGAAGATGCTGGACACTTATTCTTTTCTATCCCATTATACTTTATACTTTATTGTCGCCAAACAATTGATACTAGAATGTACAATCATCACAGCGATATTTGATTCTGCACTTCCCACTCCCTGGATTACAAATATTAAATATCAAAAATATTAAAAATAGTTAAAATTAGTAAATATTAAAAATTTAAATTATAAATCATAAATAGAAAATAGAAAAATGGGAAGTAAGGTAGTGCATAAAAACCGAGAGGCAGGTCTGGATATTTGGAGGGTACGGCCCAGATCTGGGTCAGGATCCGTTCTGCAGTCTTATCACAGTTGGAAGGAAGCTGTTCCCAAATCTGGCTGTACGAGTCTTCAAGCTCCAGAGCCTTCTCCCGGAGGGAAAAGGGATGAAAAGTGTGTTGGCTGGGTGGGTCATGTCCTAGATTATCCTGGCAGCACTGCTCCGACAGCGCGCGGTGTAAAGTGAGTCCACGGACGGAAGATTGGTTTGTGTGATGTGCTGTGCCGTGTTCACGATCTTCTGCAGCTTCTTTCGGTCTTGGACAGGACAATTTCCATACCAGGTTGTGATGCACCCTAGAAGAATGCTTTCTATGGTGCATCTATAAAAATTAGTGAGGGTTTTAGGGGACAGGCCAATTTCTTTAGTTTTCTCAGGAAGTAAAGGCGCTGGTGGGCCTTCATGGCAGTGAACACTGCTTGGTTGGACCAAGTCAGGTCATTTGTGATATTGACCCCGAGGAACGTAAAGCTTTTGACCTGTTCCACTTGCGCACCACTGATGTAAATTGGGTCGTGCAGTCCGCTACTCCTTCTGAAGTCAACAACCAATTCCTTCATCTTGCTGATGTTGAGGGATAGGTTATTGTCTTCACACCATGCCAGCAGGTTCTTAATTTCCTCTCTGTACCCAAACTCATTACTGCTCAATATAGCAAGAGGGCACCAGCAGAACAATGGGTCTTATTCTAAGAGTCAATATAATGATTATTTAGGTTAACATATTGCTTTCTTCCTTTGCCAAATTATGAATCTCCTATTAAGTGTTTTGATAATTCAATATAATGCATAGAAACCATTTCCCACAAAATGTGTCCTATAACTGGATCACTAAGGATATTCTTACTTGCATCCTGCCCATTATGTTGCTGGCATTTGGAGCAGCAGTGAAGGTTTGTCTGTCCATACTGTTGCACACAGACATTGAAGGATTCTTCATTGCTGTTTCCATAACAATTTTGCTGTTTCCATAACCATTCAGGGTTTTTAGGCCTGAGCTGAACCCCCAAACCTGGAGGACTGGTGGACCACTAATAGTCTGGTCTCTACCCTTTGACCTGTTTGGCATGGGTGACTCTACCAAAAGCCAAATCACAAGGCTCTTATTCCAGCCAGCATTCTCTCTGGATCATTGAGGCATGCAAGCCTCCAAATCCTATGACAAGGTTGTGGTCCGCTTGAAGGATATAAATATGTTGTATTTGGAAGTCTTCCTACTTTGTCTAAAACAGAAAAAGTCCAAGTTAAGTGCAGTGCCTTAAACTGTGCTTCTTATGAGGGAATGAACTGCATCCATGGCCAAATAACATCAGTTAGAACCCCTCCAATAACTTACATTTGGAGAAAATAATATTTATGCATTGGTCGGCAGTGTCACAAGTAAATTATAAATATGTGAAATATTTCAAATGCTGGAATTTTAAATACACAGCATTCAGAATTCATCTGTTGGGAGAACCGGGATCATTGTTATTCAAACTCAGAAGTAAATGATATCACAAATGAATATTAAATACCCTTTTTATCTTTTGGGTAATACTACGTCATTCAAAGCAAGTTTTCTTCTAAATTGGAACCTTGACTTAGTTAGTATTAGTAATGGGACCAAAACATATGGTTGTCCAACAGTGACCTCCTGGAGCTTATCATGCCACAACCATTGTCAAGGTCACCTGCAATTCCTCAGGACTGATGAAAACTTTTGTTTTTTCGGATGCAGTTTTGCTCCTTCAGTTGACCTGCACCACTTAGGGGCTCTATTTATTCATTCTTCCCTCCCCTACTCACTCTGGTTGAAGTTACTTCAGAGCAATGGAGTTGATTCAATAAAAGGCGGCTAATACTTCCTGCTTGACGTTTGGAGCACCAAACTCCACACCACCTGCCACTTCGAACCAGATTCCATCCGCAACTCTTTGTTAATGCGTTTCCACCAACATTTCCGCTGCCTCTCATGTACCTTAGTAAGCCCACATGAAAATTCACCTGTTTGCAATTCAGTGCAGAAAAGTACAGTATAAGATTCAAAAATTCAAAGTACATTGATTAACAAAGTACGCAGACTTTACACAACCTTGAGATTTGTTTTCTTGCAGGCAGCTACAAAACAAAGAAACCCAATAATACCTATTTTAAAAAAAGAAAACCATCAAACAACCAATGTACAGAGAAAAAAAGAAGTGCAAACAATAAAAGTAAGCAAGTAGCATTTAGAACTGAAGTTCACAAAAGTGAGTGTGCACTTTGATGGTTGCAAACCACAGCCACAGTTTGGTGCAGAGGTGAGCAAACCTCGTGGAGCAGCGAGCTGAAGTTCACTCCTGTGTCAAGTAAAATTTGTAGAGCAGCAATTAAACCAGCCCATTCCTTACCTCCAGCCCCAACATCCTGACTTTTTCAATAAATAAATACCTAAAGTAGGAATACAGGCTGGTGGAGTTTCAGAGTTTTGGGAATTGGAGAGGTGAAATGAACCTATTAACATTTGTAAAAGAGGTGGAAATACACATTTCCAGTTACTATTAGAATCCATTTCTGAATTATTCTTCCAGTTTGTTTAAGCTATATTGATAGTTCCTAGTCTTATCATATGTCGTGGAGAGTTCATATTTTCACGGTTTTAATGAGTTGCAATAATTTTATGGAAAAAGTGCCAGAAGGATATAATGCCTCTGAATCCAGCACTCTGTGTTTCCATTTGTTGCTACAAGTGGGGTTGCAGAACAAAGGGAGGATCATTTGTTAGGTTTTCCATTTTTCCCAAAATATATCATGGGGCCATAAAGGGAGTATGAACACTGGAAGTCCTTCCAACAGCAGGCGTTATGAAATAATTTTTATAGCTGAAAGGAACAAGGGAAATAACGCAAGCCCCAAAAGTAATGGAATTGGATTAGAAAACAGGCTAGGATTTAATGTGGACGACATCAGAGCCCATCCTTGAAAATAAATTTCGCTCTCAAAATTTGGTTCTGGATTACATAAGTGGATGAAGGATATAACAGAGAAGACATTCACAAGCTGCTTCCAGATGTTGGAAACAGAATTCAATTGAAATTTGGAACATAATTTGTTAATTAATATTTATCTTTAATGTCTATGTGGCATGAGTATGCTGTGCTTCTGATGCATTGTGAAAATTACCTATGGCATTGTGTTAAGGGAATGGATAGAATTTTCCAGTGAGCAGAGCCTAGGGCCTTGAACAGCCGGGAATTAGAATAGTGCGGGACCATTCAATGGCACGTGGATGTTGGAGAAGGGGTCCTATTTAGACCATAAGACCATAAGACAAAGGAGCAGAAGTTGGCCATTCGGCCCATCGAGTCTGCTCCACCATTTTATCATGAGCTGATTCATTCTCCCATTTAGTCCCACTCCCCTGCCTTCTCACCATAACCTTTGATGCCCTGGCTACTCAGATACCTATCAATCTCTGCCTTCAATACACCCAATGACTTGGCCTCCACTACTGCCCGTGGCAACAAATTCCATAGATTCACCACCCTCTGACTAAAAAAATTTCTTTGCATCTCTGTTCTGAATAGGTGCCCTTCAATCCTTAAGTCATGCCCTCTCATACTAGACTCCCCCATCATGGGAAACAACGTTGCCATATATACTCTGTCCATGCCTTTCAACAATCGAAATGTTTCTATGAGGTCTCCTCTCATTCTTCTGAACTCCAAGGAATACAGTCCAAGAGCGGACAAACGTTCCTCATATGTTAACCCTCTCATTCCCGGAATCATTCTAGTGAATCGTCTCTGTACCCTCGCCAACGTCAGCACATCCTTTCTTAAATAAGGAGACCAAAACTGCCAACAGTACTCCAAGTGAGGTCTCACCAGCGCCTTATAGAGCCTCAACATCATATCCCTGCTCCTATACTCTATTCCTCTAGAAATGAATGCCAACATTGCATTCACCTTCTTCACCACCGACTCAACCTGGAGGTTAACCTTAAGGGTATCCTGTACGAGGACTCCCAAGTCCCGTTGCATCTCAGAACTTTGAATTCTTTCTCCATTTAAATAATAGTCTGCCCGTTTATTTCTTCTGCCAAAGTGCATAACCATACACTTTCCAACATTGTATTTAGGAGGGAAGAGAGAGATTCCAGAGCCGTGAAGCCATAAGGAGTCCTTGGGAAGGCCCAAACTGGGGGGGGGGGGGGGGGGGGGGAATACTTTTCAGAATCTCTTCAGTAATCTGAAATAAAACAGAACCTGTGGGATGAACGCAGGTCAGAAAAACAAGTATATGTTTCAGGTCCATGCTCTTTTATTAGAATTGGGAAAAATTATAAGGCACAGCAAGGGAGAGTGGCAGAGCCCTTCCAGGGCTTCGAGCCACACAGCCCAGCACCCCCCGATTTAGCCCTAGCCTAATCACAGAACAATTTACATTGACCAATAAACCTACCAACCGATAGGTGGACTGTGGGAGGAAGCCAGAACACCTGGAGGAAGTGAACACAGTCACGGAGAGAACGTACAAAGGGGTATTGAACGCGGGCCACCTGTACTATAAAGCACTATGCCAACCACCACGCTACGATGCTGCCGAAGAAAAAAAAAACAAATGAAACATGAGATACTAGAAGCGGAGATTTTATGAACCAAATAACAGAACTGGAAGGGATAAGAATGGCAGATTATCTGGAAATGTTTAGTGCCTAAGATTTATAATGTGTTTGTTTAGAAGATGTGATGGTGTTGAAATTATATTAGACTTTGTTGGGACAGTGTAGGAGGCTAAAGACCAACAATCAGAGTGGGACTGAGACTGCAAATGAATGCTTGTCCTTGTAGACTACACATAGCTGTTCTGTAAATGATCCTAAGTTCCTTTTGGTTTCTCCAGGGTAGAGGAAACCAGACTGTAAGCATTGAAGACATTCAGTAAGTTGTAAGGAGAATTACTCTCACCTAAAAGAATAAAAAGGGCAAGTGTGCATTAACTGTGTTCTGTGAGAGGGGAATAAGTACTGGTGGGGATGGAAGAACGGACCATGGCGCCACAGGTGAACACTCAGTTGAAAGGATGGGGTATATGGTAGTGGCATTGCAATAGATTTACAACCACTAATGGAATTCCTGACCTTCCAAAACCCTGACCCCTACCTCCCTCGCCCACCGTAAGACCACACGATACAGGAGCAGAATTAGGCCATTCAGTCCATTGAGTCTGCTCTGCCATTTGATTCTGGCTGATCCATTTTCCTTTCAACTCCATTCTCCTGCCTTCTTCCTGTAACCTATCATGTCCTGACTTATCAAGAATCTATCAGCCTCCACCTTAAATACACCCAGTGTCCCAGCCTCCACCGCCGCCTCTGGCAACAAATTCCACAGATTCACCACCCTCTGGCTAGAGAAACTCCTCATCTCTGTTCTAAACGGATGTCCCTCTATTCTGAGGCTGTATCTTCTGGTTCTAGACTCCCTCCACCATACGAAACATCCTCTCCATATCCACTCTATCCAGGCCTTTCAACATTTGAAAGTTTTAATGAGCTCCACCACCTGCCCCCTCCCCCCCAAATTCTTCTCCATTCCAGCAAGTACAGTCCCAGAGCCATCAAACGTTCCTCATATGATGAGTCTTTCTTTCCTGGAATCACTTTCATGAACCTCCTTTGAACCTTGTCCAATGACAGCTCATCCTTTCTTAGGTAAGGGGCCAAAATCTGTTCACAATACTCCAAGTGAGGCCTCATCAGTGCCTTAAAAGCCCCAGCATTAGATCATTGTTTTTATATTCTAGTCCTCTTGAAATGACCCGGCTGGTGGTGTAGTGGCATCAGCCTCGGACTTCGGGTCAAAAGGTCCCGAGTTTGAATCTAGCTGGCTCCCCCACATGCTTTCCATCCGTGCTGGGTTACGAGCTGCTGATCAATTTGGAAACTCACCCGGCAGAAGGCAATGGCAAACCACTTCTGTAACTTGCCTCGTACGCGGTTCCCCACTACGTCAGAGAGGCGTGAAGAGAAATCGTCCGCTAACCGGACAAACTCCAGAAGCGATGTACCTTTCCTTTCCTCTTGAAATGAATATTAGCATTGCATTTGCCTTCCTCACCACTTACTTAACCTGCAAGTTAACCTTTAGGGAATCCTGGACAAGGACTCCCAAGTCCTTTTGCACATCTGATTTTTGAATTTTCTCTCAGTTTCAAAAATAGTCTGTCTTTATTCTTTCTACTGAATTGCATAATCATACACTTCCCGACACTGTGCTCCATCTGCCACTTCTTTGCCAATTGTCCTAATCTGTCTAAGTCCTTCTGTAGCCTCCCTGCTTCTTCACAAAGTTTGTTATCCAAATTTCTGTCATCCAGATCATTGACATATCATTTAAAAAGAAGCGGCCCCAACACCAGCCACTGCAGAACACCACTGGTCCCTGGCAGCTGATCAGGAAAGGCCTCCTCTATTCCCACTCTTTGCCTCCTGCCAATTAGCCAATGCACTATTCATGCTAGTATCTTTCCTGTAATACCCTGCTAGGCAGAATCATTTGTGGCACCTTGTCGAAGACCTTCTGAGAATCCAAGTACACAACATCCACTGATTGTCTTTTGTCTATTCTGCTTGTTATTTCCTCAAATAATTCCAATAGCATATCCCTTAATAAAACCACACTGAGTTTGGCTCATTTTATCATGTGCCTCCAAGTACACTGAAATATCATCCTAACAATCAATCCCAACATCATCCCAAAACAACTGAGGTCAGGCTAATTGGTCTCTAATTTCCTTTCTTCTGCCTCCCTCTTTTCATGAAGAGTTACGTGACATTTGCAAATTTTCAGAGCTTTAGAACCATGCCAGAATCTAGTGATTCTTGAAAGATCATTACTAATGCCTCCAAAATCTCTTCAGCTACCCTGGGGTGAATTACATCTGGTCCAGGTGACTTATCTACCTTCATACCCTTCGTTTTCCCAAACACCTACCCCCTAGTAATAGCAATTGCACTCACTTCTGCTCCCTGATACTCTCGAATTTCCAGCATACTGCTAGTGTCTTCCACAGTGAAAACTAATTATTCAGAGAAAAATACTTATTCAGTTTGTCCACCATTTTTCTGTGTCCTATTCGTACCTCTCCAGCTTTATTTTTTAGCTGTCCAATATCTACTTTTACCTCTCTTTAACTGTTTATACAAATGAAAAAAAAAGTTTTGGTATCCTCCTTGATATTGTTGGCTAACTTACCTCCATATTTCATCTTTTCCCCCTTTATGGCTTTTTTTTCCCCAATTGCCTTCTGTTAGTTTTTCAAAGCTTCCCAACCCTCTAACTTCCCACTGATTTTTGCACTATTATTTGTCCCTTTTTTTTTTATTGTGGCTTTGACTTCCCTCACCATGGTTGCATCAACCTACCTTTGGCATTGTCTTCAGGATGTGTCTATTCTTCACCTTCCGAATTGCTCCCAGAAATTGTAGTCATTGCTACACCATACTTGTGTCCTCTTCTAATCAACTTTGACTAGCTCCTCTCTCATGCCTCCGTAATTCCCTTTACTTCACTTTAATGCTCATATATTTGACTTTAGCTTCTCCCTCTCAAATTGCAGAGAGAATTCCATTATATTATGAACATTGCCATCTTTTTCCTTAAGCTCCATAATCAAATCCAGTCCATTATTCAACACCCAATCCAGAATAGCTGATCCTGAAGTGGGGTCAACCACTCTGAAAAGCCATCTCACAGGCATTCTTCAAATTCTCCCTCTTAGGATCCAAAATCAGCAGCAACCTATTTTTCCCAATCTACCTGCATATTGAAATCCCCTATGACTACTGTAACATTGCCCTTTTGACATGTATTTTCTATCTCCCATTGTTCTTCGTAGCCCACATCCCGGCTATTGTCCAGATGCCTGTATTAAACTCACATCAGGGTATTTTTACCCTTGCATTTTATTAACTCTACCCACGATTCTATATCCTTTGATCCTATGTCACTTCTTTCTAAGGATTTAATTTTATTTGTTACCAATGGAGCCACTCTATCCCCTCTACCTACCACCCTGTCCTTTTGATACAAGGTGTATCCTTGGATGGTAAGCTCCCAACTATAATCCTCTTTCAGCCACAACTCAGTGATGTCCGCAACTGCACGACAAGATCGTCTACCTTATTCCATATAGTGCGTGCAATTAAATTTGTCACCTTCAGTCCTGTACTCGTCACCCTTTTCAGTTTTGTCCCCATGTTACACTGCAACTCATGCCACTGACTATCATTTTGCCCTATCATTTGCAGATAATCTTAATCAAAATATTTAAAAGGGCACCCCATTGGACATCAAGAAAGTAGGCTTTCTTCTTGATCAGTTTAAAGTTAGGGTTGACCTGAGGTAGACCTGAAATCTGGGATAACATTTCTGGAAACACTTGTATTTATTGTCCATCCCAGTTACTCTAAACTGTGTAGTTAAGAGTCAACAACACTGGTGGATCAGGACTCGCATGAAGACCGGGCCAGGTCCCAGTGGGAAATTTCCTGGATATCACATGCATCCTCTGATAGATGTTCCAACAAATTGTATCCGTTGGTTTCTCCATAAAGACAGATACTAGGCTCTCCAGTGATCATGATGTCTGTTGGTATGTTTTCCCTATGACCACATAGGTTTCCTCCAGGTCTTCTATTTTCCTTCCACATCCCAAATACATTAATTGACTCTCATATATTACCCCTGGCATTATTGGGTGATCAAAGCATCAGGGAAGAGTTACTGGGAGGGAACAATATAAAAAGCTTAGGAGGAACTCAGCAAGTCAGGCTATGGAGAGACATGGATAGTTGATATTTTGAGTTGAGACCCTTCAATCCAGGTGAAGGGACGTGACTCGATATCGACTGTCTATTTCCCTCCATAGATGATGCCTGATCCATTAAAGTCGTTCCTATGGCTTTTGCGTTACTCCAGATTCTAGCATATGCAGTCTCTTGTGTTTCCATTAATGGGAGGGAATTGGCTAAAGGAAACAACAGTGAATGAGGCTGAAGGGATTGTTCTGAGGCTCAGTGGACTGAAAGCCCTCCCTCTACATCTTAAGGAAATATGAGAATAAGAAAAAAGTGAGAATTTGGTTCAAGATTTGGCTGGAGTTCAAAAGGAAAGTATCGGGATTGTGACCTTGGTTACAATCACACTGTTTGGCTCAGTCAGCTGCAGGGACCTGACAAGGACATGTAAGATGTCAGAATTGCTAATGGTACAGAGCTCATCAGACAGAGGCAAGGACCACAGAGAGAATGCAGTGGAAATAGTCTCATGGATCGTGACCCAGTAGAACTACCTGTCAGTGAAGCAGGCAAGAAATCACTGAGATCTATCACTTGTTGCAGAAGGAATCCAATCCTACTGTACAATACCATGAGATGCAAGTGAAGAACACCCACTGGCTATCAACTTCTATAACAAGTCTCCTTCTAGCCTGTAAAAGATTACATAGGATGCTTTCAATAAAAATTGTAATGAGTCGACAGGAACATGCTGAATTCCTTCAGCCACCTGAAGTTAAGGCATTGGTGGCGTTTTAGGCCATGGCATTTACGTGCTAGGTAAAAGAACCCTTAGGAGGCAGTAATCACATTATGATTGGGTTCAACTTGAAATTTGATAAGAAGAAAGTAAATTCTAATGTAGCAGTATTTCAGTGGAGTAAAGGAAATTACAGTGATGTGAGAGAGGAGGTGGCCAAAGTAAATTGGAAGGGGATGCTGGCAGAGCTCCTGAATACAAGCCAGGTTCTTGTGGTCTGTCCAAATGATAAAAGGATTCTTCGCTCCTGGCTAGCCAGTGACACCATTCCTCCAGAGCTAACTAAACCGCAAGCAGCTCCGGATTCCTGAGGTCATAGTTTCTCTCTGCTGGGGATAGCTGCCAGAAGAAGAATGCACGTGGGTGCAGTTTACTGCCTGAAGGTGATCATTGAGACAACACTGCAACCACCCTGATGACTGAGGCGTCCTCCTTCATGATGAATGAAAGGTTCAGATTTGGAGAAACCAAGATGGGAGCTGATGTGAACCACTGTTTAAGCTGTGCAAAAGCAGCCTCCAGAAAAAAAAGAGGCCCTTGGATTTCTCAGCACTGTCAGTGGAGCTGCCACTAAGCTGAAATTCCTGACAAACTCTCAGTAGAAGTTTGCAAACCCCAGAAATCATTGGGCTTATTTGACACTGGATGATTGTGGCCAATCTCTGACTGCCTGGTTCATTGTAGGGTCCATCTTGAGATTGCCACTGGAGGTGATGAAACCTAAAAATGAAACAGTTGTCTTCGTGAAATTCATACTTCTCCGACTTGACATGAAGTCCATGAGCTAGAAGCATCTTTAAAATGTCCTGACATGAGGAATATGCTCCTACATGGATTTTTAGAAGATTAAGATATTATTCAAGTAGATGAAGGCATATTTATAGAGAGTATTCTGGAACATGTCATTTGTAAAGGCCTGAAAAACTGCTGGAGCATTCACAAGGCCGAAGGGCACAAGCAGGTACTTGTAGTGGCCTGTCGGTATCTTGAATGCAATCTTCCACTCATCACCCTCTCTATACAAACCAAATCATACACACTCTGTACCTCTACCTTAGTGAATACTCTTGATCCTTTGTGAATCTCAAAGGCAGTATTCATGAGTGGAAGGGTATAATGATTCTTGACTGTTAATGCGGTTTAATCCTCTATAAGCAATACATGACCACAGCCTCTCATCCTTCCTTTGTACAGAGAAGAAGCCTGCGCTGGCTGGTGAGGTGGAGGGCTGAATGAATCCCATCCCATAAAGAGCTTCCTTTTTACGTTCTTCCATTGCACTTCTCTCTGGACCTGAGAGTGCGTATCATCAACCATGTAGAGGGCAAGTACCAGGCAGCAGATCTATAACACAGTCATAGGGTCGGTGTGGTGGAAGAGTCGAGGCTTTCCCCTCGCTGAAGTCCTCTTTCAAGTCCTTGTATATAGAAGGAACTTTGACCAGCTCCGTTGTATCCTCCAGTGATGGCAACAAGGTGTTCCTTACATTTCCAGGAATGAGCTCCTCGGGTCTACATTTAGGAGTCTTCCCCTTAGTTGGGACGTGGTGACTGGATCCCTTGGGCTTTGGGTTACCTTGCACTGAAGTAGGTCCCCTTGCTAGTCGTTGGTCTCAGGAGAGTCTGGGGGGTCAGAACACTATGCCACAAACATACCCTTTTATAATGACTGGACCAAGCAACGACTCTCCCCTCCCTCCAGTCCAAGGATGGATTGTGCTGGGACAGCCAAGGGTACTCAAGGATCAGGGGTATGAGTAGAGAGTCAATAATATAGAGATTAATGTCTTCCAGATGGTCCCCTATCCTCATTTGCAAAACCTGATGCTGGATCTACCCCGAACCTAGCGGGCAGCCATCCAGGAGAGTTGCTTGCAGGGACTGGCTCAACTTTTGCAGCGGTATGTTAAGCTGACGGGTCCAGAAAACTACCCGCTGCCCCACAGTCCACAAAAGCCTTCACAGGCCTTAAGTTCTTACCCCATGTGAACTCCATCTTCAGCATGAAACCAGAGTTCTCACAGTCCTCCCGAAACTGGATGGTCTTACAGTTCTCCAGGCAACTTCAGCTTTAGATACTCAACCCACAGGAGACCTGCTTCCCTGCAGTAATAACAGCAGCTTGATTCTGATGCCAGGACTTCTCATCGATGGAGAGCCTTGTGCAACCGAAATGCATGGGCGAACAGTGTCCTGAGCAGGACATGGGCTGGTCACGGTCTGAGATCGGGCGGTCGAACCACAATGGATTGAGGCCAGGTTTGGGCTGGCCCTCTTCAGCCTCGTAATGTAGTCCCTCTTACACTTCACCAATTGATTGTAAAGGCAGATGGACTGGTCAAGAGGACCTCTAAGTCCCCCCTTGGCTCTCCCAAGGCGAGGGCATCCTTTCGTTTGTCCCGGAGTCCGTGGCAGTACAGAGTGGTCAAGGCTTCCCTCTTCCAACCACTCTCTTGTGTCAAAGTTCATAACCCAATAACATAGCCAGAAGCTGACTGACATCTGAGGCTCTGTTTGCACCAAAATGATGATTAAAAAACCCTTCTCATGGTGGCCATGAATTGCTCTGAATCCACACGGATCTCTAACCTTCATTCCCAATGCGCTGCAGCCTAGGCAAGGGCTCTCCTTGTCAGGAGAGAGATCATGATGGCTACTTTTTCTCACTCTGAAGGGAATCGGGACGGCTGGTGTTCAAAGACCAATGACCATTGAATATGGAAGGCAAGGATAGGAACCAGGGTCTCCTTCGAATCTCTCCAGGGTCAGAAAATGTACTAGCTCCACAGAGTGATCAACAGCCTCACCTGAATGCCTCTGGAATCCTTCTTGCAATAGCTAGTACATGGCGGCCAGGGGGGTCGTGGATCTCCAAGTACCATCTGGAAATCCTCTCGCTGTGGCTGGCCAAGCAGCTGAGAGACACTGATACCCCTCCAGATCCACGTTGGCTCAATCGTACCGCGATGAGAGTCCTTGACAAGGATGATATGGACCCAAATGCTGGAGTTTCGAAGCAAGGATTGACAGACCGGATGAAACTAGATCAAGAACTGACAACAAAACAAACATGAGATGAAATCACTAGTAGACTTATGATTGAGCATCGAACACTTCAGGTGCTCTTTAAATAATCAATTCTTGGCACCCAAAGCATGATTGCCAATTATCGGGACCATCCTGACCCCTTAACAGGGCTGCAACAGCTAAGCATACTCCAGAGAGTTAGAGCATCTAAATCCCGGAAACTGGCACAGTTGGGAACATCTTGTGACACAAAACCCTGGAGGAACCCAGCATCAGGCAACATCTATGGAAGTGAATAGTTGATGTTTCAGGCCAAGCCCCTTCTTCAGGACTGGAAAGGAGGGTGGATGATGGCAGAATAAAAAGGGTGGGGAGGGGGAGGAGGATAACTAGAAGATGATAGGTGAAGCCAAATGGATGGGAAAGGTAAAAGGCTGGAGAGGAAGGAATCTGATAGGAGAGGAGAGTGGATCATAGGAGAAAGGGAAGGAGGAGGGGACCCAAAGGGAGTTGATAGACAGGTGAGAAGAGGTAAGAGGCCTGAGTGGGGAATAGAAGAAGAGAGAGGGGGAGAGAATTTTTCTTACTGGAAGGAGAAATCAATATTCATGCCATCAAGTTGGAGAGTACCCAAATGGAATTTAAGGTGTTGATCCTCCATCCTGAGGGTGGCCTCATCATAGTACATCATAGACAAACATGTCAGAATGAGAATGGGAATGGGAATTAAAATGTTTGGCCACCAGGAAGTTCTGCTTTTGGCGGCTGGAGAAGAGGTCCTTGACGAAGCAGTCTCCCAATTTACAATGGGTGTCACCATTGCAGAGGAGGTCACATCGGGAGCACCGGACACAATAGACGACCCCAGCAGATCCGTAGGTAAAGTTCACAGGTACAGTTTATCAAGTTCAAGTGTATTGCCATTCAACCCATATTCATGTACATCACCAAATGAAACAACGTTCCTCCAGACAAAGGTGCATAACACATACATATAACTGACACACAAGGTTTAAAGTAATACTACCACAAATAAATTAATACATAATAAGGTGCATTTATGACACAAGCTAAAAAGTAAACAGTATAATGCTACGGGTGCTTAATACGTGATGAGACCTGGGTGGTGGCAGGGAGTTCAATAGTCTTATGGCCAGGGGAAAGAAGCTGTTTCTCCTCCTAACAGTTCTTGTCCTAATGCTACAGTTCCTCCAACCTGATAGTAGGGTGTCAAAGAGATGGTTGGATGGATGGGAGGGATCATTGGAAATGCTGAGCGTCCTGTGTACACAGCGCTCCCGATAAATATCTCTGATGATCCCGATGATCCTCTCAGCTGTCTTTTCAATCCTTTGTAGGGACTTGAATTGAATTGAATGAATTGACTTTTATTTCTTACATCCTTCACATACATGAGGAGTAAAAATCTTTATGTTCCATCTCTGTCTGAATGTGCGATGTGCAAATTATAGTAATTTGTAATAAATAGTATGTACGGTAAGATATACTACAGAACAGTCAATATAGCTTAGAAATACAATTGTATCTGTGTGAATTAATCAGTCTGATGGCCTGGTGAAAGAAGCTGTCCCGGAGTCTGTTGGTCCTAGCTTTAATGCTGTGATACTACTTCTCGGATGGTAGCAGCTGGAACAGTTTGTGGTTGAGGTGAAACAGGTCCCTAATGATCCTTCAGGTCCTTTTTACGCACTTGTCACTGTAATTGTCCTGAATAATGGGAAGTTCACATCCACATATGTGCTGGGCTATCCACACCACTCTCTGCAGAGTCCTGCAATTGAGGGAAGTACAGTTCCCATACCAGGCAGTGATGCAGGCTGGCAGGCAGGATGCTCTCTCTCAGTTGTGCCCCTGTAGAAAGTCCTTAAGATTTGAGGACTCATGCCGAACTTCTTCAGCCGTCTGAGGTGAAAGAGGCACTGTTGTGCTTTTTTCACCACACAGCCAGAATGTACAGACTAAGTAAGATCCTCGGTGATGTATATACTGAGGAACCTGAAGCTGTTCACCCTCTCAACCCCAGATCCAATGATGTCAATAGCAGTGAGCCTGTCTCTGTTCCTTCTGTAGTCCACAACCAGCTCCTTTATTGTCAGATGGTTTGTGATCAGATGCCTTGCAATTCCCATACCAGTTGGTGATGCTGCTGGTCAGGGCACTCTCAAAGGAATTCCTGTAAAAAATGGTTAAAGTGGGGGGTGGGAGGGAAGGGAAATCTCCTCAGGAAGTGGAGACATTGCTGTGCTTTCTTGATTAAACAGTGGTGCTGAGGAACCAGGTGAGATAATCTGTTAGATTAGATTCAACTTTATTGTCATTGTGCCAAGTACAGATACAAAGCCAACGAAATGCAGTTAGCATCTAATCAGAAATGCAAAGGAATAGTGTTATTTACAAAATAACTCCTAAATAAAAAGTAAGTGCTACAGCGCACAAATATAAAAGTACTGAGACAGTCCAATATGGGTGTAATACTGTTTAGCGCTGTGATGTGAGGTTCAGCAGGGTCACAGCCTCAGGGAAAAAGCTCTTCTTGAGTCTGCTGGTGCAGGAGCGGAGGCTCCTGTAGCGCCTACTGGATGGGAGGAGAGTAAAAAGTCCATGCCGAACTAAAGTCAGTGAACAGCATTCTGATGTAAGAGTTATGGGCGCTCCCAGAAACCTGATGTTTCTAACCCTAACTCTCTCCAAGGAGGAGCCATTTACATGCAGTGAGGAGCAGTCAGCCTGCACCTTCCTAAAGTCCACAGTCACCTCTTAAAGACTGATTTATACTTGTGCGTACTAGCTTACGCCGCAGCCTACGCAAGTAGGCTACGCCATTGTAAGCATTTGTACTTGTGCGTTGGTGTGTCTGCGTCGCTCTGCAATTCACCGCCAAATCACTAGTTGGCGGTGGGGTTTCTATGCCACTGTGTTGAGTTTCTTCGTGTTGACACTCAACACGAAGAAACTCAAACTTCAAACAATGGCGACTGAAACTGAAGGAGGGTGAATTTTCTGTGCTTGTCCGGCCACTGAGAGACATGGATGAGGAAATGCATTTCAAATATTTTCAGATGTTGGCAGGTAGATTTGACGATTTGGTTCATCGTCTCCAACCATTTATTTCGCATCAGTGTACGCACAGTGTACTCAGAGACTGGCAATCACCATTCGAGTTTTAGCTTCAGGTGGAAGTCAACAGGCTGTAGCAGCTAGCTACAAACTGGCATCAAGCACAGGGTCCTCCATAATTTCAGAGGTCTATAAAGCTTTATGGAAAGCATTGCAGTCAGAGTTCCTTCCCTGCCCTTCGGTCGCCCAATGGGAACCTGGGAGGAAATGCGATGCTACCAAGCGGATCAATCACAGTTGTTTTGGTCTGCTTCGCAGTGACACATAGTTACATTTTGGGAGAGGTGCGCGTTAGGCTACGGCAGAGGGTTCGGCGTAGATACAGCGTAGGCAGACATCCCACCTCTCCCGGAAGTTCCGGGAGTCTCCCGCATATTAATAGTGGCTCCCTGATGCCCGCAAATTATGTACAATGTTCCAGAAATTGATTTTTCTGAGAGCGAGCGTGAGAGAGAGAGCGAGAGAGCGAGCGCAAGAGCAAGAAAGCAAGCGTGAGTGAGAGCAACCACGAGAGAGAGAGAGCGCGAGGAAGCAAGCAAGCGCGAGAGAGAGCGAGAGAGTTCCAAAAAACGTCAGAGTGGCAGAGTGTTCCAAAAAAAGAAAATATAAAACGTACATCACCCCAGACTACACTAAAGTGTACCCCTGCCTCGTAGGGGTCAAAAATAATGACAGTGTTGCTCGCTGCACTGTTTGCAACAGTGACTTTTCTATTGCCCATGGTGGGTTAAAATGTAAAAGACAGGTTGAGGTGAATTTAATAGGTGGCATTCGTTCATTAGCATAGCTAACGTTATTTAAACTAGCTGGCCAGCTGCTAAGGAGCTACTCTATTGCAGACATCCCACATCTCCCGGGAGTCTCCCGCAAATTGATGGTGCTACCTCCCTGAAATGAGTTTTTGCAGGGTGGGATGTCTGCGTAGGGTTCGCGGCTACGCCGTATGGCGTACATTTGACGCACAAGTATACATCAGCCTCTAGTCTTGTCCACGATAAGACTCAAGTTGTGCTCGCACCATTCTACCAGCTGCTCCACCTCCACTCTGTATGCTGTCTCATCGACATTGTTCATAAGGCAGTTGATGATACCGTTTGAACCGGATCTAGCAGTGCAGTCATGCATCAGCAGTGTGAACAGCAGCAGGCTAAGTACACAGCCCTGGACAGCACTGGTGCTCAGCGTGATAGAGCTAGAGATGTTGCTGCCAACACGAACTGACTGTGGTCTTTCTGTCAGGAAAGCACTTTGATAATAAATTTACTTTGATGTCAACTATACCTACTAAATCTTTCCAGCCTGATCCCTTCTTAGTTTTGCTTTTTTCTCAGTTGCATTTAGATTGGCTCCAGCCACAAGCCATCCACTTTAAGAGGTGATAATTACCACTTAGTAGGTGAAAGGTATCCCATAGGCTGGTCCTCAGCTTGTGCTCACAATGAGAGCTCGAGTGGAATTTTCCCTGAGGGCAATTTGCGCTGTGTTAGGAAGCTGCTGGCGTGAACATTCCCTTCCCTGCTGAATCAGAAACTTGGTAGAAGGCTCGGCCCTTTCCTGCTTCTCTCACAGTAACAGTGAAATAGTTGATGTGATCTCATCACCACAGGACTTAGAATAAGGACAGCCTATGAACGCTGGTGTGAGTGGTGTGGCCATTCACAACCAAGTGTGGCGCTTAGGGCTGTGCTCACTGTTGACTGTGGATCATTGCTCGGGATTGGCAGTGCCCGCTCCATGCTTTGAAAGACCCAGAGCCTGCTGTCCCTCACGGAACGTCACGGTGGATGTGACGAAAGAAAACATACCTGCTTTGTCTGGCCACACAGCTTCCCCCGGCCCTGAGAATCTCCATGGTGACAAGTCTGATGACTCAGATTTACTGTGTGGTCCAGGGCTGTGTAGCCCTGTGCCACACAGAGGTCACATGATTTGCCTTAGTCCGCTTGGCACTAGTCTTCTAAAGGCAGCCGCTGCATGTTGCTTCAGCCTATTTCATAAGACCATAAGACATAGGAGCAGTATTCGGCCATTCAACCCATCATTTGCTTAGCCACTCCATCATGGCTGATTTACTATCCCTCTCAAATCCATTCTCCTGCCTTCTCCCCATAACCTTTGATGCCCCGATTAATCAAGAACTTATCAAGCTCCACATTAAGCATACCCAATGACTTGGCCTGCACAGCCATCAGAGGCAATGAATTCTACAGACTCACCATCCTCTGGCAAAAGAAATTTTTCCTCATCTGTTCTAAATGGACGTCCCTCATTTCTGAGGCTGCGTCCTTTGGTCCTAGACTCCCCCACTATAGGAAACATCCCCTCCACACCCACTTTATCCGAATCTTTCAACGTTCAAGATCCCTCCTCATTCTTCTAAACTCCAGTGAGTACAGGCCCTTTCATTCCTGGGATCACTTTTGTGACCCTCCCCTGGGCCTTCTCCAATGCCAACACATCTTTTCTTAGGTAAGGGGCCCAAAGCTGCTCACAATACTCCAAGTGTGGTCTGACCAATGCCTTATGAAGCCTCAGCATTACATCCTTGCTTTCGTATTCTAGTCCTCTCGAAATGAATGCTAACATTGCATTTAGCTTCCTTACCATCGACTCAACCTGCAAGTTGACCTTTAGGGAAGCCTATGCAGGAACTCCAAACTCCCTCTTGACCTTTGATTTTTTAAATTTTCTCCCCATTTACAAAATAGTCTACACATTTATTTATTTTGCCAGAAGTGCATGATAATTCACTCCCCTTAATTGTATGTAATCTACCACTTTTGCTCATTCACCAATCTGTCTAAGTCCTTCTGCAGACATCCTGCTCTATCAGCACTATCTGCCCTTCTACCTGTCTTAGTATCGCCTGCAAACTTGGCCACAAAGCCATCAATTCCTGCATCCAAATCATTGACATAAATCATGAAAAGGAGAGGTCCCGACACTAACCCCTGCAGCACAACACCGGTCAACGGAAGCCAACTAGAAAAGGGCCCCTTAATTCCCACTCTTTGTGTCCTGCCAGTCAGGCAATTATCCATCCATTTTAGTACATTTCGTAATACCATGCTCTCTTATTTTGCTAAGTAGCCTCACAGATAGCAACTTTTAAAAGGCTTTCTGAAAATCCATATAAACAACATCCACTTACTCTCCTTTGTCTATCTTGCCTGTTATTTCCTCAAAGAATTCCACATTTATCAGGCAAGGTTTCCCCTTTAGAAAACTATGCTGATGTTGGCCTGTTTTATCATGTGCCTCCATGCAGCTGAAACCTCATTCTTAATAATTAACTCCAACATTTTTCCGATCACTGAAATCAGGCTAACTGGCCTATAATTTCCTTTCTTCTGACTCCCTCCCTTCTTAAAGAGTGAAGTGACATGTGCAGTTTTCCACTCCTCAGGAACAATTCCCAAATCTAGTGATTTTTGAAAGATTAATACTAATGCCTCCACAACCTTTTCAGCTACCTCTTTCAGATCCCTGGGGTGCAGTCCATCTGGCCCAGGTGACATATTCATCTTCAGACCTTTCAGCTTCCAAAGCACCTTATTCTTTAAGTAAATGCAACATCAAATTCTGACCCCTGACATTCTCACATTTCTAGCATTCTGTTAGTATCTTCCACAGTGAAGACCGACACTAAATACTGTTACGTACCCCGTAACTGGGTTGCCAAACCAGCAGAAATGGATCACTCAGTTGGAGTCTGGATTACTAGAACTAAGAAAGTTTTATTAAAGAAACAAGCAACACAGTAATCGAAAGGATAATAAATGCAACAGTTCAGCAATGATAAACACACATGTGCACAGAATTAAGATAACAGCATCAATCAAGCTCTATCGTTGTCTAGGGGTAAATGACCAATTTCAAAGTGACACAGAAGTCCAGTTCAATTTAGTTCAGTTCACAGTAATCGTTGCCATGGCGATGGACAATGTGGGGGGAGGGAGAGAGAGAACGAGAACGACTGATCATTCAGAAACGGCTTCCACTCACAGACCGGCAATATTGGTCATAAGCAGCTTTCGGGCGGATCCTTTGTGATGTCACCTGAGGTCACCGACTATGACCCCTCCTCCAGATGCGGTCGATCCTCTGCAGTGAACCCGGCACCCAAGCGAGGGTGGACACACACCGGGTTCCCGCTGATCGTATCTTTCCACCCTGTGCGTTTATGGCCCGGTACTTCCCACCGACTTGTGGGAGGCGCACCGCTTCCAGGGTCTCATTACCTTGGGTGTCGTGTGTGTCCTGCCTTAGCGAACCTGTCCCTTTTTATCCCCCTGCTGGGGTATCGCCTGTCCATCACTTCAAACAGTTCAGGGTTCAAAGAGGGGAGCCGCTCCAGACAGCTCTCTCTCCCGTCCCTTCATTACACATCTCCAGATCGCCTGTCCATCACTTCAAACAGTTCAGGGTTCAAAGGGGGAGCCGCTCTAGACAGCTCTCTCTCCCGTCCCTTCATTACACATCTCCAGATGCTGCTTCATTGTTCCTTATCTCTCCTTCCCCTGAGGACAGGTGGCAGACCAACTGCTGATGCCACTGGTGCTAACCCAGGCCAGCAAACATCTTAATTTATGTGTATTCTCGTCACAATACTTAATAAGTTCCTCTGCCGTTTCTTTGTTCCCCATTACCACCTCTCCAGTGTCATTTTCCAGTGGTCTAATATCCATTCTTCTCTCTCTTTCTATATATCTGAAAAAATGTTTTGTATCCTCTTTTATATTATTGGCTAGCTTAACATCATATTTTATCTTTTGTCTCCTTATGGCTATTTTAGTTACCTTCTGTTGGTTTTTAAAAACTTCACCAAATTTCTAATTTCCCATTATTTTTTAACATAGAAACATAGAAAATAGGTGCAGGAGTAGGCCATTCGGCCCTTCGAGCCTGCACCGCCATTTATTATGATCATGGCTGATCATCCAACTCAGAACACCGCCCCAGCCTTCCCTCCATACCCCCTGACCCCCGTAGCCACAAGGGCCATATCTAACTCCCTCTTAAATATAGCCAATGAACTGGCCTCAACTGTTTCCTGTGGCAGAGAATTCCACAGATTCACCACTCCCTGTGTGAAGAAGTTTTTCCTAATCTCGGTCCTAAAAGGCTTCCCCTCTATCCTCAAACTGTGACCCCTCGTTCTGGACTTCCCTAACATCGGGAACAATCTTCCTGCATCTAGCCTGTCCAATCCCCTTAGGATCTTATACGTTTCAATCAGATCCCCCCTCAATCTTCTAAATTCCAACGAGTACAAGCCCAGTTCATCCAGTCTTTCTTCATATGAAAGTCCTGCCATCCCAGGAATCAATCTGGTGAACCTTCTCTGTACTCCCTCTATGGCAAGGATGTCTTTCCTCAGATTAGGGGACCAAGACTGCACACAATACTCCAGGTGTTGTCTCACCAAGGCCTTGTAAAACTGCAGTAGTACCTCCCTGCTCCTGTACTCAAATCCTCTCACTATAAATGCCAGCATACCATTCGCCTTTTTCACCGCCTGCTGTACCTGCATGCCCACTTTCAATGACTGGTGTATAATGACACCCAGGTCACGTTGCACCTCCCCTTTTCCTAATCGGCCACCATTCAGATAATAATCTGTTTTCCTATTTTTACCACCAAAGTGGATAACTTCACATTTACCCACATTAAATTGCATCTGCCATGAATTTGCCCACTCACCCAACCTATCCAAGTCACCCTGCATCCTCTTAGCATCCTCCTTACAGCTAACACTGCCACTCAGCTTCGTGTCATCCGCAAACTTGGAGATGCTGCATTTAATTCCCTCATCCAAGTCATTATTATATATTGTAAACAACTGGGGTCCCAGCACTGAGCCTTGCGGTACCCCACTAGTCACCGCCTGCCATTCTGAAAAGGTCCCGTTTATTCCCACTCTTTGCTTCCTGTCTGCTAACCAACTCTCCACCCACACCAATACCTTACCCCCAATACCGTTTGCTTTAAGTTTGCACACTAATCTCCTGTGTGGGACCTTGTCAAAAGCCTTCTGAAAATCCAAATATACCACATCCACTGGTTCTCCCCTATCCACTCTACTAGTTACATCCTCAAAAAATTCTATGAGATTCGTCAGACATGATTTTCCTTTCACAAATCCATGCTGACTTTATCCGATCATTTCACCGCTTTCCAAATGTGCTGTTATCACATCCTTGATAACTGACTCCAGCAGTTTCCCCACCACCGACGTTAGGCTTATATCCCCTCTCTTTTGCTTTTATGCTGTATTTGACTTCTCTTCTCAGCCATAGTTACCTCATCTCCCCCCTCCCACCCCCCAGTATACTTCTTCATCTTTGGGATGTATCTTTCCTGCACTTTCTGAAATTCCCCCATAAATGCCAGCCATTGTTGTTCTGCTGTCATCCCTGCTAGTGTCCCCTTCCAATCAATTTTTGTCAGCTGCTGTCTCATGCCTCTATAATTCCCTTTACTCCACTGTAATACTGATACATTCAATTTTATCTTTTTCTTCTCAAACTGCAGGGTGAATTCTATCATATTATGATCACTGTCTCCTAAGGGTTCCTTCATCTTAAACTCTCAAAACAAATCTGATTCATTACACAGCACCCAATCCAGAATTGCCGTTTTGCTGGAGGGCTCATCTACAAGCTTCTCTTAAAAGTTATAGGCATTCTATAAATTTCCTCTCGTGGGACCCAGCACCAAACGGATTTTGCCAGTCTACCTGCCTATTGAAATCCTCCACGATTATCACAAGATTGCCCTTTTCACAGGCCTTTCTATCATCTATTATAATTTGTAGCCCACGTCTTGGCTTCTGTTTGGAGGCCTGTACATAACTCTTATCAGGGTGCATTTACCCTTGCACTTTGTTAACTCTAACCAGAAGGATTGTGCACCTTTGTTCCATTGCTGTGTTTTTGAGCCAGTGTCTTTGTAGAGCAGTGCAACTGAGTTTTTAAACTTAATGCCTTTTTTAAACTTAAATGGTGTACCCACGTATGAGGGCCAAAAGCACAATGATGAGTCAGTATTATTCATTTACTTATTTGTTAATTTACAGGGTTTGTCTTCTTTTGCACATTGGTTGTTTGTCTGTCTTTGCCGGTGTGTAGCTTTTCATGGATTCTATTGTATTTCTCTTTTCAACTGTGAATGCCTGCAAGAAAATGAATTTTACTGTAGTAGATGGTGACATATACGTGTTTTGATAATACATTTAATTTGAACTTTGAACTTCTGAAGCAGAGCTAACTTGAGGCACCAGTGTAAACAGTTGAATATAAATGGGAGACCTAACTTAATTAAAATGAAGCTTCCTGGTCAATTTACTGGCAATGGCCCACCCACATGATCATGAAGGTGCAGTTGGTGCTACTTTTAGCTCAAAAGGTGAGCCAAGGCAAACTACTGCCCCTTCATGTCAGGGATGTGGGAAAACCACCGTGTCATAGCAGAGCAAAACCATCAGCACAAGTGTCCCATTCAAACTGAGTCATATTTATTCTTAGTGACGTTAATGCAAGTTCCAGACCCACACATTTACCAGAGTCAAATACATACTACAGCTATAAAAAGCTCAGAAATCATTGCTAAGTACCTTTCACAACGGAAACTCTGCACACCCAAATCTGTGTGCATACGCCTAATTTTCCACACATAACTGATAAGTCACAAAATTAGCTGTAAGCAGGTAACACCCTACAATCAAGCAGATGAGACATATTTTTGTCAGTTTCAGCGACAAAGCTAAAGGTTAATCTACTGACATTTAAAAGTCATTTAATTGTAAAACTGTCACTGACTTTGTTTCTGACAACAGTTTTCTTAAAAAATCAATTACTTGGCTACTGAGTTTTTGGACAACTGAAGTAAAGGTCTGCCCCAAGCCCCAATCACTCTGATTGGCCGTTATTTAAAACTCAACCCACCACTCACACATCTTTCTCCTTTTTGACCATGAAATTAACTTCTGGATACTCCAAAACAAATTAATAATGACATGCTTCTTATTGCAAATGTCCAACCATGTCTTAGATGATTTTCTACTTGGATCTCCTTGCATGCATTTGTAACCATTTGACATACTCTCCTGGTCAGTCTCCCACTTTCCATCCTGTGTCAGTATGAGCTCAGCTAAGCTAAAATTCTGGTTCTCTGTTGTTACTCACACCGAGACCAATGCATCCATCACATTTGCTGACTTACGTTGACGTAGAGACGAAGTTAAGTTTGAGTTTAATTGTCATTCAGCTAAATGAAAGAGCGATCCTCTGGTGCCATATTACCAACGGTCACACACAGCACATAGAGTTGCGATAACATATAGCACATAGAGTTAGGATAGCAGAAAAGCATACAGTCACAAAAATATAATATAACCTAGTCTCTGGGTGGCATGGCCTGCAGATTGATGGTGAATGGGACGTTATTCTGGAGCCATGTTTCTGCAAATACAAGCATGTAGCAGTTCCTCATCATGCACTAGTGCAGCCACAGATGAACACAATCCAGTTTGCCTTCCAGCAAGTAAACACCAGAAAGCAGTGCCGATAGGAGGGCCAGCCTCCAACCCGGCAGATTCCAGCATGCCCACAAAGGCCTTTGTTCTCTGCTCCCCTGCCACCAGCATCTCCTCTCCTGGGTGGCTGCAACAGGCAACACCGTGGCATGAGGGCCTGGTCCACGTAACAACCAAGGCAACACAACTCCCCTGCTGTTGGTGTCGCTAATGAACCAATGAACCGGACTTTCAGTTTTCTACATTAACAATGTCCAATGTCCATTGTGATTTTGCATCACAATAAAAAGGCCTAAAACAACCATTTGCACTGTTTGTTGGACCACACACCACCTCTACACAACAACAGTCCGGGCAACAGCATGGTATGCAACAAGTCCAACTCCATCACTATTCAGCAACTTGCTAATGAGGTAGGCTTGCAGTACTTGATGCTCTTAATATCCAGTAACATTATGCAATCATAAAAAAAGATGTAAAAGACAATCACACTACTGGTTGAACTCAGAGAGGCTGCTGTGACCATGCACATCGTCATTTTATTGAAAAAGAAAACAACTAGCAATGCCTTCATTTTAAAACTGACATTCTTATTTTCGAATCTCTCTGTGGTCTCCCCTTTTCAATTGTCACAACTTTCTTCATCCTCACAACCAAAGATTGTTGGGAGCTTCTGGTCTCTTGCACATCCTGATTTTGATCACCATGGCATTGCTTCTCCTGCTTTGAGATGGCCTGAAGCTCATGTACTCTTTTAGAACTGTTCCAATGCCCCCTCTATTCCTTAGAATTATCTTAACCTATGGACTGCAGTTCCTTTCTCACCCATTCTCAGTGGAAAAAGCCTACTTCTATTTACCCCCTTCATAATTTTGTATACCTCATTCAAATCTCCCCTCATTCTCCTACATTCTATGGAATAAAGTCTTAACCTATTCAACCTTTCCCTATAGCTCAGGTCCTCAAGTTGTGACAACATCCTTGTAAATTTTCTCTGCACTCTTTCAAGCTTATTGATATTTTTCCTGTAAGTAGGTGACCAGAAATGCACACAATACTCCAAATCTGGCCTCACTAATGTCTTATGCAAATTTAGGCTGACATCCAAGCACCTGCAC
This sequence comes from Mobula birostris, assembly GCF_030028105.1. Taxonomy (NCBI): domain Eukaryota; kingdom Metazoa; phylum Chordata; class Chondrichthyes; order Myliobatiformes; family Myliobatidae; genus Mobula; species Mobula birostris. Next base: position 43,308,344 of record NC_092375.1, on the reverse strand, counting down.
TCAGTACTCAGATTTATGAAGACCAATATGCCAAAAGCTTTCTTTACAGCACTATTTAACCATGATGCCACTTTCAAGCAATTATGGATCTGTATTGCTAGACCCTTATGTTCTGCCACACTCCTCAGTACTTTTTGTACCCTGGTTTATCCTTCCAAAGTGCAACACCTGGCACTTGTCGGCATTAAATTCTATCTGCCATTTTTCAGCCCATTTTCCCAGATGGTCCAGATACAGCTTTAAGCTTTGGTACCTTTTTTGCTGTCCACTGTGCCCCTAATCTTGGTTTCTTCTGCCAGGTTGCTCTTCCAGTTTACCACATTATCATCCAGATCATTAACATAGATAACTAAGAAACAGCACATCCATCACCGACCCTGAGGCACAGGTCTAGTCAGAGAGGAGACTATCTACTACCACTCTGGCTTCTCCCACTGCCCTTTAACAATTCCTTGGAATCCTTTGATTATGTATAACTTAGGTTTTAGTCAGTAAGGATAAAAATCCTGAAATGAAGATAGAAAGGTGCGTAAAATGGATTTTTTGAAAAATACATGACTCAATTCCAACATGGGAGATAAGGAGATGGCAGAGGAACTGAACGAGTATTTTGCATCAGTCTTCACTGAGGAAGACATCAGCAGTATACCGGACACTCAAGGGTGGCAGGGAAGAGAAGTGTGCGCAGTTACAATTACGACAGAGAAAGTACTCAGGAAGCTGAATAGGCTAAAGGTCGATAAATCTCCTGGACCAGATGGAATGCACCCGCGTGTTCTGAAGGAAGTAGCTGTGGAGATTGCGGAGGCATTAGCGATGATCTTTCAAAAGTCGATAGATTCTGGCATGGTTCCGGCGGACTGGAAGATTGCAAATGTCACTCCGCTATTTAAGAAGGGGGCAAGGAAGCAAAAAGGAAATTATAGACCTGTTAGCTTGACCTCGGTGGTTGGGAAGTTGTTGGAGTCGATTGTCAAGGATGAGCTTACAGAGTACCTGGAGGCATATGACAAGATAGGCAGAACTCAGCATGGATTCCTTAAAGGAAAATCCTGCCTGACAAACCTATTACAATTTTATGAGGAAATTACCAGTAGGCTAGACAAGGGAGATGTAGTGGATGTTGTATATTTGGATTTTCAGAAGGCCTTTGACAAGGTTCCACACATGAGGCTACCTAACAAGATAAGAGCCCATGGAATTATGGGAAAGTTACATAGGTGGATAGAGCGTTGGCTGATTGGCAGGAAACAGAGAGTGGGAATAAAGGGATCCTATTCTGGTTGGCTGCCAGTTACCAGCGGTGTTCCACAGGGGTCCGTGTTGGGGCCGTTTGTTTTTACATTGTACATCAACGATTTGGATTATGGAATACATGGCTTTGTGGCTAAGTTTGCTGATGATATGAAGATAGGTGGAGGGGCCGGTAGTGCTGAGGAAACAGAGAGTCTGCAGAGAGACTTGGATAGGTTGGAAGAATGGGCAGAGAAGTGGCAAATGAAGTACAATGTTGGAAAGTGTATGGTTATGCACTTTGGCAGAAAAAATAAATGGGCAGACTATTATTTAAATGGAGAAAGAATTCAAAGTTCTGAGATGCAACGGGACTTGAGAGTCCTCGTACAGGATACCCTTAAGTTAACCTCCAGGTTGAGTCAGTAGTGAAGAAGGTGAATGCAATGTTGGCATTCATTTCTAGAGGAATAGAGTATAGGAGCAGGGATGTGATGTTGAGGCTCTATAAGGTGCTGGTGAGACCTCACTTGGAGTACTGTTGGCAGTTTTGGTCTCCTTTTTTAAGAAAGGATGTGCTGACGTTGGAGAGGGTACATCGAAGATTCACTAGAATGATTCCGGGAATGAGAGGGTTAACATATGAGGAACGTTTGTCCGCTCTTGGACTGTATTCCTTGGAGTTTAGAAGAATGAGGGGAGACCTCATAGAAACATTTCGAATGTTGAAAGGCATGGACAGAGTGGATGTGGCAAAGTTGTTTCCCATGATGGGGGAGTCTAGTACGAAAGGGCATGACTTAAGGATTGAAGGGCACCCATTCAGAAAAGAAATGCAAAGAAATTTTTTTCGTCAGAGGGTGGTGAATCTATGGAATTTGTTGCCACAGGCAGCAGTGGAGGCCAAGTCATTGGGTGTATTTAAGGCAGAGACTGATATAAGTATCTGAGTAGCCAGGGCATCAAAGGTTATGGTGAGAAGGCAGGGGAGTGGGACTAAATGGGAGAATGGATCAGCTCATGATAAAATGGCAGAGCAGACTCGATGGGCCAAATGGCTGACTTCTGCTCGTTTGTCTTATGGTCTTATAAAAATCAATCAAAACGAAAATCATGGACTTATTGTATTCCGCAATGTCTGTGATTTTCCTCTCCTTCCAACGTGTGTTTGACAAGTATGCTCAACCTGTGCAAAGGCATCCAATGACATGCAACGAAATGGAAAGACCTTTCACCTGAACTGAGAGAGGATTACTTCAGCTGTACATGGAAAAGATCTGTCTGAGTCGGTTCTTGGCTGTGAGGATTAATATTAAGTGCCAACTTTAGGAATCTGCCTTTGTGGCAAAGTACTGAGCTCCCCACTGCTTTCATGATCCTCAGACGCCTGCTCCTGGTTTCCTGAATTTTCTAGTACATCTGCTTTTCTTCCGCACACCATATGAAGGCGCTCACGTTTCCACTACCACCTCAGTGTCACAGCATGAAACAGGATTTTATGGAGAAGAGCATGTGTGGTCCCTGCACTACAAAACTTCTCATGTCAATTGAAGAATTGCTATGAATAAACATACATGTACAGGTGTTACATTAAATAGATTTTTATTACTACATATATTCCTGCTAAACATTCATTAAAGGTCAATTTACTGTATTAGAACCACTTGTTTTTAACGCAGATAAAAAGATGTAACAAAGTGAAACAAATGATCATCAGTTGTCTTATCAAAGGAAAGCTGCACTAGTCTCAAAAGACCGCCTGAGCATGAAGTGATTGCTGGAGTTTTTTACTTGGGTGTAGCACAGCAGATATGTGTTCATGTGAACTCAATCTGTCTGTTCGGTTCATTGCAAAACTCAGGCACAACATTAGTGACACTCGTCATTATATTTCCCATGGAAGGTATATGCAGAGATTAAAGCTTTGGATAAAAGCTGCATTTTCTCAGAAGAATACCAAAGGCATACTGCAAAGCAATGGATAAATGTAAAATTAGCTCATTGTACTGGGCTTGTAATTTGCTATGGGTCTGAACTAGGGGCATTGGTCATGATAAGTACCATTAAGTAATATTCACTTGAAGTACTTCTTATAACTCTCATGCAAATTGTGTCCACATGGATTCACCATGGATCCTGTTGAACTACAGTGGTCAGTAGATTTTAGTAATTCCATGTGGTGATAATCTAAATCAGCCCAAGTTCCTGGAAGTGTGCTTCTGTGGTAGCATTTCTGATGTGAATGATTCAGAAATGTGCAATGCAAATATTCAGTAGATGACTCATCATGCCTGTGGTCACATCCCACAGATGAAAACTGCGTAATTATACATCACCTCAAGTTGTTGGGTTTTAACTCGTGTATTTTACAAACAGGCATCAAGGTAAATTGTAGCACAAGACCAGTTTGGGTTGCTGTCCAGCTAACAAACATCAGACTATGAGACAGAGTGACAACGCTGGGTGGGAATGGCATTCATTCATTCAAAATCCCAGTGAGGAACATACAGAATCCTCAGGGAAACACATGGATTGGTTATCTGATTGTAACCAGTGAAGAATTTCAACTGGTTGCCTAACGTTACCAGCAAAAAGTGCCAAACTATATTCTCATGCCCACAGCTTAATTAAACAGTCATTTGCCCCATAGAGTAGTGTGCCAGCCTATGGCCAGATCAGCTCTGTAGAATGTGCTTGTCGATTGCCCAGTAGACCGATGGTAGTTTCTGACTCTCCTGGAAGGACGTGATAGTCCTCATGGTGTGAACCATTTTTCAGATGCTCTGAGACACAGGGTATTTCATATCTGAAATGTTGGCACTGTTGCAAAGGTAGGGGAAAAGTTGATGCAAGAGACTCTGCAGATGTGGGAATTCTTAAGTTACACATAAAAAATACTGGAGGACTCAGCAGCTCAGGCAGCATTAATGGAGAGAAATAAACAGTTGACATTTTGGACTGAGACACTTCATCAGGAGGTAGAGTCATTGTGTCCTAGAGCACCACAGCTCAGAAACCAGCCCTTCGGCCCATCTAGTCCATGCCGAACTATTATTCTTGCCAGACCCACCAACCTGCATCTGGACCATAGCCCTCCATACCCCTCCCAACCATTGGTAGCTCGTTCCACACTCTCACCACACTCTGAGTGAAGAAGTTGCCCTTCATGTTCCCCTTCAACATTTCACCTTTCACCCTTAACCCATTAGATCTAATTTTAGTCTCTCCCAACCTCAGTGGAAAAAAAACAACAGAAATTCTGCACATGCTGGAAATTCAAGCAACACACATCAAAGTTGCTGGTGAACGCAGCAGGCTAGGCAGCATCTGTAGGAAGAGGTGCAGTCGACGTTTCAGGCCGAGACCCTTCGTCAGGACTAACTGGAAAAAATCTGTTTGCATTTACCCTGTCCATATCACTCAGCTTTATCAACTCTCCCCTCATTCTCCAGCACTCCAGGCAATAAAGTCCTCACCTATACATATAACTAACGTCCTCAAGTCCCAGCAACACACCTGTAAATTTTCTCTGTACTTTTTTAATCATTGATATCTTTCCTGTAGATAGTTGACAGAGGCTGCACACCATACTCCAATTTACCCTCACCAATGTTTTATACAATATTACGAACTCTACTCAATACTTTCATTTATGAAAGCCAATGTACAACCCTATCTACCTGTGACACTTCTTTCAAGAAATTAGAGATCCGTACTCTCAATCCGTCTGTTCTACCACACTCCTCTGTGCCCTGCTGTTCACTGTATAAGTTCTACCCTGGTTTGCCCTTCCAAAGTGCAACATGCACTTGACTGCATTAATTTCCATCTGTCATCTTTCCAGCGGGTCCAGATCCTACTGCGAGCTTTGATATCCTTCCTTGCTGTCCACTCTACCTCCAATCTTGGTGTCATCTGCAAATTTACTGATCCAGTTTCCTACATTGTCATCCAGATAATTGATATAGATTACAAACAATAATGGACACAGCACCAATCCCTGCGGCACACCGACAGTCAGAGAGGCAAGCATCTACTAATGCTCTCTGGCTTCTCCCAAAAAGCCAATGAAAAATCCAATTTACTCTCTCGTCCCAAATGCCAAGTGACTGAACCTCCTTGACGAACCTCCCAAGTGGGAACTCTTCAAAGGCCTTGCTGAAGTCCATGTGGACAACATCCACTTGCTTTCCTTTGTCAACTTTCCTGGTAACCTCCTCAAAAATATCTGTAAGACTGGTTAGATATGATCTGCCAGGCACAAAGCCATGTTGACCATCACTAATCAGTCCCTGTCTATCCAAATAGTTATGTATCTGGTTCCTTAGAATATCTTCCAATAACTTGCCCACTACTGATGTCAGGCTCAGTGGCCTATAGTTTCCTGACTTATTCTTAGAGCCTTTCTTACACAACGGAACAACATTAGCTATCCTCCAATCCTCTGGCACCTCATGCGTGGCTAAGGACATTTTAAATATCTCTGCTAGGGCCACAGCAATTTTTGCACCAGCCTCCCACAAGGACTGAGGGAGCACCTTGTCAGGCCCTGGGGATTTATCCACCCTAATTTGCCTCAAGACAGCAGGCATTTCCTCCTGAGTAATCTGTGTATGGTCTGTGGCCTTGTTGCTGCTTTGCCTTACTTCTATAGACTCTGTGTCTATCTCCCAAATAAATACAGATGTAACATCCAGGTTAGGTTAAGGTAATGGTCTATTCATTTGCTGAAACATCTCAACATCACTGATGTTAATGATCTGATAATTTGGCCTGCTGTGTTCTACCAGCATTTTGTGTGTGTTGGTTGATAATTTATGAAGCGAGTTTGGTTGTGGAATAAGATTTGGCCAAGGTACATGCACAATCATACTGCTTTACATCCATTTGATGCCAGAAAGGATGTTTGTTTTATTGATATGTGATGAAAAATAGAGCAAAATTATTTTAGAACTGCTAAAAATAATGAAAATGTAAATGTCTAACTTCTTTCTACTGAGGTTAATAAGGCTACTGGCTATTGTGCATGTACCAACATTAACTGGGCATGGAGTTAGTGGGCAAGTGTCCCATCCGGAAAGTCGACAAATATCTTTGTTGCCCTGAATGACTCCATGGAGAGTTCAGCAGAGTAGCAGTGTAGATGGCACCTCTGGTTAAACCTGCTCCAATATTAACTTTCAGCACTGATATTTAGATGGGTCCAACAAAATCTCTGGCATATAGTTGGAAGATCGATCCAATATCTCGAAACTCAGAAAACCTACAGCACAATACAGGCCCTTTGGCCCACAAAGTGTGCTGAACATGTCCCTACCTTAGCATTTACTAGACTTCCCCGTAGCCCTCTATTTTGCTAAGCTCCATGTACCTATCCAAAAGTCTCTTAAAAGACCCTATTGTATCTGCCTCCACCACCATTGCTGGCAGCCCATTCCACACAACCGCACCACTCTCTGATTAAAAAACTTACCCCTGACATTTCCTCTGTACCTACTCCCCAGCACCTTAAACCTGTGTCCTCTTGTGGCAACCAGTCCTGCGCTGGGAAAAAGCCTCTGACTATCCACACGATCAATGCCTCTCATCATCTGATACACCTCTATCAGGTCACCCCTCATCCTCCGTCGCTCCAAGGAGAAAAGGCCAAGTTCACTCAACCTGTTTATAAATATAATTGCTAGTAGGTTTATTCTGCAAGCATATGACCTGCCTGAATATTAAATAATGTTTGGGATCATGACACAAAGTAACTTAGGTTCAGCAAACCACTGCTTACCCCAGGGCAAATGTCTTTCAGACCGTAAGACAGAGGAACAGAATTAGGCCTTTCGGCCCATCAAGTCTGCTCCTCTATCCCATCATGGATGATTTATTGTCCCTCTCTCAATTTAATTATCCTACTTTGTCTCGTAACATTTGATGTCTTTACTAACCAAGAACCTAGCAACCTCTGCTTTAAATACACCCAATGCCTTGGCCTCCACAGCCAACTGTGGCAATGAATTCCACAGGTTTGCCACTGCAGATTCAGTGTGCTAAAAATGACAGCAGTGAAAATGAAGATTAGAAAGAAAGTTGGGTTGATGGTTTTGTCTGTGCGGTGAATGACCGGTCGCTTCTTGAACTGCTCTCTGCTTTTGGTAACAAATGAATATTTGAGAGCAAAAATTCTCTTACAGATTTCCACTGGTCTTGAAGAAAACTTTATTATGGAAAGTACGAAATACTCCTCTATATTATTCAAATTATTTATCTCTATATTTTATTAAATATGACAATTCTATCCCACCAAAAATAGAACATACTGTGTATTTTGCAGCTTACCGTAAAGGTCACAGCTGTTATACTGGAAGCCATTGTTTTGGAAATTCATACACTCTGAAGACGTTGCTTTCCGTAACATTAAAAGTGGTATGAAACTTCCAGTAATAATCAATTGTAACTCCTTTAACTATTGTTGTGCTTAAAGCCTTTAGTAACTGCTATTGAAAGTCGGAATTAAAAGCTGTATATGCAACAATGATTAAAATCACAAACAACAGAGAATCTGCAGATGTTGGAAACCCAAGCAACACACACAAAATATCTGATGAAGGGCCTTAGCCAGAAATGCTGACTGTACTCTTTTCCATAAATGCTGCCTGGCCTGCTGAATTCCTCCAGCATTTTGTGTGTGTTGCTCGGATTTCCAGCATCTGCAGATATTCTCTTGTTTGTACGTCACCACCTTAACAACTTGTGCAGGAACTTTGACAGCTCCATGGAGTGGACCCCAAGATCCTACTATCTGTCCATACCAGTAAGAAGCCTGCCATTGAGGTTCGACCTTCCGAAGTGTACCAGCTCACACTTTTCCTGATTGAAATCCATCTGCCATTTCTCAGAAGAACTTTGCATCATATCAATGCCCCATTGTAATCGAGGACAACCTTTTACTTTATCTACAGTACCACCAACCTTCATATCATCTGCAAACTTACTGACTCACCCTTCCACTTAATTATCCAGTGGGGGTCTAGAACTAGTCAATAAGATCCCAGACCTTGGCCTCAATACTTCACTGTACAATTGGATCTTTCGGTTTCCTGACTTGTAGACCCCGTCAGTTTGGATTGGCAACAACATCTCCTCCACCTTCTCCATCAGCACAGGTGCACCACTAGGCTGTGTGCTCTACTTGCTTTACGCTTATGACTGTGTGGCTAAGCACAGCTCCAATGCCATATTCAAGTTTGCTGACGACACCACGGCGTTGGTCAAATCAAAGATGATGATGAAACAGCATATAGGAGGGAGATTGAAAATCTGGCTGAGTGTTGACTTAATAACAACCTGTTACTCAATGTCAGCAAGACAAATGAGCTGATTATCAACTTCAGGAAAGGGAAACCAGAGGTCCACGAGCCAGTCCTCATCGGAGGATCAGAGATGGAGAGGGTCAGTAACTTTAAGTTCCTTGGTGTTACTATTCTGGAGGACTTGTTCTAGGTGCAGCATGTAAATGCAATTATGATGAAAGGACAGCAGTGCCTCCACTCCCTTGGGAGTTTGTAAATGTTCAGCATGACATCTGAAACATAGACAAACTTGTATAGACGTGTAGTGGAGAGTACATTGACTGGCAGCATCACAGCCTGGCATGGAAACACCAAAGCCCTTGAACAGAAAATACTACAAAACACAGTGGGTATAGCCCAGTCCATTGAGGGTAAGGCCCTTCCCACCATTGAGCACATCTACTTGAAATGCTGTTGCAGAAAAGCAGCATCCATCATCGGGGACACCCACCAGCCAGGAGTGCTCTCTTCTCACTGCAATCAGGAAGAAGGTACAGGAGCCTCAAGACACACAACACCAGGTTCAAGTAGTTACTACTCCTCAATCATCAGGCTCTTGAACCAAAGAGGCTAACTTCACTCAACTTCAATTGGCCCATCTTTGAAATGTTCCTACAAACACTGTCAAGTGGACTCACTTTCAAGGACTCTTCATCTCATGGTCTCGATATTTATTGCTTATTTATTTATTATTATTTCTTTCCTTCTGTATTTGCACAGTTGGTTGTCTTTTCCACACTGGTTGAATGACTAAGTTGCTGTTGTGTTTCATTGATTCTATTGATTCTAAGTTCGTCGATATTTCGGACCATTAGCATCTCTTCTGGGGAAGATGGGACCTGTACAGATTGGATGGGTTGCACTTGAACTCAAGGGGGAGCAATATCCTTGCAGGTAGGTTTACTAGCATAGTTCGGAAGGGTTGAAACTAATTTGCAAGGGGGATGGGACCCAGAACGATAGAGCAGTGAAAGAAGTGCATGGAGTAAAGCCAGATCTAACATATAGAGAGGCTTTGAGGAAAGAGAAGCAGAATAAACGGTGTAAAGACGGTAAGGTAGAAGGGCTGAAATGTGTGTACCTCAATGCAAGAAGCATCAAGAACAAAGGTGATGAACTGAGAGCTTGGATACATACATGGAATTATGATGTCGTGGCCATTACAGAGACTTGGCTGGCACCAGGGCAGGAATGGATTCTCAATATTCCTGGATTTCAGCGCTTTAAAAGGGATAGAGTGTGCGGGAAAAGGGGAGGAGGAGTGGCATTACTGGTCAGGGATACTATTACAGCTACAGAAAGGGTGGGTAATGTAGCAGGATCCTTTTTTGAGTCAATATGGGTGGAAGTCAGGAATAGGAAGGGAGCAGTTACTCTATTGGGGATATTGTATAGGCCCCCTGATAGCAGCAGAGATCCAGAGGAGCAGATTGGGAGGCAGATTTTGGAAAGGTGCAAAAATAACAGGGTTGTTATCATGAGTGAAGTAACTTCCCTAATATTGATTGGCACCCGATTAGTTCTAAGGGTTTAGATGGGGCAGAGTTTGTTAAGTGTGTCCAGGATGGATTCCTGTCACAGTATGTTGACAGGCCAACTAGGGGGAATGCCACACTAGATCTAGTACTAGGTAATGAACCAGGTCAGGTTACAGATCTCTCAGTGGGTGAGCATCTGGGGGACAGTGACCACTGCTCCCTAGCCTTCAGCATTATCATGGAAAAGGATAGAATCAGAGAGGACAGGAAAATTTTTAATTGGGGAAGGGCAAATTATGAGGCTAAAAGGCTAGAACTTGCGGGTGTGAATTGGGATGATGTTTTTGCAGGGAAATGTACTATGGACATGTGGTCGATGTTTAGAGATCTCTTGCAGGAGGTTAGGGATAAATTTGTCCCGGTAAGGAAGATAAAGAATGGTAGGGTGAAGGAACCATGGGTGACAAGTGAGGTGGAAAATCTAGTCAGGTGGAAGAAGGCAGCATACTTGAAGTTCAGGAAGCAAGGATTAGATGGGTCTATTGAGGAATATAGGGAAACAAGAAAGGAGCTTAAGAAGGGGCTGAGAAGAGCAAGAACGGGGCATGAGAAGGCCTTGGTGAGTAGGGTGAAGGAAAACCCCAAGGCATTCTTCAATTATGTGAAGAAAAAAAGGATGACAGGAGTGAAGGTAGGACCAATTAGAGATAAAGGTGGGAAGATGTGCCTGGAGGCTGTGGAAGTGAGCGAGATCCTCAATGAATACTTCTCTTCGGTATTCACCAATGAGAGGGAACTTGATGATGGTGAGGACAATATGAGTGAGGTTGATGTTCTGGAGCATGTTGATATTAAGGGAGAGGAGGTATTGGAGTTGTTAAAATACATTAGGATGGATAAGTCCCCGAGGCCTGATGGAATATTCCCCAGGCTGCTCCACGAGGCGAGGGAAGAGATTGCTGAGCCTCTGGCTAGGATCTTTATGTCCTCGTTGTCCACGGGAATGGTACCGGAGGATTGAAGGGAGGCGAATGTTGTCCCCTTGTTCAAAAAAGGTAGTAGGAATAGTCTGGGTAATTATAGGCCAGTGAGCCTTACGTCTGTGGTGGGAAAGCTGTTGGAAAAGATTCTTAGAGATAGGATCTCTGGGCATTTAGAGAATCATGGTCTGATCAGGGACAGTCAGCATGGCTTTGTGAAGGGCAGATCGTGTCTAACAAGCCTGATAGAATTCTTTGAGGTGGTGACCAGGCATATAGATGAGGGTAGTGCAGTGGATGTGATCTATATGGGTCTTAGTAAGGCACTTGACAAGGTTCCACACGGTAGGCTTATTCAGAAAGTCAGAAGGCATGGGATCCAGGGAAGTTTGGCCAGGTGGATTCAGAATTGGCTTGCCTGCAGAAGGCAGAGGGTCGTGGTGGAGGGAGTACATTCAGATTGGAGGGTTGTGATGGCTGGTGTCCCACAAGGATCGGTTCTGGGACCTCTACTTTTTGTGATTTTTATTAACGACCTGGATGTAGGGGTAGAAGGGTGGGTTGGCAAGTTTATAGATGACACAAAGATTGGTGGTGTTGTAGATAGTGTAGAGGATTGTCAAAGATTGCAGAGAGACATTGGTAGGATGCAGAAGTGGGCTGAGAAGTGGCAGTTGGAGTTCAACCCGGAGAAGTGTGAGGTGGTACACTTTGGAAGGACAAACTCCAAGGCAGAATACATAGTAAATGGCAGGATACTTAGTAGTGTGGAGGAGCAGAGGGATCTGGGGGTACATGTCCACAGATCCCTGAAAGTTGCCTCACAGGTGGATAGAGTAGATAAGAAAGCTTACGGGGTGTTAGCTTTCATAACTCGAGGGTTAGAGTTTAAGAGTCGCGATGTAATGATGCAGCTCTATAAAACCCTGGTTAGGCCACACTTGGAGTACTGTGTCCAGTTCTGGTCGCCTCACTATAGGAAGGATGTGGAAGCATTGGAAAGGGTACAGAGGAGATTTACCGGGATGCTGCCTGGCTTAGAGTGTATGCATTATGATCAGAGATTAAGGGAGCTAGGGCTTTACTCTTTGGAGAGGAGGAGGATGCGAGGAGTCATGATAGAAGTGTAGAAGATAATAAGAGGAATAGATAGAGTGGATAGCCAGCGCCTCTGCCCCAGGGCGCCACTGCTCAATACAAGAGGACATGGCTTTAAGGTAAGGGGTGGGAAGTTCAAGGGGGATATTAGAGGAAGGCTTTTTACTCAGAGAGTGGTTGGAGTGCCTGAGTCAGTGGTGGAGGCAGATACACTCGTGAAGTTTAAGAGACTACTAGACAGGTATATGGAGGAATTTAAGGTGAGGTCTTATATGGAAGGCAGGGTTTCAGGGTCAGCACAACATTGTGGGCTGAAGGGCCTGTACTGTGCTGTACTATTCTATGTTCTATGTATGTTCTATTACAGTAATTATTCTCTGAGTTTATTGAGTCTGCCCAAAAAAATGAATCTCAGAGTTGTATATGGGGACATATATGTACTTTTATAATGAACTTACTCTGAAGTTTGAACAGATCCCTGTGGAACATCACTCGTCACTGACCTCCGTCTACTACCACTCTTTGACTTCTGATGGCAAGTCATTTCTGAATCTGTGCAGCCTAGTTCCCTTGCATCCAATGCTTCCCAACATTCTGATTGAGTCTACCATGGGGAACCTTGTCCAATGCCTTACTAAAATCCATATACACCACATCTACTGCTCTACCTTCATCAATGTTTTTAAGTATTTAGAAACATAGAAACATAAAAAACCTACAGCACAATACAGGCCCTTTGGCCCACAGATAACATGTCCCTATCTCAGAAATTACTAGGCTTACCTATAGTCCTCTATAATACTAAACTCCATGTACCTATCTAAAAGTCTCTTAAAAGACCCTATCGTATCTGCCTCCACCACCGTTGTCGGCAGTCCATTCCATGCATTCACCACTGAGTAAAAAACTTACCCCTGACATCTCCTCTGTACCTACTCCCCAGCACCTTAAACCTATGTCCTTTTGTGGCAACCATTTCAGCCCTGGGAAAAAGCCTCTGACTATCCACATGATCAATGCCTCTCATCATCTTATACACCTCTATCAGGTCACCTCTCATCCTCCGTCACTCCAAGGAGAAAAGGCCGAGTTTGCTCAACCTATTCTCATAAGGCACGCTTTCCAATCCAGGCATCATCCTTGTAAATCTCCTCTGCACCCTTTCTATGGCTTCCACATCCTTCTTGTAGTGAGGCGACCAGAACTGAGCACAGTACTAACCCATCCCTCCACTTCTTCATCCAGGTCATTTATAAAAATCACAGAGCAGGGGTACTGGAACAGATCCCTGAGGCACACTACTGGTCACCGGCTTCCATGCAGAATATGACCCATCTACAACCATTCTTTGCCTTCTATGGGCAAGCCAGTTCTGGATCCACAAAGCAATGTCCCCTTGGATGCCCTGCCTCCTTCCTTTCTCAATAAGCCTTGCATGGGGTACCTTATCAAATGCCTTGCTGAAATCCATATACACTACGTCTACAGCTCTTCCTTCAATGTGTTTAGTCACATCTTCAAAAAATTCAATAAGGCCCGTAAGGCATGACCTGCCCTTTGCAAAGCCATGCTGACTACTCCTAATCATGTTATACCTCTCCAAATGTTGATAGATCCTGCCTCTCAGGATCTTCCCCAACAAATTACCAACCACTGAAGTAAGACTCACTGGTCTATAATTTCCTGGGCTATCTCTACTCCCTTTCTTGAATAAAGGAACAACATCTGCAACCCTCCAATCCTCCGGAACCTCTTCCCATCCCCATTGATGATGCAAAGATCATTGCCAGAGGCTCAGCAATCTCCTCCCTCCCCTCCCACAGTAGCCTGGAGTTCATCTCTTCTGGTCCCGGAGACTTATCCAATTTGATGCTTTCCAAAAGCTCCAGCACACTTTCTATATGCTCAAGCTTTAAGTCACCCCTACAGTTGATGATACAAAGGCTGGTGGATGGGCAGGTAGTGTTGAGGAAACAGGTAGGCTGCAGAAGGTCTAAGACAAATTAGGACAATGGGCAAAAAATATTTGCCACATTTCTTCTGTACTTTTCCCTGAAAACATCTGTTTCCAATTTAACCTCCAATTTCCTGCCTGATAGCCTCATCATTCCCCTTACTTCAATTAAACGCTTTTCTAATTTGTCTGTTCATTTCTCTCTCCAGTGCTATGGTTAAGGAGATAGAATTATGATCACTATCTCCAAAATGCTCTCCCACTGAGAGATCTGACACCTGACCAGGTTCATTTCCCAATACCAGATCAAGTACAGCCTCTCCTCTTGTAGGCTTATCTACATATTGTGTCAAGAAACCTTCCTGAACACACCTAACAAACTGCACCCCATCTAAACCCCTTGCTCTAGGGAGATTTCAATCGATATTTGGGAAATTAAAATTTCCCATCACAACAACTCTGTTATTATTACACCTTTCCAGGATCTGTTTCCCTATCTGCTCCTTGATATCCCTGTTACTATTGGGCAGCCTATAAAAAACACCCAGTAAAGTTATTGACCCCTTCTTGTTCCTAACCTCCACCCACAGAGACTCTGTAGACAATCCCTCTATGGCGTTCACCTTTTCTGCAGCTGTGACACTATCTCTGATTAACAGTGCCACGTCCCAACCTCTTTTGCCTCCCTCCCTGTCCTTTCTGAAACATCTAAAACCCAGCACTTGATGTAACCATTTCTGTCCCTGAGCCATCCAAGTCTCTGTAATGGCCACCACATCATATCTCCAAGTACTGATCCAAGCTTTGTTCACAACACTACTTGCATTAAAATAGACACATCTCAAACCTTCGGTCTGAGTGCATCCCTTCTCTATCACCTGCCTATCCTCCCTCTCGCACTGTCTATAAGTTTTCTCTATTTGTGAGCCAACATCCTCTTCCTCAGTCTCTTCAATTTGGTTCCCACACCCAACAATTCTAGTTGAAACTCTCCCCAGTAGCCTTAGCAAACTTCCGCCAGGATATTGGTTCCCCTGGGATTCAAGTGCAACCCGTCCTTTTCGTATAGGTCACACCTGCCCCAAAAGAGGTCCCAATGATCCAGCAATCTGAATCCCTGCCCCCTGCTCCAATCCCTCAGCCACACATTCATCCTCCACCTCATTCTATTCTTATTCTCACTGTCGCATGGCACAGGCAGTAATCCTGAGATTAATACCTTTGCAGTCTTGTTTCTCAACTTCCTTCCTAACTCTCCGTAGTCTTTTTTCAGGACCTCTTCCCTTTTTCTACCTATGTCGTTTGTACCAATATGTACCACGACCTCCGGCTTTTCTCCCTCCCACTGCAGGATATCTTGGACACAATCTGAAACATCCCGGACCCTGGCATCTGGGAGGTCACAGATGAATTCAAACAGACTTAGGAGGCAAGAACTACCCCTCACAAAGCCATGCTCATTATCCTTAATCAGACTATGCTTCTCCAAATGCTTGCAAATCCTGTCTCTAACTACCCTCTCCAATAGTTTTCCCACCACTTATGGTCTATAATTCCCAAAATTATCCCTAATACCTTCCTTGATCAAAGGAGTAACATTTGTCACCCATCCAATCTTTTGGCACTACAGTGTATGGAATTGTATGTTCATGCTCTTTCGTAGAAATAATATAGCATAAGCTATTTCCTAAAAGGGGAGTAATTTCAGAAATTGGAGATGCAAAGAGACTTGGGAGTCGCTAAATATTAACTTGCAGGTTGAGTTGGTGGTAGGAAACCAAATGCATTGGCTCTGGTTAAGTTTCTGTTAAGGTTCCCTTTTTTCCCCTCTCTTGCTGTACTTAGTATAGTAAATGGCTGATGTGTGTTCTTCATGCTGAATGTTGGACTCCTGGGAGACCCTTCGGCTTGTACGGGAGAGTGAGGAGATAATTAATCAGGGGTACAGGAAAGTAGTCACCACAAAGTTGCAGGAGGTGAGTAGCTGGGTGACTGTCAGGAGAAATGGAAATGTTAAAAGGCAATTAGCTCAGAGTACACCTGTGTTAGCATTCCTCTCAATAATAAGTATATCGTTTTAGATTCTTTTGTGCGGGATGACCTCCCAGAAGAATGCCATGAAGACCAGGTAACTGGCACTGAGCATGGGTCCATGGTGCAGAAGGTAAAGGGGAAAGAGGGGAGCAGTAGTGAGAGGGGACTCAATAGTAGGAGAACAGACAGGAGATTCTGTGGACGTGAACGAGACACCCGAATGGTATGTTACCTCCCAGGTGCCAAAGTCAGGGACATCTAGGATCGTGGCCACAGCATTTTAGAGAGGGAGGGAGAGCAGCCAGACGTCTTGGTACATATTGGTACCAACGACATAGGAAGGAAAGGAAATGAGGATCTAAAGAGAGAATTTAGAGAGTTTGGCAGCAGGCTGAGAAGCAGGATCTCTCGGATAGTAATTTCTGGATTGCTACCTGTGCCACATGCTAGTGTGGTTAGAAACAGGATGACTTGGTAGATGGATGTGTGGCTGAGAAGCTGCTGCAGGGGTCAGGGCTTTAGGTTCTTGGATCAGTAGAATCTCTTCTGGGGGGAATGACCTGTAGAAAAGGGTGGATTACATCTGAACCCGAGGGAACCATATTCTCCTGGGCAGGTTTGTTAGAGCTGTTGGGGAGAGCCTAAAATAATTTGTCAGGGGTGGTGGGAACCAGAATTAAGGGAGTCAGGACAGGGCGGATGGTAAAAAAGCAAGTTTAGTATGCAATCAGACTGTCAGGAAGAGCAGGCAGATAACAGAACAAAATTGCAGCCAGCTGGGTGAGTATCAGTGCATTCGGGATGCAAAATCAAAAAAATAGTAAATACAGCACTCAAACTGTGATATCTCAATGCACAGAGTATAAGAAATAATGTGGATGATCTCATTGCACTATTTCAGATTGCCAAGTATTATGTTGTGGCCATCACTGATTCATGGCTGAAGGATGGTTGTAGTTGGGAGCTGAATGTCCAAGGTTACACTTTATATCAGAGGGATAGGGAGGTAGGCAGATGGACTGGCGTGGCTCTGCTGGTAAAGAATGGCATCAAATCAGTAGGAACATGTGTCATGGGATTGGAAGATGTTCAATCCTTATGGTTTGAGTTAAGAAACTGAAAGGGTAAAAGGACCCTGATGGCAGTTATATACAGTCTACCCAGCAGTAGCTGGGAAGTGGACCACAGGTTACAATGGGAAATAGAAAAGGAGTGTCAAAAGGACAATATTATGATAGTTATGGGAGACTTTAACATGCAGGTCAATTGGGAAAATCATGTTGATAATGGATCTTAAGGGAGTAATCTTGTTGAATGACTGCAAGATGGCTTTTTAGAGCAACCTGTCATTGAGACTACTAGGGGGATCATTTATACTGGATTGGGTGTTATGTAATGAACCGGTGGCGATTAGGGAGCTTAAGGTAAAAGAACGCTTAGGAGACAATGATCACAATATGATTGAGTTCAACTTGAAATTTGATAGGGAGAAAGAAAAGTCTGATGTAGCAGTATTTCAGTGGACTAAAGGAAATTACATTGGTCTGAGAGACAAGTTGGCCAAAGTAAATTGGAAGGAGCTGCTGGCAGGGATGACAGCAGAGCAGCAATGGTGTAAGTTTCTGTGAAAAATAAGGAAAGTGCAGGACAAGAGTATTCCAAAAACAAAGAAATACTCAAATGGCAAAATAGTACAACCATGGCTGACAAGGGAAGTCAAAGCTAATGGAAAAGCAAAAGACAGGGCATACAACAGAGCAAAAAATAATGGGAAGGTGGAGGATTCAGCAGCTTTTAAAAACCTACAGAAAGCAAGTAAAAGAATCATTAGAAGGGAAAACATGAAATAGGAAAGCAAGCTAACAAATAATATTGAAGTGGATAGTAAAAGCTTTTACAGGAATGTAAAAAAAATAGAGAGATGTGAGTAGATGTAGGACCACTGGAAAATGAGGCCGAAGAAATGAGGGCCAAGGAGATGGCAGATTTACTGAATGAGTATTTTGCATTAGTCTTCACTGTGGAAGATACTAACAGTATGCCAGATGTTGAAGGGTGTGAGGGAAGAGAAGTGCATGCAATTACTATTACAAGGGAGAAGGTACTCAAAAAGTTGAAAGCCAAGGATGCATAAATCACCTAGTCCCGATGAACTGCACCCTAGTGTTCTGAAAGAGGTAGTGATAGAGATTGTGGAGGCATTAGTAATGATCTTTCAAAAATCATTAGTCTCTCGCATGGTGCCAGAGGACTGGAAAATTGCAAATGTCACTCTGCTCTTTAAGAAAGAAGGAAGTCAGCAGAAAGGAAATTATAAACCAGTTAGCCTGACCTCAGTGGTTGGGAAGATGTTGGAGTGAATTGTTAAGGATGACGTTATGGAGTACTTGGTGACACAGGAGAAGATAGGACAAAGTCAGCATGGTTTATGGGAAAATCCTGCCTGACGAGCCAGTTGGAATTCTTTGAGGAGATTAACACGTAGGATAGATAAAGGGGGGGGGGGAGGGATGCAGCGGATGTTGTATATTTGTACTTTCAAAAGGCCTTTGACAAGGTGCCACACATGAGGCTGCTTACCAAGTTAAGAGCCCATGGTATTATAGGAAAGTTACTAACATGGTTAGAGCATTGGCTAATTGGTAGGAGGCAGCAAGTGAGAATAAAAGGATCCTTTTGTGGTTGGCTGCTAGTAACTAGAAGTGTTCCGCAGGAGTCAGTGTTGGGGCCGCTTCTTTTTGTGCTGTATATCAATGATTTAGATAGTGGAATAGATGGCTTTGTTGCCAAGTTTGCAGATAATAACCTAGAAACATAGAAAACCTACAGCACAATACAGGCCCTTCGGCCCACAATGCTGTGCCGAAGATATACTTACTTTAGAACTTACCTAGGGTTACCCATAGCCCTCTATTTTTCTAAGCTCCATGTACCTATCCAGGAGTCTCTTAAAAGACACTATCGTATCCGCCTCCACTACTGTTGGCGGCAGCCCATTCCATGCGCTCAGCACTCTCTGCCTAAAAAAACTTACCCGACATCTCCTCTGTACCTTCTTCCAAGCACCCTGGGCATCCTGGGCTATCTCTGCACCCTTTCTTGAATAAAGGAACAACATCTGCAACCCTCCAATCCTCTGGAACCTCCCCCGTCCCCATTGATGATGCAAAGATCATTGCCAGAGACTCAACAATCTCCTCCATCGCCTCCCACAGTGGCCTGGAGTTCATCTCGTCTGGTCCTGGAGACTTATCCAACTTGATGCTTTCCAAAAGCTCCAGCACATCTTCTTTCTTAATGTCCATATGCTCAAGGTTTAAATCATCACTACAGTCAATGATATGAAGACTGGTGGAGGGGTAGGTGGTGTTGAGGAAATAGGTGGGCTGCAGAAGGTCTTAGACAGATTAGGAGAATGGGCAAGAAAGTGGCAAATAAAACACAATGTTGGAAAATGCATGATCATACTCTTTGGTAGTAGAAATAAATGTGCAGACTGTTTTCTAAATGGGGAGAAAATCCAAATATCTGAGATGCAAAGGGTCTTGGGAGTTCTTGTGCTGAACACCCTAACGGTTAACTTGCAGGTTGAGTTGGTGATAAGGAAGGCAAATGCAATGTTAGCATTCATTTCAAGAGATCTTGAATAAAAGTAGAGATGTGATGCTGAGGCTTTATAAAACACTGGTGAGGCCTCACCTTGAGTATTGTGAACAGTTTTGGGCTCCTCATCCAAGAAAAGATGTGCTGGCATTGGAGAGGGTCCAGAGGATGTTCACATGGATGATTCTAGGAAAGAAAGGGTTAGCATTTGAGAAACATTTGATGCCTCTGGGTCTATACTCACTGGAAATTAGAAGGATGAGGGGATTTCATTGAAACCTTTCAAATGTTGAAAGGCCTAGATCTGTCTTTTGGGTTCACTGCAAAACTCAGGCACAACATTAGTGACACTCATCATTATATTTCCCATGGAAAGTAGAAAGAGATTTTAAAGCTTTGTATAAAAGCTGCGTTCTCTCAGAAGAAGACTAAAGGCAAAGCAATGTATAAATGTAAAATTAGCTCATTGTACTGGGCTTGTAATTTGCTATGGGACTGAAGTAGGGGCATTGGTCATGATAAGTACCATTAAGTAATATTCACTTGAAGTACTTCTTATAATTCTCATCCAAATTGTGTCCACATGGATTCACGATGGATCCTGTTGAACTCAAGTGGTCAATAGATTTTAGTAAGTCCACGTGGTGATAATCTAAATCAGTTCAAGTTCCTGGAAGTGTACTTCTGTGGTAGCATTTCTGATGTGAATGATTCAGAAATGTGCAATGCAAATATTCAGTAGATGACTTATCATGCCTCTGGTCACATCCCACAGATGAAAACTGCCTAATTATACATCACCTCAAGTTGTTGGGTTTTAACTCGTGTATTTTACAAACAGGCATTAAGATAAATTGTAGCACAAGACCAGTTTGGGTCGCTGTCCAGCTAACAAACATCAGACTATGAGACAATGCTGGGCGGGAATGGCATTCATTCATTCAAAATCCCAGTGAGGAACATACAGAATCCTCAGGGAAACACGTGGATTGGTTATCTGATTGTAACCAGTGAAGAATTTCAACTGGTTGCCTAACGTTACCAGCAAAAAGTGCCAAACTATATCCTCATGCCCACAGCTTAATTAAACAGTCATTTGCCCCATAGAGTAGTGTGCCAGCCTATGGCCAGATCAGCTCTGTAGAATGTGCTTGTCGATTGCCCAGTAGACCGATGGTAGTTTCTGACTCTCCTGGAAGGACGTGATAGTCCTCATGCTGTGAACCATTTTTCAGACGCTCTGAGACACAGGGTATTTCATATCTGAAATGTTGGCACTGTTGCAAAGGTAGGGGAAAAGTTGACGCAAGAAACTTTGCAGATGTGGGAATTCTTAAGTTACACATAAAAAATACTGGCGGACTCAGCAGCTCAGGCAGCATTAATGGAGGGAAATAAACAGTTGACATTTTGGACTGAGACACTTCATCAGGAGGTAGAGTCATTGTGTCCTAGAGCACCACAGCTCAGAAACCAGCCCTTCGGCCCATCTAGTCCATGCCAAACTATTATTCTCGTCAGACCCACCAACCTGCATCTGGACCATAGCCCTCCATACCCCTCCCAACCATTGGTAGCTCGTTTCACACTCTCACCACACTCTGTGAAGAAGTTGCCCTTCATGTTCCCCTTCGACATTTCATCTTTCACCCTTAACCCATTAGATCTAATTTTAGTCTCTCCCAACCTCAGTGGAAAAAACCTGTTTGCATTTACCCTGTCCATATCACTCAGCTTTATCAACTCTACCCTCATTCTCCAACACGCCAGGCTAACCTATACATATAACTAACATTCTCAAGTCCCAGCAACACACATGTAAATTTTCTTTGTACTTTTTTTTAAATCATTGATATCTTTCCTGTAGATAGTTGACAGAGGCTGCACACCATACTCCAGTTTAGCCTCACCAATGTTTTATACAATATTACGAACTCTACTCAATACTTTGTTTTATGAAAGCCAAGGTACAACCCTATCTACCTCTGACGCTTCTTTCAAGAAATTAGAGATCTGTACTCTTGATCCGTCTGTTCCACCACACTCCTCTGTGCCCTGCTGTTCACTGTATAAGTTCTACCCTGGTTTGCCCTTCCAAAGTGCAACATGCACTTGACTGCATTAAATTCCATCTGTCATCTTTCCAGCTGGTCCAGATCCTACTGCGAGCTTTGATATCCTTCCTTGCTGTCCACTCTACCTCCAATCTTGGTGTCATCTGCAAATTTACTGATCCAGTTTCCTACATTGTCATCCAGATAATTGATATAGATTACAAACAATAATGGACACAGCACCAATCCCTGCGGCACACCGACAGTCAGAGAGGCAAGCATCTACTAATGCTCTCTGGCTTCTCCCAAAAAGCCAATGAAAAATCCAATTTACTCTCTCGTCCCAAATGCCAAGTGACTGAACCTCCTTGACGAACCTCCCAAGTGGGAACTCTTCAAAGGCCTTGCTGAAGTCCATGTAGACAACATCCACTTGCTTTCCTTTGTCAACTTTCCTGGTAACCTCCTCAAAAATATCTGTAAGACTGGTTAGATATGATCTGCCAGGCACAAAGCCATGTTGACCATCACTAATCAGTCCCTGTCTATCCAAATAGTTATGTATCTGGTTCCTTAGAATATCTTCCAATAACTTACCCACTACTGATGTCAGGCTCAGTGGCCTATAGTTTCCTGACTTATTCTTAGAGCCTTTCTTACACAACAGAACAACATTAGCTATCCTCCAATCCTCTGGCACCTCATGCGTGGCTAAGGACATTTTAAATATCTCTGCTAGGGCCACAGCAATTTTTGCACCAGCCTCCCACAAGGACTGAGGGAGCACCTTGTCAGGCCCTGGGGATTTATCCACCCTAATTTGCCTCAAGACAGCAGGCATTTCCTCCTAAGTAAACTGTGTATGGTCTGTGGCATCACTGCTGCTTTGCCTTACTTCTATAGACTCTGTGTCCATCTCCCAAGTAAATACAGATGTAACATCCAGGTTAGGTTAAGGTAATGGTCTATTCATTTGCTGAAACATCTCAACATCAGTGATGTTAATGCTCTGACAATATATTAAGTGAGTTTGGTTGTGGGATAAGATTTGGCCAAGGTACTAGCACAATCACACTGTTTTACATCCATTTGAGGCCAGAAAGGACGTTTGTTTTATTCATATGTGGTGAAAAATAGAGCAAAATTACTTCAGTGCTGCTAAAAATAATGAAAATGTAGATGTCTAACTTCTTTCTACTGAGGTTAATAAGGCTACTGTGCATGTACCAAAATTAACTAGGCATGGAGTCAGTGGGCAAGTGTCCCATCTGGAAAGTCCACAGATATCTTTGTTGCCCTGAATGACTCCGTGGAGATTTCAGCAAAGTAGCAGTGTAGATGGCACCTCTGGTTAAACCTGCTCCAATATTAGCTTTCAGCACTGATATTTAGATGGGTCCAACAAAATCTCTGGCATATAGTTGGAAGACCGATCCAATTTCTATTTATAAATATAATTGCTACTAGGTTTATTCTGCAAGCATATGACCTGCCTGAATATTAAATAATGTTTGGGATCATGACACAAAGTAACTTAAGTTCAGCAAGCCACTGCTTACCCCAGGGCAAATGTTTTTCAGACTGTAAGACAGAGGAACAGAATTAGGCCTTTCGGCCCATCAAGTCTGCTCCTCCATCCCATCATGGATGATTTATTGTCCCTCTCTCAATTTAATTATCCTACTTTGTCTCGTAACATTTGATGTCTTTACTAACCAAGAACCTAGCAACCTCTGCTTTAAATACACCCAATGCCTTGGCCTCCACAACCAACTGTGGCAATGAATTCCACAGGTTTGCCACTGCAGATTCAGTGTGCTAAAAATGACAGCAGTGAAAATGAAGATTAGAATGAAGGTTGGGTTGATGGTTTTGTCTGTGCAGTGAATGACCGGTCGCTTCTTGGACTGCTCTCTGCTTATTGGTAACAAATGAATATTTGAGAGCAAAAATTCTCTTACAGATTTCCACTGGTCTTGAAGAAAACTTTATTATGGAAAGTATGAAATACTCCTCTATATTGTTCAAATTATTTATCTCTATATTTTATTAAATATGACAATTCTATCCCACCAAAAATAGAACATACTGTGTATTTTGCAGCTTACGGTAAAAGTCACAGCTGTTATACTGGAAGCCATTGTTTTGGGAATTCATACACTCTGAAGACATTGCTTTCCGTAACATTAAAAGTGGTATGAAACTTCCAGTAATAATCAATTGTAACTCCTTTAACTATTGTTGTGCTTAAAGCCTTTAGTAACTGCTATTGAAAGTAGGAGTTAAAAGCTATACATGGAACAATGATTAAAATCACAAACAACAGAGAAACTGCAGATGATGGAAACCCAAGCAACACACACAAAATACTTGATGAAGGGCCTTAGCCAGAAATGCCGTCTTTAATCGAGGACAACCTTTTACATTATCTACAGTACCACCAACCTTCATATCATCTGCAAATTTACTGACCCACACTTCTACTTAATTATCCAAATCATTTATAAAAATCACTCAGAGCAGGGGTGTAGAACTAATCAACAAGATCCCAGACCTTGGCCTCAATACTTTACTGTGCAATCGGATCTTTCGGTTTCCTGACTTGTAGACCCCGTCAGTTTGGATTGGCAACAACATCTCCTCCACCTTCTCCATCAGCACAGGTGCACCACTAGGCTGTGTGCTCTACTTGCTTTACGCTTATGACTGTGTGGCTAAGCACAGCTCCAATGCCATATTCAAGTTTGCTGACGACACCACGGTGTTGGTCAAATCAAAGATGATGATGAAACAGCATATAGGAGGGAGATTGAAAATCTGGCTGAGTGTTGACTTAATAACAACCTGTTACTCAATGTCAGCAAGACAAATGAGCTGATTATCAACTTCAGGAGAAGGAAAACAGAAGTCCACAAGCCAGTCCTCATCGGAGGATCAGAGGTGGACAGGGTCAGTAACTTTAAGTTCCTTGGTGTTACTATTCTGGAGGACTTGTTCTAGGTGCAGCATGTAAATGCAATTACAATGAAAGGACAGCAGTGCCTCCACTCCCTTGGGAGTTTGCAAAGGTTCAGCATGACATCTGAAACATAGACAAACTTGTATAGACGTGTAGTGGAGAGTACATTGACTGGCAGCATCACAGCCTGGCATGGAAACACCAAAGCCCCTTGAACAGAAAATACTACAAAACACAGTGGGTATAGCCCAGTCCATTGAGGGTAAGGCCCTTCCCACCATTGAGCACATCTACTTGAAATGCTGTTGCAGAAAAGCAGCATCCATCATCGGGGACACCCACCAGCCAGGAGTGCTCTCTTCTCACTGCAATCAGGAAGGTGGTACAGGAGCCTCAAGACACACAACACCAGGTTCAAGAAGTTACTACTCCTCAATCATCAGGCTCTTGAACCAAAGAGGCTAAATTCACTCAACTTCAATTGGCCCATCTTTGAAATGTTCCTACAAACACTGTCAAGTGGACTCATTTTCAAGGACTCTTCATCTCATGGTCTCGATATTTATTGCTTATTTATTTATTATTATTTCTTTCCTTTGGCATTTGCACAGTTGGCTGTCTTTTCCACACTGGTTGAATGACTAAGTTGCTGTTGTGTTTCATTGATTCTATTACCATAATTATTCTCTGAATTTATTGAGTCTGCCCACAAAAAATGAATCTCAGAGTTGTATATGGGGACATATATGTACTTTTATAATGAACTTACTTTGAAGTTTGAAAAGCTCCCTGTGGAACATCACTCATCACTGACCTCCGTCTACCACCACTCTCTAACTTCTGATGGCAAGTCATTTCTGAATCTGTGCAGACCAGTGCCCTTACATCCAAGGCTTCCCAACGTTCTGATTGAGTCTGCCATGGGGAACCTTGTCAAATGTCTTACGAAAATCTATATACACCACATTCGCTGCTCTACCTTCTTCAATGTTTTTCAGTATTTCTTTGAAGATTTCAAACAGGCTCAGGAGGCAAGAGCTACCCCTCACAAAGCCATGCTCATTATCCTTAATCAGACTATGCTTCTCCAAATGCTTGCAAATTCTGTCTCTAACTACCCTCTCCAGTAGTTTTCCCACCACTGATGTAGGAATCATGGTCTATAATTCCCAAAGTATTCCCTATTACCTTCCTTGATCAAAGGAGTAACATTTGTCACCCGTCCAATCTTTTGGCACTACAGTGTATGGAATTGTATGTTCATGCTCTTTCATAGAAATAATATAGCATAAGCTATTTCCTAAAAGGGGAGTAATTTCAGAAATTGGAGATGCAAAGGGACTTGGGAGTCCCTAAATGTTAACTTGCAGGTTGAGTTGGTGGTAAGAAGCCAAATGCAATGTTAGTATCCATTTTGAGAGGATTAGAACATACAAGTGGAGCGGCCATTGTTGGGAGTAGGCTAGTGGTGAGAATAGGAGTGTCAGGCTTCGGCTCTGAAGAGGCATTGGCTCTGGGTGAGTTTCTGTTAAGGTTCTCTTTTTTCCCCTCTCTTGCTGTACTTAGTGTAGTAAATGGCTGATGTGTGTTCTTCATGCTGAATGTTGGACTCCTGGGAGACCCTTCGGCTTGTACGGGAGAGTGAGGAGATAATTAATCAGGGGTACAGGAAAGTAGTCACCACAAAGTTGCAGGAGGTGAGTAGCTGGGTGACTGTCAGGAGAAATGGAAATGTTAAAAGGCAATTAGTGCAGAGTACACCTGTGTTGTCATTCCTCTCAATATAAGTATATCGTTTTAGATACTTTTGTGCGGGATGACCTCCCAGAAGAATGCCATGCAGACCAAGGAACTGGAACTGAGCATGGGTCCATGGTGCAGAAGGTAAAGGGGAAAGAGGGGAGCAGCAGTGAGAGGGGACTCAATACTCAGTGTAACAGACAGGAGATTCTGTGGACGTGAACGAGACACCCGAATGGTATGTTGCCTCCCAGGTGCCAGGGTGCTAGGATCGCATCCACAGCATTTTAGAGAGGGAGGGAGAGCAGCCAGACGTCTTGGTACATATTGGTACCAACGACAGAGGAAGGAAAAGAAATGAGGATCTAAAGAGAGAATTTAGAGAGTTTGGCAGCAGGCTGAGAAGCAGGATCTCTCGGATAGTAATTTCTGGATTGCTACCTGTGCCACATGCTAGTGTGGTTAGAAACAGGATGACTTGGTAGATGAATGTGTGGCTGAGAAGCTGCTGCAGGGGTCAGGGCTTTAGGTTCTTGGAACAGTAGAATCTCTTCTGGGGGGAATGACCTGTAGAAAAGGGTGGATTACATCTGAACCCGAGGGGACCATATTCTTCTGGGCAGGTTTGTTAGAGCTGTTGGGGAGAGTCTAAAATAATTTGTCAGGGGGGTGGGAACCAGAATTAAGGGAGGCAGGGTAGGTCAGATGGTAAAAAAGCAAATTTAGGGTGCAGTCAGACTGTCAGGAAGAGCAGGCAGATGATAGAACAAAATTGCAGCCAGCTGGGTGAGTATCAGTGCATTCGGGATGCAAAATCAAAAAAATAGTAAATACAGCACTCAAACTGTGATATCTCAATGCACAGAGTATAAGATATAATGTGGATGATCTCATTGCACTATTTCAGATTGCCAAGTATTATGTTGTGGCCATCACTGATTCATGGCTGAAGGATGGTTGTAGTTGGGAGCTGAATGTCCAAGGTTACACTTTATATCAGAGGGATAGGGAGGTAGGCAGATGGACTGGCGTGGCTCTGCTGGTAAAGAATGGCATCAAATCAGTAGGAACATGTGTCATGGGATTGGAAGATGTTGAATCCTTGTGGTTTGAGTTAAGAAACTGAAAGGGTAAAAGGACCCTGATGGCAGTTATATACAGTCTACCCAGCAGTAGCTGGGAAGTGGACCACAGGTTACAATGGGAAATAGGAAAGGAGTGTCAAAAGGACAATATTATGATCATTATGGGAGACTTTAACATGCAGGTCGATTGGGAAAATCATGTTGATAATGGATCTTAAGGGAGTAATCTTGTTGAATGCCTGCCAGATGGCTTCTTAGAGCAGTTTGTTGTTGTGTCTGCTAGGGGACTAGCTATACTGGATTGGGTGTTATGTAATGAACTGGAGGCGATTAATGGCGCTTAAGGTAAAAGAGCCCTTAGGAGGCAGTGATCACAATATGATTGGATCACAATATGGTTGAAATATAAATGGGAGAATGGATCAGCGCATGATAAAATGGCAGAGCAGACTCGATGGGCCGAATAGCCAACTTCTGCTCCTTTGTCTTATGGTCTTATAGTTTTCTGATTGGCTGATTGGTAGGAGGCAGCAAGTGGGAATAAAAGGATCCTTTTGTGGTTGGTTGCTAGTAACTAGTGGTGTTCCACAGAAGTGTTAGGACCGCTTCTTTTTATGCTGTATATCAATGATTTAGATAGTGGAACAAATGGCTTTGTTGCCAAGTTTGCAGATAGTAACCTAGAAACATAGAAAACCTACAGCACAATACAGGCCCTTCGGCCCACAATGCTGTGCCGAAGATATACTTACTTTAGAGCTCACCCAGGGTTACCCATAGCCCTCTATTTTTCTAAGCTCCATGTACCTATCCAGGAATCTCTTAAAAGACACTATCGTATCTGCCTCCACTACTGTTGGCAGCAGCCCATTCCACGCACTCACCACTCTGCCTAAAAAAACTTACCCCTGACATCTCCTCTGTACCTTCTTCCAAGCACCCTGGACATTCTGGACTATCTCTACTCCCTTTCTTGAATAAAGGAACAACATCTGCAACCCTCCAATCCTCCAATCCTCCGGAACCTCTCCCGTCCCCGTTGATGATGCAAAGATCATCGCCAGAGGCTCAGCAATCTCCTCCCTCACCTTCCACAGTAGCCTGGAGTTCATCTCGTCTGGTCCCGGAGACTTATCCAACTTGATGCTTTCCAAAAGCTCCAGCACATCTTTCTTAATATCTATATGCTCAAGCTTCAAGTCATCCCTACAGTCAATGATTCGAAGATTGGTGGCGGGGCAGTTAGTGTTGAGGAAACAGGTAGGCTGCTGAAGGTCTTGGACAGACTAGGACAATGGTCAAGAAAGTGGGAAATAAAATACAATGTTGGAAAATGCATGATCATACTCTTTGGTAGTAGAAATGAATGTGCAGACTGTATTCTAAATGGGGAGAAAATTCAAATATCTGAGATGCAAAGGGACTTGGGAGTTCTTGTGCTGAACACCCTAATGGTTAACTTGCAGGTTGAGTCGGTGATAAGACAAAATGCAACATTAGCATTCATTTCAAGAGGTCTTGAATAAAAGAGCAGGGATGTGATGCTGAGGCTTTTCAGGCACTGGTGAGGCCTCACCTTGAGTATTGTGAACAGTTTTGGGCTCCTCATCTAAGAAAAGATGTGCTGGCGTTGGAGAGGGTCCAGAGGAGGTTCACACGGATTATTCCAGGAAACAAAGGGTTAGCATTTGAGAAACATTTGATGCTTCTGGGTCTGTACTCGCTGGAAATTAGAAGGATGAGGGGGATCTCATTGAAACCTATCAAATGTTGAAAGGCCTAAACAGGGTAGATGTTGAAAAGCTGTTCCCCATAGTGGAGGAGTCTAGGACAAGAGGGCACAGCCTCAGGATAGAGGGGCGTCAATTTAAAACAGAGATACGGAGAAATTTCTTTATCCAGAGGGTGGTGAATTTGTTACCACAGGCAACTGTGGAGGTCAGGTTGTTGGGTGTATTTAAGGCAGAGCTTGACAGGTTCTTGATTGGACACGGCATCAATGTTTACGGGGAGAAGGTCGGGGAATGGGGTTGAGGAGGGGAAAAAGTATCAACCATGAGTGAAAGGCGGAGCAGACTCAATGGGTCAAAGGGCCAAATTCTGCCCTTATGTCTCATGGTAATGCTAAGGCTTTATAAGGCAGTTGGAGTATTGTGAGTAGTTTTGGGCCCCTTACCTAAGAAAGATGTGCTGGCATTGGAGAATGTCCAGAGGAGGTTGATAAGAATGAGCCTGGGAATAGAAGAGTTAACAAATGAGGAGCCTGTACTCGCTGGACTTTAGAAGAGTGAGGCGGGATTTCATTTAAACGTATTAATAATCGAAAGGCTAGACAGAGTGAGCATGTGGAAGATGTTTCCTGTAGTGCAGGGGTCTAGGATCAGAGGGCATAGCCCAGAATAGAGGGAGCAGAGATGAAGAGGAATTTCTGTAGCCAGTAGGTAGTGAGCCTGGGGAATTCATTGCCATAGATGCCTGCGGAGGCCAAGCAATGATTGGGTACAGGTCTCCTAATGGGCTTTCGCCTCTGATCTGGGCCGACATTTACGTGTCAAGCGGCACGTAATTAATTAGCTTGTTTATTTCAGCTTTTTTCTTAAAGGTATGTTGGGTGCATCCCAGCTACCGTTGCATTCTCCACGGCAATGTAACGGTCCACGGCCCGGAGGTTGGGACCACTGGGGTGGTGGGACACTGAGGTGTCATCTCATCGTTGTCTGTTTCCATCAGGGCAGGCAGGTCATCTTCTCCTATAACTGCCCGCCTTGATGTCGAAGGTCGAGGTTCGTCGTCTGCTGTGGCTGATATGGAAGGCTTGAAAAACGACAGTATGCTTGACTGCTTAGCCTCGTGCATTTTTCTATCATACAGTTCTTTGTAAGCACTCAAACCATCCTGCAAATATGCCCTAAAGCTACATACCCTTTCAAAATTAAAGTCGTACTTTGCAGTGAAAATCTCACGCAGTTGCTTCACGTTCAGTTCCTGGACGACTTCACTTTCGGTCCATTCACTACTGTATTCGGTTTCGATTGTTATCCTTTCCTCTTCCAATTAGCTCTTCATGAATGCATCAGCTCTTCATTTATCAGTTCTTGGTCGTGGGATGCCAAAACCTCTTCAACATCACCTTCGCCAACTTCCGCAAGCCAAACTCACTTTGTCCTTACCTTGTTCACCACGATCGAAACACTTAATTATGTCTAGTTTTACGCTAAGTGTAACACCTTTACGAGCTCTTTTAGGCTTTTCTGATGCCTTAGAACTCATCTTGCAAACAGCTGCTCACAGGTACGTGTTTAAGCCATGACGGCTAGAATGCAGTTCGGGGGAGGAGCTTGGGTGCTCGGGGCGCGCACTGCTTTTCTCGCGCGCTGCTTTTTCGTAACAGTGTAAACACCTTCTGTTAGCGAAAACAGGGAACTAATGTAGGTCTTTCGTAACAGCGAGGTTTCATAAAGCGAACGTTTGAAAAGCGGGGGATATGTATATTCAAAGCAGAGTTTGGTAGGCTCTTGATTAGTAATGGTGTCAAAAGTTATAGGGAGAATGCAGGAGGATGAAGTTGAGAGGGATAATAAATCATCCATGATGGAATGGTGGGGAAGACTCAATGGGCTGAATGGCCTAATTCTGTTCCTAAAGTCTTATGGCCTTGTGGTTTGTGAAGCCTCATGCTTCATATCAATTTGTTCCAAAGTAGCTGTAACACTGTTATCAATTGCTAATATGCAATATTAAAATAACATGCCTTGTCTACAAAAATCAGAACAGATTCAACTCATTTTCAAAACAGTATTCATCTGCATAAATCAGTGGCCTGCTGCCTGCTAGTACCAACAACAAGTTTTGTGTGGTGCAGTTCTATGAGCATGAGCAAGGATGAAATGATGCTCATCTCCAAAGGCTTAGTCCAGGAAGATAATTTGGGTGGACTGGACGAATGGAGACAAGCATCATTTCATGGTTGCTCAAATTTACTGGTTTTGTGTAAACCAGGAGGGCATGATCAGAATCGAGTTTATTACCACTGACATAGGTCATGAAATTTGTTGCTTGCAGCAGTAGTACATTGCAATACATAAAATTACTATAAATTACAATAAGATAAATACAAAATATATAAATAGTGCATAAGGAGAGCAAATATAGTGAGGATTTCTGGACCATTCGGAAATCAGATGGTAGAAACCAAAAGACCATAAGACTTAGGAGCAGAATTAGGCTTTCTCCCTGTACACCTTCTTGCCCTAAGTAATCAAGAATCTGTTACCTCTGCCTTAAATATACTCTATGATTTGGCCTCCACAGCTGCCTGTGCAGTGAATTCCACCGATTCACTACTCTCTGGCTAAAGAAATAACTCCTCATCTCCATACTAAAAGGAAGCCCCTCTATTCTGAGGATGTGTCCTCTGGTTTTCAATTTCCCCATCACAGGAAACATCCTCCCCACATCCGCTCTATCAAGGCCTTTTACCATTTGATGGGTTTCATTTAGGTCACTCATCATTCTTCTGAATTCTAGTCAATGCAGGCTCAGAGCCATCAAACGCTCCTCGTATGACAAGCTACTCAATCCCAGAATCATTTTTGTGAACCTTCTTTGAATCCTCACAAATGACAGCACAACCTTTCTTAGACAAGGTGCCCAAAAGATCTCACAATACTCCAAGTGAGGCCTCACCAGTACTTTATAAGGCCTCAACTTTACATCCTTCCTTCTATATTCTAGTCCACTTGAAATTAATACTAACATCATTTTTGCCTTCCTCAGCACAGACTCAACCTGCAAATTAACATTTATGGAATCCTGCACAAAGACTCCCAAATCCCTTTGCAACTCAGATTTTTTAATTTTCTCTCCATTCAGAAAAGGGTCTACACTTTTATTTCTTCTACCAAAGTACATAACCATACACTTCCCAACACCGTATTCTATCTGCCATTTCTGTGCCCATTTTCCTAATTGGTCTAAATCCTTTTGTACCCTCTCTACTTCCTCAAAACTGTGTGGCCAGTGAAGGAGTGGAGCTTTGAGGCTTTCACTCGAGAGATTCTGGCAGTTTTGCCAGTTGGACTGTGCAATCAAGTCAGTCAAGATTTGAAAAGCTCAGCAGGAAGCAGCTGATTGGGCAATTGAGGTCAGGTGACCAAGCAGTTTGAAAAACTCACACAAATAAATAGAGGGGTAGCTCAAGCAGAGCGGCCAGTGAATAAGTGGGTCAGTGAAGGAGTGGAGCTTTGAGGCTTTGACTCGAGATTCTGGCAGTTGTGGCAGTTGGACTGTGCAATCAAGTCAGTCAAGATTTGAATAGTTCAGCAGAAAGCAATTGATTAGACAATCATGATTTGAATAGCTCAGACAGAGCAGAAAGCAGCTGATTGGGCAATCAAGGTCAGGTGACCAAGCAGTTTGAAATGCTCAAACAGATAAATAGAGGGGTAGCTCAAGTGAAGCGGCCAGTGAGTGAGTGGGCCAGTGAAGGAGTGGAGCTTTGAGGCTTTGACTCGAGAGGCTTCGACGAGAATAGGCGGAGGACAAGCTTGCTTCCAGTTAGTCTTTACAATGCCTCCTGAGACAGTGATGTGCCTCTCATGTGAGATGTGGCAGTCTTGGGGGAACACCCCTCTCCCGCAGAGTCATATCTGCCAGAAGTGCATACGGCTGGGCGACCTGGAAGACTGTGTAAGGAATCTGGAGCAGCAGCTGGATG
Organism: Mobula birostris; assembly: GCF_030028105.1. NCBI lineage: Eukaryota > Metazoa > Chordata > Chondrichthyes > Myliobatiformes > Myliobatidae > Mobula > Mobula birostris. The sequence continues at coordinate 43,275,070 of NC_092375.1, read as the reverse complement.
ACCTTCGACTCATAAGGGAGAATGAGGTGGTCATAGATGAGAGCTACAAAGGGGTAGTCAAACCTAGGCTGCTGGAAGCAGGTTGTTGGGTGAGAGTCAAAGGGGGGAAAGCGAAGGTGAGTAGACAGGTAGTGCAGAGCACCCCTGTAGCCATTCCCCTGAATAATAAGTATACAGGAAGAACAGGACCGCAAGGGTGGTGTTCTCAGGATTGCTGCCAGTGCTACGTAATAGTGATGGTAAGAATTGAAGGAGATGGCAGTTGAATGCGTGCCTAAGGAGTTGGTGCAGGGGGCAGGGTTTTAGATCATCGGGATCTCTTCTGGGGAAGGTGGGACCTGTACAGATTGGATGGGTTGCACCTGAACTCGAAGGGGAGCAATATCCTTGCAGGTAGGTTTGCTAGCATGGTTCAGGAGGGTTTAAACTAATTTGCAAGGGGGATGGGACCCGGAGCGATAGAGCCGTGGAAGAAGTGCATGGAGTAAAGCCAGATCTAACATAAAGAGGCTTTGAGGAAAGAGAAGCAGAATAAAGAGTGTAAAAGTAGTAAGGTAGAAGGGCTAAAGTGCATGTACTTCAATGCAAGAAGCATCAGGAACAAAGGTGATGAACTGAGAGCTTGGATACATACATGGAATTATGATGTAGTGGCCATTACAAAGACATGGCTGGCACCAGGGCAGGAATGGATTCTCAATATTCCTGGATTTCAGTGCTTTAAAAGGGATAGAGAGGGCGGAAAAAGGGGAGGAGGGTTGGCATTACTGGTCAGGGTTACTATTACAGCTACAGAAAGGGTCGGTAATGTAGCAGGATCCTCTCTTGAGTCAGTATGGGTGGAAGTCAGGAACAGGAAGGGAGCAGTTACTCTATTGGGATTATTCTATAGGCCCCCTGGTAGCAGCAGAGATACCAAGGAGCAGATTGGGAGGCAGATTTTGGAAAGGTGCAAAAATAACAGGGTTGTTATCATGGGTGACTTTAACTTACCTAATATTGATCGGCATCTGTTTAGTTCCAATGGTTTAGATGGGGCAGAGTTTGTTAAGTGTGTCCAGAATGGATTCCCGTCACAGTATGTTGACAGGCCGACGAGGGGGGATGCCATACTAGATCTAATATTAGGTAACGAACCAGGTCAGGTAACAGATCTCTCAGTGGGTGAGCATCTGGGGAACAGTGACCACCGCTCCCTGGCCTTTAGCATTATCATGGAAAAAGATAGAATCAGAGAGGACAGGAAAATTTTTCTTTCTTTTTCTATCTTTTTATTAAGTTTCAAAATTATATATGCCTGAAAGAGTTCTTTGAGGAGGTGACCAGGCATATAGATGAGGATAGTGCAGTGGACGTGATCTACATGCAATTTAGTAAGGCATTTGACAAGGTTCCACATGGTAGGCTTATTCAAAAAGTCAGAAGGCATGGGATCCAGGGAAGTTTGGCCAGGTGGATTCAGAATTGGCTTGGCTGCAGAAGGCAGAGGGTGGTGGTGGAGGGAGTACATTCAGATTGGAGGGTTGTGACGGGTGGTGTCCCACAAGGATCGGTTCTGGGACCTCTACTTTTTGTGATTTTTATTAATGACCTGGATGTGAGGGTAGAAGGGTGGGTTGGCAAGTTTGCAGACGACACAAAGGTTGGTAGTATTGTGAATAGTGTAGAGGATTGTCAAAGATTGCAGAGAGACATTGATAGGATGCAGAAGTGGGCTGAGAAGTGGCAGATGGAGTTCAACCCGGAGAAGTGTGAGGTGGTACACTTTGGAAGGACAAACTCCAAGGCAGAATACAAAGTAAATGGCAGGATACTTGGTAGTGTGGAGGAGCAGAGGGATCTGGGGGTACATGTCCACAGATCCCTAAAAGTTGCCTCACAGGTAGATAGGGTAGTTAAGGAAGCTTATGGGGTGTTAGCTTTCATAAGTTGAGGGATAGAGTTTAAGAGTGGTGAGGTAATGATGCAGCTCTATAAATCTCTGGTTAGGCCACGCTTGGAGTACTGTGTCCAGTTCTGGTCACCTCACTATGGGAAGGATGTGGAAGCATTGGAAAGGGTACAGGGGAGATTTACCAGGATGCTGCCTGGTTTAGAAAGTATGCATTATGATCAGAGATTAAGGGAGCTAGGGCTTTACTCTTTGGAGAGAAGGAGGATGAGAGGAGACTTGATAGAGATGTACAAGATAATAAGAGGAATAGATAGAGTGGACAGCCAGTGCCTCTTCCCCAGGGCACCACTGCTCAATACAAGAGGACATGGCTTTAAGGTAAGGGGTGGAATGTTCAAGGGGGATATTAGAGGAAGGTTTTTTACTCAGAGTGGTTGGTGCATGGAATGCACTGCCTGAGTCAGTGGTGGAGGCAGATACACTAGTGAAATTTAAGAGACTACTGGACAGGTATATGGAGGAATTTAAAGTGGGGCTTATATGGGAGGCAGGATTTAAGGGTCGGCACAACATTGTGTGTCGAAGGGCCTGTACTGTGTTGTACTATTCTATGTTCTATAAAACTACCTGGCCTCCACTTATCTTCATATCATCTGTAAACTTGGCCACAAAGCCATCAATGCTGTCATCCAAATCATTGACATATAATGCAAATAGAAGCAGTCCCAACACAGACCCTTGTGGAACATCATAAGCAGCCAACTAGAAAAGGCTTTCTTTATTAACACCTTTTGCCTCCTGCCAATCAGCCAATGCTCTATCCATGCTAGTATCTTTCCTGTAATACCATGGGCTCTTAACTTGTTAAACAACCTCATGTGCAGCACCTTGTCAAAGGCCTTCTGAGAATCTAGGTTAACAACATCAACCAATTCTCCTTTGTCTATCCTGCATGATATTTATTTAAAGAATGTCAACAAGTTTTTCAGGCAGGATTTTCCCTCAAGGAAACCATGGCAATTTTATCATATGCCTCCAAGTACCTGAAATCACATCATTAGCAATCAACTCCAACATCTTCCCAACCACTGAGGTCAGGCTATCCGGCCTATAATTTCCTTTCTTCTGTTCTCTCCCTTCCTGAAAAGTGGAGTGACATTTGCAATTTTCCATTCCTCCTGAACCAAGCTCAAATCAATTGCTTCCTTGAAAGATCATTATTAACTCCTCCACAATCTCTTCAACTACTTATAGAACCTTGGGGTGTATATTATCTAATTCTACTCCTATATCTTATCGTCTATGGTCTGATGATTTAATTTTTTTACCAACAGGGCCATGCCACCCCCTCTGCCTACCTGCCTGTCCTCTCAATACAATATGTATACTTGGACATAGAGCTCCCAGCTAAAATCTACTTTCATCCACGATTTAGTGAAACCCACAATGTCATATGACAATCAGCAAATGTGCTTCAAGTTTTTCTCCCATATTCCCTACACTGCAGACATTCAAGTATAACACCTTCAGTCCTGTATTTACCCTTTTCAATGATGTCCACCTTTTACATTACAACTCATCCTGTTGACTACAATTTTGCCCGATCATCAGCCTCTCCTTGCTGGGAGTCTCACTACACACTGCCTCTGTTTGTCAACCAGCTACCTCTGACCACTATCACTCTGGTTCCCATCCCCCAGCTAAATTAGTTTCAACCCTCCCAATCAGCTCTAACAAAACTGCTTGCAAGGTTTGTTAGAGCTTATTGGTCTCCCTTGGGTTCGGGGTAATCCATCGCTTTTGTACAGGTCCTACCTTCCCTAGAACAGATTCCAATGATCCATCAATCTGAACCGCTAACCCCTGTACTTGTTTCTCAGCCATACATTCATCCAAATTGGATGCAAAGTTATCCTATTCCTGGTCTCACTGGTGTGTGTCAGAGTCAGCAATCCAGAGAGTACTACCCAGAGGATATGTTTTTCCTAAGATGTTGACTGTTGCCTTCAGGCTTCTGTACATTAACTTTGATGAGAACAAGGCATGTCCCGGGTGGTGGTCATCCTTCATGATGGATGCTGATTCTTGAGGCATCACTGTTTGAAGTTGTCCTCGAAGGTAGGAAAGCTATGACCCATGATGGAGCTGGACAAAAGTTTGTGATCCACTGCAGGCTTTTTCCAAGTCTTCCAGATTCACAGATACAAAATTACACGGAGGCCAGGAAATGGGTGCAAGGATTCCAATACATGATTAATCAATATTTATTTCATCCAAATCAGAGTTCATGCTGCACTTACGTTACGAAGACTTCAGTAATCAGCCTCTGCCAACCATGATGTCTCCTGCCTTACTGGATATCTTAGCTGTGTCTGTACTTCTTAAATGAGATAAGATTACGGCTCAGACCAGAATGAAATACTTTCTTAGTTCTATGGAAGCTTGAAAGAAGAGATGGCAAGGGTAAGAATAGGCACCTTGATTTTGTACGTGAATATGGAAAACCACTGAATGAGGAGACAGACAGAGAGGGTGTTCTCTAGACAAAGGAAACAAGAAAGCCTCTTAATGTGTATCCAAATGGATCGAGAGTGAACAGTTTGTACTGTGACAAGAATACACATAGATTAAGGTGTTAGCTGTCCTGTGTGATCAGCAGTTGGTCTGCCACCTGTCTTCAGGAGAGAGAGAGATAAGGAAAACAACGGAGCAGCATTTGGAGATGTGTAATGAAGGGACGGGGGAGAGAGAGTAACAGAAGGAGGGAGCTGTCAAGAGCGGCTCCCCCTTTGAACCCTGAACTGTTTGAAGTGATGGACAGGCGATACCCCAGCAGGGGGATAAAAAGGGACAGGTTCACTAAGGCAGGACACACACGACACTCGAGGTAACGAGACCCTGGAAGCGGTGCCTCTCTCACAAGTCGGTGGGAAGTACCGGGCCATAAACGCACAGGGTGAAAAGGCATGATCGGCGGGAACCTGGTGTGTGTCCACCCTTGCCAGGGTGCCAGGTTCAGCGCAGGGAAAGGATCGTATCTGGAAACGGAGGGGTCACGGTCGGTGACCTCAGATGACATCACAAAGGACTCGCTCGAAAGCTGGACTGCGAAGGTCTGTCTGGAAACCTTGAATATTCATTCGTTTTGCTCTCTCTCTCCTCCCCCCCCCCCACTGTCCATCGCCACGGCAGCGATTACTGCGAACTGAACTGAACTAAATTGAACTGAACTTTACGTCACTTTGAAACTGGTCATTTACCCCTAGACAACGATAGAGCTTGATTAATCCTGTCATCTTAATTCTGTGTACATGTATGTTTATCATTGCTGAACTGTTGCATTTATTATCCTTTTGATTAGAGTACTGTGTTGCTTGTTTCTTTAATAAAACTTTCTTAGTTCTAGTAATCCAGACTCCAACTGAGTGATCCATTTCTGCTGGTTTGGCAACCCAGTTACGGGGTACGTAACAGTACAATCAATAAGAGTAGTCAAGGATATGGACATATTGCCAGAGAAACTCAATGATCTCTCCAACTGGCTCAACATCAGAGAATACATCACAAAATTTTCCTCATCTTCAATCAACTTCATCACTAACCTCATAGATATCTCTCCAGTACATGCTTGGGAAGGTATTGGACCAAAGGGGAAATCAAGGATTATGGAGATTCACAAGAAAATTAAAATCAAATTAGTCACGATCAAAATGAATGGCTTAGTCAGTTTATACAGGGCTGAAACCTAACATACAAATAGGCAAGAGACCTCACACAATCATCACCATTTCAAACCACTTCCAGCTTCCAAATACTGTGAGCTATTCAATTGTACTAGTACATCACAGAAACTCATTGCAGGCCTTGAATACACTTCTCTCTCTCTCTTTTGCAATACAAGGTGGAATATCTTACCCTGTCATTGGAAACAATAATGGCTGTTACTGAATTCTCTTTCAATGAATGTAAAACTTGAGCCCATTGTTAATATATGTATATTTATACCCAATCTTCCTTATCGTCTCTCCTTATCCCTTCTTTTGATATCTCTTAGAGCTCACAAGTTGCATGGTGTAATCTCCATTTGGTCCAGACTGTGGGACAGTACCAGGAGCATAATAAAAAAGTGCCCTTCAAAAAATTCAATGTTTCTACTCATTGGATCCTCTCTTTACTGTAATGTTCAGCTTGGAGGTGAGATCTGTGCCTGCTGATTCTGGAGTCTGGGGAAGGGCAAAGGGTAATTCAGATGCTGATTTTCCAGGAGGGTGAGATCACAAATGAATTTTGTTACCAAGACTTGAATGAAGACTCCGAAGAGACATCCTACACTGAGGGCTGAAGGGTGTGTATAACGAAATGCAGGGATTTCCCATGCATCAGGAAGCTTTTGATAGACCAGTATGTGTTTTGTACAGAATCTGCAGCCCTTCCTTTTCAGCACAGAGGTGGTCCACAATCCATTTCAACATTTGTGCATCCAACGTTCATTTACCTTCCACATGATTTTCTGTAGGAACTTAGCAGGTCAAGGAAGCTTCCTCAGAGGGAAATGGATGGACAATGTTTCGAATGGAGACCATTCATCTGGACTAGAAGTCTAGAGGTATATATGGATATCGCTTAGGCAGAAAGGATTAGTTCAGTTGGGCATTTTTTTACTAGTTTAATTAGTCCTGCACAGCATCGTGGGCTAAAGGGCCTGTTTTTGTGCTCTACTGTTTGAAGAGCTATGTTCTATGCAACTGTTCTCAGATGGTCTTATAGTCAATAATTGTGGTCAAACAGACAGACCGAGTTAATCAGTTACAAAAGGGAAGGCAAAATGGGCATTGTACTGGAACATAGAATTTATTTAATTCATCATGTGACATCAGCATCTAAGGCAAAGCCAAAGCTAATATGCTTATAGCTTTTGGGAAAACAGATACAATTATATAATGAAGGTAAGACCTTCATTACTTTTGATCCAAAAAAGACATGTGTATATTAAGTTAGAACGTGACATGATTCTGAAGGTATTTATAACTGGTGGTGTTCATATTCACTCACTGATTCTGCCTTGTGAATGGTAAAGATTGTCGGTTTAGGAAATGCTGACATTTCAGTGGGATTGGCTTGTGAGATTTTTGAAAGATAATGTAACCCTTATGTTCCAGTTAGTTACAGTCTGTTACACCACTTGTGCTTAGGGCAGCAATGAAGGTTCTCCATCTCTGTCTGACCTTGGCCATCTTCTATATTGTGCCACAGGTGTGGTTCAGGGTCCTCATTTCTTCCCCTACAGCATGGCACCAAATTGCCTTTGCTCTCCCACATTTCCTCCATGTTCAAGGGTCCAAGAAAGTGTCGTCTCAATGATGTGGAATAACAACAGCTTGGCAAGTTTGTTCCCCTGTCATGTGCCAGTGTTCTGACCAATACAAGAATGTGAACAGAACACAGCTCTGGTACAGCTTCACCTTAGTGTGGATGCTGTACCGACTTCCCTTTCTGAGTACAAAACCGTTTCACTAGTTGCAGCCTTTAGCCTGCCAGACCCTGTCCACCTGCTTTCATTGACATCCAGTATGTGTAGGTTGCAATGACAAATTTCAGCAGCTATTTCTGCTAGTTTGCCAGTGTTGTACATGGTTAAGAACATAAGAAATAGGAGCAGGAGTAGGCTATCCGGCCCATCTAAATTATGCTTGAACAAGGGAGTAGCCCCAAAATCTAATTTTGGTTCATATGTCCCGAAATCTAATTTTGGTCTTGATCTTGGTCGTGCTCAGGGCTTGCTTCATCATGCCAGTAGCTTCCTCGCAGTTTTCACTACTGTCTGACATGCAAATCCCAGGTGGACACTCAGGAATACTGTCACACACAGATATAGAATTCTTCATTTCTGTTTCTGTAACAATTTTTCTTTGAACAGCCAGGGTCGTTAGCCCTGAGCTGAACCCTTGAACCTGGAGGACCAGTGGACCACTCTTAGTCTGGCCTCTACCTTTTGATCTGTTTGGCATGGGTGACTCTACCAGAAGTCAAAACACAAGGCCCTGACTCCAGCCAACATTGCTCTCCAGGAGACTGAGGCACACAAACCTCCAAACCCTATGATAAGTTTGTGGTCCTCTTGGAGGTGTCATATGGGGGCACACTGGGAGAACACCGAAATGCAAGACACAGACACTGAAGCACTAGGAACAGGATTAGGCGAGACAAGGCAGCAAGGGAAGAGGGGAAGAAATGACGCTGGACATTGACACAGGCACTGGACGAGACAAGGATTCAGGGCCTAGGCTAGGACTTGGACAAGAGGCACAGAACCTGGATGTGGAACTAGGAACAGGGAGCCTGGACTAGTGACACAGAACTCCAGAACCAGAGCCTGGACAAGGACCCAAAACCTGGGTCTTGGTTGGGACTTGGAACCTGGGTCTTGACTCGGAACTGGAACACGGGTCTAGGCTAGGACTCGTGACTAGGATCTTAGCAAGGACAGGACATGGAACTCCTGCACAGGACAAGGCACTTGGACAGGACGAGGTTCTTGGACGTGGCTTGGACAGGACGAGATTCTTGGACGTGGCTTGGACAGGACGAGATTCTTGGATGTGGCTTGGACAGGACGAGAGATTCCTGGACAGAATGAGGGAAGCCCAGCACAGGGCTGGGTGAGGCACATGGACAGGACGAGAACACGAAGCGTTGACTTGGTCGAGGGAGACAGAAATGCAGAGCCTTGGTCAAGGGAGACAGGAACGCAGAGCCTTGGTAACCTTGAGAGAGAGGAACGTGGAACACAGAGCCAGGACCCCTCCTTGGAAACAGTACATAGGGCCAGGACTCATACACAGAACACTGAGAGACAGAACTCCACTCAGGGTAATGGCAAACGGCCAGACCTACCTAGCAAAGTCGTGGACACAGAGACACATCCCAACATCAGGTAGCGGCAAACGGCCAGACCTACCTAGTGAAGACATGGTCACAGAGACAGTTCAAAACAACGATAGATAGTTCCTTATCTTGCTCCGGCAGTTGAACTTGACAGCAGTGCAGGCAAAGGTTGCAGGTGAGGCGAGGCTTCAGGCAAGGCAAGGCGAGGCAAGGCAAGGTTTCAGACACTGCAGGGCAAGGCTTCAGGAGGAAGGGGCCAAGAAGGGATTCAGACAGGATGTTTTGACAGGAGCAATCCAGCAACTGAAGCTGAACCAAGGAGCTATTTATGTAGCCAGCCCAAAATGTGAATCAGCTGCCTCAATTAGGGGACCCAACAGAAAAAGGGAAAACCAGAAAACCTGGAATAAGGAATGATGGACCAGACCGTGAACCGGAATCTGGACTTTACAGACTAGACCATGACAGGAGGTTGTGTTCTATGACACATATATATAAGTCCATAAGACATAGGAGCAGAATTAGGCTGCTTGGCCCATTGATTCTGCTCTGTCATTCCATCATAGCTAATTTAGTATTCCTTTCAATTCATTCTCTGCCTTCTCCACCTAACCTTTGAAGCCTTGACTAATCAAGAAACTATCTGTTACAATGCAGCATTTGGGAGTGGACCCAAGTGCAGGACATAGGCACGGAGAGCGGCTTAGGATTCTAACGTGGACCTAAATGTTGACTTGGACTTGGAGCCAGGACTTAAGTCCGACTTGGACTCGGAGCTTGGACTTGGACTTGACTGGAACACAGAGCCTGGACTTGGACTTGGACTTGGACTTGGAGCCGGAGCCTGGACTTGGACACAGAGCAACAAAACCAAACAACGACAAACAATTCGTATCGCGGCTTGGAACAGCGGCAAACGGCCGGCAATACTCAGCCAGACACAAGACGACAAAAACAAAAAATGACAGACAAATCGTATCGCAGCTCGGAGCAGCGGCAAACAGCCAACAATACTCAGCTGGACAAAAGACGACAAAAACAAACAACGACAGGCAATTTGTATCGCGGCTTGGAGCAGCGGCAAACGGCCTGCAAAACTCAGCCGGACACAAGACGACAAAATTCTGAAATTGGAGTAGCGGCAAACGGCCGGACCTACTCAGCTGGAACGGAGATGACTAAACCAAACAACAACAGACAATACGTATCTTGACACAGAGAAGCTCATGAAGACAGTCCCTTATTCTTGGCTGCTCAGAATGCTGCCGGTTTGAATGAGGATCAGATGCCCTAATCAAGGAGCCCAGTGGAACACGGGGAAAAGGAAACTAACTGAAATGAGGAGTCAACAGACCAGACTGTGACGCTATCAACCTCCAATTAAATATACTCAATTAATTGGCCTCCACAGACGTTCTTGGTAATGAATCCCACAGATTCACTATGTTCTGACTAAAGAAATTCTTCCTCATCTCCATTCTAAATGGGCATCCATCTATTATAAGGCTGTGCCCTCTGTCCTAGACTCACCCACTATAGGAAACATTCTCTCCTTAGCTACTCTATCTAGCTCTTATATTGTAGTCCTCTCAGGATAAATTCTAACATTGCATTTGCCTCCCTTACCACTGAATGAACCTGCGAGTTATCCTTTAGGAAATACTGCACAAAGACTCCCAAGTACCTCTGCAACTCTGATTTTGAATTTTCTCTCCATTTACAAAATAGTCTATGCCTTTATTCCTTCTACCAAAATGTATGTCCATGCAATTTCCTACACTATATTCCATCTGGCACTTCTTTGCTCATTTTTCCAATCTGTCTTTCTGCTGCTTCCCTGTTTTCTCAATATGTGCTGGAGCTTTTGAAAAGCATTAAGTTAGATAAGTCACTGGGACTGGACAAGATATACCCTGGGCTACTGTAGGAAGCGAAGGAGGAGATTGCTGAACCTCTGGCATGATCTTTGCATCATCAATAGGGATGGGAGAAGTTCCAGAGGATTGGAGGGTTGCAAATGTTGTTCCCTTGTTCAAGAAAGGGAGAAGAGATAAGCGAGGAAATTATAGACCAGTGAGTCTTACTTCAGTGGTGGGCAAGTTGTTGGAAAAGGTCCTGAGAGACAGGACTTATGAGCATTTGGAGAGACGTAACCTGATTAGGGATAAGTCAGCATGTCTTTGTCAAGGGCAGGTCGTGCCTTACGAGCCTGAATGAATTCTTTGAGGATGTAATAAAACAGATTGTTGAAGGTAGAGCAGTGGATGTAGTGTATATGAATATCAGAAAGGCATTTAATAAGGTTCCCCATACAAGGCTCATTCAGACAGTAACAAGGCATGGGATCCAAGGAGACGTTGCTTTGTGGATCCAGAATTGGCTTGCCACAGAAGGCAAAGAGTGGTTGTAGACAGTTCTGCATGGAGGTCAGTGACCAGTGGTGTACCGCAGGGATCTGTTCTGGGACCCTTCCTCTTTGTGATTTTCATAAATGACCTGGATGAAGAAGTAGCAGGGTGGGTTAGTAAGTTTCCTGATGACACAAAGGTTGGAGGTTTTGCGGATAGTCTGGAGTGCTGTCAGGACATCGATAGGATGCAGAATTGGGCTGGAAAGTGGCAGATGGAGTTCAACCCAGATAAGTGTGAATTGGTTCATCTTGGTAGGTCACACTTGAAGACAGAATATAGTATTAATGACAAGACTCTTAGCAGTGTGGAGCATCAGAGGGACCTGTGGGTCAGTGTCCATAGGGCACGTAAAGCTGCTGCGCAGGTTGACAGTGTTGTTAAGAAGGCATATGGTGCAACAGCCTTCATCAATCACGGGATTGAGTTCAGGAGCCTTGAGGTAATGTTACAGCTATATAAGACCAAATGTAAGACCCACTTGGAGTATTGTTTTCAGTTTTGGTCACCTCACTGCAGGAAGGATGTGAATACTATAGAGAGAGTGCAGAGAAGATTCACAAGGATGTTGCCTGGATTGGGGAGCATGCCTTATGAAAAGAGGTTGAATGAACTTGGCCTTTTCTCCTTGGAGTGATGGAGAATGAGAGGTGACCTGATAGAAGTGTATAAGATAATGAGAGGCATTGATTGTGTGGATAGCCAGAGGCTTTTTCCCAGGGCTGAAATGGCTAACACAAGGTTGCATAGTTTTAAGGTGCTTGGAAATAGGTACCGAGGGGATGTCGTCAGGGGTAAGTTTTTCACACAGAGAGTGGTGGGTGCCGGCGATGGTGGTAGAGGCAGATACAATAGAGTCTTTTAAGAGACTCTTAGATAGGTACATGGGGCTTAGAAATATAGAGGGTTATGCAGTAGGGGGATTCTAGGCAATTTCTAGAGTAGGTTATAGAACAGGTCCCTTTTATTTCTACTCCTTGCCTCCTGCCAGTCAGACAATCTTCTGTTCATGCTAATATCTTTCCTGTAATACTATGGGCTCTTATCTTGTTAAGCAGCCTCATATGTGGCACCTTGTAAAAGGCCTGCTGAAATTCCAACTGTGCAACATCCACCGACTCTCCTTTGTCCACCCTTTTTATTTTGTGAGGCAAGATTTTCCCTTAAGGAAAATGATGACTTGGTCTGTTTTGTCATGTGACTCCAAGTATCCCAAAACCACATCCTTAACAATGGACTCCAACATCTTCCCAAACACTGACGCATGGCTAACTCGCCTATAATTTCCTTTCTTCTGCCTCCCTCCCTTTTTAAAGAGTGGAGTGACATGAGCAACTTTCCAGTCCTATTCTTAAACATCATTATTAATGCCTCCACATTCTCTTCACCCACCTCCTTCAGAATCTTAGATTATAGTTCAGCAGGTCTAGATAACTTATCTACTTTCAGATGTGTCAGCTTCTCAAGCACCTTCTCCCTAGTAATAGTGACTGCATTCACTTCTGCCTGCTGACACTCTTGAATTTCTAGCATGCTGCAGGTGAATTCCACAGTAAAGACTGATGCAAAATACTTGCTCAGTTTATCTACCATTTCTTTGTCCCCACTGCATCATTTTCCACAAGGCTAATATCCACTCTCACCTCTCTATAACTCTATGCATGTATATCTGAAAAAAAGTATTTTAAATCATTGGCTAGCTTACCTTCATATTTCATCTTTTTTTTGGTTGTCAAAAGCTTTCCGATCCTACAATTTCCCACTAAGTTTTGCAAGTATAACACCTTCTGTCCTGTATTTATCACCCTTTTTGATTTTGCCCCTCTGTCACACTTCAACTCATCCCACTGACTGCAATTTTACTTTATCATCTGGCTGTCCTTCCTCATAGTCTCTCTACACATTGCATCGACTTGTATACCAACTGCCCCATCCTCAGCCCTATCACTCTCGTCCCCATCCTCTGCCAAATTAGGTTACATTTTAACAGAGCATGTGTTTAATCATTCTTTGCTGCATGGCTTGCATGCAGGTAGCAAAAGAAATTTAAGAGTTAAGCATCCAACTTCTGATAAATTTGCATAAGTCTATATGTATTGTTGAAACTGATACTGCCATTGTTTAAATTGGGATACTGGACAGCCCAGAGCAGACCACAGAACAGCTGTTGAATTCAACCTTCTCTTATCAGCTACTTAAAGGCCTTGAGTTTCTTCATTCATCACCTTTAAAAGATATTTCATAGCAAATTTGTTTTTCCATGTATATGTTAATTTTAAACTCTATGATAATTTAGTAAAATATTATAACAGCTAATCTCACATTCAATTTCAGATGACAAAATGTGATTAAGTGTTAGAAATTACTTTACACATTCAGTTGACCAGTGTTTAAAGTGTCTGTTCACCATTCCTTTATTCACTATTTCAGTAGAGCTGTGTACAATTTGCCTGCCAGTAAATAAAGACCTACACTCATACTAACATGCTGAATCTCTTAGGGCAAAAGTACGTTGTCTGCTCATAACCATATATTGTACAATCATTGTAGAAAATGTAAAGATATTGTACAAAATTCACTCACCTCAACTGTGAACTGTGTCCATAACCTACAATTCATCTTCTAGGCATTATTTATTTTTTTTTATTTGCACAATTTGTCTTCCTTTGAACATTGGTTGATTGCCACTTCTTGGTTATGTGTAATTTATCATAAATCCTATTGTATTTCTTTATTTTCCTGTAAGTGCCAACAAGAAAATGAATCTCAAAGTAGTATATGGTCACACACACACTTTGATGATAAATTTACTTTGATTTGACATGACTTTTGGTTGATTACCATAAGAAAAATAGGATCATAAGACATAGGAGCACAATTAGGCCATTTGACCAATCGTGTCTGCTCCACTATTCAATCATGGTTGATCTTTTTTTACCCTCCTCAGCTCCACTCCCCAGCCTTCTCCCCATAATTTTTGATGCTGTGGCCAATCAAGAACTTATCAATCACCCCCTTAAATATACCTAATGACCTGGCCTCCGCAGCTGCCTGTGGTAACAAGTTCCACAAATTCACCACCTTCTGGATAAAGAAATTTCTTCCCATCTCTGTTTTAAATGGACACCCCTCTATACTGAGCCTGTGCCCTCTTGTCCTAGACTCCTCCACCATGAGAAACACCCTTTCCACGTCTACTCTGTCTAGGCCTTTCAACATTCAAAAGGTTTCAATGAGGGCCCCCCTCATCCTTCTAAATTTCAGCGAGTATAGACCCAGAGCTATCAAATGTTCCTCGTATGATAACACTTCCATTCCTGCAATCATCCTTGTGAACCTCCTCTGGACCCTCTCCAATGCCAGCACATCTTTTTCTTAGATGAGGAGCCCGAAACTATTCAAAATACTCAAGGTGAGGCCTCACCGGTTCCTTATAAAGCCTCAGCATCACATCCCTGCTCCTATATTCTAGACCTCTTGAAATGAATGCTAACATTGCATTTGCCTTTCTCTTGCCGACTCTACCTGCAAGTTAACCGTTAGGGTGTTCTGCACAAGGACTCCCAAGTCCCTTTGCACCTCAGATTTTTGGATTTTCTCCCCGTTTATAAAACAGTCTTCACACTTAGACCATAAGACCATGAGACATAGGAGCGGAATTAGGCATCTTGCCCATCAAGCCTGCTCTGCTATTCATCCATGGCTGATACTTTTTTCCCCTCCTCAGTCCCACTCCCCAGCCTTCTCCCCGTAACCTTTTATCCAATCAAGAACCTATCAAACTCCACCTTAAATACACCCAACAACCTTGCCTCCACAGCTGTGTGTGCTAAGAAATTCCACAAACTGACCGCCCTCTGAATAAAGAAATTTCTCCGCATCGCCGTTTTAAATAGACACCCCTCTATCCTGAGGCTGTGCCCTTTTGTTCTAGACTTCCTCACTAACGGAAACATCCTTTCCATGTCTATTCTCAATAGGCCTTTCAACGTTTGAAAGGTTTCAATGAGATTCCCCCTTCATCCTTCTAATTTCCAGTGAATATAGGCCCCAGAGCCATCAAATGTTCTCTGTATGATAACCTTGTCATTCCCAGAGTCATCTTTGTGAACCTGCTCTGGACCCTCTCCAAAGCCAGCACCAAATACGGTTGATAGTACCAAGAGACTTGCAGATGAAGTGTCACCTCACCTAGAAGGACAGTTGGGGCTCTGAATGGTAGTGAGGGAGGAGGTATAGGGGCAGGTCTGGCATTTCTTTTGCTTCCAATGATAAGTACCAGGAGGGAGATCAGTGGGGAGGGATGAGTGGATAAGGGAGTCAAGTAGGAGCGATCCCTGTGGCAAGTGGAAAGTGGGGGAGTGGAGGGGGGCAAGGGAAAGATATGCTTGGTGGTGGGATCCCATTGGAAGTGGCAGAAGTTACGGAGAATTATGTGCTGGACACAGAGGTAGGTGAGGTCAAGAGGAACCCTATCCCTCGTGTGGCGTGGGAGGATGGGGCGAGGGTAGATATGGTAAAATGAAAGAAATTAAGGCTATGGCAGCTTTGATGGCAGAGGAAGGGAAGCCCCTTTCTTTCAAGAAGGAGGCCACCTCAGTTGTTCTAGAATGAAAACCTCATCCCGAAAGCAGATATTGCGGAGACAGAGGAACTGGGAAAAGAGAATGGCATTTTTACAACTGGCAGGACAGGAAGAAGCACTATAAACACAGAAAACCTACAGCACAATACAGGCCCTTCGGCCCACAAAGTTGTGCCAAGCATGTCCCTACCTTAGAAATTACTAGGCTTACCCATAGCCCTATATTTTTCTAAGCTCCATGTACCTATCCAAAAGCCTCTTAAAAGACCCTATCGTATCCACCTCCACCACCGTTGTCGGCAGCCCATTCCACGCACTCACCACTCTCTGCATAAAAAACCTGGTATCTCCTCTGTACCTACTTCCAAGCACCTTAGACCTGTGCCTCTTGTGGCAGCCATTTCAGCCCTGGGAAAAAGCCTCTGACTATCCACACGATCAGTTCCTCTCATCATCTTATTCATCTCTATCAGGTCACCTCTCATCTTCCGTCGCTCCAAGGAGAAAAGGCCGAGTTCACTCAACCTGTTTTCATAAGGCATGCTCCCCAATCCAGGCAATATCCTTGTAAATCTCCTCTGCACCCTTTCTATAGTTTCCACATCCTTCCTGTAGTGAGGCGACCAGAACTGAGTACAGTACTCCAAGTGGGGTCTGACCAGGGTCCTATATAGCTGTAACATTACCTCTCGGCTCCTAAACTCGATTCCATGATTAATGAAAGCCAATACACCGTATGCCTTCTTAACCACAGAGTCAGCCTGCGCAGCTGCTTTGAGCGTCCTATGGACTCGGACCCCAAGATCCCTCTGATCCTCCACACTGCCAAGAGTCTTACCATTAATACTATATTCTGCCATTATATTTGACCTACCAAAATGAACCACTTCACACTTATCTGGGTTGCACTCCATCTGCCTAAGTATTGTCCAGATAGCTGTGAGAGTCACTGTGTTTATAAAAGATATCAGTAGATAGACATTCTTCAGAAATGGAGGCAGAGAGATCGAGAAAGGGGAGAGAGTTGTTATAAGTGGACCAGGTAAATTTGAGAGCAGGGTGGAAGTTGGAGGCAAAGTTGATGAAATTCATGTGCTCAGCATGGGTGCAGGAAGCAGCACCAATGCAGTCGTCGATGCAGAGCAGAAAGAGTTAGGGAGCATTACCATGGAAGGCTTAGAATATGGACTGTTCCATGTCGCTGACGAAAAGGCAGGCATAGCTGTGACCTATGTGAGTGCCATGGCTACAGCTTGCGTTTGAAGGAAGAGAGAGGAGCCAAAAGAGAAATTGTTGGGGTGAGAATCAGTTCTGCCAGACGGAGGACAATGGTGATGAAGGGTTCCTGGCTGGGACAAGCAGAAAGCATGAAGTCCCTCCTAATGGGGGATGGAAGTGTATAGGGACTGGACATCTATAGTGAAAGTGGGCCAGGGAATGTAAAGTCATTGAAAAGGTTGCAAGCATATGCAGTGTCATGGATGGAGGTAGGAAGGGACTGAACCAAGGGGGATAAAACAGAGTCAAGATATGTAGACATGAGTTCTGTGGGGCAGGAGCAGTCAGAAACAATGGATCTACCTGGACAGTCAGGTTTGTGGATCTTGGGTAGGAGGTAGAACCAGTAGGTGCAGGATAAGCGAACTATGAGGTTGGTGGCAGTGGATGAGAGGTCTCCAGAGTCGATGAGGTCAGTGTTGGTACAGGAGACAATGGCCTGATGCTCCTTAGTTTGATCCTATTCAAGGGGTAAGTAAGAAGGGGTGTCTGAGGGCTGCTGTCTGGCCTCAGCAAAGTTTCAAAGGTACGTGTAATGTCAGAGAAATGTATACAATATACATCCTGAAATGCTTTTTCTTCACAACCATCCACGAAAACAGAGAAGTGCCCCAAAGAATGAATGACAGGTAAATGTTAGAACCCCAAAGTCTTCCCCCCCAGCTCCCCTCCCTCCCATGCATAAGCGGCAGCAAGCAACGATCCCACCTCCCCCCACTGGCAAAAAAAGCATCAGCACCCGCCACTGAGCACTCAAGCGTGAGCAAAGCAACAGCAAAGACGCAGACTTGCAGTTAACCCAAAGACTTCGTGTTTCACCCAGTACTGGACATACCACAGGCTCTCTCTCTCCCGAATAAGGGAGAAAGAGGTGTCTCCGATTTCACAGTGACAGGAGAGACATAACAAACAACTCGCTAGTTTACAATGTTAAAAGTCCGTTATGTCACTTTTTATTTTAGCTCTGTGCCCAAAGATCTGGGCACACAGTCATTGATATTCTGACTCCCCCGATGACACACAGGTCTCCTGCCATGACACCGACCTTTGATCTGCCCGTCTCCAGAGCTCCGAGATCCCAGGCCTCCAAAGCCAAGCCGGACTCTTAGGCTGAGCCCTTGGCGTGTCGAATGACAATGGCCGGTTATGAAACCTGAGAGCAGGTCCCATTCCCGCAAAGAACCGTAGTCAGCGTGTAACTCCAGGTCAGGGTCTTCAAAAGAACCCTGAAAGGGAAAAATAAAAATATTAAAGATGGAAATAGAGCTGTTTCCGAAGACGTAAGCAAGGGAGTCACTGTTTAGTGCCATCATCACTCTGCTCCGTCTCCAGATGTGGTCAGTCCAGGGCTTATCCAGATAGGTAATTATCTGGAACAAGGGCAATGGAAGAAAGCTGTCTAGGCACACCAAGAATTTCATATAGGTTGTTGTTTACCCCAATATATATTACTGATGAGCAACTGCAACAGATCTTTTATTCCTGGCGTAAACACAACTCTTTTTGATGTTGGTCCAGACGTACATATGTACAGCACTTACAACTCTGAAGTATCTCCATGATGTGGTCGAGAAAGGATCTGGCAGGCAATGTGCCACACTCATCCAAGAACAGGTCTGTTTGATTTTTGGAATACTTTTAATCCAAGAGGAACAGATGGGAGTTCTCTGTTTGCCAGACCACAGTAATCCTTCATTGACTCATGATGAGCAGGACCAAAGGAAAACTATAGAAAAATTATAACTGTTTTCAGTCTTTTCTTACAGAGAACTTCTCGTCTATTGTGAATAACTTCTTTTTCTGTCTCTGATCTAGCCCAAGTCTGCTGTTCCTGTGATTGCCAGATTGTTCATTAATCCCTCTTCCACTTCTTTACTAATTCTGCAAAATCTGCAGAGATCACAAGCCCCCTCAAAATTTGCCTTTTCCACAGAATCACACGGACATTCATATCCTTCTCCCCTTTATTGATTCCTCGGCTCAGGGATACAAAAGCAAAATGCTGCATGTTCTGAGAATATGAACTGGAACCAGCCAATGTTAGGGATATAGGAAGGCAAAATTGGGAGAGAAGGAAAGAACACAATTAAATGTCTTTGATGGATTGGAAAGTGGGACAGCTTAATCAGCAAAATTGGACAAGTAAAGAAACATTATATTGGACTGTATGAGGGTAGAATGTAGTAATAGAACCACCTCACAGCTCTGAATCTGTTCTTCTCCATAGAAACGGCCTAACTTGCTGAGTGCATCCTGTCATTTGTTTTGCTCTGTATTCTTGACTTAGTTCTGCTGGTGTGTAGACTGTCTTAAAGACAGAGTCTCTTCAGTGGATCACAGACTTCTGGGATAAGGATATCGATATCTTAACACCATGCACTAACATTGACCTTCTTTTGCATATTGGTTATTTATCAGTCTTTATCAATAGTTTTTTGTAAACTCCATTGTATTTCTTTAACATCCAGTAAGTGTCTGGTAGTATATGTTAATGTATAATAATTTGATCAAGGATTTTACTTTAACCATGACTTTGAATGACAAATTGGCATGCACACTATAATTACCAATAATTTACTCTTCTAACAGCTACTCTAACTATATATCATGTGCAGTTTTGGGATCCTCATTTTAAGAGGGATATACTGACAGTGGGAAGGGTTCAGAGAAGATTCATGAGAATGATTCCAGGAAAGAAAGGGTTACCGTATGAGGAACGTCTAGCAGCTCTTGGGCTGTATTCCCTGGAGTTACCATGAGGTAGGGAATACAGAAGCCTAAAGGCACACGCTCAGCGATTCAGGAACAGCTTCTTCCCCTCTGCCATTCAATTCCTAAATGGACATTGAAGCTTTGGACACTACCTCACTTTTTTTAATATACAGTATTTCTGCTTTTGCACATTTAAAAAAATATATTCAACATATGTAATTGATTTACTTGTTTATTTATTATCTTTTATTTTATTATTATTTTTTCTTTCTCTGTTAGATTATGTATTGCATTGAACTGCTGATGCTAAATTAACAAATTTCACGTCACATGCCGGTGATAATAAACCTGATTCTGATTCTGATCTCATAGAAACATACAGAATCTTGAAAGGCCTGAACAGATTAGCTATGGCAAAGTTATTTCCCGTGGTAGGGGATTCTAGGACAAGAGGGCACGACTTCAGGATTGAAGGACGTCCTTTTAGAACTGAGATGCGGAGAAATTACTTTAATCAGAGGGTGGTAAATCTGTGGAATTTGTTGCCATGAGCAGCTGTGGAAGCCAAGTCATTGGGTGCATTTAAGGCAGAGATAGATAGATTCTTGATTAGCCTGGGCATCAAAGAGTATGGGGTGAAAGCAGGGGAGTGGGGATGACTGGAAGAAATGGATCAGCCCATGATTGAATGGCAGAGCAGACTCGATGGGCCGAATGGCCTACTTCTGCTCCTATATCTTATGGTCTTATGGTCTATATAATGATGCTAACTGATATTTCTTTAACATGATGTTCAAGCTAAATAGTTACAGAACTTTGTTCTATTGTGATCATAAAAATAAATTTGCATTCAAGGTGGGTATGTGCCTCTAATTAACTAATGCAATGTTTTATACTTCCTGTGGTGAGCAACAACATTGTTTTGTCATAGAGGCAACAGAGAGAATGGCTGAGAGGCATAGTCCGGACCAGCAATAAAAGTGGAGGAAAGAAAGCAGCAGGCTACCTTTGGGTTTAATGATCAAATTGTGCCAGGTTTTGGTTGTAGGAGTCTGGAAACTGTAGGAGAAAGGACAAAGAATTGATTGAATAAGAATTCTAGAAAAACTGAAGACCTGTGAAATAGCGGAAATTACTGTCACCATGTGGCAGCAATCTAGCACACACAAGCACCCATCCATCAGAGAACTTGTCTGATTTCTATATCCTGATTTTAACAACATGCAGAATTGAGTTCTATAAATGACACTGTGGTCTGTCCAGTACAAGAAGGTTAAAATTCATCCCTATGAAGTAAAGTAAAATGCAACCAATCAACATTGACTACTACAGTGAGAAGTGAGGTGAAATTCCTGGAATAGCCACATTCTTGCAAAGTCGTTACTACCAATATAGCAACATTTATATTCTTTCATGGGCAAATATCAAATACCAAATGTTGCAATGTGAAACTTGGTTTGTTTGCTGCTCAGGGAATGAGTGTAATACAGACCTGTTTCTATCGCTAGCACTCCCATTATATTTTTGCTTGGGAAGACAAACCTTACATTTTCTCAAAATTGCAAAGGTTCTAATAGAATCTTTTTCTCTCCTTATCCTAGTTTAAATTCAGCTCAGACAGCACTGAGCATTCTTGTAGAACATAACTGAATGCTAAATATGACATAAACATGATAAAGCAAATGGGAATCCAATCAGTTGAAGTTTGACCCTCTTGGCACTTGCTTTTCTAGGACCCAGAGGCAGTCTGATTGTTGACATCCTTAAACTGAAATATTAATTTGACCACATGAGGGCATTTTGTTTTATTCCAGGTGACATAACGATGGAATTCAGCTAAAAACATTATTGTTTTACAAAGTGACCGCAATAGTTTGAGGGAAGACTGAATTAGGATATATTTAATCGCAAGATCCAATGTAAGAACAGGAAAAAGTGCCTGAAATATTAAAATCATTAAAGAACATAACCTTTGTTAAGATAACATTCAGGGCAATTAAGATGTACAGTGGAGTAAAGGGAATTAAAGACACATGAGAGAGGAGCAGGCCAAAATTGATTGCAAATGAACACTGGCAGGGATGATGGCAGAGCACGGCTTGAATTTCTGGGAGTAATTCGGAAGGCACAGGATATATACGTTTCAAAGAGGAAGAAGATTCTAAAGGCCAGATGGCACAACAGTGGCTGACAAGAGAAGTCAAAGCCAACATAAAAGGCAAAGAGAGGGCATATAGGAGAGCAAAAATGAGTGGGAAGTCAGAGGATTGGGAAGTTTTTAAAAACTACAGAAGGCAACTAAAAAGTCATAAAGAAGATAAAGATGGAATATGAAAGTAAGCTAGCCAATAATATTAAAGAGAACACCAAAGGCTTCTTCAGAAACATAAAGTGTAAAAGAGAGGCGAAAGTATATATTGGACCGCTGGAAAATGATGCTGGAGAGGTAGTAATGTGGGACAAGGAAATGGTGGACAAACTGAATGAGCATTTGTCACTATGGAAGACACTAGCAGTATGCCAGAAGTTCGAGTTTGTCAGGGGTCACGAAGTGTGTGAAGCCGCTATTACTAGGCTGAAGGCTCATGGGAAGCTGAAAGGTCTGAAGGTAGATAAGTCACCTGGACCAGATGGTATACACCCCAGGGTTCTAAAAGAGGTGGCTGAAGATACTGTGGAGGCATTAGTAATGATCTTTCAAGAGTCAATTGTTTCTGGCATGGTTCAAAAAGAATGGAAAATTGCAAATTTCACTCCAATCTTCAAGAACGGTGAGAAGCAGAAGAAAGGAAATTTTAGGCCAGTTAGCCTAAACTCAGTGGTTGGGTGGCGGTTGGAGTCAATTGTTAAGGGTGTGGTTTCAGGGCACTTGGAGGCACATGATAAAATAGGATGTTGTCAGGATGGTTTCCTTAAGGGAAAATCTTGCCTGACACATCTGCTGGAATTCATTAGAGAAATAACAAGTGGAATAGACAAAGGAGAGTCGATGGATGTTGTGTACTTGTACTTCAGAAATCCTTTGACAAGGTGCCACACATGAGGCTGCTTAACAGGTTAAGGACCTATGCGATTACAGAAAAGATACTAGCATGGATAAAGCAGTGGCTACTTAGCAGGAGGCAAACAATGGGAATAGAGGGAGCCTTTTCTGGTTAGTTGCTGGTGACCAGTGGTGTCCACAGGGGTCTGTGTTGGGACCACTTCTTTTTATGTTATATGTCAATGTCTTGGGTGACAGAATTGATGGTTTTGTGGCCAGGTCTGTGGGCAATACAAAGGTAGGTGGAGGAGCAGGTGGTTTTGAGGAAGTAGAGAGTCTACAGAAGGATTTAGACAGATTAGGAGAAGGCAAAGAAGTAGCAGATGGAATACATTGAAGAGAAGTGTATGGTCATGCACTTTGGTAGAAGAAATAAAATTGTAGACTATTTTCTAAATGGAGAGAAAATTCAAAATTCTGAGGTACAAAGGGACTTGAGAGTCTTGTGCAGGATTCCCGAAAGGTTAATTTGCAGTTTGAGTTGGTGGTGAGGAAGGCAAATGCAATGTTACCATTCATCTCAAGAGGACTACAATATAAAAGCAAGGATGTAATGCTGATGCTTTATAAAGCACTGGTGAGGCCTCACCTGAAATATCATGAGCAGTTTTGGGCCCCATATCTAAGAAAGGATGCACTGACATTGGAGAAGGCCCCAAGGAAGGTCACAAAAATGATTCCAGGATTAAACATTTGTCATATGAAATGTGTTTGATAGATCTGGGCCTCTACTCATTGGAATTCAGAAGAATGAAGGGGGTGACTGTCACAATGGGGTGGGGGGGTGCACTGGGAGTGGACCCAAATGCAAGATGCAAAAACACTATATGAGGTAAACTAAATTGAGTTTATTGCTCATTGCAAGGAGAGCAAAGCAGAAGTGGGAAATAGCATAATGAATAGGGAACAGGCCTTGGACTAAGGCTGGGACACAGGGACTGTGCTAAGGCTAAGACTAAGAAAGTGGGACCAGGTCAAGGAACTAGGAACTAGGAACCTGGACAAGGACTCCGAGCCGGAGACTGGACAGGGACCCAGAACCTAGGTCTTGACTCGGGCTCGGACCCCAGATCCAGGTGAAGACAAGACGTGGCTAGGCTACAGGACAAGGCACATGGACAGGACACAGACTAGGAGCAAGGACAGGAACACAGCCTTGGGCTTAGGGACGGGACATGGAACTTGGGACCCAGACATGGCCTTGAACCTTGGAACCTCCAGGGCCAGGACTTCATACTTGATACTTGGAACCTCCAGGGTCAAGACTTAATACTTGGAACCTCCAGGGCCAGGACTTGATACTTGATACTTGATACTTGATACTTGGAACCTCCAGGGCCAGGACTTGATACTTGGAACCTCCAGGGCCAGGACTTGATACTTGGAACCTCCAGGGCCAGGACTTAATACTTGGAACCTCCAGGGCCAAGACTTGATACTTGATACTTGGAACCTCCAGGGCCAGGACTTAATACTTGGAACCTCCAGGGCCAGGACTTGATACTTGATACTTGATACTTGGAACCTCCAGGGCCAGGACTTGATACTTGGAACCTCCAGGGCCAGGACTTGATACTTGATACTTGATACTTGGAACCCCCAGGGCCAGGACTTGATACTTGATACTTGATACTTGGAACCTCCAGGGCCAGGACTTGATACTTGGAACCTCCAGGGCCAGGACTTGATACTTGGAACCTCCAGGGCCAGGACTTAATACTTGGAACCTCCAGGGCCAAGACTTGATACTTGATACTTGGAACCTCCAGGGCCAGGACTTAATACTTGGAACCTCCAGGGCCAGGACTTGATACTTGGAACCTCCAGGGCCAGGACTTGATACTTGATACTTGGAAACTCCAGGGTCAGGACTTGATACTTGATACTTGGAACTTCTAGGGCCAGAACTTGACACTTGGAACCTCCAGGGCCAGCCAGGGACTCCTCTTATTCACAGGACAGATTCAGACACAGGACATAAAACACTGAGCTGGGAATCCTCCTTAAACACAGGACAGAGTCAGGACTCTACTTGACACAGGGTCAGAACCCTTCCAGGGTACAGGGTTTAGACACTGGACATGGATACGGAAACCACACAATGATGGACAGTGCTATAACTGGGCCCCAAGTACGCTCCAAGCAGCGGCCAGCTCTTGACTCACCTTGGTGGGTTAACCTTGACAGACCCGCTCTGGCAAGGGAAGGCGGCTTGCTGGCACTTGCTTCGGGAGGAGACTAGGCTTGCTCCGGCAAGAACTTAGTTGACTCCAGCCAGATGACATTGGCTCGCAACTACCTTTGGCGTGCTTTATTAACACTCTCGCGCTGAACGGCTGGAAGCCAGAGACTATAAATTGCCGGTTCAGCCGAGAGTAAATTGCCTCCAATCACCAAGCCCGAGGGACACAGGAAAACAGGGAACCAAAGGGAAACAGGGAGTCAATGGTCCGGATCGTAACACAAACAAAGTAAACTTAAAGGGAACCCGATCCGGACCATGACAGTGACCTCATTGAAACCTATCAAATGATGTAAAGCCTCAATAAATTGGATGTGGGGAGGATGTTCCCTATGGTTGGGGAGTCTAAGACCAGAGAGCACTACCTCAGAATAGCAGGGCATCCTTTTAGAATGGAAATGATGAGGAATTTCTTTACCCAGAGAGTGGTGAATCTGTGGAATCTGTTGCCATAGGCGGCTGGGGAGGCCAAGTCGTTGGGTATATTTAAGGCAGAGGTTGATTGATTCTTGATTAGTCAAGCTGAGAAGGGATACGGGGAGAAGGCAGGAGATTGGTGCTGAGAGGGAAAATAGATCAGCCATGATGAAATGGTGGATCAGACTTGATGGGACAAATGGCCTAATTCTGTTCCTATATTTTATGGTCTAGTTGTCTTACTACAAACCAATGGGTTGGAAAGGACAACATTTATTTCCATACCTAATTCTTACCTAGTATTTTCCATACCTAATTTACTTTTATTCCACATTCTCTTCCCTGTGGAGTCCATTTATTTTTGTCTGCCTGACATGCTCTCTGTATTATGTCCTACTTTCGTTGTATTTTCTGCAAGTTTCTCACTTAAATATGCATTGGTTTGATCTATGTGAGCCCCTGTCAAAATGGTAGCACAATTTGTTTGGTCAGGCAGGTCTCCAACTAGACTCTGCAACTTTGTTAAAATTTACTTTCATTCCTGATTGCAACTCAATTGTGTCTTCATGGTTTCCATTGAAGCAGCAATTTCAATTACTCTTATAAATGTAGGTTGTGCTTCAGTTAGAATCCATTTTTGAATGCTTTCTTGTAAGATCCCACAAACTAAACAATCTCTGAGTGCATCACCAAACTGACAATGCTCAGACAATCTCTTCAATTCAGCCTTGTAGGTAGAAATGGATTGCCTTTCCTTTTGATCCCGCTTATGAAACCTAAAGTGCTCTACAATCAACAATGGCTTTGGTTTTAAATATTCCTGCATTACTTTGACAATATCAGCTGGTTTGGTTGGAGTAGTCCAATTTTGAAGCAAACTGTATGCCTTTAAACCAAATACACACTGCAAAATTGCTATTTGTTTCTCATTGGCTATTTCATTTGATTCAAAATACTATTCGATTTGCTCAGTATATAAAATCCAGATAACTGTTCTGTAAACAAGCATGTCAATCTTTCCAATGTAGTCAGTCATTTCTACTTTTCTAATGATTATTATGTGCATGGAGTCAGAGGAGGTAACAGGGGTACTTAAGGAATATTTCATTTCAATATTCACCAGGGAAAAGACCTTGGCAATTGTAGGGATGACTCACAGTGAACTGAAATGCTTGAGCATATAGGCATTAAGAAAGAGGATGTGCTGGAGCTTTTGAAAAGCATTAAGTTAGATAAGTCGCCTGGACCAGACGAGATATACCCCAGGCTACTGTGGGAAGTCAGAGAGGAGATTGCTGACCCTCCATCAGTAGGGATGGGAGAAGTACTGAAGGATTGGAGGACTGCAAATGTTGTTCTCTTGTTCAAGAAAGGGTGTAGAGATAGCCTAGAAAATTATAGACCAGTGAGTCTTACTTCATTGGTGGGAAAGTTTGTTGGAGAAGGTCCTCAGAGGCAGGATTTATGATCATTTGGAGAGACGTCATCTGATTAGCGGTAGTCAGCATGGCTTTATCAAGGGAAGGTCATGCCTTATGAGCCTGATTAAATTCTTTGAAGATGTAACAAAACAGATCAATGAAGATAAAGCAGTGAATATAGTGTATATAGATTTCAGAAAGGCATTTGATAAGGTTCCCCATGCAAGGTAAGGAGTAAGGAGGCATGGGATCCAAGGAGACCTTGCTTTGTGAATCCAGAATTGGCTTGTCCACAGAAGGCAAAGTAGATAGTTTGTATTCTGCATGGAGGTTGGTGACCAGTGGTGTTCTGCAGGGATCTGATCTGGGACCCCTCATCTTTATGATTTTTGTAAATGACCTAGATGAAGAAGTAGAAGGGTGTCATCATGTAAACTTGCTGATGACATAAAGGTTGAGGGTTTTGTGGATCGTCTGGAGGGTTGTCAGAGGTTACAGTGCGGCATCGATAGAATGCAGAACTGGACTGAGAAGTGGCAGAAGGAGTTCAACCCAGATAAGTGTGAAGTGGCTCATTTTGGTAGGTCAAATTTGAAGTCAGAATATAGCATTAATGGTAAGACTCTTGGCAGTGTGGAGGATGAGAGAGATCTTGGGGTCCATGTCGATAGGACACTCAAAGCTACTGTGCAAGTTGTCAGTGTTGTTAAAGTGTATGTTGTTAGCATTCGTTACCGTGGGATTGAGTTCAAGAGCCATGAGGTAATGTTACAGCTGTATAAGACCTTGGTTAAACCACTTGGAGTACTGTGTTCAGTGCTGGTCACCTCACTGCTGGAAGGATATAGATACTATAGAGAGAGTGCAGAGGAGATTTACAAGGATGTTGCATGGATTGGAGGGCATACCTTATGAGAATAGGTTGAGAGAACTTGGCCTTTTCTCCTTGGAGCGATGGAGGATGAGAGGTGACCTGATAAAGGTGTAAACATAATGAGAGGTATTGAATGTGTGGATAGCCAGAGGCTTTTTCCCAGGGCTGAAATGGCTAACATGAGGGGCATAGTATTAAGGTGCTTGGAAGTAGGTACGGAGGGGATATCTGGGGTAAGTTTTTCCACACAGAGGGTGGTGGCTGCATAAAATGCACTGTCAGCAGTGGTGGTGGAAGCGGATACAATAGGGTCTTTTAAGAGCCTCTTAGATAGGTACATAGAGCTTAGAAATATATAGGGCTATGTGGTAGGGCATTTCTAGGCAGTTTCTAACATAGGTTACATATCAGCACAACATTGTGGTCCGAAGGGCCTGTGATGTGCTGTAGATTTCTATGTTCTATGTTCTACGTTGTTCTACTCACTGTTTATGAACTTTGAATTCTTCCGTTTTCTGCCTTTTTTTTTTAACTTGACACCTCTGCAGGGGCTGCGCTGCTTTTTAATACTCACCCTTTCTTACTGTGCTTTTTTTTTAACTTGAATGTCTCGCTGTGCTTCAACAATATCTTGGGTTTGTTTTAAAAACAGCTCACCACCGCTATTATGTTTTATAACTTCACAACATTAAACTAATTCAAAGGAAGACATGGGAGTCTGAAATGTGAGCATAACTTCGGGTTTACTTTTAAGTGAGGCTTGCGTTTATCGTATGGAAGCATCACGATGTCTGTATTTCACGTACTTATACATATAACTCCTAATGAATTGTTTCAACAAACAAGAATGCTTAATCAACCAATATATATATACTTAAATATCAACATCACTCTTTAAAAAGGAACAAGATAAAAAAAACAGGAAACTACAGCCTAATTAGCCTGACTTCAGTGGTTGGCAAGATGTTGGGGTCCATTATTAAGGATGAGGTTCCAGGGTACTTGGAAGCACATGATAAAATTCACTGAAGTCAGCATGGTTTCCTTGGAGGGAAATTTTGCCTGTCAAATCTCTTTGACTTCTTTGAGGAAATAATAAGGGATAAACAAAGGAGAATCGCAGAGTGTTGTTTACTTGGATTTTCAGAAGGCCTTTGACAAGGTGCTGTGCATGAGGCTGCTAAACAAAACAGAGCCTATGGTATTACAGGAAAGATATTAGTATGGACAGAAAACTGGCTGACTGACAGAGTGGGTATAGAGGAGGCCTTTTCTGGTTTGCTGGTAGTGACTAGTGGCTTTCCGAAGGATTCGGTGCTGGGTCTGCTGTTTTTCATGTTTTATATTAATGATCTACATGATGGAATTGATGGCTTTGCAGCCAAATTTACAGGCAATACAATGACAGCTGGAGGGACAGGTGGTGTTGAGGAAGCAGGGAGTCTGAAGTAGGACATGGACAGGTTGGGAGAATGAACAAGGTGGCAGATGGAATACAACATAAGGTAATTTATGACCATGCAGTTTGGTGGAAAGAATCAAGTCATTGACTAGTTTTTAAATGGGGAGAGAATTCAGAATTCAGAGATACAAAGGGACTTGAGAGTCATAGTGCAGAATTACCTAAAGGTTAATTTGCAAGTTGAGTCAGTAGTAAGGAAGGCAAATGCAGTGTTGGCATTCATTTTGAGAAGACAAAAAATCAAAGATGAATTGTTGAGACTTTATAAGACATTGGTGTTAGATTCTAATGTTTCAATCCAAGATTCTTTCAGAAGTCAGGCAAGAGGTTCAAGTCTTGTTGCTTCATGTTTGTTTTATTGAGCATTAATAGAACAAAGATAGCGCTGAACATGGACGGTGATAGAGGTCTACACATTCCTCTATGAGGGAGAGAGGGAGAGTCAAAAGAACAAAGAACTAAGATGGTGCTGGCCTGGTGGTCAGCAAATTATAGATAAGGAAAATCCCATTCAAATTCATAGGTAAGAGTCAACCAGTGAGAAAGCTCTAATTCAAATAGTGCATCACTGAGAGAAGCTTCCAGATCTTCCCAGAAATATATCAGTATAACTACTAGGAGACATACAGAATAACCGCATGGACACTAGGAAGCATATTAAACTGTTACATGCATATCAGAACTACTTAAAATACAAGCAGATAATCAATTGTTAAGCTGGAAAGAAATTAATAATTAAATAGTCTACAAAAAACCTAGGAATTAACCAGTCAGATCCAACATTGTTGAGATCACATTTGGAATATTGTGAGCTATTTTGGCCCCCGTACCTAGGGAAGAATATACTAGCATTGGAGAGGGTCCAGAGAAGATTTACGAGAAGAAAGGAATAATGCATGAAGGACATTTGATTGTTCTGAGTTTAGAAGATGAAGAAAGGCCTAGATAGTGTATACATGAAGAGGATGCTTCCGGTAGTGTGCCCTCGATTCCTGTAGTCTAGAACAAGAGGGTGCATCCTCAGAATGAAAGGATATCCTTTTTCAAATAGACATGAGGACGAATTTCTTTCACTGACAAGTGATGAATCTGTGGAATTCATTGCCACAGATAGCTGTGGAGACCAAGATACTGGGTATAATTAAAGCGGTGTTTAATAGGTTCTGGATTAGTAAGGGTATTAAAGGTTATGGGGAGAAGGTAGGAGAATGGGGTTGAGAGGGAATACTAAATCAGCCATGATCATATTGTGCAGTAGACCCGATATGCTGAATGATCTAATCCTCTGGTTCAGTTAGTAGCTCTCTTGTTTCATGTTTCAGGGTAGTCATCACACCACGATCATGAGATGGGAAATAGATTGAGAACTGTTGGGTTGAGTGGAAACACACAGAGTGTCAAATTCCACAGGTCTTCTCCACAGTCATGGAGTTGGTTTTTTATATCATTATATTAATTTATGCAATTTTCAGCTAACATTAATTTACTTCCTGAGCCCTGGAAGGAGTACTAGAACCATTTTGAATCTGTCATCACACCCCCCCTCCCCCCCGCCCCCCCCCCCACGGCTAGCGTTTTTCCTACTTGTCTCTGTCAGCTTTAGCCACAGTGGATCACAATGAATCTAGACTGATATGTTGGTGCTGTAGTCAGTGATGGATACAGTGTGAAATTCAAGTTATTGGAATTATGTTACTAGGATGGAATGAGTGATGAGGAATTCCAGTTATGTGGAGAGACTTGGGAAGATTTAGTTCTTGTTGGAACAGAGACTAAGAGAGGATTTACAGAGTCAAAGAGTCATATAGCATAGAACTGGTCCATGCTGACTGAGTTGACGTCACAACTAAAATCAAAGTCATGGATTATTTTGCTGTGGTCAGTGAGGGGGACTCTGAGTCAAGGAAGGACTGACACTATCAGAAGGAGCAGAGGTGGTTCAAGGAGACACTTGAAGAAACGTTTGCAGAATGCATTGCTTGAAAACATAGCAGAACTAGGTTTAATAATATTCAAAAGAGGATTGAAAAAAACACTTTAAAGGAAAAGTATGGTGGATGTTGGGAAAGAGCAGGAGAGTGGGATTAATAACATACTGTATTTCCAGAAAAAGCCCAACCTAACTATAATAAGCATGAGTTTTGGTCCCCTAATCTGAGGAAAGACATCCTTGCCATAGAGGGAGTACAAAGAAGGTTCACCAGATTGATTTCTGGGATGGCAGGACTTTCATATGATGAAAGACTGGATCAACTAGGCTTATATTCGTTGGAATTTAGAAGATTGAGGGGAGGATCTTATTGAAACGTATAAAATCCTAAAGGGATTGGACAGGCTAGATGCAGGAAGATTGTTCCCGATGTTGGGGAAGTCCAGAATGAGGGGTCATAGTTTGAGGATAAAGGGGAAGCCTTTTAGGACTGAGATTAGGAGAAACTTCTTCACACAGAGAGTGGTGAATCTGTGGAATTCTCTGCCACAGGAGACAGTTGAGGCCAGTTCATTGGCTATATTTAAGAGGGAGTTAGATATGGCCCTAGTGGCTAAAGGGATCAGGGGGTATGGAGGGAAGGCTGGTACAGGGTTCTGAGTTGGATGATCAGCCATGATCATACTGAATGGCAGTGCAGGCTCGAAGGGCCGAATGGCCTACTTCTGCACCTATTTTCTGTTTCTATGTTTCTATGAGGACTTTTTCTGTGCTGTATCATTCTGTATATACAGAGGAGGAAAGTATTAACGGAATGCTTATCTATTTACTATTAGTGAGATTCCAATGCTTGAAAATTGACCCACAATTCAAATGAAAGTCCTAAGAGCATTAAATAAAATCAAGTTGTGTTAGTGTGCCCGGGTTTACACCACCAGCTGCACTAGCCACATCAACCCCTTACATTAGTTCTTCAGAGAAGTGAATCAGCTTGACATGTATTACCTTTAATGAATCTATTTTGGTTTTCATTTATTAGCCCATGCTTTTCCAAATATCAAAAGAACTCATCAAATATCCAGCCAGGTGGAATGATGGGTAACGTAAACATGCAGTATATTGGAATGATAGCACACATGAAAGTGCAACACATCAGCACTGACAATCTGATAATGTCTATGCACTGAAGTCTCAAACGCAACTTATTCTTAAATTCAGATAATCTCCTGTCTTTCCCGCAGAACTTGTTGGTTTATTGAAATATATCCTGCCAATGCTAGCTTTAAAAGTAGAAATGTGCAAAGCAGAAATATCCTGATTAGTCCCTTGAACTTTAAAGCATTGAACTCAATTTTTGGTGCAATACAAGCAGTACAAGGGCCACACCCATCTCTGCACACCTGTCTAAGTCCAGCCCAAAGCATTTCATCTTACTCTTCCTGTATTCCGAACTTGGGCAACCGCATTAGGTCTCAAGCCAGCTTGAGAGGGAATTGTCTGTTAGAACAGTGGTCTCCAACCACCGGGCCGCAGACCGGTACCAGGCTGCAAAGCATGTGCTACCGGGCCCTGAGGAAACGCTATGAGTCAGATGCACCTTTCCTCATTCCCTGTCACGCACTGTTGAACTTTAACATAGGGTTGCCAACTGTCCTGTATTTGCCGGGACATCCCTTATATTGGGCTAAATTGGTTTGTCCCGTATTCCCCCTGCTAAGGTAGAGCGTTCCTATGAAACCTTTCATGCCAAAATGGTGTGAAGCGAAGAAGCAATTACCATTAATTAATATGGGAAAAGTTTTTGAGCATTACCAGACCCAAAAATTAACCTAACAAATCATACCAAATAACACATAAAACCAAAAATAAATAACACTAACATATAGTAAAAGCAGGAATGATATGATAAATACACAGCCTATACAAAGTAGAGATAATGTATGTACAGTATAGTCGGGAAGATGAAGGCAAAACCGATCTCTGGGGGGAAAATCGGCACATACACGCATGCGCAGATAAAGTGCACGTCACGCATGCGCACACAGGTGTCTACGCAAAGGCTTCATGGTCATGGTAGTCTTTTCTGGGGTAAAGTGTCCTGGGATTTGACTGCAACTTTTGTCCCTTATTTGGGAGTGAGAAAGTTGGCAACCCTAACTGTAAAAGACATGTTGAGGTGAGTTTAACCCTACTTGAACACTCCCCGCCGGTCAGCCGGTCCGCCGGTCCACAAGAATATTGTCAATGTTAAACCAGTCCACGATGCAAAAAAGGTTGGGGACCCCTGTGTTAGAAAACAGAAAATATAGGAATCTTTGGGCAAAGAAACTGAAACACTAACCCAGTTTCTTTTTTCACTGAGTGTTTCCAACATCTTCTGATTTTAGTTCAGATTTCCTGCATCTGCAGTTTTTAAAAAATTTTCTTCCTGTCTGCTCTCAGGCATGGTGCTGACATTGTTGTTGGGAAATGCTGTGGGGTGAAGAGGTGGAGGTACGGCAGGAAGGGAAGCTTCATCTGTTTGGCCACTACAGATTCTGCAGAGGCATCGTTCATCCATGTCCGAGCAGCAGCTGAAGGATGTTTACAGAGTGTGAAACAGAGTTTCATCTATTTATAGAATGCATGCCATTATCTGCCCTATGAACCTGAAATTAGTCTGTGTGTACATTCTAGCATCTGTGCTGATGAACATAAAAATTATCAACATGGTTAAAATAAAACATGTTATACCACAATGGCTTTCTGGGCTGATTTGGATTTCATATATGGTCCTCCCTAAAGAAATGGTAAGGTCAACTCTACACGACTGATTCATAATTGAAACCTAGATCAATTCTGCTGGCCTTCAAGTACTTTTAACCTCTCCTAATCAATTTTAGGATGTCACGGCCTGACCAGTCACTTAAGGTTGTAGATCATATTCTCAAGCCAGCAAGGGTATTTGCTGCATGACTAAGAAACTAGTTTTAAATGATTAGATGTTATGATTTTTGTCATCACATTATAAATACAAACAAATCAAATATTAATATTTGAAGACAAAATGGTTTATACTGTCTGTATTTGGTTATTTCATTGGAGTTTAATAACAAGTAAATTCAGCTACTTTTTGAAGAATGTGTAATTACATTATACTCTGTAATGGGGATAACAAAGACTTCTGATGCATACATGGAGATACAGACCAACTCCTGTTAGTAAAAACACAAAACACTGGAAGATAGCAGCAGACCTACGTACATTAAACAATGTTGTCACAGAATTTTTTTTAATTATTCGGCTTACCAGTAGTTGGTGGTGCTGTGTACAGTGTAGAAGGTTGCTGTAGGTTACAACAGGACATTAATAGGGTGCAGAGCTTGGCTGAGAAGTAACAGATTGTGTTCAATTCAGAAAAGATCAAGTAATACACTTCGGAAGTTCGAATTTGAAGCTAGGATATTGAATTGAATTGACTTTATTTCTTACATCCTTCACATACATGAGGAGTAAAAATCTTTACGTTACATCTCCGTCTAAATGTGCAATGTGCAATCATAATAATTTATAATAATTTATAATAAATAGAAAATTCAATGTAACATAGAAATACACTCAAATCAGCGTGAATTAATCAGTCTGATAGCCTGTTCGAATAAACTTTCTCGGAGCCTGTTAGTCCTGGTTTTTATGCTGCAGTACTGTTTCCCAGATGGTAACAGCTGGAACAGTTTGTGGTTGGGGTGACTCGGGTTCCCAATGATCCTTCAGGCCCTTTTTACACAACTGTCTTTGTAAATGTCCTGAATAGTGGGAAGTTCACAACTACAAAGGTGCTGGGCTGTCTGCACCACTCTCTGCAGAATCCTGCAATCAAGGGAGGTACAGTTCCCGTACCAGGCAGTGATGCAGCCAGTCAGGATGCTCTCAATTTTGCCCCTGTAGAAATTTATTCGAATTTGGGGGCCATACCAAATTTCCTCAACCATCTGAGGTGAAGGAGGCAGTGTTGTTCCTTTTTCACCACACAGCTGGTGTGTACAGGCCACATGAGGTTCTCAGTGATTATGGATGCCGAGGAACTTAAAGCTGTTTACCCACTCCACCCCAGATCCATTGATGACAATAAGGGTTAGCCCATCTCCATTCCTCCTGCAATCCATGACCAACTCCAACACACACAACACGCTGGAGGAACTCAGCAGGTCGGGCAGCATCCATGGAAAAAATCCTGACGAAGGGTTCCGGCCCGAAACGTCAACCGATCTTTTCCACGGATGCTGCCCGACCTGCTGAGTTTCTCCAGTGTGTTGTGTGTGTTGCTTTGACCCCAGCATCTGCAGATTATTTTGTGTTCATGACCAACTCCTTTGTTCTTGCGACATTCAGGGAGAGGGTGTTTTGTTGACACCACTGTGTCAGAGTTAATGGGAGGATTCTTAGCGCTGTGGAAAGTCCACATTCATAGATCCCTTAGAAATGCTTCGCAAGTTGATTAGGTGGTTAAGAAGACGTATGGTGTGTTTGCCTTCATTAGTCAGTCAGGGGATTGAGTTCAAGAGCTGCAAGGGTAATGTTGCAGTTCTATGAAACTGGTTAGGCCGCACTTGGGGTATTGTGTTCTGTTCTGGTCAACTTATTATAGGAAGGATGTGGATGCTTTAGGAAGGGTGCAGAGAACATTTGCCAGGATGCTACCTGGATTAAAGAGCATGTCTTATGAGGATAGGTTGAGCAAGCTAAGGATGTTCTCTTTGGAGTGAAGGAGGATGAATGAGAAGTAACTTGGTAGATATGTACCAGATGAAAAGAGGCATGGATATATTTCTGTATGTCTGATTGTCTCACAAATAAAAATACATTAAAAGATGTTTTTGATCTGACAATGTTGCAAAATGAAGTTATCCAGAAGATTATTTCTTAAAGCTACAGCTTTGTTATTTAAGTATTGGAGAAGTAATGTTTTAAAGTGTTATTCCATTTAAGGTTTTGTAGACAATATAAATCTACAGAGAAGGGAATTATTTTTAATGAATATTATGACAAGTTATTTGAAGGTGCTTTAATGCAGGAAAAGTACACACAGTGGCCACTTCCAGTACCAATATGTCCATTCACCCATGACCCTGCTCTTTAACAAGGCATTTTCGCCCAAAGAACTTCCACTCACTGGATGATTTTTGTTTCTCACACCATTCTCAGTAAACTCTAGGGACTGTTGTGCGTGAAAATCCCAGGAGTTCAGCAGTTTCTGAGATAATCAAGCCACCCACAATCATTCCATGGCCAAAGTCACTTAGATCTCATTCCTTCCCCATTCTGATGTTTGGTCTGGATAACAACTGAGCTGCTTGACCATGTCTGCATGCATTTATGCACCGAGCTGCTGCCACATGATTGGCTGTTTAGATATCTGCATTGACAAGCAGGTGTACAGGTGCACCTAATAAAATGGACACTGAGTGTATAACTGAAGATCTGCTGTGTACATCGTTAGAATCTGCAGGCTCTTTCATTCTAGCAGGATCACAAACTACCTAGGCCTGGAGGCTGGTGAGCTGCATGGGTGGAGAGAGGAGGTTAATATGTGGGTGCTAACTAGCAACATCATTGCTGGGATGGTATGGCCACAGAATTCAAGATGGAACACGGTTCCACTGTGTTTACATTGTCAATATCTGTGCACGATACAAGACATGGAATGTGTAACAAGTGTCTGTGCTTCTTTATATTAATGTCATATGAGGCATATGTGGTGGAGAGATAGCACTTTGAAATCTTGCCAGTTATTCTGCCAGTGCTCCAGGCTCGAATGTATGAATCTGTATAAATAACAAGGCAGATCCTAGCAGAGGTGTGGCCCATGACTGCAGCTTCCTAATGATAACTGATCGTTGTCAATTAGAATAATGATGTTTTTCAAATTCTTCCAGCCTGTGTTGGAAAAGTTGAGCTGTTCCTATTCCAGAAGGATGATGCTTCTCCTAGATGATTTGCGGTGATGGAACTAATTGCCAGACCTATTGAGTTATTTATATTGAGAGAAAAGCAGAAGCAAAAAGAATAATGTTTCCTGTTTGCTGCTTTTCTCTTTCCTTGAATACTGGCTTTACATGTGCAGCTTTCCAATCAACCATCATCTCTCCAGGATCCAGAGAATTAAGACTTGGGAACAAAGGGATGCTGCCAATGTTTAGCCATCTGTTACCCATGAACAGAGAGAGTTGCAGCTTCTCAGCACATTGCTCTCCCAAACATCTCAAATAATGCTGGCCATTTCTTCCCTACCAGGGAACAGAACATGAAGAGAGTAGGAATGCGATGAGGTGGAGGATAAATGCGTGGCTGAGGGATTGGAGCAGGGGGCAGGGATTCAAGTTTTTGGATCATTGGGATCTCTTTTGGCGCAGGCGTGACCTGTACAAAAAGGACGGGTTGCACTTGAATCCTAGGGGGACCAATATCCTGGCAGGGAGATTAGCAGGGGCTACTGAGGTGACTTTAAACTAGAATGGTTGGGGGGTGGGAATCAAATTAAAGAGGCTAGGCGTGAGGAGGTTAGTTCACTACAGGGGGATGGGAACCAGTGCAGAGAGACAGAGGGGTGTAAAGTGAGGGTAGAAACAAAAAGAACTATGGAGAAAAGTGAAAGTGGCAGGCCGACAAATCCAGGGCAAGCATTAAAAAGGGCCACTTTTCAACATAATTGTATAAGGGCTAAGAGAGTTGTAAAAGAGCGCCTGAAGGCTTTGTGTGTCAATGCAAGGAGCATTCGTAATAAGGTGGATGAATTGAAAGTGCAGATTGTTATTAATGATTATGATATAGTTGTGGATCACAGAGACATGGCTCCAGGGTGACCAGGGATGGGAGCTCAACGTTCGGGGATATTCAATATTCAGGAGGGATAGACATGAAGGAAGGGGAGGTGGGGTGGTGTTGCTGGTTAAAGAAGAGATTAACACAATAGAAAGGAAGGACATAAGCCGGGAAGATGTGGAATCGATATGGGTAGAGCTGCGTAACACTAAGGGGCAGAAGACACTGGTGGGAGTTGTGTACAGGCCACCTAACAGTAGTAGTGAGGTCGGAGATGGTATTAAACAGGAAATTAGAAATGTGTGCAATAAAGGAACAGCAGTTATAATGGGTGACTTCAATCTACATGTAGATTGGGTGAACCAAATTGGTAAAGGTGCTGAGGAAGAGGATTTCTTGGAATGTATGCAGGATGGTTTTTTGAACCAACATGTCGAAGAACCAACTGGAGAGCAGGCTATTCTGGACTGGGTTTTGAGTAATGAGGAAGGGTTAATTAGCAATCTTGTCGTGAGAGGCCCCTTGGGTAAGAGTGACCATAATATGGTGGAATTCTTCATTAAGATGGAGAGTGACATAGTTAATTCAGAAACAAAGGTTCTGAACTTAAAGAGGGGTAACTTTGATGGTATGAGACATGAATTAGCTAAGATAGACTGGCAAATGACACTTAAAGGATTGACGGTGGATATGCAATGGCAAGCATTTAAAGGTTGCATGGATGAACTACAACAATTGTTCATTCCAGTTTGGCAAAAGAATAAATCAAGGAAGGTAGTGCACCCGTGGCTGACAAGAGAAATTAGGGATAGTATCAATTCCAAAGAAGAAGCATACAAATTAGCCAGAGAAAGTGGCTCACCTGAGGACTGGGAGAAATTCAGAGTTCAGCAGAGGAGGACAAAGGGCTTAATTAGGAAGGGGAAAAAAGATTATGAGAGAAAACTGGCAAAAAACATAAAAACGGACTGTAAAAGCTTTTATAGATATGTAAAAAGGAACAGACTGGTAAAGACAAATGTAGGTCCCCTGCAGACAGAAACAGGTGAATTGATTATGGGGAGCAAGGACATGGCAGACCAATTGAATAATTACTTTGGTTCTGTCTTCACTAAGGAGGACATAAATAATCTTCCAGAAATAGTAGGGGACAGAGGCTCCAGTGAGATGGAGGAACTGAGCGAAATACATGTTAGTAGGGAAGTGGTGTTAGGTAAATTGAAGGGATTGAAGGCAGATAAATCCCCAGGGCCAGATGGTCTGCATCCCAGGGTGCTTAAGGAAGTAGCCCAAGAAATAGTGGATGCATTAGTGATAATTTTTCAAAACTCGTTAGATTCTGGACTAGTTCCTGAGGATTGGAGGGTGGCTAATGTAACTCCACTTTTTAAAAAAGGAGGGAGAGAGAAACCGGGGAATTATAGACCGGTTAGCCTAACGTCGGTGGTGGGGAAACTGCTGGAGTCAGTTATCAAGGATGTGATAACAGTACATTTGGAAAGCGGTGAAATGATCGGACAAAGTCAGCATGGATTTGTGAAAGGAAAATCATGTCTGACGAATCTCATAGAATTTTTTGAGGATGTAACTAGTAGAGTGGATAGGGGAGAACCAGTGGATGTGGTATATTTGGATTTTCAGAAGGCTTTTGACAAGGTCCCACACAGGAGATTAGTGTGCAAACTTAAAGCACACGGTATTGAGGGTAAGGTACTGGTGTGGGTGGAGAGTTGGTTAGCAGACAGGAAGCAAAGAGTGGGAATAAACGGGACCTTTTCAGAATGGCAGGCGGTGACTAGTGCAGAACCACAAGGCTCAGTGCTGGGACCCCAGTTGTTTACAATATATATTAATGACTTGGATGAAGGAATTAAATGCAGCATCTCCAAGTTTGCGGATGACACGAAGCTGGGTGGCAGTGTTAGCTGTGAGGAGGATGCTAAGAGGATGCAGGGTGACTTGGATAGGTTGGGTGAGTGGGCAAATTCATGGCAGATGCAATTTAATGTGGATAAATGTGAAGTTATCCACTTTGGTGGCAAAAATAGGAAAACAGATTATTATCTGAATGGTGGCCGATTAGGAAAAGGGGAGGTGCAACGAGACCTGGGTGTCATTATACACCAGTCATTGAAAGTGGGCATGCAGGTACAGCAGGCGGTGAAAAAGGCGAATGGTATGCTGGCATTTATAGTGAGAGGATTTGAGTACAGGAGCAGGGAGGTACTACTGCAGTTGTACAAGGCCTTGGTGAGACCACACCTGGAGTATTGTATGCAGTTTTGGTCCCCTAATCTGAGGAAAGACATCCTTGCCATAGAGGGAGTACAAAGAAGGTTCACCAGATTGATTCCTGGGATGGCAGGACTTTCATATGAAGAAAGACTGGATGAACTGGGCTTGTACTCGTTGGAATTTAGAAGATTGAGGGGGGATCTGATTGAAACGTGTAAGATCCTAAAGGGATTGGACAGGCTAGATGCAGGAAGATTGTTCCTGATGTTGGGGAAGTCCAGAACGAGGGGCCACAGTTTGAGGATAGAGGGGAAGCCTTTTAGGACCGAGATTAGGAAAAACTTCTTCACACAGAGAGTGGTGAATCTGTGGAATTCTCTGCCACAGGAAACAGTTGAGGTCAGTTCATTGGCTATATTTAAGAGGGAGTTAGATATGGCCCTTGTGGCTACGAGGGTCAGGGGGTATGGAGGGAAGGCTGGGGCGGGGTTCTGAGTTGGATGATCAGCCATGATCATAATAAATGGCGGTGCAGGCTCGAAGGGCCGAATGGCCTACTCCTGCACC
This sequence comes from Mobula birostris, assembly GCF_030028105.1. Taxonomy (NCBI): domain Eukaryota; kingdom Metazoa; phylum Chordata; class Chondrichthyes; order Myliobatiformes; family Myliobatidae; genus Mobula; species Mobula birostris. The sequence continues at coordinate 43,234,316 of NC_092375.1, read as the reverse complement.
TATTTTCTATGTTTCTATGTTTCTATATACAGAAGCAGAAATCACCCTCCTCTCACAGCTGCCGATGAAGTTACTTCAGATCGGGATGCAGAGTGTGAAACAATGAGCTTCCATAGTTGGATCGAGGATCAAGAATCAGCTTTACTTGACGTATATATTTCCATGGATTGGGAATTTGCTGTGGTGTATTGCAATGAAAAACTGTAACATTCAACAATTATAAAGAATCATATAAAAATAATGTTAGAGGTTGAAGTAGAATATGGAATAAAATGTGTATAAAACATATATACCAACAGGTATTCACAATGTATCAACATTATAAAAAGTGGTTTAAAGTGTTTACCACGCAGTGTAGTGAGAGGGGTAATAGATAGAGGGAGGTGGAGGCGGCTAACTAGAATGGTTGATCAGATTAACTGACGGGGGGAGAAACTTTTAAGATGGGGTGAAGCAACACACAAAAGATGCTAGAGGGTCTCAGCAGGCCAGGCAGCATCTCTGGAAAAGAGTAAACAGTTAGCTGATGAAGGGTCTCGGCCCGAAACATCAACTGTTTACTCCTTTCTGTAGATACTGCCTGGCCTGTTGAGTTCCTCCAGGATTTTGAGAGCATTGTCTGCTTTCTTCCCTGAGTTCTCAGAGCAGGCTCTCACTTGCCTCAGGATAAGCAGAAGTCCACGCTTTTCCACTAATTGGCTGTTGGCAACAGTCTGAGCATGGTATTCCAGACAAGTAAATATTTATGGTGCTGCGCTATTACTGGAATAGGCAGTAGTCTTCCAATAGCTAAGCTAAAACCACATGGTGCCTGCACTTGAAAACCCACATGTGAGAGAGTGAGCCACAGTAGCTCTAGGACTTCACATTTAAGACAAGTTTCTCCTTTGAATATTTCTGTGCAGTTTCAATTGTTACAGTTATAAACACATCCACATTGCAGCTGGAATGTGTTCTCACATCATTTTGATTACACCTGTCACTGTGTGGAGATGCCTGAAACCACTGTGTCAGGTGCTGACCCTGCTGTTCGGACTGCAGTTTCATGGAGGAAGTTTGAGAACACAATACATGCTGCAGGAGCATGCTCCAGACCATTCTTAAACATTGCCTTCCCCTCTGAAAACAGCAGCCACATGGTTACATTCGTTAAGGTATCCCATTGGCAATGCCTGTATCTGAGTAACACACACAAAATGCCAAAGGAGCTCGTAAGCACAAAATACTCTGCCGATGCTGGGGTGAAAGCAACACTCACAACATGCTGGAGGAACTCAGCAGGTCGGGCAGCATCTGTGGAAACGATGAGTCAATGTTTTGGGCCCGAACCCTTCGTCAGGACTGAAGAGGGAAGGGGCAGAGGCCCTATAAAGAAGGTGGGGGGAGGGTGAGAAGGAGAAGGCTGGTAGGTTCCAGGCGAAAAACCAGTAAAGGGAAAGATAAAGGGGTGGGGGAGGGGAAGCAGGGTGGTGATAGGCAGGAAAGGTGAAGAAAGAATGGGGGAAAACACAATGGGTAGTAGAAGGAGGCAGAACCATAAGGGAGGTAGTAGGCAGCTGGGGGAGGGGGCAGAGTGAAATAGGGATAGGGAAGGGAGGGGGAGGGAATTACTGGAAATTGGAGAATTCTATGTTCATACCAAGTGGCTGGAGACTACGTAGACGGTATATGAGGTGTTGCTCCTCCAACCTGAGTTTAGCCTCATCATGGCAGTAAAGGAGGCCATGTATGGACAGATCTGAATGGGAATGTGAAGCAGAGTTGAAGTGGGTGGCAACCAGGAGATCTTGTCTGTTGTGGCGGAGGACGGAGCGGAGGTGCTCGACGAAGGTGCCAAAGGAGCTCAGTAGTTCAGACGGCGTCTCAGGAGAGGAATAAACCACTTAATATTTTGGGCTAAGCCCCTTCATCAGGTCCTGTCTATTCCTCTTCATAGATGCTTCCTGACCTGCTGAGTTCTTCCAGCATTTTGTGTGTGTTACTCAATATTTCCAGCATTTGACACTTTAAAGGATCTATGGACATAGGAGTGGCCACTGAAGATATCGCTATGATTTTTGGGCATAATGGCATCGGCATGTCTCTCATCACAAAGAGTTGAGTATTTTATAATAACCCGCAGGCCAAAAGGTTAACTATTTAATAAGCAGATATTGATAAAGGTTTACTGATTATCAAGTAACCTTGAACACATTTACAGAATTCTATTTAAGTGCACACAAGGCAATTGAAGGTGAATCTAGTTATCCAATTCTGCTCATGAAATCTGACCAAAATAAGCAATTCATTTCACTTGCTTGAATAAACCTTGCCAAATATTGGACACTTTCAATCAGAGCATTCTAGAGCTTCCTTGCTGTGCTTGGAGTGAGTAATGGTTTGGTCATGCCTTGCTTAAAGGATAAGTGCAATTGATTGGAAAAAAGGGCATATTTTACAAACCTACAACACAGCACAGTATATGGTATTCTCTCTCTGTTTCATGATGTCAGTGAAGAGTAAGAAATTCAGGTTGTATACTGTATACATTCTCTGATATTAAGTGGGACCATTGAACCATTGAATAAATGATTGCTAAAAGAGAAAGGGTATCAAAACTATCCTGACTGATCTCTTGTCTTCTAGAAACAAGCTCATCCAAAACATTACTACTGCCATTCCATTCTACATCATGTCATACTTTCCCATCACGCTGTACGCCCATTTATTAATCCATCGAATTCGGATTCACCCATTTAACATAGGGCAGAGGTATTTTCCCCCTTTCTGAAAGTCACAATTCATTGAAACTCTCTTCAAAGGGCAAAGGCCTAAGTCTTTAAGCATTTTAAAGCAGAAGTAGATAGATACTTAAACCATAAGACATAGGAGCAGAATTAGGCCATTCAACCCATTGAATCTACTCCACCATTCCATTAGTGCCGATTTATTCTCCCTCTCAACCCCATTCTCCCCATAACCTTTGACGCCCTTAAAAATAGGAACCCATTAACCTCTCTTTTAGGTATACCCAACGTCTTGGCCTCAAAAGCCATCCATGGCAATGAATTCCACAAATTCGCCCCCTTTGGTTAAAGAAATTCCTCCTCATTCCTGTCTAAAAGGAGGTGCTTGTATTCTGAGGCCGAGTCCTCTGGTCTCAGACTCACCCATTGGAGGAAAAATCCTCTCCGTGCCCATTCTGACTGGGTCTTTCAATACTGGATGCTTGATAAGCGTTTGTGAGGGGGTACTGGGGTAAATGAAAATGTGGAGTTAAAATCAGATTAGTTTATTCAACGGCAGACGAGGCTCAGGGAGCCAAGAGGCCTACTACTATGTCCAGTTGTCATTTAACATTCTCACCTTTTATGTGCCAATCAGTCTATGATCTTGCCCTCCTACAACTCGGTAGTTTTTTACAGCTCTATGAATTGGTGAGCTTCCAATTCAGGCTTAACTTTCAGTTCAGATCTCCATCCCTGTTCTAATGGTAACAGTGTGCTCATATGCCAAGGCCCCAAGGCCCAGAATCTCCACTTCCCTCCTCTACGAATCCCACTTAAACCAGCCACTTAGATGGCATGTGCCGATATCTCTTCGAGTGGGTCATTGTCACATTTCCTGTGAAGTAGGTTGGAGAATGTTACAACATGAAAGTTACTATCCTCATGTAGATCAGACTTGGTCATAATTTGAGCTATAATCAGGGAGACTCTGACGATGTTTAGTTTCTTATCTACCCTCTTCAGTACCTCAGTCTTCTGAAGAAGTAGAAATTGAAACCCAGTTCTAATGAGCCTGATATGAGGTATGGCCATTGGTAAAATGACCAACACTGTTTTGTCCATCCCCGGATCCCATTGAGAAAGTAGTAAGCAGCCACTGAGACAAGTTTCGCTGCAGTTACAGAATAAATATTTTGTGTCTGAGTTGCCACCTGGTTTTATATATTGAAAAAACATAACATGTTTCAAGGCTTTATTAGCCTTTGATGTCATTTACTCTAAGGCTATCTGTTGCTTATCAGTTTTTAAATTATTTATTTATTACCTATTGCAAACAGACCTTTTCACAATTGAGCACGTGGAAAATGGATGCAGGTTAAATATTAAATTAAAAATTAAGTCTTGCTGTTCTAAAATTGTGGAGGCCTAAATGCAGCTGCTTTCATTTTTTTGGTTAAAATGACATTAAAACCACAAAACCATCCTCTCAGTTCTTTTAGTGTCAACAGTTAAAGAAGGGAATTTATACATCCCTGATCTTTCATCTGGCCTCTAACTGAATAAACTGCATTAGATAATAACCCAGGGAAGAATGAGGGCTTCAGTATAGTCATACTAGGTTGAGGAGTAATGGAAACTAACCTTTGAACTTTCATACTGCATATAGTTCACACAGTAACAGGGCAATGGGGATTTTCCCATTCGAGGTTACAACTAGAAATTTGTCACCCACACGATAGTTGAGCTTACAGCTGTATTCTACTAAACATCAGGGGAAATTATAGGTCCCTTTGAATTTCGGTTCAATGCAGTCATAAAGAAAAGAGTGTTGTTCAGTACCTGATGTTCTCCCACTCTTCATAGAAACTCGGCTTGGTATTTCCGAGCAATGGCAACATTTCCCGCTACAGGGCTAACGTTTGTGTAGTGGATGAGGTGGGGGGGATGGGGAAGAGATTAAATAGGCTGTAAAACCTTCTTGGGCAATTCTTGCCAAGTTTCTGCATACGCATCAATGAAGAGTTGACTTCAAAGAATAGGTCAATATGGAAACCAAGAAATCCATCAGGAACAGTACAATTCTCACTGCAGCCCTCAAACTCATTGGGCTGGGGTTTCTCAGTTTTCTCCACATGACATAGAAGAAGGCTATTCAGCCCATTGAGTCTATACTGGCTCTGACAGCAATCTTATCAACCTCATTTCCCCATATTGCCTTGCAACCTATTCTCTCACCACCCTCCCCTCTATTTCTCAAAGCCCAAGGTTTCATACAGAGAGCAGACTTTACCTGTTTAATGCAGTCAAAGGTCTTTCCTCTATGTTTGTGTGTGAAAGGAGGAATTCACTAGGCGTAATTTACATTGTCCAATTATCCTAAGAAACAGCACTTCCTTGGGATAGGGAGGAAGCTCTCTGGGGAAACTCACATGGTCAGATGGAAAATAAGCAAGCTCCACTCTGAATTGAAGCTGGGTCTCTGCAGCTGTGAGACACCTAACCACTTGCAGCATCACTCTGCTACCTGGGTGAAAGGAAAGAATAACGTTTGCCATTATTACAGTTACTTCTGCAGTACACAAATATGCTCTTCGTGCCAAATCCTAAACAGTAAGTTCACTATCTCAGTACATATATGTCACCATATACAACCCTGAGATTCATTTTCTTGCGGGCATAAAAAGTAAATCCAAGAAACACAATGGAATTAATGAAGGACCAAACCAACAGGACCGACAGACAGCCAGTGTGCAGAAGACAACAAACCGTGTAAATATAAAAGAAAAATAAATAATTATAATAATAAATAAATAAGCAATAAATATTCACAACATGAAATGAAGAGTCCTTGAAAGTGAGTACATAGGCTGTGAGTCAGTGATGGAATGAGTGATGTTGAGTGAAATTATCCCCATTGGTTCAAGAACCTGATAGCTGAGGGGTAGTAACTGTACATGAACCTAGTGGTGTGGATCCTGAGGCTCCCGTGTCTCTAGATAGATGATGGAAACAAATGAAACACAGCTGCCAAAAAGTTAAGTGAACTTGCGATATTTTTTGGTGAATTTCACCACCCTTTGCAGAACAGTGAGTTCAATCCACTGAAATGATTACTGTTCTGACTTAAAAGCATTGTGAGCATGTTGTGATGTTATTGGGCACCAGGACTTAAGTCTTTCATACATTACTTGCATACCTTGCTCGTAGTCTGAATCCTTTCAAGCCTTTTACTAATGCCGAGTAATAAGACGTTTACTCCATATTGATTTACCCACAGGGCCCTCCACACTGAGTGACTCCTAGCAACACATTGTGTGAAACTTCAATAAATCATATTTCAGACTTCAAATATATTTTTCTTCTTGTAATTAATTTGAACGCAATTAAAATGTTTTCAACCCAGCATTAAGTGCTGATAGAAGTAACATTCTCCCCACTTGCGTAATCAGGCCATTGATATGAAGGATACCAGACCTGACCACTTATTGGTAGAAGCTCAGAGTTAAAAGTACAAGATTTGATAAGCTGGATAATGAAGACTTGATGTACAATTTTGATTTCTGTTTTCTCCCCATTGCATTGGTCCCCAGCCCCAATGTGATTCACATCATCCTCTGCTGTACAATGCAATTTGCTTTCTGCTGTCTCTCACACTTTCATTGCCAGCCACATCATTTGTTTAGCAAATAAAACCACAATTCCAGAAAGCAGTTATTGTCAACATCTGTTTCAGTCATGAATAGTTTGAGAATATTCTGCCTGATACTAGCTTTTTTTTAGATTTGTCTGCAGAGCTACATTGAGTCTTAAAGGGACCGTTCCCTATTTAGAGAGCATAATTCTGATGAAATGTGAAACTGATGCAAAAAGGATTTATTGTCCACTTGATGATTCTTTATATTATCATGGCTAGAACATCATGAAGAAAGACACACTTCCTTCCTTATAATCCTTAGCTTCAGCACCATCATTTTCCCAGCTCAGCTCTTCAACTATGCAATCACCAGGAAGAGACAAACTTGAGATAATTGTAAAAATAAGGCTGGAAATTCAACTCTGGCTATAGAAACCAAACCAAGAGTTCACCTGGATCAGAAGTTTCCATGTGCATACCTTCTATATAATGTAATCTTTGCCTCAGCCAAGATCTGATCCAGGCCCATCTGAAGGAACAAAGAGAACAAACACCAAATAATGGTGATATGTTCCAAACTGTTATATGTTAAATTGGGAAAATCTCTAAATAGACATTTTTTAACTTCTTTATGAATCTCTATAATGTCAGGTCAAATTCCAAATTCCAAATTCCTCCAAAATAAATGGACTAAAGTTTTGAGGGTGATTGAATGGCTGAAGTTATAGGTCAACTGCATCTTTTGGAAGAAGATAAGGACACTCTTTCTATATGATTATTCCAGATACTGGCAAAGAAAGATGAATTTTCTCTTTGAATGAAAATCCTTTGAATGCTGCCATATGGTTTATCATTTAACACACATCAAAGTTGCTGGTGAACGCAGCAGGCCAGGCAACATTTCTAGTAAGAGGTACAGTCGACGTTTCGGGCTGAGACCCTTCGTCAGGACTAACTGAAGGAAGAGCTAGTAAGAGATTTGAAAGTGGGAGGGGGAGGGGGAGATCCAAAATGATAGGAGAAGACAGGAGGGGGAGGGATGGAGCCAAGAGCTGGACAGGTGATAGGCAAAAGGGATACGAGAGGATCATGGGACAGGAGACCCAGGGAGAAGGAAAAGGGGGAGGGGGGAAACTAGAGGGTGGGCAAGGGGTATAGTCAGAGGGACAGAGGGAGAAAAAGGAGAGTGAGAGAAAGAATGTGTGTATATAAATAAATAACGGATGGGGTACGAGGGGGAGGTGGGGCATTAGCGGAAGTTAGAGAAGTCAATGTTCATGCCATCAGGTTGGAGGCTACCCAGACAGAATATAAGGTGTTGTTCCTCCAACCTGAGTGTGGCTTCATCTTTACAGTAGAGGAGGCCGTGGATAGACATGTCAGAATGGGAATGGGATATGGAATTAAAATGTGTGGCCACTGGGAGATCCTGCTTTCTCTGGCGGACAGAGTGTAGATGTTCAGCAAAGCGGTCTCCCAATCTGTGTCGGGTCTCGCCAATATATAGAAGGCCACATCAGGAGCACCGGACGCAGTATATCACCCCAGCCGAATCACAGGTGAAGTGTCGCCTCATCTGGAAGGACTGTCTGGGGCCCTGAATGGTGGTAAGGGAGGAAATGTAAGTGCATGTGTAGCACTTGTTCTGCTTACAAGGATAAGTGCCAGGAGGGAGATCAGTGGGGAGGGATGGGGGGGACAAATGGACAAGGGAGTTGTGTAGGGAGCGATCCCTGCGGAATGCGGGGGGGGGGGGAGGGAAAGATGTGCTTAGTGGTGGGATCCCGTTGGAGGTGGCGGAAGTTATGGGGAATAATATGTTGGACCCGAAGGCTGGTGGGCTGGTAGGTGAGGACCAGGGGAACCCTATTCCTAGTGGGGTGGCGGGAGGATGGAGTGAGAGCAGGTGTGCGTGAAATGGGGGAGATGCGTTTGAGAGCAGAGTTGATGGTGGAGGAAGGGAAGCCCCTTTCTTTGAAAAAAGGAGGACATCTCCCTCGTCCTGGAATGAAAAGCCTCATCCTGAGAGCAGACGCGGTGGAGACGGAGGAATTGCGAGAAGGGGACGGCATTTTTGCAAGAGACAGGGTGAGAAGAAGAATAGTCCAGATAGCTGTGAGAGTCAGTCAGCTTATAGTAGACATCAGTAGATAAGTTGCCTCCAGGATCTCCCAGTGGCCACACATTTTAATTCCACATCCCATTCCCATTCTGATATGTCTATCCACGGCCTCCTCTACTGTAAAGATGAAGCGACACTCAGGTTGGAGAAACAACACCTTATATTCCACCTGGGTAGCCTCCAACCTGATGGCATGAAAATTGACTTCTCAAACTTCCGCTAATGCCCCACTTCCCCCTCGTACCCCATCCGTTATTTATATACACACATTCTTTCTCTCACTCTCCTTTTTCTCCCTCTGTCCTTCTGACTATACCCCTTGCCCACCCTCTAGTTTTCCCCCCCCTCCCCCTTTTCCTTCTCCCTGGGCCTCCTGTCCCATGATCCTCTCATATCCCTTTTGCCTATCACCTGTCCAGCTCTTGGCTCCATCCCTCCCCCTCCTGTCTTCTCCTCTCATTTTGGATCTCCCCCTCCCCCTCCCACTTTCAAATCTCTTGCTAGCTCTTCCTTCAGTTAGTCCTGACGAAGGGTCTCGGCCTGAAACGTCGACTGTACCTCTTCCTAGAGATGCTGCCTGGCCTGCTGCGTTCACCAGCAACTTTGATGTGTGTTGCTTGAATTTCCAGCATCTGCAGAATTCCTCGTGTTTGTGGTTTATCATTTGTTCATTTAGATTGGTTAATAGTCTGGAGAAGATTCCCTTCCCTGTTTTGCCCAGCAATTGAGTGTCTGAGAAAGAAAGACTAGAGGATGTCAGAAGCCAAGAGAAAGCTGAATAACAGGTCAGGGTGTGAAATGGCAAGCAAAGCCAATGAACCTATTTCACTACTGTGTGGCTGTCCTTGGTTGGCTGGAGACATCCCCAACTAATGGAATAAAGGAAAGAAGGTGGAGAGGTATAGGGAGGAAGGTGAAGGTGATGGGTAGGTTGTGAGGGAAGGGGAGAAGAAAGAGAGAAGGGTTAATGATACCACAAGGATAAAAGAAACAAAGAGGTGTGAGTGGGTGAGAGGGTGCAACAGAGGGGAGTAGTTACCATAGGTTAAAGAAGTTGATCTTCATGTTGACATCTGTGCATCCAGTTTTTGATACCTGCATGGCTCCTCTTCTGGATGCTCATGGTAACCTGAATCGTACTCACTTCCAGTTGGTGGTTCATTAGAGAAATGGCAGCGGTGTCCAGTGTGGAAATGCTCTGATTCTTAAGCCTGCACATTGAAGCACAAAGTCAGTAGTGAGCTTGCAGTGAGTTGGGTCCAAGTCCAGGTGCAGAGTTCTGCACTGCTGAGCTGGAAGACACACAGTTCAGTTCCAGCTCCTCGGCTTGGCAGCAGCCTGAACCTTTGATCTGTGAGGTGCGTCAATTTTGCATAAATTAAAGGGAAGCAAGAGATATGTTTATTTTTCTTTATATAGCTAGCGCTTTAATTAATTTTTTGCACTTAGGGCGATATTTATTAAAGTTTTTTATACAAGGCTATTTGAAAGGTATCTCAAAGACATTTAAAAATCATTCAAGGGTCTTTTACATGAGTGACACTCCATCTATCCTTCTCCCTGGGCCTCCTGTCCCATGATCCTCTCATATCCCTTTTGCCAATCACCTGTCCAGCTCTTGGCTCCATCCCTCCCCCTCCTGTCCTCTCCTATCATTTCAGATCTCCTCCTCCCCCTCCCACTTTCAAATCTCTTACTAGCTCTTCCTTCAGTTAGTCCTGACGAGGGGTCTCGGCCCGAAACGTTGACTGTACCTCTTCCTAGAGATGCTGCCTGGCCTGCTGCGTTCACCAGCAACTTTGATGTGTGTTGCTCCATCTATCCTTTGTATGCTGATCAGGTTAATGAATGTGAATGGGCACTGCAGGTACTGTCTTTGACCTAACGCATTGCTTCCTTAAAATCGGTTGGTCACAACGTTCTTCTCAAGATTAAATGTCCTTATAAGCTATCTATTAAGATTTTAGAAAGATGGTCATGAAACCCATCAGCAGAGGTCTGCTCACATGAGCACCATACTCCAGCAATGCTGCAGAGCAGGAGGAAGAAAACTGGGGAAGATGTTCCACACACTGCGGTAAATGTCCTTCAGTGTTGTAAAATTCAGAAGCGTGAAGAAATATACCATAACAGCAGTTCAGAAATCGGTGGCAGATCTACTCAGTATATTTTCTATTACTAATATGGGTGGAACTAGAAATGATTAACAATCTTCAAGATTAAAGTTATAAAATATTAAAACTGAAAGCGGACCTATGGAGGATGTAAAATGCAAAATATGGGTTGATGTCAGAGTGCCCAGAACAGTTGAATGGATTCAATAAATAATTCCAGCAGTGCATAATTTATGTTGCTTTCATCCATTGTGTTTTAGTGCTGAACACTAAGCATGTAAATATACATTACCATTCACATCGGTTTTGTTCTGGATTATCCAGAATGTTATCATTTAAAAGAAGTCTGATGAGATAATTCTTAAAGGAAAAAAAAATTTTAATTTGTAAGGCTAAGGCAAAAAATTACGAAGTGAATATCAGTGTGCTGCAACTATTAGATGGTAGTTATATACATTGGTTTGACATTAAGGGTGTATCAGACAATCGAAGACTAACAGCATTCACCTCAGTTCAGGCCTCCACTGCTGGTATCACATTCGTCACACTCAATAACATTTTGTTATCTATGTTGTCCCACACCAAGTACACACAACACTTGATTCAAATTATCTCTTTCTTGGTTCCACATCTACTCTGTTGTTATGAATGCTTCTTCGGCAATATATCAGCAGGTCCATAAATTTCCAGTGGGAGATCAAAGCACCCATGGAAACAAAGCAGTGTTTTCATCCCAAAATGTTTTCATGAAATATGAATACCTTTTGTTAGTAAGCTGTATGCTAATCCGGTTTTGGAACTGGATCACTTATGTACAATGAATAAATAGCAAGCTGAGAAAATTCTATCACATCATGTAACAGTTATCAGCTGAGATCTGCTCTGAGTTGCACAGAACAGGTAGGCTCCCTCTCGCTGACAACAGGAATGCCAGCAAGATTGATGCTGGAATTGTCCCAGTGTGTTTATAAGAATGTTGGCTTTATTAATTCCTGTTCACTTTACTGCACAAATATCCTGAAACATAAATTCACTGCCTGAGATAATAGTTTATCATCAGACTTCACATAAATTAATCAATTAAAAAAATCAGCCTCAAAAGCATTTTAGAACATGCACATTACATAATGTTAAAGTAACTATTCACACTCACTAGACACTCGTGATGATAGCTGGATGACTGGAAATGTATTACAAATAGTTTTAACTCTGAGTGGATGTGGTCAGGAATTTAATTATGTTTTCACCTGCAAATAATGCTGGATTCTGAAATTAATTTGCACAGCTGGATTAAGCTTTGCATATGCAATACTTACAGAATAGATTTATAGAATGTTCCAGAAGAGAAACAGGATAGGTGGCGTACCAGTTCTTAGAAAGAACTTTCTATCTTACTCTTCTGCTTCTTTTTGGCTTGAAATATCGTCTCTTTTAATTATTTATCCAGTTCTGTTTTGACAAAACCTTCATCAGTCATATTTGCCTGTCCTAGCTCAAAATCCTCCTGTGCCTCTTCTATTCAAGTGTATAAATGACCCTTGAAGGTATAGGAATTGTATATGACTCCACCTCCACTGGCAGTGAGTTCTAAACATCAACAACTCCCTTTAAAACTCTTACCTCTCACCTTAAACCCATGCCCTCTTGCGTGTGACACCTCAAGCACTTGTCCATAGGACCATAAGACATAGATGCAGAATTAGGCCTTTCAGCCCATTGAGTCTTCTCCACAATTCAATCATGGCTGATCTATTTTCCTCTCCGTCTGATTCTCTTACCTTCTCCCCATAACCTTTGATACCCTAGCTAATTAAGTGTTTATCAACATCCACTCTGGCCCTGCAGTTATCAATCTTCATGCATCTCATAATATCTAAAACTTCCTCTGTCTTAATACTGACCTATACCAAATTATCCATGTACACCTCTCTGAACCCATTTAAACCTCAGATGTTTCTTCTTGCTCATCTCCATGTAACAGAAACTATACAAGTTCGAACATAATCACAAACTAAAGACCAGTTAGCCTGACGTCACAGACACTGTGTCATGGTCCAGTCTGTTAACCACTCATTTCAGTTAATTTCCTTTTCCTTGTGTTCCACTAGGCTCCTTGATTAGGGCACCTGATCCTCATTTGAACTGGCAGCATAAAAACTCCGACTTTCACCTACTCGCTGCTGGTTCGTCACCATAGTCAGTGCGGCTATGCTCGTCCCACAGCAGCCGAGAATCGTGGACTCTAGTTGCTTCGGTACCTGTGGCTGCATAGTGAATTCAGTCATTTTCGTGTCCAGCTGAGTTGCTGGCTGTTTTGCCGCTACTCCGAGCTAAGATGCGAATTCTGTCATTTTCATGTTCAGCTGGGATTTGCTGGCTGATTGTCGCTACTCCAAGCCACCAAGAATAAGGGAACGTCTTGCGAGCTGCCAAGAATAAGGGACCGTCTTCATGAGCTTCTCCATGTCTAGATACAAATGGATTGTCATTGTTTGGTTTCCGTTGTCTCATTTCCAGCTGAGTAGGTCCGGCCATTTGCCGCTACTCCGAGTTGGGAATTCTGTCTCTTCGTTTCCAGCTAAGTGATTGCTGGCCGTTTGCTGCTTCATGAGCTATTCCATGTCAAGATTCGTATTGTCAGTCATTGGTTGGTTTAGTCGTTTTGTTCCCAGCTGAGTAGGTCCGGCCGTTTGCTGCTACTCCGAGTTGGGAATTCTGTCTCTTCGTGTCCAGCTGAGGATTGCTGGCCGCTTGCCGCTCCTCCGAGCCAAGGTATGACTCGTCTGTCTTTGTTTGGTGTTGTCGTCTCCGTGTTCCAGTTCCAGGCTCCGAGTCCCAGTTGTTCAGTCCAGGTCCCGGTTCTGAGTTCCAAGTCAAGTCCAAGTCCTGGTGATGAGTTCCTAGTCAAGTCCAAGTCTGTCTCTGTGCCTGTGCCCTGCACCTGAGTCTGCCTCCAGTCACTCCAGTCGACGCACATTGCAACAGAATGGACCAGCCAAACACGAACCCAGCGGACACAGACATGGTCTTACAGACTCTTGCTAACCAGAGTCCCCTCCTGCAAACTCCCACCCACACCCCCCCCCCCAGCCCAGGTCGTCATTAATCCGGGCAAGACTGTTAGATCGCCTGGAGACTCCCATTGAGTTACTGTTATGGTCCGGTCCGCTAACCACTCATTTCAGTTAATTTCCTTTTCCCCATGTTCCACTGGGCTCCTTGGTTAAAGCACCTGATCCTCATTCGAACTGGCAGCATAAAAACTCTGGGTTTCACCTACTCGCTGCTGGCTCGTCACCATAGCCAGGCGGCTATGCTTGTCCCGCGGCAGCCGAGAATCGTGGACTCTAGTTGCTTTGATGCCTGTGACTGCTTAGTGAATTCAGTCATTTTCATGTCCAGCTGAGTTGCCGGTCATTTTGCCGCTACTCCAAGCTAAGATGCAAATTCTGTCGTTTTCCTGTTCGACTGAGATTTGCTGGCAGATTGTCGCCACTCCGAGCCACCAAGAATAAGGGACCATCTTCATGAGCTTCTCTGTGTCTAGATACAAGTGGACTGCCATTGTTTGGTTTCTGTTGTCTTGTTTCCAGCTGAGTAGGCCCGGCTGTTTGCCGCTACTCCGAGTTGGGTATTCTGTCTCTTCGTTTCCAGCTAAGTGATTGCCGGCCCTTTGCTGTTTCATGAGCTACTCCGTGTCAAGATTCGTATTGTCAGTCGTTGGCTGGTTTAGTCGTCTCATTCCCAGCTGAGTAGGTCCGGCCATTTGCCACTACTCCAAGTTGGGAATTCTGTCTCTTCGTGTCTAGCTGAGGATTGCTGGCTGCATGCCGCTCCTCTGAGCCAAGATATTTCTTGTCTGTCTTTGTTTGGTGTTGGCATCTCCGTGTTCCAGTTCCAGGCTCCGAGTCCAAGTTCAGTCCAGGTCCTGGTTCCCAGTTCCAAGTCAAGTCCAAGTCCTGGTTCCGAGTTCCTAGTCAAGTCCAACTCTATCTCCATGCCTGTGTCCTGCACTTGGGTGCCCCTCCAGTCGCTCCAGCTGCCGCACATTGCAACACACTGTGGCAAAGTAGCATAGCAAATAGAGACTCCATCTCACAGCACCAGAGACCTACATTCAATTCTGACTTGGGTGCTGTCTGTGTGGAGTTTGCATGTTTTCCCTGTAACCACATGGGTTTCCTTCAAATACTCAGTTTTCCTTCCACATTCTTAGGACTTGTGGGCTGGTAGGTTACTGGCCACTGGAAATCACCACCAGCATGCAGATGAGCCAGGGGCAGTCAACAGGCATAACGATAATGAAAGTAAATACTTTATACGTTATACTTTATTGTCGCCAAACAATTGGTAATAGAACGTATAGTCATCACAGCAATATTTGATTCTGCGCTTCCCACTCCCTGGATTACAAATATTAAATATTAAATATATTAAAAATAGTTAAAATTAGTAAATATTAAAAATTTAAATTATAAACCATAAATAGAAAACAGAAAACTGGGAAGTAAGGTAGTACAAAAAAATCCGAGAGGCAGGTCTGGATATTTGGAGAGTACGGCCCAGATCTGGGTCAGGATCTGTTCAGCAGTCTTATCACAGTTGGAAAGAAGCTGTTCCCAAATCTGGGCCATACGAGTCTTCAAGCTCCTAAGCCTTCTCCCTGAGGGAAGAAGGATGAAAAGTCTGTTGGCTGGGTGGGTTGTGTCCTTGATTATCCTGGCAGCACTGCTCCAACAGCGTGCGGTGTAAAGTGAGTCCATGGACGGAAGATTGGTTTGTGTGATGTGCTGCACTGTGTTCACGATCTTCTGCAGCTTCTTTCGGTCTTGGACAGGACAACTTCCATACCAGGTTGTGATTCACCCTAGAAGAATGCTTTCTACGGTGCATCTATAAAAATTAGTGAGGGTTTTAGGGGACAGGCCAAATTTCTTTAGTTTTCTCAGGAAGTAGAGGTGCTGGTGGGCCTCCTTGGCAGAGTACTCTGCTTGGTTGGACCAAGCCAGGTCATTTGTGATATTGACCCCGAGGATCTTAAAGCTTTTGACCTGTTCCACTTGTGCACCACCGATATAAATTGGGTCGTGCGGTCCGCTACTCCTTCTGAAGTCAACAACCAATTCCTTCGTCTTGCTGACGTTCAGGGATAGGTTATTGTCTTCACACCATGCCACCAGGTTCTTAACTTCCTCTCTGTACTCAAACTCATCATTACCTGAGATATGGCCTACAACTGTGGTGTCATCAGCAAACTTATATATTGAGTTCGATGGAAACTTGGCTACACAATCATGGGTGTACAGTGAGTACAGCAGGGGGCTGAGTACACAGCCTTGTGGGGCACCGGTGCTCAGAGTGATTGTAGAGGAGAGCTTGTCCCCTATTTTTACAGCCTGGGTCCTGTCTGTGAGGAATTTGAAGATCCAGCTGCAGATCTGAGTGCTAAGGCCCAGGTTCCGGAGCTAAGGAATCAGTTTATTTGGAATGATGGTATTAAAGGCAGGCTGTAGTCAATGAAAAGGAGCCTTACGTATGCGTCTTTATTCTCCAGGTGTTCTAAGGAGGAATGCAGGGCCGGAGAGATGGCATCTGCCGTTGACCTGTATCTCTGGTAGGCGAATTGCAAAGCGTCGAGGTTGAGCAGTACGCTGTGGTTGATGTGTGCCATAACCAATCTCTCGAAGCACTTCATAGCAATTGATGTTAGAGCCACAGGTCAATAGGCATTCAGGCATGCCATCTTGCTCTTCTTCGGCACTGGGATTGTCGTTGCCTTCTTAAAACACGAGGGGATCTTAGACTGAAGCAAGGAGCAGTTGAAGATGTCAGCAAACACTCCAGCTAGCTCGCTTGCACAGGCCCGGAGAAACCGTCCTGGGACGCCATCTGGGCCCGTCGCCTTTCTTGGATTTATCTTCAGGAAGACCCTTCTAACGTCCTCCTCGGTGACGATGAATCTCGATGCCACCAGGTCCGGTTCATCCGGAGTGAGCTCCTCTTCTGATCGAATCTTGTGTAGGATATGTTAAGTTCATCAGGAAGAGAAACGCCACAGTTATTGATATTCCCAGCCTTTTCTTTGCGCCCAGTGATCTCATTTAGACTCTGCCATAGTCTACTGTCATCCCTTTGGTTAGCCTGGGCCTCCAACTTGGCTCTATATTGCCTCTTGGTGCCCTTAATGGCTTTCCGCAGTTCACGCCTGGATTCCGTGTAGCGACTGGTATCCTCGGACCTAAAAGCCACAGCTCTAGCCTTTAAAAGGGACTTGACCTCATAATTCGTCCAAGGTTTCCAGTTAGGAAATACGCGGATCGACTTGCGAGACACACAGCCCTCCGTGCATTTCCAAATAAAGTCCATGACAGCTGAGGCATTCTCATCGAGGCTAGCTGCCGAGTCTTTGAATACTAACCAGTCCACCGATTCAAAGCAGTCACAGAGGACCTCATCTGTTTCCTCCGTCCAACGCGACACTACTTCTGACACCGTGACCTCCCGCTTCAGTTTCTGTTTGTAAGCCGGGAGGAGGAGTACGGCCTGATAGTCCGATTTTCCGAAGTGAGATCGTGGGACGGAACAGTAGGCATCCTTGACTGCTGTGTAGCAGTGGTCAAGTATATTCGGGCCTCTAGTGGGGCAGGAGACATGTTGGTATAACTTTGGCAGCACCTTTCTGAGGTTGGCCTGGTTAAAGTCCTCGGCTGTAATGAGCAAAGCCTCCGGATACCTGGTCTCAAGTTCACTGATGTTGGCATACAGTATGTTCAGAGCACACTCCATGTCCGCCTGGGGGGGAATGTAGACCACTGTCAGCATAACCAAGGTGAATTCCCGTGGCAGATAGTAGGGACGACACTTCACCGACAGGTGTTCCAGGTCCGGGCTGCAGGAGCTTGTCAGTGCCACTGTGTCTGAGCACCACACAGTGTTGATCAGTAGGCAGACACCAGCTCCCCTCGTCTTGCCCGAAGACGCCGTGCGGTCCATCTGATGGATCGAAAATCCCTCCGGTCAGATGGCACAGTCGGGGGTGGCAGGGGAGAGCCAGGTCTCGGTGAAACAGAATACACAGCAGTTCTGCATCTCCCTGCAGTAGTTGAGTCTCCCTTTAAGATCTTCCACCTTGTTCTCTATGGCTTGCACATTAGCTAGCAGGATGGTGGGCATAGGGACCCCGAAGCCCCTCAGCTTCAATCTGACCAGCAGCCCAGCTCTTTTCCCACGCTTTCTCGGTAAGTAGTGCATTTTTCCAGGTCTCCATCGATGCAGTGTGTTGTTGTCAGCTCTTTGATGTTGGCGGATGGCGTCATTGTGCGCTCCTGGTCGGGCCGAGTAACGGGGGAGGCTCCGCTGCCACTTCCAGCTGCTGGGGGCCCAGGCTGTCGACTGGGTCGGGCCTCGAAGCCGACACTTAATCCCGGATGGCCGGGCCCCTTGCTGAAACAAATCGGTAAACCGAGTTATGGTTGCGGAGGCCTCCACTCCAGTCGAGCCTTGGGCTTGATTTCCAAGGTCGGCGGTGGAGGCCTCACTTCCGGCAACTGTGGATGGCCACCAACGGGGCTTTACGGTGGTCTGTCCGGGGAAGCGTCTGGGGCATCTTGAGGTCTTCTGTGTGGTCGTCTGCTCCGGAGAGGTGCTGGTTGGAATGGGCCGTGTCTTCAAGCGCTCCAGCACGGTAGCAGACCGCGGGTCTCCGGGAACGTGGTGCGTCTTGTTGGTCGGGTCCAGGTGCGGTCCGGAATTTAAGAACCAGTTCTGGCGCGGTGGTCTCCAGCTGGGTCATTGCTTTGCCAGGGTGTTGTTGATCTTTATCTTGCTAAATTGGAGGCTTAAAAGGGTTTCTCGGGTATGGGATAGTGAAGAGGGCACTTTGCTGGGGAGATCACGCGCAAAGTCGCCAGTTACCAGCGCCATCTTTAAATACGAGGATTAATGTAGGATTAGTGTAAATGGATGGTTGCTGGTCAGTTCGGACCACTGGGCCAAAGGCTCTGTTTCCTTGTTGTACGTTTATATGAAATCAGGAGGAGGAAGAGGAAAAAGTACTGGAACCCATTAATAAGGAAAATAGAGGCAGAGTGTGTCACCCACAACTCCCCTGTCACTAGCCCATATTCACTCTGTTTAATATTTTAAACTAAATTATGTTTAATACCCCCTTACCTCCCCACCCTTCTCCACCTTCTACAGGGATCCCACTAATTTCCTTCCAGCACTTACTCCTGCAAGCAGCCTATGAGCCACCCCTGCTCAGACACCTCCTCCCTCACCTCCATTCAGCGCCCCAAACAGTCCTTTCAGGTGAAGCAACACTTCACCTGCGAACCTGCTGGGGTCCAGTGTTTGCAATGCAACCTTCTCTACACTGGTGAGATCCATTGTAAATTGGGGGACTACTTCATCAAACACCTCCGCTCCATCCACCGTAAGTGGAACTTCCCGGTGGCAAAACGTTTTGATTTTGATTCCCATCCCTGTTCCGATAGCTCTGTCCTTGGCCTCCTCTTGGCCCAAGAAGGGTGGAGGAGCAATACCTTATGTCCTGTCTGAGTAGTCTTCAACCTGATGGCATGAATATCAATTTCTCCTTCTTCTCTTCCCCCCTCTGACCTTTTATCTCTCTCACCTGCCAATTATTTTCCCCTGGGTCCTCTCCTCCTTCCTTTTCTCCTATGGTCCACTCTCCTCTTCTATCAGATTCCTTCTTCCCGAGCCCTTGATCTTTCCCACCCACCTCTCTTCACCTCTCACCTTCCAGCTAGCCTCCTTTCCCTCCCCCCACCAACATATTATTCCAGTGTCTTCCCCCTTTCTTCTCAGTCCTGAAGAAGCCTCTCGGCCTGGAACATCGACTGTTTATTCTTTTCCATAGATGCTGCCTGATCTGTTGAGTTCCTCCAGCACTCTGGTGTGTGTGTGGCTTTGGATTTCCAACATCTGCTGACTTCCCTGTGTCTATAACACTTAATAAACCCAGATTTTTGGGTTTGTAAGTGGCAGAATAAAACAAGGGGGAAAAAAGAGGTTGCATATCTGTACTTTGATGGAATGCAATGCAAGAGGTTATTGAACAAGATTGAAATACCGAGAATTGGGAGGGATACACTGGAATAAATTGAGGGTGGTTAATGGGGCAGAAAGTTAAGTAGGATAAAACTGGCCCTTATCAGGCTGGGAGGTTGTGGTCAGTGGTATACCACAGGGACCGGCCCTGTCAGCTAAAATGCTTAATATCACTGATTTGAATAAGAGGACTAAATATATCATATCCAGGTTTGCTGCTTGTGAAAAGATAGTTGGCAGATTGGGTAGTAAAATGAATGCATAAAGGCTTCAGGAGAATGTACACATGCTGGTAGAAGGGTGAGGGAATTTTGAAATGCACTATGGAAAAATATGCAGAAAAATATGTAGAAAAGCTGGAGAGATGGAGTATTTCTTAAGTTATGAAGGATTGAATGTTGTTGGTTCTCAGAGAGACCACTATCCTTGTGCATGGACCACTAGAAATAAACATACAAATGCAGCCAGTAATTGGGCATTCTTTGTTGCATTTGACTACAAGTGTAAAGATTTCTTGATTTAATATACATGGTCTAAAGAAACTTCTGTTTTTCATGTTAACATATTGTTATGTCTTTCATGCTGGATACCCAAGAAAATGTCTCCAGAACCATACTGAGTACTTATGTGTAGAATTAGCCATGGGAGTCTAGGTGATGCCAGAGCAGTGCTTTATAAAATGTTGGCTTAACTTCTATTTTTGTACTATATATTTGGGTATTTTGAATGTCAAGCATTCCTTCTATACTTTAACAGCTTTTGATATGTTCTTCATTTTTCAAACCTTATTTTTAACCCTGATTTAAAATCGTATCTGTTGCTTTATGTTTCCCCTCTTTGTTCTTCCTACACAATAACTCCTTTCACACTTCTCTTCATTAAGTTGTATCTGCTCCGTGGCTCCCCATTTCATTCTATATCATTGTAACAATTTTTTAAATTTGGCTGTATTTGTATGGGACTTATATTATAGGGTAATGTAATTGGTGGAAATGCACATAATTCACAACCACCGACATTTAGTTGGGGTTTCATTTAAGAGCCTGGTCTGACATGATGATATAATTATGTGAAGTGTTTCTGGCGTGCTTTGTGTTCAGTTTTATGGTGTTCAAGAAATGAGTTGCTTTACAGCTTTTCTGAAACATAAAATGCCTCCACTGTTTTATTTGCGAAAACATACATTGGTGACCCCATCGCTCTAGGACGATTGCATAGTTATTGAACATGTTAGCCAATGCAGTCACTTTGAAACTGCCAGAGTTTTGGGAGCAAAATGCCATCACTTGGTCCATACAAGCCAAGGCTCAATTTGTGCTTTGAGAAATCTCCGCAGACAGCACCAAATACTTCCCTGTACTAGCGTTGCTCAGCAACTCCACGGATGCAAGAGTGGTGAGTCTACTAGAACACCCGCCTGAACATCATAAATATTGATCGCTGAACACTCACCTTGTATAGACTTTTGGACTATCGTAGTCTGAGCATGCCAAACAGTTACTCTCCTTGGCCAGCCTCATGGATACTAAGCCACTGGAGCTAATGGACCATATGCTGTCCCTCCTGGAATATCACCATCCTCATTTTATTTTTAAAGAGCTTTTCATGCCGCAAGTGCCTAATCAGGTTCATATAGCCTCTGTGATGCAGCCATGATAGACTATAGGGAGCTTGCTAAAAATAGCTGATAGTCTACACTCAACTGGGCAGTGACGCATCATTCCTCCTCCTTTCTCTACCTCAATATGCCCAGTAAGCAAAGCCTCCAGTATAAGCACACTGGTGCTTGTGAAACAGACAACACCGGGCCTGTGGTTTTACCATCCTTGCTTTGGTAGTTACGCTAGGAAGTGCCATGGGTGTTTCAGGGTGACACCTCTTGTGTGACGTGGGAGCACAAGTGGATACTATAGAAAGGGTGCAGAGGAGATTTACAAGGATGTTGCCCGGATTGGGGAGCATGCCTTATGAGAATAGGTTGAGTGTACTTGGCCTTTCCTCCTTGTAGCGACAGAAGATGAGAGGTGACCTGATAGAGGTGTATAAGATGATGACAGGCATTGATCATGTGGTTAGCCAGAGGCTTTTTCCCAGGGCTGAAATGGCTAACACGAGGGGGCATAGTTTTAAGGTGCTTGGAAGTAGGTACAAGGGGGATGTCAGGGGTAAGTTTTTCACACAGAGAGTGGTGGGTGCCGGCGATGGTGGTAGAGGCAGATACAATAGAGTCTTTTAAGAGACTCTTAGATAGGTACATGGAGCTCAGAAAAATAGAGGGCTATGCAGTAGGGAAACTCTAGGCAGTTTCCAGAGTAGTTTTCATGGTCAGAACAACATTGTGGGCTGAATGGCCTGTAATGTATTGTAGGTGTCTATGTTCTGTGTTCTATGTTCTAAGTGATTGTGCTGCCAGCATCTTCCGTTGATGACAAGGCAAAGACCGATGAAACCTCACTGAAGGCCCCAACGACAGGACATTAGATTATTAGATTAGATTATGAGGACACGCAGTCCTCTTTTATTGTCATTTAGTAATGCATGCATTAAGAAATGATACAATATTCCTCCAGTGTGATATCACAAAACACAGGACAGACCAAGACTGAAAAAACTAACAAAACCACATAATTATAACATATAGTTACAACAGTGCAACAATACCATAACTTGATGAAGAAAAGGCCATGGCACAGTAAAAAAGTTCAAGTCTCTCAAATGTCCCACATCTCACGCAGACGGGAGAAGGAAGAAAACTCTCCCTGCCATGCCCAATCACAGTCCGACTCTGAGTCGTCCGAAAACTTCGAGCCTCCGATCAGCCCTCCGACACCGAGTACCGAGCACCATCTCTATCTGAACGATTCGACCTCAGTCTCGGTTGCCAGCAGCAGGCAAAGCTGGGGATATTGGGGCCTTCCCTCCGGAAGATTCTCGATCGCCAGTAACAGCGCCAGCGAACCGGCATTTCAGAAATTTCTCCAGATGTTCCTCTGTGCTTTCACGTCTGTCTCCATCAAATCAGAATTGTCCACGACCCCTATTTAACAGATATGATATCATTTTCACTGGAGAGCCGCACGCACGCAGCGCGCTGCTATCTTCTCCTCCTGCCAAATAATAGGTGACACTCTGTTTCAGTGGGCAACGTTACATGTGGGACTTTGTCCTGACTAAAGTAGCTAGACCTCTGTCGGTACAGAATTCCGGTGTACCCGAGGAATGCTGGTCGATCTTAGGAACTGCCTGCTTGTAGATGGCAGGGACATTTGGGTTGTTACCCTTCTCCCCCAGTAAGTTCCCCACAATGACTCTGTCAAGCGCACGCACTTGGCACTGTATGCCAGTTGAATAGCCCCTGGGCTTTGCCACTCCATGTGGTCTCTAAGTCCAATGGTGGTTGCTGCTATGTGGCTATTACCAACACCTTAATGACACCCGATCACTAACCAATCCCAAACATCCAAGGTTTTTAAGCACGTTTAGCCAGAAAGTCAATTTATTCCAAAGTGGATTTGGTTAGCAGCTACTATCTGGTGCCTGTATGCTCTGAGGACATTCCCAACACAGCTGTCATAACCCCATTTGACCTCTGAGTTTCTGCACATGCCATTTGGGCTGAAAAATGCAGCACAGACCTTCCAACAGCTGATAGACTCTGTATTAAAAGACTTAAACTTCCTTTCCTTTTGATTTACCTGGATAACATACCTGTCGCCAGTACATCCAAACATGCGTCCCATCTCTGCACGCTCTGAACACTTAAGCCAACACGGGTTCATTATTAACTCTGCTAAATGCCAGTTTGGGTTGACTTGGCCATTGACTTTCTCAGCCATCACATCTTCGCAAAAGATGTGAAACCCCTCCTATCTAAGTAGCCACTGTTATGGATTTCCCACTGCCCTGCTCTATTAAAAAAACTACAGGAGTTTTTAGGCATGGTAAATTTCATCACCACTTCATTCTTTGAGCTGCTGTACTTATACTACCCCTGTATAGTGCATTTAATACTCCTAATCACGTGCTTGACTGGTCAGCGGACACGATCAGGGCATTTGATGATCATAAACAAGTTCTTTCCAATGCGACTGTACTGGTGCACCCACTCCCCAACGCACCCGTAGCCATTGCAGCTGACCAAGCTACTGGCCCAGAGGCCTAGGCTTACCAAATGGCAGTTGCGGGCCTGTGGTTGGCTGACATTAAGTTCGAGGAAGCTGGGTTTCTCTCCTGTGCGATGTCTCAACTGGTTGCTCTCGCCCCACCATGTCCACAAACTGGAGATAGACTATTTATGACTCTATTCATGGCTTCTTGCATCTGGACCAGAAGGCCTCACAGAAACTGGTTGCACTAAAGTTTGTGTGGCATTGCCTTCGAAAAGACGTGAGTGATTGGACTGCAGTCTGTGTGGAGTGCCAGCAGGCAAAAACTAACTGTCATATTCAGGCGCCATTGGCACCTTCTGAGATCGCTAAGTGACGGTTTGACTGTGTCAATGTGGACCTTGTTGGCCCTCTTCCTCCACCCTAACCACCCCCCTCCCCCGTGGTTTCACACACCTCCTTACCATGGTGGACCTCACCAAAAGGTGGCCAGAGGTCCTCCCTCTAGCATCGGCTATGGCTGCTGACATGGCTTGGGCGTTCTTCAGCACCAGGGCTGCTTGATTTGGTACCCCATCTGATATTTCCTCTGACCGCAGTCCCCAATTCATATCAAACCTCTGGGCTGCGACGGCCCAGAACCTCAGCGCTAGGTTACATCACACCACAGTGTGTCACCCACAGTCCAATGTCACCCACAGTTTCACCGCTCCTTAAAGGCTGCTCTGACGTCTCCACTAACTGATGAGTATTAGCTTGATCAGCTCCCATGGCTCCTACTGGGGATCAGAACAGCTCCAAAAGAGGACCTGCAGTCGTCCATGGCTGAGCTGGAATACAGGCTGCCGTTATGAATGCCAGATAATTTTAT
The DNA here is from genome assembly GCF_030028105.1 of Mobula birostris. Lineage (NCBI taxonomy): Eukaryota > Metazoa > Chordata > Chondrichthyes > Myliobatiformes > Myliobatidae > Mobula > Mobula birostris. Next base: position 43,209,689 of record NC_092375.1, on the reverse strand, counting down.
TTCTGAAGCCAGGACCGCCTGGTCGCCCTCTCTACAGCGTCCCACCCTCCTCAGTAAATTCAATTCCTTTGCACCTATTTCTACTTCCTATCATGGCGTACAGCACTCTTGGGTTCCTGTTGTCCCATGTTCCACCTCGTTTGTTTTGTCCGCCATGATGCATACCAACATTTTTCTTAGGCCCCTGACAAAGGCCTGTTCTGCATTTTGGAATAGGGAGAAAAGACTTTTATCACTGATAAGAGGGCTAAACCCGAACGTATTTCGGAAGATCGCCTTAAACTAGTCCACCAGGTTTCTGGAGACTCCGCTACCCTGCCCTTCCATCAAGACATGACTGTGTGTGTCTGTCAAAACACCTCTGGACAAACCAGAGCCACCTGCTGTTCCTCCACCCTTGGAACACAGGAACTGAGCCGGGCGACTGGTCTGAGTTCCAGACAGGCTCACAATGCTGGTTTTAGTGAATGCTGGTGGGGGTGGGGGTGCTGTGTAGGGTAATGTCATTGGTGGAAATGTATAAAATTCACATCCACCAACATTGAGTCAGTGTTTCACCTTAAGAGCCTGGTCTGACGTGATGACATAATTAAGTAAAGGGTTTTTAGAGCGTTTTGTGTTCAGTTTTTTTGGTGTTCAATAAATGAGTTGCTATAGTTTTTCTGAAACATAAAATGCCTCCGCTGTTCTATTTGTGAAAACCTGCCTCAGCATGTCATGCAACTATTGAAGTAGAATCACTGTTGTACTATTGAAAATACCAATTCCTTCTGCATCATTAACTCTGTTTGTAATTTGTGCCAACTCTAAACTGTACACTTAAAATCCATTTCAGGGGGAGCAACAACTCTGAATCTCCCTTTTATTTATAAGCATCCGTTAGTCTCATCAGACCATGGATTTGCACCTTGGAAAGTCTCCAGGGTGCAGGCCTGGGCAAGGTTGTATGGAAGACCAGCAGTTGCAAGTCTCCCCTCTCCACGCCACCAATGTCATCCAAGGGAAGGGCATTAGGACCCATACAGCTTGGCACCGGTGTCGTCGCAGAGCAATGTGCGGTTAAGTGCCTTGCTCAAGGACACACACGCTGCCTCAGCCAAGTCTCCAACTAACGACCTTCAGATCACTAGACAAACGCCTTAACCACCTGGTCACGCGCCAACCTCCCTTTAAGGGAACATTAAACATCTCTCAGAAAAAAGAACTTTTTCATCACCACCTACTGCTTCATGTTCCTAGGCTATCATACCTATGCAAACATTGTCCTCTTTTTCAGTCTATACGGGATTTGTCTTACATCTATTGTGTATATTTTAGAAAATTCCTGCTGAATATCTATACCTACAATATAACTGCAATATCCCCATTCACTCTCTCACTTTAATATTTTTTTTGCATTTTCTATGTTACTTCTGGCAGTTTCCCTAGTGATTGGTGAACATGAATGCTCGTGGATCTGGATATTATGGAAGGTAGAAAAAAACACACACAAAGTATACACACACAAAAAAAATCACACAAAGAGGTCAATGTTGGAAGTGTCCATTGTGAATATTGACGGCAATTATGATCATGATGGCATTCAGCTACATTTACATTTCCACATCATCCTCAAACTCCAGATAAATTCAGATTTCGAAAACATTTTGAATGAGCTGTTCAGCCTTTAAACTGGGTCAACTGAAAGAATAAATGAAAGATGTTCGATTATAAAGAGCTTGTCATGATTTTTTTCCAGGATCCTAAGGTCTTTAAAGCCAATTACAAGGAGTTACCCTTCTTTCATGAATGAAATCTGATAACTCTCAGGTATTGCTGGGCAGATGGTATATGATCACTTGCAATTTAGGCATTCCTCTAAACCCAAATAAATGAACACGGAAGTTACATACAAGGTAAGCTTTCAGGATTGGGCCACATAGATCAAGATCACAACTAGCAATGTTTCTGATCTTCTCATAATCATGATCACAAAAGAGTGGTGGGGCATTATTCATTGTAGTGAGTTTCAGTGTTGGTTCTTTCAGGTTTACACCCATCTTTGTGAATAGAATTTGATGCTTTCTCTAACCCTGCTCTAGAACTACCAGAGATACTGGTTAGAGAATCCGCCATTACTTGTCTCGTTAAATTTATTGCAGATTAGGCCATCCCATTTATTACTGGAAATTAAGAGCTATTGCAGAGAATGGAGAAAATGGGAGTCTGATTCAAACAGCAATTCGGATGCCTACAGATACAACATTCCTCTGTAACACGCACTCTGTTCCTTTTAGGACGGTGAACAGTTTTACAAAGAGGCCCATGATGGAAAAAAATTGCTAATCTGCTGTTGATGGCTAGAAGGATAATTCCTGCTTTTGTTGAAGAAGAAGCACATCATGATCGACTCCAAGTGAGCAAACTAAGTTTAAAGCCCCTCCTGTAAAGCTGGTCTACATTTCCTTACTGCTACAATGAAGTGTGGGCTTAAATTAGAGGTCCCAGAGTCATGTGCTCTCCTCCAGTTTCCCATCTTCTTCCAATGCCTTATTATATATTAACTCTTTAATTGTCAATTGCCTGTCACAATCAACTGTGTCCTATACACCCCTCTCTGTGACCCCCACTTCAGCAGATACCCTGCACCTCCATTATCTTTTACACACAGACTTGCAATTACACCATTGTAGAATTTGTTCCCCTCCCCCTCCAGTGAAGTCTTGCCTACTTCTCTGTGTATGCATACTGAAGCTTGTGAATGCCCAGTTCATCTTGAATACTCAAAAGCTGCAGTAATTCTTAAACTCACAACATTGTATTGTAAAAATGCAAGGAATATAACAGGAGCAATAATTAAGTTTTGCTTTAAATTTAATGCAAAATTTGAGGTACTTGAGCAAATAATATTCATCAATAATTGATACTTCTTCCAGCATTCAGTTCTTCCATTTTATTGCACGAAGCAAAATAGGAACTAAAGTTGAAACTGACTAAACAAACTTGATTGATACCCCATAAATAAAGGTGATCATCAGTACCTTCCTGGCATGCTGTGCTCCTTATTGGTGTTGGTTTATTATTGTCACACATACAAAGATGCAGTGAAGAGTTTGTCTTGCACGCTGTCTGTTCAGCTCAAATCATTACACAGTGCATTGAGCTAGAACAGGGGTTCTCAAGCTGGGGTCCATGAACCCCTTGGTGAGTGGTAGGGGTCCATGGCATAACAAAGCTAGAGAACTCCTGAGCTCGAACAAGGTAAAAGAATAACAATGCAGAATGAAGTGTAAAAGCTACCGAAAAAGTGCAGTGCCTGTAAACAATAACAAGGCAGATTGTGAGGCCAAGAATCCATTGTATCAGATAAGAGGTCCGTTCAGAGTCTGATAACAGAGGTTGTCAATGAGTCTGGTGGTATGTGCTTTCAGGCAATTGTTTCTTCACCCAGTGGAAGAAGGGAGAAGAGAGAATGTCTGAGGTAGGTGGGGTCTTTGATAATGCAGGCTGCTTTACTAAGGCTGCGAGAAATACATACAGAGTACATAGAGGGGAGGCTGTTTCCTGCGATGTGCTGAGTTGTATCCACAATTTTCTACAGTTTCTTGTGGTCACATGTATAACAGTTGCCATCCCAAGCTATTATGCATCCAGACAAAATGCTTTCTATGGTGCATCAATATAAAATAACAACTATATGTGACATACCAAAAATTACGGCATAAAATATTTCAATTAGAAACAGTACATTACCAGAAAACTCAGTTAATATTTTTTTGATTTTTCATAGCATAAACAAAAATGCCAGAATAAAAAGATGCATCAGGGCATTTTCTTTTAGTCAAAGAACATTCTTAGGATGCTCAAGCAACACACATCAAAGTTGCTGGTGAACGCAGCAGGCCAGGCAGCATCTCTTCCTACAGATGCTGCCTGGCCTGCTGTGTTCACCAGCAACTTTGATGCGTGTTGCTTGAATTTCCAGCATCTGCAGAATTCCTGTTGTTCTTAGGATGCTGATGTTTAAGAGCTGATGATTTAGCAGAAATTTTCAAAACAAAATGAAAGCTAATATTAATTTGTTTTGTGTAGAAAATCTTTTTAAAAAACAGAAAGCTTCACCTTCAGCCCAGCTACTCAATGGAACACCCAAATGATTTGGCCATTCTACGGTGAGGAATGAAAAGGAGGGAGGCAAATTTAACAGCATTTACCACTTGTATACAATAATATGCTTTGTGTCATTCTTAGTATCATCTGCCAAATCACTATGAAATTAATAAATCTTCTGTGCATTGACTAGCTGGAATTATAATTCACTTACGAGAAAAAGCAGAGGCTTACAGAGCTCCCTTAAAAGCTTATTCAACTAAGTGTAATGAATATACGGTAGCGCTAGAAAGTTTGTGAACCCTGTAGAACATTCTCTATTTCTGCATAAGTATGACCGAGCATCTGATCAGATCTTCACACAAATCCTAAAACCAAAGAAAACCCAACTACATAAATAACACAAAAACATTATACTTGTTCATTTACTTATTGAGAAAAATGATCGAATATTATATGTATTTGTTGGAAAAAGTATGTGAACCCTTGCTTTCATTAACTGGTGTGACCCCCTTGTACAGCAATAACTTCAACCAATCGTTTCTGGTAATGGTTGCTCTGTCCTGCACATCAGCTTGGAGGAATTTTAGGCCATTCCTCCTTACAAAACTGCTTCAACTAGAACCATAGAACCATAGAAACTACAGCACAGAAACAGGCCTTTTGGCCCTTCTTGGCTGTGCTGAACCATTTTCTGCCTAGTCCCACTGACCTGCACACGGACCATATCCCTCCATACACCTCCCATCCATGTATCTGTCCAATTTATTCTTAAATGTTAAAAAAGAACCCGCATTTACCACCTCGTCTGGTAGCTCATTCCATACTCCCACCACTCTCTGTGTTAAGAAGCCCCCCCCCCAGGTTCCATTTAAATTTTTCCCCCCTCACCCTTAACCCATGTCCTCTGGTTTTTTTCTCCCCTTGCCTCAGTGGAAAAAGCCTGTTTGCATTCACTCTATATATACCCATCATAATTTTATATACCTCTATCAAATCTCCCCTCATTCTTCCACGCTTCAGGGAATAAAGTCCTAACCTATTCAATCTTTCTCGGTAACTGAGTTTCTCAAGTCCTGGCAACATCCTTGTAAACCTTCTCTGCACTCTTTCAACCTTATTTATATCCTTCCTGTAATTTGGTGACCAAAACTGAACACAATACTCCAGATTCGGCCTCACCAATGCCTTATACAACCTCATCATAACATTCCAGCTCTTATACTCAATACTTTGATTAATAAAGGCCAATGTACCAAAAGCTCTCTTTACAACCCTATCTACTTGTGACACCACTTTTAGGGAATTTTGTATCTGTATTCCCAGATCCCTCTGTTCTACTGCACTCCTCAGTGCCTTACCATTAACCCTGTATGTTCTACCTTGGTTTGTCCTTCCAACGTGCAATACCTCACACTTATCTGTATTAAACTCCATCTGCCATTTTTCAGCCCATTTTTCCAGCTGGTCCAAGTCCCTCTGCAGGCTCTGAAAACCTTCCTCACTGTCTACTACACCTCCAATCTTTGTATTATCAGCAAATTTGCTGATCCAATTTATCACATTATCATCCAGGTCATTGATATAGATGACAAATAACAATGGACCCAGCACTGATCCCTGTGGCACACCACTAGTCACAGGCCTCCACTCAGAGAAGCAATTCTCTATCACCACTCTTTGGCTTCTTCCATTTAGCCAATGTCTAATCCAATTTACCACCTCTCCATGTATACCTAGCGACTGAATTTTCCTAACTAACCTCCCATGCGGGACCTTGTCAAAGGCCTTACCGAAATCCACGTAGACAATATCCACTGCCTTCCCTTCATCCACTTTCCTGGTAACCTCCTCGAAAAACTCCAACAGATTGGTCAAACATGACCTACCACGCACAAAGCCATGTTGACTCTCCCTAATAAATCCCTGTCTATCCAAATGCTTGTAGATTCTGTCTCTTAGTACTCCCTCCAATAACTTACCTACTACCGACATTAAACTCACCGGCCTATAATTTCCCGGATTACCTTTCGATCCTTTTTTAAACAACGGAACAACATGAGCCACTCTCCAATCCTCCAGCACCTCACCCGTAGACAGCGACATTTCAGGGCCCCCGCAATTTCAACACTAGTCTCCTTCAAGGTCCGAGGGAACACTCTGTCAGGTCCCGGGGATTTATCCATTTTAATTTTCCTCAAGACAGCAAGCACCTCCTCCTTTTCAATCTGTACAGTTTCCATGATCTCACTACTTGATTCCCTCAATTCCATAGACTTCATGCCAGCTTCCTTAGTAAATACAGACGCAAAAAACCTATTTAAGATCTCCCCCATTTCCTTTGGTTCTGCACATAGCCGACCACTCTGATCTTTAAGAGGACCAATTTTATCCCTTACGATCCTTTTGCTCTTAATATACCTGTAAAAGCTCTTTGGATTATCCTTCACTTTGACTGCCAAGGCAACCTCATGTCTTCTTTTAGCCCTCCTGATTACTTTCTTAAGTATTTTCTTGCACTTCTTATACTCCTCAAGCACCTGATTTACCCCCTGTTTCCTATACATTTCATACAACTCCCTCTTCTTCTTTATCAGAGTTGCAATATCCCTTGAGAACCAAGGTTCCTTATTCCTATTCAATTTGCCTTTATTCCTAACAGGAACATACAAACTCTGCACTCTCAAAATTTCCCCTTTGAAGGCTTCCCACCTACCAATCACATCTTTGCCAGAGAACAACCTGTCCCAATCCACGCTTTTTAGATCCTTTCTCATTTCTTCAAATTTGGCCTTCTTCCAGTTCAGAACCTCAACCCTAGGACCAGATCTATCCTTGTCCATGATCAAATTGAAACTAATGGTGTTATGATCACTGGAACCAAAGTGCTCCCCTACACGGACTTCCGTCACTTGTCCTAACTCGTTTCCTAACAGGAGATCCAATATTGCATCCCCCCTAGTTGGTCCCTCTATATATTGATTTAGAAAACTTTCCTGAACACATTTTACAAACCCTAAACCATCTAGACCCCTAACAGTATGGGAGTCACAATCAATGTATAGAAAATTAAAATCCCCTACCACCACAACTTTATGTTTCCTGCAGTTGCCTGCTATCTCTCTGGGACGTTGGTGGGCTTCCTTACATGAACTGCTTGCTTCAGGTCCTTCCAAAACATTTCTATAGGATTAAGGTCAGAACTTTGACTTGGTCATTCCAAAACACAGAGTTTCTTTGTCAGCCATTCTTTTGTTGATTTACTCTTGTCTTTCATGGTCTTGTTGCATTATCCAACTTCTATTAAGCTTCATATGACGGACTGCTACCCTGACATTCTCCTCTAAAATATCTTGATACAATTTTGAATTCATTGTTCCCTCAATGATTGCAAGCTGACCAGGCCCTGAGGCAGCAAAGCAGCCCCAAACCATGATGCTCCTTCCACCACACTTCACAGTTGGGATGAGGTTTTGGTGTTGGTGTGCAGTGCCCTTCTTTCTCCAAACATAGCAATGTCCATTTCTGCCAAAAAGTTCAACTTTCGTCTCATCTATCCACAGAACACTATCCAGGAAGCACTGTAGAACATCCAGATGGTCCTTGGGAAACTTGAGACGTGCAACAATGTTTTGTTTTGGAGAGCAGTGGTTTCCTCTGTGGTGTCCTTCCACGAACACTATTCCTGTTCAGTTTAGCAAGTCCTAAAGATTTCTGCAGGTCTTTTTGCTGTTACGCTTGGGTTCTTTTTCATCTCCTTCAGCACTGGTGTGATCTTTACAGGATGCCCACTCCTAGGGAGAGTAGCAATAATACTGAGTTTCCTCCATTTGTAGACAATTTTTCTTGCTGTGGACTGATGAACACTATGATGTTTAGAAATGCTTTCGTAGCCTTTTCCAGCTTCATGCTTCTTTACAATTTTTCTAAGGTCCTCTGAAAGTTGTTTTGATTGAGGTACGGTGCACATAAACAGATCTTTTTTGAGAAGAGCAGGCTCTGTCAGCAGCCTGACTTTGTACATGTGTTTTCTATTGGGCAGGGCACCTGTACAACCCACACCTCCAATCTTAACTCATTGATTGGAACACCTGACTCCAAACACCGTAGCTTTTGTAGAAGGCTTTACACCCAGAGGTTCATATACTTTTTCCAACAAATACTTGTAATATTTCCGACACCTCCCTCCCCTTTCTAGATCTTTCTGTCTCTGTCTCTGGAGACAGCTTATCCACTGATGTCTACTATAAGCCTACTGACTCTCACAGCTATCTGGACTATTCCTCTTCTCACCCTGTCTCTTGCAAAAACGCCATCCCCTTCTCGCAATTCCTCCGTCTCCGCCGCATCTGCTCTCAGGATGAGGCTTTTCATTCTAGGACGAGGGAGATGTCTTCCTTTTTTTAAAGAAGGGAGCTTCCCTTCCTCCACTATCAACTCTGCTCTTAAATGCATCTCCCCCATTTCACATACATCTGCTCTCACTCCATCCTCTCGCCACCCCACTAGGAATAGGGTTCCCCTGGTCCTCACCTACCACCCCACCAGCCTCTGGGTCCAACATATTATTCTCCGTAACTTCCGCCACCTCCAACGGGATCTCACCACTAAGCACATCTTTCCCTCCCCCACTCTCTCTGCATTCCGCAGGGATCGCTCCCTACACAACTCCCTTGTCCATTCGTCCCCCCCATCCCACCCCACTGATCTCCCTCCTGGCACTTATCCGTGTAAGCGGAACAAGTGCTACACATGCCCTTACACTTCGTCCCTTACCACCATTCAGGGCCCCAAACAGTCCTTCCAGGTGAGGCAACACTTCACCTGTGAGTCGACTGGGGTGATATACTGCACCCGGTGCTCCCAATGTGGCCTTTTATATATTGGCGAGACCCGACGCAGACTGGGAGACCGCTTTGCTGAACATCTACGCTCTGTCCACCAGAGAAAGCAGGATCTCCCAGTGGCCACACATTTTAATTCCACATCCCATTCTCATTCTGACATGTCCATCCACGGCCTCCTCTACTGTAAAGATGAAGCCACACTCAGGTTGGAGGAACAACACCTTATATTCCGTCTGGGTAGCCTCCAACCTGATGGCATGAACATCGACTTCTCTAACTTCCGCTAAGGCCCCACATCCCCCTCGTACCCCATCTGTTACTCATTTTTATGCACATATTCTTTCTCTCACTCTCCTTTTTCCCCCTCTGTCCCTCTGAATATACCTCTTGCCCATCCTCTGGGTCCCCCCCGCCCCCGGTCTTTCTTCCCGGACCTCCTGTCCCATGATCCTCTCGTATCCCCTTTTGCCTATCACCTGTCCAGCTCTTGGCTCTATCCCTCCCCCTCCTGTCTTCTCCTATCATTTTGGATCTCCCCCTCCCCCTCCAACTTTCAAATCCCTTACTCACTCTTCCTTCAGTTAGTCCTGACGAAGGGTCTCGGCCTGAAACGTCGACTGCACCTCTTCCTACAGATGCTGCCTGGCCTGCTGCGTTCACCAGCAACTTTTATGTGTGTTACTTGTAATATTGGAACATTTTTCTCAATAAATAAATGAACAAGTATTATGTTGTTGATGCTATTTATTTAATTGGGTTCTCTTTATCTAGTTTTAGGACGTACTGAAGATTTTAGATTTATGCAGAAATGGAAAAAATTCTACAGGGTTCACAAACTTTCCAGCACAACTGTGTAGTTTTTGCTAGAAGGATGGCAATATGAATTTTATTAAGTTATTAAATATTATACAATGCATTCCTCAAATAAATAACGCTAGCTTCTGAAATCCAAGTTTAATATGACCTATTAATTTTTATTTATGTCATTGCTTTATCTCAGTGCCTCCAAGACTAAAGATTATTAAAAGTAAAACTAAGAACTGTACATGTTATCCTCGGCTCCTCGTTTTCCTTTCAGTTAATTTCTCGAGTTACAAAACAACATAGAATGCTGCACTGCCGGCTGCCTCTTCTTGAGAAGTCACCCAGTATGTAGTTCAAGGTACTGACAGCCCCTCCGCACACAAGCAGTAGACAACCTCTCACCACAGACACATCCCAGATTCTTCTCTCAGTTGGTCCCAGGCAGCAGAAAGAAGATAGCCATCTAAATGAAAAGTTCCTTGTGGCCAGCAGGGAGGTTTGCTAAAGTGAAAGGAAGTGTCTTCCAAGCAGCAGCAAGAGGAGACTTGTTGATGACATGCCAGGACATTGAAACAAAGATATAAAAGAAGTTAAATGGAAAAGGTACAAGAATATTCATGCTCTGAGCCACACAAAATGAAGTTTGCATTATTTGATTTTTTTTTTGGCTGGTGTTACAAACAACATATGGGCATTGTTGAATGTAGAATCCTCATGTAAGCATCAGCATATCGAGACAAATGTCAACTTCCAAGACAGGACAATTCACACATCTTCACAATATATTTTACCTGTCACCTTCCTGCCCAGTTATGGTACAGACAACTTAGTAGTTTCTTTGCATCCTCCTCAATCTATTTTATCATCTATATGATAACATCAACTTACTCAGATACAAATATTACTGTCCGTTACATCATACAAGTATATGGTGAATAACTGATGGTTATGGAATTTTGTGTTGCCATACTGAAAGTTCTCTTTCAATATTTTTATTGATATTATATAAATTGCATGAATACAAATACAAAGTTCATAAGGATACAAGTAAATAATACAAATTACATTACATTTAAATTACAGTAATGTGATCACAGTATCCCATATTCCAAATAAATCATGTAGAAAAAAAGATTGAATTATGAAATGAAATAAAATGAAATGATTGTATTTTATTAAAAAAAAATCTACCCCCGCTACCAAAATGAGCTGGTTGGTTAAAAGAAAAAGAAGAAAAAAAAAAATACCTTACCATATGATATTATAATAATAATGGCTCAGATGCATTCTTTAATAACAGTTCAAAGATTATGAAAATAATTCAGAAAGGGTCCCCATAACATTAGAAAATCATGTTTAGAATCAGAAATCGAACAACGAATCTTGTCTAGATCAAGGCACAACATAATGTCAGATAGCCATTGAGCATGAGTGGGTGGGGCGGCCTCCTTCCACTTGAGCAAGATCGTCCTCATGGCCATAAGAGACATAAAGGCCAATACCCGCAAATTAGATGGCTTCAATTTTGTAGCACAATCCTCAACAATACCAAACATGGCAGTCAAAGGACTGGGCTTAACGCTGACATTGAAAAGTACAGAAAAAGTTTGAAATACATCCTTCCAAAATTTTTCAAGGCTGGGACGTGTCCAAAACATAGGAATTAGTGTGGCCACTCCATTAGTACATCTATCACAGTAAGGGGAAATATCTGCGTAGAAACGAGAGAGCTTGTCTTCAGACACATAAACTCTATGTATCACTTTGCATTGTAATAAAGAATGACGAGCACATAGTGATGAAGAATTAATCAATTTTAAAATAATCTTCCAGCTCTCTTCAGATATGAAAATCTGTAAATCCTTTTCCCAATCTCCTTTAATCTTATCTAAAGAGGCCTTTTTCAGTCCCAACAATAGACCATAAATGTAAGATATTGAACTGTTATCAGAGTTTCAGATTAAAAATTTTATCTATTATATTCTTTTCTGGACTTGTAGGAAATGTATGTAACTGAGATCTTAAAAAATCTCTAATCTGTAAGTATCGAAAAATGTGAGTATCGGAAAGGTTAAATTTCATTGAAGGTTGCACAAAAGAAGAGAGATTCCCTCCATCAAACAAATCCTGAAATCTTTTAATACCCAATCTATCCCATTCTTTAAAAGATAAATCAGTTAAAGATGGTTTAAAAAAAAATTAGAAAATGTGGGACTTGAGTGGGAGAATCTCAATAAACCATCCATACTGAAAGTTAATCCCAATTTTAGTTTGTTAATTGATCCTTGTTAACGTTATCATGTTACACCCTCATATCACATGGCCAAATATTTTACAAAAATATCTAAATATACTGTAGTCCACAGTTTTGCTCATTTATCTTATTGTTAACAACTTCAAAAACTACTAGAATTATTGAGCATCATTTTATTCACCTAAAGTCACATTGACTCATCTTAATCACTAAACACAATCTCATTCCTCCAAAATCCTTTGCCATAGATTTAAATGACGTGGCTACTGCTAATGCCCAGCTAATTGGACTACAGACCAACTATTAAACCAATTTTACCTTCCCATTAATTTCTTGAACCTTGGAAGACTTTTACCTGCTAAAAATTGATAATTTCCTCACTTGCAGACCCCAGTCAGTGTGGATTGGCAACAAAATCTCCTCCACGATCACCATCAGCATGGGTGCACCACAGGTGATGAGCTTAGCCCCCTGCTCTCCTCACTTTGTACCTATGATTCTGTGGCTAAGTACAGCTCCAATGCCCTGTTTAAGTTTGCTGATGACATCACTGTTGTCTAGGGAAGAGGTGAAACTGTACAAGAGGAACAGGTTGCACCTGAACTGGAGGTGAACCAATATCCTGGCTGGGAGGTTTGCAGATTACTCCAGACAGTTTAAACTAGGTCTGCAGGAGGCTGGGAACTGAAGCCCCAGGTCAGTAAATGGAGCAGAGTTTCTAAGTGCATCCAAGAAGGTTTTTTAAATCAATATGTGGACAGTCCAACAAGAAGAGGGTCTATTCTGGACCTGGTATTGGGTAATGAGCCTGGCCAGGTAACTGACCTTTCAGCGGGGAAACAATGACCACAACCCTTTAACTTTCAGGACAACTATTTTTAAGGATAGGCTTATCCTTAATGGGAGGGTTTTAATTTGGAGTAGGGCAAATTATGAGGGCATTAGGCAGGAACTAAGAGGCGTTAACTGGGAGCACCTTATTTCTGGCAAGTCCACACCAGACATGTGGAGGGTGTTTAAAGATTAATTGCAGAAAGTACAGGAAAGCAATGTTCCTGTTAGGATGTACGAGATGAAAATATAACAGAACCTTGGATGTCCAGAGAGGTGACGAATTTAGTTACAAAGAAAAACGGAAAGTATGTAAAGCTTTGGAATTTGGGATTAAATGAAGCACATGAGAACCAGAAAAGACTAAGGAAGGGAAATGGAAAGGCGGGCGAGGTTATGAAAAGTCCTTGGCAAGTTGTATCAAAGTGAACCATAAAGCATTGTATACATACATCAAGAGCGAGAAGATAACTAGAGAGAGTGTTGGGCCACTTAAGGATAAAGGGAGGAATATCTGTTTGGATACAGAGAATGAGGTACTCAGTGCTTCAGTATTTACCAAGGAAGACGTTATGGATGACCAGGAGATCAGTGCTGAGTGTATAAATAAGTTAGGGCATTTAGAGGTCAAGGAGGAGGAAGTGTTGAGGCTCCTAATGAGTATTAAGGTCAGTAAGTCTGATGGGATTTACTCCAGGTTATTGAAGGAGGTAAGAGACAAGATTTCTAGGCCCTTGACCAGTATCTTTGTATCCTCTCTAGCCACAGGCAAGCTCCCAGAGGACTGGCACATGGCTAACGTTGTATCTCTATTTAAGAAGGGAAAATGGAAAATCCTGGGAGTTATAGACTGGTCTCATGTCATTTGTAGAGAAATTGTTGGAGAAAATTCTTAGGGATAGAATATATGAGCATTTGAAAACCCATGGCGTAATTAGGGAGAGACAGCATGACTTTGTGTGTGGCAGGTCATGCCTTACCAACTTGGCTGATTTTTTTTGACAAGGTGATGAGAGAGAATGATGAAGGTAGGGTGGTGTATGTTGTCTATATGGATTTTAGTAAGGCATTTGAAAAATTCCTCATAGGAGACTAATCCACAAGATTAAGATGCATGGGGTCCACAGTGGATTTGGTTTCAGCACTCGTTAGTGCATAGAAGACAGAGGGGAGTGTTTGAAGGGATTTATTTGAGTTGGAGGTCTGTAATTAGTAGGGTTTTTCAGAGATCTGTGCTGGGACCTCTGATGTATATAAATGATCTGGATAGGAGGAGAGAGAGCAGCACGCCTGTGCAGCCCTCCGGTGAAAAATGATATTGTATCCGTTAAATAAGGGCTGAGGACAATTCTGATTTGATGGAGACGGACGTGAAAGCACAGAGGAGCATCTGGGAAAATTTCTGAAACGCTCATTCACTGCTATCGTTACTGCGCGGTAGGGAATCCTTCAGAGGGAGGGCCTCAAAATCCCCGGCCTTGCCTGCTGTTGGCGACCGAGATGGAGGTCAAATCGTTCGGATAGAAATGGCACTCAGCACTCGGTGTCGGAGAGCTGATCAGAGCTCGAAGTTTTCGGATGACTCAGAGTCGGACAGTGGCCGGGTATGGCAGGGAGAGTTTTTCTTCCTTCTCCCATCTGCGTGAGATGTGGGACATTTGAGACACTTTGAACTTTTACTGTGCTCATGGATTTCTTCATCAAGTTATGGTATTGTTGCACTGTTGTAACTATATGTTATAATTATGTGGTTTTGTTAGTTTTTTTTCAGTCTTGGTCTGTCCTGTGTTTTGTGATACCAGACCGAAGGAAATATTGTATCATTTCTTAATGCATGCATTACTAAATGACAATAAAAGAGGACTGTGTGTCTTCATAATCTAAATAAAGATGGGTAGGTGAGTAAATTTGTGGATGATACCAAGATTGGTACAGTTTAGAAGACTGGCAAAGAATACAGCACAAGATAAATCAGTTGTAGATATGGGCTGAGAAACGGCAATTGGAGTTTAACCTAGATAAGTGTGAGGTGTTGCACCTCGGTAGGCCAAATGCAAGGAGACAGTACAGCTGAGCAGAGAGATCTTGGGATCCGAGTTCATAGCTCCTTGAAAGTGGCTACACAGGCTGATAAGGTGGTTAAAAAGGCTAATGGAATGCTTGCTTTTATTTGTCGAGACACTGAGTTCAAGAGTCAGGAGGTTATATGCAGTTTTATAAAACACCGGTTGGGCCATATCTGGAGTATTGTGTACAGTTCTGGTCACCCCACTATAGGAAGGATGCTGAGGCTTTGGAGAGCGTGCAGGGGAGGTTTACCGCGGTGCTGTCTGGCTTAGAGGGTATGTGCTATCATGAGAGGTTGGATAAACTTGAGTTGTTTTTTTCTGGCGAACTGAAGGATGAGGGGAGATCTGATAGAAGTTTACAAGATTATCACAAGCATAGATACAGTGGACTGAGAGTATCTGTTTCCCAGGGTTAAAATGTCTAGTATCAGAGGATATGCATTGAAGGTGAGGAGGGGTAGGTTCAAGGGGATGTTTTTATCTCAGAGTCGTAGATGTCTGGAATGCACTGTCTGCTGTGGTAATAGAAGCAAATAGATTAAAGGCTTTTAAGAGATGTTTGAATAGGCACATGGATGTAAGTGAGATGGAAGAATATGGACATGGTGTAGGTATGAGGGGTTAGTGTTTGGGTGTATTTGATTGCTTTTTACCTGGTTCGCTACAACTTTGTGGGCTGAATGGCCTGTTCCCATGTTGTACCTTTCTATGTTAAAGTGGAGAGCAATCAACATATTGGACAGAGATTGAAAACCTGGTTGAATGGTGCCACAATAAATTCTCACTCAGTATCAGCAAAACCAAAGAGCTGATTTACTGACTACAAGAGGAAGAACCTGGAGGTCCATGAGCCACTCCCCAATCGGGGATCAGAGGTGGAGAGGGGCAGGAATTTTAAATTTCTTGGCGTTATCATACAATGGACCTGTCCTGGTACCAGTATGTAGAGCCATCACAGAGAAGACATTGCAGTCCCTCTACTTTCTTAAAAGTTTGCGTAGAGTTGGCATGTTATACAAAACTTTGACAAGTTCCTCTAGGTGTACAGTAGAGAGTTTCCTAACTGGTTGATTCATGGCCGGATATGGAAATACCAATTCCTGGGAATAGAAAAGCCTACATAAGGTGGTGGGTACAACCCTATCACAAAGCCCTCCCCATTATTGAGCATGTCTACAAGGACGACTGCCACAAGAAAACAGCATCCATCCTAAAAAAAACCCCATCATCCAGGCTATGCTCTCCTCTCATTACTACCATCAGGCAGAAGGTAGAGGAGCCCACACAACCAGGTTCAGGAACAGCTATTACCCTACAAACATCAGGCTCCTGAATAATATAACTCACCTCAGCTCTGAACTGATCTCGCAACCTACAGACTCATTTTCAAGAACTCTACTACTCGTGTGCTCAGTATTATTTATGCATTTATTTTATTTGCACTATTTGTCTTTTGCACATCATCAGTCTTTGTTTTTCATCAATTCTTTATTGTCATGTAAATGCCAGCAAGATAATGAATCTCAAGGTGGTATATGGTGACATATATGTACATTGAAAATAAAGTTACTTTGACTTTGAATCTGCGGAAGTCATCCTGGAAGGTATGGAATACTAGATGATTAGATCCAAGGCGTCCATTCACTCTGCAGCCACCTCTTTTAAATCTCTTAGCATGACAGTAGCCTTTCCATTATTTTATAAATCTAGTCCAATTTGACAATAACAGCAAACCTCTTCTCAGCAGAATAATCACTGCCTTTTCCAATATCTGGACTTCTAAAAAAACCTGGTTAACAGATTCAGCATATGTAAAATATTCTTCACGATTAGAGGAAATTCCATTCATTCCAGAAGTGCATACCAATACTCTAGATAGCTAAATAAGGACAGCTTAATGCTTCTGTTATAATTTTTAAAGGTTGTAATTTAATTGCACTGAAAACTCACTTGCATTAGTAATTATTAATAAACAAATTTAGTGAAGAACTTGCCTTGCCAATTCAAAATTTAATATCCATGTCTGTAGATGATTTGCCTCAGTTCACACCTAACCCATATTACTAAGTCTTCTTTCCTCTTCACTACCGGCTTGAATCCTGTTTGCACAAATCACTAGCAGTCATCGGTGCCTCTCTCACCGTTCACTCTGCTATTCAGTGTGACTTCAATGGGCTTTTTCTCCACTCACACTGATTTCCCAATCATATCTTTGCGTGCAATCTCACCAACCCTCTTTACACCTTTAAATATCTTCACATGAGGAAAAGCCGCATTTGTGCCATCCAAACAGTGTTGCTTTATTTTTTTTTAAAGGGACAACTGCAGAATACAATCGACAAAGGTATAAATTATGAATGTGGACTGAGGAGATCTTGTCAGCTCTTCACTCAATCCATCAAGATAGTTACACACATCAAAGTTGCTGGTGAACGCAGCAGGCCAGGCAGCATCTCTAGGAAGAGGTACAGTCGACGTTTCAGGCCAAGACCCTTCGTCAGGACTAACTGAAGGAAGAGCTAGTAAGAGATTTGAAAGTGGGAGAGGGAGGGGGAGATCCAAAATGATAGGAGAAGACAGGAGGAGGAGGGATGGAGCCAAGAGCTGGACAGGTGATTGGCAAAAGGGATATGAGAGGATCATGGAACAGGAGGCCCAGGGAGAAAGAAAAGGGGGAGGGGGGGAAAAAACTCAGAGGATGGGCAAGGGGTATAGTCAGAG
Organism: Mobula birostris; assembly: GCF_030028105.1. Taxonomy (NCBI): domain Eukaryota; kingdom Metazoa; phylum Chordata; class Chondrichthyes; order Myliobatiformes; family Myliobatidae; genus Mobula; species Mobula birostris. The sequence continues at coordinate 43,192,074 of NC_092375.1, read as the reverse complement.
GGACAGAGAGATAAAAAGGAGAGAGAGAGAAAGAACATGTGTATATAAATAAATAACAGATGGGGTACAAGGGGAGGTGGGGCATTAGCGGAAGTTTGAGAAGTCAAAGTTCTCAAAACAAATTCCTCGTGTTTGCGCCATCAAGATAGTTATTAGTTATCACTCAATTCTCTAGTCAAAGATTCCCCCTCACTGCTAAACACTACCTCTTCAAACCATCTATCTAATGACCACTTTTTCTTTCTAGACCCTCCTTTAATGAGTGCACAAGATCTTCAAATCCCGTTTTCTGGAGAGGTGATGAACACTCAGACGCCACTTTATTAGGTACACCGGCTTGCTAATGCAAATATCTGAACAGCCAATCAGGTGAGAGCACCTCAATGCATAGAAGCATGCAGACACCATCAAAAGGCTCAGCTGTTGTTCAAACCAAACAGCAGAATGAGGGAGAAATATGTTCCAAGTGACTTTGACCGTGGAATGATTGTTGGTGGTTTGAGTATCTGGAAAAACTCCTGCTCTCCTGGGATTTAGAAACATAGAAACCCTACAGCACAATACAGGCCCTTCGGCCCACAAAACTGTGCCGACCATGTCCTTACCTTAGAAATTACCTAGGGTTACCTATAGCCCTCTATTTTTCTAAGCTCCAGGTACCAACAGCATCTAGGGAATGCAGAGATGGTGTGAAAAACAAAAAAAATCATCCAGTGAGCAGCACTTCTGTGGCTATATATCCCTTGTTAATGAGAGAGGTCCGAGTAGTATGGGAAGTGGTTCAGAGCATATCCCCGTGGCAGGGCCTGGATCTGAGTGCAGGGGATGACCTGGTACGTGGACAATTTCACACTGGGCCAGAGGGACTGAAAAGGCAGGGTGTCAGGACTGGAGGCGAGGGTCGCACCAGTTCTGCCCCGCAAAGTTTTACTCCACTCTCATCAGTGCTGATGTGTGTTGTGCTCTGGCTGCCCTGGGCCTAGTGTCTGCCAGCTTCACGGCAATTCGCCCCTCTGTCCGATGAACCGAGACAAAGACTATGGGCTGCTCCGACTGCTCTGGGTTCACTGAGTCATTTTCATTCTGAATGCCGATAATTGCTTTATTGTTTGTTTGTCTCATCCCTCTCTCACCTCACATTGGGTGTTGATTTTATTTTAAATTGGGCTCTTTCAGGTTTCTTGTCTTGTGCCTGTCTGTAAGCAGACAAATCACAAGGTTGCATAACTTATACATACAGTACTTTGATAATAACTGTACTTTGAACAGTAACTCAAATAACCATGTATTAAAACAGTGGTGTGCAAAAGAGCATCCTGAATACACAACAGGTCAAAACTTGAAGTGAATGGGTTACAGCAGCAGAAGAGCATGATTGCTGACGACCTACTGACTACTTGATAGAAAGGCCCAGGGCCTAATTTGCATGTGTTACTCAAGTACAATGGTTGCACCTCACTTTCCTATCATGCATTGTATTGGCTTGTGTTTCAGGGCCTGAGAGCTGTAAAGTTTTTTTTTCCCTAGGTTGATGAGAGAAAACTAGGAATCAGTCTTTCTAGTAAAAAACTGAATAAGGGACAACAAATCTGCAGCAGACCTGACTTCCTAACATCTTTAAATACTCAAAATAACCCAAAAATATTCTGTGCTTTATTTTGTCAGTGTTAGGGAAAACCAATCAATAGTACTTTGACTCCATCTCCATTCCCAGAAAACTGACCCTCTTCATCCACTGGAACTCTAAACCAGCACTGATCTGGTTTCCAGGCAATCATTCCTGGAAAATTTGTTGTGTCAACCTTTTGACCTGCTCCAAGAGTAGGTGCATGAACTTGGCCAATAAAAGGACAGGAATAAATAGGGCTCCTGTAGATGCACTTGGCTATGCCTCTGATTTGTAAAAAGTGGGAGGAAAAGAGAAGTTGTTGAGAGTAAGAACAAGTTCAGGCAGGATGATGGAGTTGGTAGATGAGAACTGGTTGGATCTTTGTTCCAGAAGGTAAAAGAGGGAACCAATACTTTCCTGATGACGATGGATGTGTAGAAAGAATGGATGCTCTCTCCTTCTTCTCAAGAACTTCTTTCTTGATTTCTTACACTTTCTACAAGTCATCTTTGGTGGACATTCTCAGATTGTTACCTTATTCCCATTATGCCGCTGGCAAAGGTGATACAGTGACGACAAAGGAATATGTCAAGGTGGCATCCAATTATGCAGAGAGTTGTAATCTACTATGTCAGATTGTAACAGGTTAGAGGGATGTTTGTAACTCTGGATCTACTACGCCCTGCATGATACCAGCAAATTAAAACCATGGATGAAAATGTGAAACATTCGTGAAGGTGCTACTGATGAACACTATTGAGTATAGTGCCCTTTTTGAAAATAAAATTTCACACTTCACTTAAGTGTGCCTGAATGACGAGTGGGGATCAAATCTCACAGTCTAGCTTGATAGCCCAATGTTCTGCTGCACTAGAATTGTTAACTTTCTGACAAATTGCTAAAGACAAAGGTCTAAAGTGGATGAAAAGAATCCTTTTGGTATGATTCGGGGGGAGAAAACTTCTCTCTAGTGTACTGAGCATTATCTATTCTTTTGCCACCCAAATCAAGTTGATCTTGGTCTTCTTTGTGAAAAAGCTATTCCCTTATTAACAGTTGCAATGTGTGTCGAAGGCACTGCTGTGAAGGGTAGTACACAAGTAGGCGTTTTACATAAGTACACAAATTGGACAGAGAAACTGGTTCCTCAGGCTACGTCCACACTAGACTGGATAAACCCGTAACCAAAGCTTTTTCTCTTCATTTTGACCCTCCGTCCGCACTGAAACGGCATTTTCTTACCTGAAAATGGAGCTTTTCTAAAACGCTCTCCAGAGTGTTTAAATCTGAAAATGCCGGTTGGGCGTTGTAGTGTGTACGGGGTAACCAGAGCTTTTACAAAACCTGTCACCCCTTTCATTGGTGAAGAGACTATGGCTGTAGGAAATGTTTCCAGGGTGACCCATCTGTGGGAGTGGGGAAGATGTTGGTTGGGCCACCCGGGGGTCTGTGTGTCTGTATGTGTAGTTATTTTAGTGACTGTGAGGCTGGTATTGTGGTGGTGAAAAGTACTGCGGGGGGAGCCATCATATTCTTCATCATTGCAAATCCCTCTGCAACAGAGATAGTCAGTTTTTCAATGTTCATCGGCAGCCGGGTCATACTGTCCGTGAACTCCCTGCCAGTTGCCTCCATACGTTCCAGTATTTGTTTTTTCAGTTTTAAGTCCTCCTGCGCGTGAGCCAACAGCTGTCCGTCATTTGGCAATTTCCTTTTAAGTTTTTCAAGCCTGTAACTGGACAACCGCGCACCACGTATACAGTTTCCTCTTTGCTTGCTTTCTATAGATGTGTCCTGCGCATGCCCAGTAGGAGGAGATTCGCCCAGATACCCGTTTTAATGTGGACAGAGGTATTTTCAAAAACGCCTGGTGTGGACACCTCTTGTTTTTACTCAGAACTGGCATTTTCAAAATTATCCGGTCTAGTGTGGATGTAGCCTCAGTCTAACCAGATTTATTGCCAACATACAAATGTTCACTAAAGGTTGCTGTACCTTTATGTCCTTCACTGTCATTGACCTAGGCAGTGTAATCTAATCTTGAACATTGGCATTTTCTGACTCAAATATTAAAGTTCTTTTTCATTTAATCTTTTCATCCATTGCTCAATCAATGATAAATCTTATCTAGCTACCCATCTAAGCCTTCAACTAATTAATTAATAATAGGCATCCGTTAGTCTCATGAGACCATGGATTTGCGCCTTGGAAACCTTCCAAGGCGCAGGCCTGGGCAAGGTTGTATGGAAGACCAGCAGTTGCCTATGCTGCAAGTCTCCCCTCTCCATGCCACTGATGTTGTCCAAGGGAAGGGCATTAGGACCCATACAGCTTGGCACCGGTGTCGTCGCAGAGCAATGTGTGGTTAAGTGCCTTGCTCAAGGACACACACGCTGCCTCAGCCAAGGCTTGAACTAGCGACCTTCAAATCACTAGACGAACACCTTAACCACCTGGCCACATGCCAACAACGCACCTTCAACTAATATTGCCCCATAATCAATATCGCTTAGAGAAATAACCCTTAATTACAAGCGTATACAGTTCAATAATTTTCTGGATTCAAGGAAGCAATTTGCCCGACTCTTGCTATCTTCAGCAGGAACTCTGTAGCAAACAAAGGGCCTCTCTGCCTTTCATTACCATTAATATGTATTTACATATGCAATTTCAACTACCGTATTTGAGAACATACGCACATTGGAGGCACTGCAAAGTGGGTTCACCAAGTTGATTCATAGACTGAAGCATCTGAAATTTTGGACAATTCAGCCTACCCTCATTGAAGAAAGATGTTCTGATTGAAATATTGTTTCAAGGGTCATTAATAAGGTGGATGTCAACAGGATGTTCTCTCTAGTGGGGTTATTTAGAAAAAAGGGGTGAGATTTCAAAATAATAGATTACCCAAGGAAGGTACGCCAAAGGTGGTTTGCAATCTTCACCCTAGAGCTGAAGAGGCAGTTATGGAATGTATTCAAACAGTTGCTCAGGTCCCTTGCAGTATAAACACCTGTTAAAGTGAGCGCAGTAAAGTGGTGTAAGGCAGTAAACAAATGACTTCATGAATGATGGTGTTATCTCAAGCTTTACTAGGCCTATCAGTTCTGTTTTACAGGAGGTAAATTTCACAAGTACGTGGGGATTTTAATTGGTAAAAGCAGCAGGACCATCCCTGTTTTCTAATCTCACAGATGAGACACCTCAACAGCATTGATGACAAGGGGGGGCATTGTCTCATGTTTGAGACAGCCAAAATGGAGTTTCAAGGCAGCCATTTGGAACTAACAAGAAAATTTGTTATAGAACTGCATATCTTTGGAATTCTTTATCCCCGAGGCATCTGTTTATGTGCCCCAATCATGTTATTTAATATGCAAGGGATTCTTAAGTATTGACAAAGATCAGCTTTGTATTCGGGTGGAGAATAGGGTTATAACAGACATCCCACCCTGCAAAAACTCATTTCAGGGAGGTAGCACCATTAATTTGTGGGAGACTCCCAGAACTTCCAGGAGAGGTGGGATGTCTGCAATACAGTAGCTCCTTAGCAGCTAGCCAGCTAGTTTAAATAACGTTAGCTATGCTAATGAACGAATGACACCTGTTAAACTCACCTCAACGTGTCTTTTACAGTCTTAACCCACCAAGGGCAATAGAAAAGTCACTGTTGCAAACAGTGCAGCGAGCAACACTGTCATTATTTTTGACCCCTATTAGGCAGGGGTACACTTTAGTGTAGTCTGGAGTGATGTATGTTTTATACTTTTTTTTGGAACACTGTCGTGGCACATTCTCTCACTCTCTCTCTCTTGCTTTCTCTCACGCTCGTGCTCAAAAAATTGATTTCCATGATATTGTATATAATTTGCAGGCATCAGGGAGCCACTATTAATATGCTGGAGACTCCCGGGAGAGGTGGGATGTCTGGTTATAAGCAGTAAGTGGCACTGAGCAGAAGAATTGATTCCCAGAGGACACTGCTGATCTGTCCAATAACAAAAACATTTCAAGCGTCTGGAACTGCATTTTTTTTTTTAAAGTGAAGATTTTAGGATTGTGCTAACTATTGTGACAGCTCACAAGTCTCAGCTCCACAAGGAAAAAAAAACATTGGAAGAACCCTTTGCACAGACTGGATCAAAAACAAAACTGAATAAACTGCTAAGAATTGGCTACACCTGCTTCATGTTATGATAGTACTTCGTCACCCAAAGACATGTTCCATTCCTGATTAAATTTCTACAGATGGAAGCTAGCTCACACCTGCACATAAAATGAGCAGAAAATTAAATCCAGGCAATAATGCCACATTTCTTTAACCCAGTTAGCTGAATAGTTGCCAGTGTTCTGAATCAAAATTAAATTTTAATGAACAGCAGCAGCTATAGCACAGAGACACCAACATCTAGCTTTCTGAAGATAATATGAAATGCCCAGAAGGGAAGAGACTTGCCAGACTGAATCTTCGGCCTAGACTGAAGTGGCAGGACCTGCTCCAGAGAGCAGATAACAAACTGATGTTTGGTCAATTTGAATGCCAAACCAGATTAAAAAGATTAAGGCAGAGGGTGGAAAATGAGCCAGTGTTCAGCTCACTACTCACTCACCTTAGCACTGAACTGACACTGGAGCGGGAGCATTTGCCTCAGCACTAAACCTGCACCACAGCTCTAGCCTGCAGCCATCAAGCTCCTGCACTGGCCGCAGCACTGAACCAACTCTCTGGCTCATGATCTGTGGATTGTTTGCTTTTTTTTTTATTATTATCGCTCACACCATTTGCTTTTTCCCCCTTGCACATTGGTTGTATGACTGGCTTTCTGGTGTGTGGTTTCTCATGAATTTTATGCTGTTGATTTGTTCTATGGCAAAACGTTAAATCTGAAGGTTGTATTTGGTATACACATTTTGACAATAGATGTACTTCAATCTTTGAACCGACATTGATTCTCTTATGCTATGCAAGGCCTCAGCCAGTGCAATCTGGTAGCTGACTCCTTTCCCTTATTAATGTTCAGCTTAATCCACATTACCCAACCTCTTTAGAACGTTAACAACCATAATCATATCATGATTATCCCTAAGAACCGACTTCAAACTTTCCTTTCATTCCCTTGCTCTTTAGTTATTCTTTCATCCCCTTGCTGGTCTGAAGTTGAGAGCTTGGTAAGTGGTGATGAACAAGCCATGACGAATGTTTGTCCAACAGCTTTTCAGCTACCATTAGAGCACCAAAACAGTGCACAGAAGTAACTTACCAAAATGAGTCAATTTTAAGGCACCTGAGATATGTCCAGTTTGAAGAGGCTGACATCATTCTCCTTGGAATGGAGAAACTAGCAAGATGCATTGGATGAAAACAGTAAGAAAGTAATTGGCAAAGAATCAAAAATACATTAAGTGATTATGTTCTGGAGTACACTGCCTGGATAGCATGGACAGATTCAATTGTGACATTGGAAATGACAGCTCACGCTCTGAGCTGGTACTGAGTCATTGGGCCTGAATTGGCTTCCGCTGTCATGAAGTTATCTTGACACATCAAAATTAGTGATGTTACTACATTTTAGAAATTAGCTATCACAATTCGAAGCAGATGTGAAAGCAAGAGATTGGGTTGGAATTCCACATCTTGGAGACGAACTTTCTGTGATGCTCAAATAGATCAGTATTAGAATATACCGCTGAGTGGCACATGAATGGAAATTGTAGGGAGCAGGAGATTTTGAAAACAAGGAACAGAATTATTTGAAATCTTTGATCAATGACTAACATTGGTCAGTGTGGTCAAAATTAGGTTAGGGGTTGATACACTTATTGCTAATTGCAATATTTACAATAGCAAATAGCACATTAACTCATTTTCCTTTGAATTTAAGGGTTAATTTACTCCGTGGCTTGGAATTTGAGGAAATCAAATCACTTGCTGACGAGAAAGTGCTGAGCCAGCATTATGCACTCCTAGACAAAAAATGCTTAATAAACTCCATTATTGATGTTTTGGGGTCAAAATTTCACATCAGGTTTTGGAGCAATACAGTGCAATGCAAAAAGCTAAATTATAATATATAAAAATTGTATCGGTGCAAAGTTATAATAAAAGTAGTGAGGTAGCATTCATAGGTTGCTTCATTGACCATTCAGAAGTCTGATGGCAGGGGGGAAGGTGTTCCTAAAATGTCAAGTGTGTGTCTTCAGTGCTCAGTTTGCTGAGTTCCTCAACAGATTGTTGGTCCAGATTCCAGCATCTCATGTCTCTAATAGATCATGTTGACTTCTATGATAGAGATGATTAGGGATTAATATTTGCTCTTTATACTTTTGCTGGCATGTCAATGAGAAAACACCTGTCCTTTACGTCTGTTCCATCCAATTTGTTTGCGTAGCATCTATGTTCAAAGTGCAGTGTCGACCCAAGCGCCTGTCTGGCACGAACTGCCAGACTCCCACTTTGACCTACCTTCAAGCCCACTACATTTCCACCCCCACCCAACAAAACCCAAGACTGAAGAGCATCTATCTTGGCACAAGACACATTTTTTGATAATCAACCATTGCAGTCTTGAGTCTCACTTGCAGTTCTCTCCTCTCAACTCTTTCCCCCCCCCCTTCTTACTTGCATCACCTCCAACACCTTTCAGATTACATTTATCCATGCCCTCGCTCTTGCTTTCTGCCTCCCTTTATTCAGAATTTAAGACTAAGAATTACTTAAAATTTCTCAGCATACTGATGAAAAAGTACAAACCCCCAAACCATTAACAGTTTCTTTCCACAGTTGCTGGCACACAACCTGCTGAGTATTTCCATTGTTTGGTATAATTTTAAAATACTAAATATCTAGTTCAGATTAGTTTCTATCAAGTGTACGTCAATTCAACATTTTCATTCAAGGCCAACGGAACATCAATAATCAAACTGCTGAATACAAGGTTACTAATCTTAGTAAGTTCAGTGATCTTGACTCAAATGAATGTGGAGCTTTCCAGAGAGTGGTGGTCAATGCAGCATTCTGCAGAAACAAGTTTACATTAAATATTTTATCAAACTTTCATGTTAAAGCATTAATAATTCAAGATTCCTCATGCATTCATAGATTAAACAAGAATTTGGGTTCTTAAAGTGATAGTTAAGTTGTTAACAACCTTGATCAGAAAATTGATGGTCAAAAATTGTTTTTTTAGTATAGATAATCACTTAGTACAGCTTTAAACATTCAGAATAGAGGGAATTTCAGAGTTTAGGCCTACATAACTGAAGGCAAATAATCTACCTGGCAAGAAATTTGATATCCTCCTCAAACATAGCTGTAGCAATTATGTACAGGTAAAACAGTAAACGTTATTTAGAAAAGGCTATTGTATACCATTAACAGTACTTAAACTTCCATCATCTGGAATTAAAGTGGGTTAGATCATACGTTTCGTCTCATGTTTCATTACTGCAAACCACTTCAGAAGTTTCAGTTTCATTGCAAGTCAAATAAAATTGTTAATTACCCTTTAATAAACACAAGAGAGCTGGCCTTTTCATCAGATAGTCTTTATTGTCAAATAGGGACCAAAGGTCTACAGGTTCTTTGGTTTGTACAAAGCACGTACAGCAGCATAATCTGAAAACAAATTTAATATACAAACACTGCCAATAACAGCTCATTAAATCTGGAAATAAAAATGCAACTTCAAACTCCAGAGAGGTCTCAGTCCCAACATTCATGCTTTACCATATACCAGCATGAAATGGAAAAATAAATGGGTTGAGATAGGTCATTATCATTTCATTCTCAGGCTCTTGCAGGATAACTGGTTTGAGTGTAAAACCCCAAACAAAAATGTACACTGCACAAGAATTCCAGTATATCATTTGTACTGGCATTTACATAATCCTGAATGCATTAATGAGTCTCATTTAGCTGCATATTTACTAATGCAACATAAAGCACCCACAAGACTGAGCGTACTTGTAGATCCACAGAAATACCCTCTCTAGCTGTGATAATGTTTTAGTTAAATCCACTATGTGATTACAACAAACCATGAAGACCAGGAGTACCCCAGGTTTGACTATCTGTAGTACTATTACCTCACTATTTAGCCTGTGTTCCCCCCTTCCACTGACCATCACCTCCTATGTCCACATTTCCAATTCAGGTCATTTACTAGTGACTCTCTCAAAGTGCATAATTATGTGTTTATTTGGAGGACAGGATCGGGTGTAGCTATAATGCCCCAAGATATAACAACTCGTTAACAACCTCAGCAAATTGTGCAAGATATTAGGAGTCTGGCATTGCTTGTATACATTGCAACAAAAGTCAACAATATATAGAACTCCCAGTGCAAGAAGAGAATCTAAAGTGAGTTTAAAATTCACAGAATGCTCCATTTTCCATATGCAAAAATGTGTTCCAGAGATTGGGCACATTTCTTTTCATACGTACATTTCAAACAGGATTCGCTGCCAAACATTGATAAATATTTGTGATAGATGTTGCAATATTCATATTTTGTACAACACACTTCAATTCATTTTACCACAACTCTCAACTCCAACGGTCATAATACAAGTTGCATTTTCTATTTGCACACCCTTAGCACTTCTGATGAAATTGTACTTCTTGGTAGGCAGTGAAAAATAAATATCAAAAATAGACAGAAAGCTTTCCATTTGCAAAGTTTATCCTATTTTCAATTCCATGTATTCTAGAGCTGGTGTTTGGAAATACACAGTTTATTATTAAAAAGATACAAATTGCCACTGTTTTTTGTCCCCTGCATTTAAAGTACAGCAATACTATGTTCACACTGGATCTGGAATGCGCACTGGACCAGGATTTCTACACTGACTACATTTTTCACCTTATTAGTGTAATGAAGTCTTAAAGACAAAACCTCACCACCGTTTTCTTTAAAAAAAAACAAAGTTCTATATTATGCCTGGTGTTGACTTTTTATTTAATGTGCCATGCAAAAAGAATTTATAAACTGAATATCCTTTCTGCTTTAAATTGCTTGCAGTATTTAAAAGGAGTTATTAATGCCAGATGATAAATAACATTTATTTGTTTTCAACACTCCAAGAATCTTCAGTTTGCTGCAAATGGTCAAAAGAACAATTCGCACATCACCTTGGAAAGCAAAACGAACAAGAACCAAACTTCAGCCTGAGGCGAAGTGCAAATCAAATTTCAAATGCCATCTTGATGCATAGTTTACAAAACTTATTCAAAGTGATCCAAATCCACAGAAAAGACAGTTTTCTTATCAGCAATATCCTAGCTTTAGACAGCAATGTCTGCAAGAGATTTTTCCTCCACCTGTTTTTTTTATTCTGTGAATAAAGCTTCTGACAGACTTTAAATTGTGCTTCATCTGTCCTGACTCCAGTATACTCACTGAACATAGGGCAAAATTGACACCTGTAGACCCCATACCCTCTGAAGCCTGCTTTACTGAATTGGAGAAGAGTACAATCATTTCCCTACATTTTCATTGCCTGGGAATGTTATTTAGTTTAAAAGGCTGATGCATGCAACCAAAAACACTCATGGTGCAGAATCAACAAAAGCAGTAGCGCAATTTTCAGAACCAAAAATAATTCAACACTAACTCAACTCAAAGGAAACACACTGAACTCACAAACATGAACTAAATTGGCAGAGTATCATCTAACTCTCATCTCTATTTTCTGATTAGCTTAGTATGATTAAGCGAGTGTGACAGTTCTGAAAATCATTCAAATGCTTTGTCAAAGGTTTGTTCTCCCTTAAGTTTTGAAATGGAAGATTTTGTTATTTATTCAGGAGGCATAAATTCAGATCACAATTTCTTAGGTTACTAAGAGCCTAGGTTACATGCAAATTAACCAACCAAATTATGCAATTTGGTTTTGAATTGGCATTTGGCAGCTTAACACCCCCATAATATAACAATTCTTTTCTCCCAACAACACCCCCCCCCAATCTACTTCAGAAATTGCTTATTAAAGCTAAGCACAATAAATTTGTCTGTAACCTACTAAATCAAAAAAAAGTTGTGATAAATGCTCAATGTGCAGCCCCTTTATTTATTCACCATTAGATAAAGTTTTTTTGTCTCCTTTTGGAGTATTTTGCAAACTGCTTACTTGTACTTTTGATCTAAAAATATTTTTACAATACAGCTTGAAAAATAAACATTCTTTTTGAACTCCCTTCATAGAAAGCAAAAGTTTCATTTCCAGAACAGTATGACACAGTGTACAATCAGGACTCTTGCTAGAGACGAGTCTCCTTTAGATGTTCCAAACAATGTAGTGCCATTTGTTTTTGGATTTTCCCTACACCAAAAATTAGTGTGCATATTATCATTGTATTGTCATTGCAGTTTAATACATGCAACATGTACAACAGCCACAGGTTTGCTCCCTTCTCAGCTAATGTGAATGAAAGAAGCCATTAAGGCAAGTTGAACTGCATCAATCTGCACACGTCAACTGTGAACATAACATTGCTTATTAGTTGCATGGAAGCCAAGTAGGATATGACTGTTGGTATGAGGTGGTACTGTGTGCTACATAGTAGTTGCTAAAGTTGGCATCACTGACATATGGAGCAGGCTGATAATAGCAAGTTACGTTGGTAACACTGGGGATGATGTTCTGCTCTGCCAGCACCCTGAGAGCCAAAAGGCTGATGAGGTTGAGAGTCTGGCGCCTTTCATGTCCCATCAGACAGACAGTGCTCTCATTCACAACATTTCTCAAGATCATCAAGTAGTCATATTTGCTTTTCTCCTCTCCGATGAAGTGGTTCTGGAGATACACTTCCAGTTTTCTTTGTTGTTCACTAATGTCTGGGAAATCAATAAAGAAGCGAGAACACATGTATCGCTCCAAGGATTTGATCACCTCTTCACTGGCTGGTTTGAACTCTCTCACCAGAAGATTACAGTACTTCAGCAGTCCTCCTCCTCTGATCTCCTCTGGAGTCTTGGTTGCAATTAGTGTATTCCTGAGGTGACCTAATGCTTCCTCAAAGTCCCCGTATACACTCTCTCCAATCACTGTTGGGTGAAAGTGCTCACTCATTGGGTTGTCAGAATAATCATAGTAAAATAGAAGGGAATCCAAGATGATCTGGAAAGAGTCAACACTGAACTCAAACTGGCGACGGAGGGAATCCACAAATTTCAACTCTATGTTCTTTCCATTGTTGTTGCAGAGGGAGATTAAGCTCCAGCGGTCTGTATCTGTGCAAACTTTTACCATTTTTTGCACATAAGCCTCCTTGAGTGTAAGCGGTGTGATTCGTTCCTTGTTGACACCTTCTGGAAGAAATTCCAACAGGCAACCCAAGACCACATCTTTTACCATCTGGAATTCGAGTTCTCCTGGTAAATTAACCCCAAAAATCAAGTCCAAATCTTTGTAGTTTAAGCCATTATCCTTTACTAGGACATGGCTAGCTGCTGACCCATTAAGACGGACGTCACGAACTGGAATCCCACTTTCCAAAAGCCTGTTTCTCACAGTCTTAACCACATCTTTCAGCCTGACTTCTAATGTTGGAAAATTCCCACGGCCATGAATAAGTACCACCTCAGTAAGGACATCATTCAAGCTGCTGACTTGATCCCAGCTCAATACACTAGTGGCTTTACTTTCTGCCATACTGGGTCTTTGGTCTTCAATCAGCTGGAAAGAAACAAAAACATGTAAACTATAACCACATCTACGTTTATGTACAACTTCTTGAAAGAGATCAAAACAGCAATTCACACACCAGAGACAATCCAAACATTTTTCAGAAGTGAAAGAGAACCACTAATTGAAAAATCATAAACACGAGAGAGTTTGCAGATTCTGGAAATCTACAGTAACACTCAGACAAAATGCTGGAGGAACTCAGCAGGCCAGGCAGCATCGATGCAAAAAAGTTCAGTTGGTGTTAACTGTACCCTTTTCTATAGATGCTGCCTGGCCTGCTGAGTTCTTCCAGCATTGCGTTGCTTGCTCTTCCAGCATCTGCAAACTCTCTCGTTTGCAACACTTGCAGAACTCAGGTCAGGCACCATCTATGGAAATGAGTAAACAGTCGATGTTTAAGGCCAAGACCCTTCCTCAGGACTGAGAAGGGGGAAAGATACCACAATAAAAAGGTGTTGCTCCAGCATTTTGTGTGTTGCTTTGGATTTCCAGCATGTGCAGGTAATAGGTAAAGCCAGGCAGGTGGGAAAGGTCAAAGGTCAAGGGCTGAAGAAAGAATCTGATAGGAGAGGAGGGTGGACAATGGGGGGGAACCCAGGCAGAAATAATAAGGTGTGAATTGAAAGGCCAGAGTGAGCAAAGTGGGGGCAGGGGGGGGGGGAGGGAGGGAGGGAGAGAAGGCAGGGGGGAAGAAGAGGAGAAAGACACTTTTGTAGATGCTGCCTGGCCTGCTGAATTCCTCCAACATTCTGTGTGCCACTAATTGTAGTCTTGTTTTTCTCAAGTCAGTTAAAAATACTTGTAATAAATGCTCTTGCATCAATTAGATTGAGACCACAGCTTGGTGTTTTATCAATGACCAAAAGTGACTTCAAAAAGATAATCCAAGTTTTCAGAAAATCCAATGCCCAAGGTGAAATAAAAGAAATGACAGAAGCTCCTGTATTTAGCTGGTATCAATCTGCCACTTTTGTTTACAAAAGTTAATTTGTTACATAGTAAAAATAACCACACAGTAAATAACCAATAAGGTCACCAAGTTCATGTCAGGGCACTTTGACAGCATTGCTTTAGCAGCCAGAGGTCAAAAAGGAACCTAATCAATTGCTGCAACCATTCATGGGCTTCCAAACATAAAATGAAACTGAAAACTTTTGAAGTCCCCGAAACACTGAAGTTCTCAAAGTACTTTTAAAAGCAAATAATATCCAAAAGTTTGAGGTCACTACATGAATAATTTACAATTTAAGTTGCATTTTAAATGATAATTCATCTATTTCTATTGCAACTTCCATGCTTTCCAGGCAGCCAAACGACTTTAAAGCCAATTTATTTATTTATTTATTTATTTAAAACGTCATCACTATGTAGGAAATGCAGCCACCAGTGAAGATAATGCCAGCTCCCACAGTAAGAAAATACTGTATCAGAACACAGACAGAGCCATGAGGACATTCAGTTAAATGCTATTGCTGCATAATACATCAATTTTTGGAAATTAAACATCTAAAGGCTACCTCTCAGATATCAAACTTTAGTAGTGAACTGAGCAGAGCAAATGGATTTGTTCTGCGCGAAGATCCAGCACTGATGCGAGTCTAACAACTTCAGAGCACCAAAGACAGGAAAAGCAATATGTATTTTGCACTTCTAACTATTGCAGGGTGCTAGCGGTTTGGCAACAACCCATGGTGCTTATTGGAGCCTTTCCCCAGACTACCCCTACTGCCACTTTGCAGTTTACCCGGTGTACTTGATTCTCCCTTAAAGGATACAATAATTCTTGTTTCAACTATTAAGAGGAATCCTAAATTTTCTTCTGCATGATTTACCAATATCTTGCCAATCATGTTTTTTTCCCTCCAAGTTATACTTGCTGCATTATTGTATTCTGTCAAAGAGCCAGGAATCACAAGTACAATTCTGCAATATGTTGTTTCCATCCTTGGTACCACTCTACATTGTATACTTTTTATAATATATGGTGAAGTCTTAGAAATGCTTTCTAAAAACTACTTACTGTTCTTATCTCTTCATTAGCTCTATTCATAAAAACTAGAATCAGATTCTATTAAAAGTAAAATATTTGCCTGCAATTCTATTTTCAGTGAAATATTTGCCTGCAATTCTATTTTCAGTGAAATAGGAGCGTGAACTATTGGTCATAGCTGATCTGCAGCATTCAGTGACTATATAATCACAACCCTTGGCTTCCTCAAAAATTAACTACATGGGGTAGTGGAGGTATAATTTGTCCATCTGTGCTGATCACCCCATCCTTGACTAAGCTGATCCACCATGAGCACGATCTGTTTTGGGTCAATATGATGCTTTCAGATCAGGTCATGCATAGCACATACCTCCGCCGCACCACTCAGGTGTGTTTCTGGGGTACAGGGGCGAGCAACCCTTGTGTCTCTTTTGTGTTCTATCGCTGAGCAGCAGTGAACTATCTGATTGGCCTATCAGAGTTCACTTTGGGAACTAGTTGACTTGATCAGCATTTCTGATCTGGCTATTGTTCACAATTGCACTTAATGAAAAAAGTGCTTATCCATATGGGATTATACCTACTAGCTTGCCACTTCAGAGCAAAACTTTGCTCCTCACCATACATTTCTTAACCATTTTTAAAGCCAACAAAAAAAAAAATGCCTAGGTCACCTCAATACATTCCTAGAACAAAAAGTGGACTGATTAAGGAATCCTGGAAACTAATCTCTGGCAATCAACCAAAATGCACCCCGTTTATCACCTTATGATTCAAGCAACTTTAAAAGTCATAGAATGAAAGTGAACTGTATTCTAATGGCATGTGCTGGAAATCAAGTTTAACTTCACCTATTGATAGCTTTTAGTCAAACATTCAAATTTATCAAAATAGTTTGTGTTGCTAATCATTAATAACATGTATTTTAAAATTTGGACCAACTTAATTTAAAAGAGTAGATTTTAATTTCAGGCTTATCTGAAATGAGAGCCCCTATAGTGAATTCATAGAATATAGCACCAAAATTGTCCCTTTAGCCCACCTCCTCAGAGCTGACTGCAGAACCCTCCCTAGACATCCCAAGTGCCCATACCTGTCCATGTCTTTCCCCTCTGTTCAAATGCCCCTTAAATGCTGCACTTGAACCCATCTCAACCACTTCTGGTAGGTCATTTCAGATATTCACTACCTTCTCTGGAAGCAAGTTACCCCCCCCCCCCCAGGCCTTTTAAACCTCTCCCCTCCTATCTTGTCATGAACCCTCTAGAAATGGACACCCCAGTCCTAGCTGCCCACCTTACCCATACTCATTCTGATTTTATAAACTTCTTTGAGGTCACCAATCATTAATCTAAACTCCGAGGAATTAAAATCCAGCACAGCAACCTCACCCTATTACTTAGATCTCTAACCCAGGCTAGATCCTGGCAAATCTCTTCAGCACCACCTGTTAAGTAACTCAAAATACTTTCAATCCCATAATGATTTGGTAGCCTACAGAATTCAAAGCAAAACTTCATTTTTTTAAAATTACTAAATTAGTAAAATAAAAGACTGATTATAGCATTAAAATGATACTAGGACCATCTGAAAGTAGAGAATATATTGAAAGAACACCCACTTGAAAACCCACTATGAATGGAACTATTAAAGAAAACTTCATCACTAATACAGTACTGAATTACAAACATTGTTAACGCAAGTTAAAAATGGTCCCAGCAAATATCAAAACAAGTATTAAACATTGCTTATTTAACAAAGTTAAAGTGGGAAACAGTGATAGCTTAAATGTAAAATAATTTCTACTACAAGTAGATCATAAATTAAGAAATAAACTTAAATTTACTTCCGAGGTAAAAAACTAAGTTTTATTAAGTCCTTTGCAGGGAGTCAAGTGGTAAAATTGTAACTTGCATATTAGAAAGTACCAAATTTAACTTTAGTCCCCAACACAAACACTAAAGGAGTAAAAAAGGTTAACAGGAGTTATATAACTAGATTGATCTATTCCCTAAATTAAGACCATCTAACGGTAGTAATGCGAAATTAATTAAGGCCATTAATGTTACAAAACAACCTTCAGCCCCCTGGAAAATAGGAAAAGAACTCTTTCAGTTATCTCACAGAACTACTTAACCAGTTTTACAGAGAAGGAAACTCCAGAACTACTCACGTTCGTTCTCTCGCTCACTCTCTCTCTCCCACACACACATAGAATTAACACTAGCTTCTAATGAGTCCCCTACTAGCGGCCTTGTAGCAATTTATAGATTTCAGACCGCTTCACACACAATTGTGAGTGTACCCCTCCACCACACAAATAACTTTATCACAAAAAGTGGCAAAGGCAAAAACCCGCCTTCAAAAGAAAATCGTTTTTTTTAATTAGGTTGAAAAAAAAAACCTTCAAGCACTTATTCTTTTCTTGGACTATTTCGTTGGCAAAGGTCGAGCTAATAAAATTTATCCGAACTCCCTGCCTGATTGGCTACTTGTTCACGTGCTGATTGGGTCCTCTGCGATTGTACAGGTACATTGGGAATCTGAAGTTTCTGTATTTTAGGGTAGTGTTCTCCTATATCTGAATTATATAACTGTGACTGTACAGCAACATTATACTTAAACACTTATCAGCATTTCACATTAGGTTTACCATCAAGAAGTTTGCACTTGCAACGTAACAAAAGCTATAAGATCAACCTAGGAAATCAAAATAAATTTGTTAATGCACATATTCATGTTTTTGCCTTTTAAAATGTTCTCCTGTTAAAGTAGTCTAACAAATTGCTTTCTTCTTACTCATTCCATGGTTAAAAATTATATACCACTGCTCCATTTGTTACCTCTGGGTCTGGATAAACCTGCAATCCACGGTTACGTTGTGATAAGGGTATTTAAAATCATAAGAATGTTCAGCTCCCTCGAGGGGAATATACCTGAACTTGTGGTGCCACCACAGCCCATTGCTTCCGAACTTGGGAAGGGGTAAGGGGGTGCGTGTTTGCTGATCGACGAGCAGTAGAGTTGCGACATTCATTGTTGCCTTGAAGGTTCTCACAACTGGTTAGTATCACTAGGGTAGCAAAACGGGAGTATGCAAGTACTGTATCCCTTGTTTCTTTTTAAAGGGTAATACTAACTGTTTCTTAAGAGGGGGCTTTGTTGAAAAATCTACTGTTTTCTTGTCAGACGTTACAGAGAGATATATCAAAACTTGCTCGTGAGGACGTTAAGTCTTCTCATTGCGAACACTACTACACACTTCATACTTTATCGAGCCGCAACCCGTAGCTGGGCAACAGCTCCCTCTTTTGGAGAAACTGTTGATCGCTACTTGAAGGCGCCTATTGAGATGGCTTCCATTGAGATTAGATTGTCACTCTTCCAATTGTACAGAGGTTATAGTGTCCCTTCAGACTGCACTAAATCTAAATGATATTTGAAAGCGGAAGGAGGCTGCACTGACAAGGTGATGGAATCAGTGGACAAGTGGCAGATTAAATGACCCAAAACTGATAGGAAAAACGAGAGGCAATTTAAACTGTAAACGTAATTCTAGAGGCGCTGAGGAATACAAAGATCTGGAAGTATACATGAGTAGTGGCAGGGCAGTCTACGAAAGCAGACAAAAGGCATGTGGGATTATACATCAAGGCACAGAGTACAGGAGCAAGAGAAAAAAAATCATACACCTCCTTGTGAAACATGGCTTTGATAACAAGTGGAACACTGTGTTCAGTTCTGGGCACCACACAGTAGGATGCAGATCATGGGGTACCATGGGGGCTATAGTGGCTTGTATATCGTGTTCACTGGAAACACAGATCAATACATCTCTGGATATGAAGAGAATCAAGTGATAAGGGATGCTACAGGAAAATGGCGTTGAGGTAGAACATTAGCTATGATCTACACGGCAGCCAAGCTCCTGTTCCTAATTCCTATGTTCTTCTGAAGGGCTTCCATTACATAAGTGGAATGGAGAAACTGGGGTTTTCTGCTTGCAGCAGAGGAGGTTGACAGCGCACGTGGCGGAGAAACTTAGTCATAGAAGCTGTTTACTTGGGAAGAAGGATTAAGAGCTGGAGACATTAGAATATAGGTCATTTGCAAAACAACAAAACACAATGAAAGATTTCTAAAAGCATCAGTGGTTTGGATCCAAAGCGGGATTGTCAGGAGAAAATTGTATTACCTGAAATGGAACCAAATGAGTGCAATGGCAAAGTAATCACTACACTTCAGGAAGGAGTGAAGGGATATGCCCAGCTAGATTGCTGTTGTTTGGAGCGAGTACAGGTCTGAATCCATTCTTCCCTAATTTCACTTATTTTGTTAAGAATGCTTACATTTTTAAAATTATAATTGTTTAATTTTAATTCTTAGTGCAACTTCATTACAAGGGATCCAGACCATAAGGATTATCCAAGTGGGCCTCCTGATTGGTTGTTTCCATGTTGATGTGAAATACTTAAATAGAATAGTAGATTGGTGAATGGGAGCCTGTGTATTTCGAGTAGTAAAGCTGTAATATGTACTATTAACATACAATATATCCAAACAGATTACCCTAAGATCTTAGGATAGAGAACCAGATATTAGGCTATTCAGCCCACTGAGTCTGTTCCACCATACAATCATGGCTGATTTATTTTCCCCCTCAATTTCTTTCTTCTGTCTTCTCCTCTTAACCATTCATGCCCTTACTAATCAAGAATCAACCTCCTTTTGAAATATACCCAATGATTTGGCCTGAGGCAATGAATTCCACAGATTCACCACCCTCTGGCTGAAGAAGTTTTTCCTCCTCTTTGTTCTAAAAGGATGTCCTTCTGCTTCTAATTAAGAGTCAGCATGGCCTTGGGAAGAGCAGGTCGTGTCTTACGAGCCTGATTGAACTTTTTGAGGATGTGACTAAACACATTGATGAAGGTAGAGCAGTAGATGTAGTGTATATGGATTTCAGCAGGGCATTTGATAAGGTGCCCCATGCAAGGCCTATTAAGAAAGTAAGGAGGCATGGGATCCAAGGGGAAATTGCTTTGTGGATCCAGAACTGGCTTGCCCACAGAAGGCAAAGAGTGGTTGTAGATGGGTCATATTCTGCATGGAGGTCGGTCATCAGTGGTGTGCCTCAGGGATCTGTTCTGGGACCCTTACTCATTGTAATTTTTATAAATGACCTGATGAAGAAGTGGACAGATGGGTTAGTAAGTTTGCTGATGACACAAAGGTTGGAGTTGTTGTGGATAGTGTGGAGGGTTGTCAGAGGTTACAGTGGGACATTGACAGGATGCAAAATGGACTGAGAAGTGGCAGATGGAGTTCAACCCAGATAAGCATGAGGTGGTTCAATTTGGAAGGTCAAATGTGATGATAGAATATAGTATTAATGGTAAGACTCTTGGCAGTGTGGAGGATCAGAGGGATCTTGGGGTCCGAGTCCATAGGACACTCAAGGCTGCTGCACAGGTTGACTCTGTGGTTAAGAAAGCATATGGTGCACTGGCCTTCATCAGTCGTGGGATTGAGTTTAGGAGTCAAGAGGTAATATTGCAGCTATATAGGACCCTGGTCAGACCCCACTTGGAGTACTGTGCTCAGTTCTGGTCGCCTCACTATAGGAAGGATGTGGAAACGATAGAAAGGGTGCAGAGGAGATTTACAAGGATGTTGCCTAGATTGGGGAGCATGCCTTATGAGAATAGGTTGAGTGAACTCAGCCTTTTTTCCTTGGAACGACAGAGGATGACAGTTGACCTGATAGAGGTGTATATGATGATGAGAGGCATTGATTGTGTGGATAGTCAGAGGCTTTTTCTCAGGGCTGAAATGGCTAGCATGAGAGGGCACAGTTTTAAGGTGCTTTGAAGCAGGTACAGAGGAGATATCAGGGGTAAGTTGTTTACACAGAGAGTGGTGAGTGTGTGGAATGGGCTGCCGGCAACAGTGGTGGAGGCAGATACGATAGGGTCTTTTAAGAGACTCCTGGACAGGAATATGGAGCTCAGAAAACTAGAGTGCTATGGGTAACCCAAGGTAATTTCTCAGGTAAGGATATGTTCGGCACAGCTTTGTGGGCCGAAGGGCCTGTATTGTGCTGTAGGGTTTCCATGTTTCTATTCTGAGGCTGTGTCCTCTGATCCTAGATCCTCTCACAGCCTCTCCACACCTGCTCTACCTAGGCCTTTCAATATGTGGTAAGTTACAATGAGAGACCCTCTCATTCTTCTAAGTAGCAGTGAGTGCAGGTTCACAGCCATCAAATGCTGCTCAAATGTCAACCCTTTAATTCCCGGAATCATTCTTATAAACCTCCTCTGGACCTTCTCCAACAGCAGCACATCCTTTAACATGGGGTCCAAAACTACTTCAATACTCCCAGTGTGGTCTGACCAATGCCCTATAAAGCCTCAGCATTACATCCTTGTTTTTATATTCTTGCCTTGAAGTGAATGCTGACATACACATTACCAGGCTTGATTTCCAGTCTAAATTCCTGGCTGAAAGCTTTCCTATATTCCATTAAGAACACATGTGCTATTCTCCAAAATAGAGTTTACACAACCAGCCTAATTTGATTTTTAACTATCTCATAAGTCAGTTCTGTGTTTCAGAGGTATTGCACTTTTAGCCACTTATTCAAATCAAGTTGTACTGTCTGCTATGGAAGCATTCTCCGAACTGGTTACAGTTCCAGGTTGGTACACTATGGGATTTCCCCCTCCCATTAACCTTGCAGCAGAGGTGGTATACATCAGTGATTGACTTCTCGTAGATTGCAACGTGAACATTAGTTTCCACTGATCTATGAGACACCTTCTGATGCTCATTATACAGGAAAGAACTTGTATTAACATAACTTTAAGACAATAAAATGTTCAGAGTTTCCAGCCAATGACGGTTTCTTGAAGTACAATCACTATTGTATGTCTGGAAAATATACTCAGTGGCCACTTTATTAGGTACACCTCCACAACTGCTCATTATGCAGATATCTAATCAGCCAATCATGTGGCAGTAACTCAATGCATTAAAAAAGGTAGACATAGTCAAGAGGTTCAGATGTTGTTCAGACCAAATGGGGAAGAAATGTGATCTAAGTGACTTTGACCATGTTAAAGCCACAACAATTGTTAGTGCCAGATGAGATGGTTTGAGTACCTCTGAGTCTGCTGAACTCCAAGGGTTTTCATGTACAACAGTCTCTAGAGTTTACAGAGAATGGCGCAAGAAACAACAAACCATCCAGTGAGCGGCAGTTCTGTGGGTGAAAAGCCTTGTTAATGAGAGATCAGAGGAGAATGGCCAGACAGTGATGTGCAGAAGAGCAACTCTGAACACACAAGACATCGAACCTTGAATTGGATGGGCTACATCAGCAGAAGACTGCGAGTTCCACTCCTGTACCTAATAATGTGGCCACTGATTGGAAGTTCACAATGGTTTGCATAGCAATATGTAACCACATAATTTGTCTTTTGGTTATGAATTTAAACAGAAGCCCTGTTTTTTTTTGCCTGAAGTGGAGATAAAAATATTAAGATCACCATTTTAAAGAACACGAGGGCTGTAAAATTTAATTTTTGCTTTAGCTGGGTCCTTTTCTATGTGACTGAGAGAGAGAGAGAGAGAGATAATAATTTGGCTTCATGTGCCGAATACTTGGATCATGCCCTGGTGCAAGATTCATCCTAGACACAAATGAGATTTACAGCAGTAAGCACTTCATGTGACAGCTTAAAAAGTGGAAGCCAGTACTAATTCAATAAAGATACTTACACCATTATGTAATTTTTTTAAAGCTAGTTACATTATGTCTTTCACACCTGTAGCATGCTCCAAAGTAATACACGATCTGTTAGCTAGATCCTTTGCAATGCGACAATGGGCTTGAAGGAATGTGCAACTGTCGGTTTGCTGATAACAATCTCAGTTTCACTATGTAGAAAATCTGCTTTGGTGGGAATTGTTACAGTGTAAATGTCTGCCGCAGTTGTGTCCAATGGCTACAGCTATGCAAAGAAAAGTAACTATGATTTATGTTCAGCTCCACAGGCAGTCAGTGCTTTTGTCTTCTGGGTGATAAGACTGATGAGAATTTAGCACTTCCTCGGCACTGTAGAGCCAACCTGAATTTGTGTGCTCACTTTTCTGAATTGGAGCTTGTGCCTATGACGAACTGGTCCAGTAATAGTACTGACACTGAAGCAAGGAGCAAGGGAAGGTCCAGTGGTGCACACCTGACTGAATACACAAAACCAGACTCTACTTTTTGTGTGAATGAAAGGAGGAAGCAATACCAAATAGAGTCAAACTAAACTTCCAACATTTATTTTGGATTATGATTATCTATGGAAGACGTTATTGGCCATTCTCTAGTACTCAGCTAAACAAACCTTTATTTGGCCATGAACTTTGACAGTGCCGCAGACTACACAGTTATGAAGGAATTATTGTCTGGGTTTTAGACATTTTCAGCCAAGATCCTATAACTGACATTTGCACAGGCAGCTTTT
This sequence comes from Mobula birostris, assembly GCF_030028105.1. Classification (NCBI taxonomy): domain Eukaryota; kingdom Metazoa; phylum Chordata; class Chondrichthyes; order Myliobatiformes; family Myliobatidae; genus Mobula; species Mobula birostris. The sequence goes on along the minus strand of NC_092375.1, from coordinate 43,168,268 downwards.
GTTGACAGATCAGTATGCAGGATTTTCAGTTTCTCCCTCTGTGAAAATTACCTATTTAATTAATACTGTGAATTGAATCTAGGACATTTCCGTATGGCTTAGCTGAAGAGTGACTCGGAGCAATGTTAGAAATTACTTTGGTTATACTACTGTATAATATAAATGTCCTGTAACTCCATTACACTTTTTACAAAATTGTTACTTCATATTTATAATAGAATTACTTAAATAAATAAAATTTATACTGGTAAAATTTCTGTTAGTTATTGGGGAAGAATAGATCTCAAACTGACCTGCTTCATTTACAGTTACATTACTATTTGGAAAACTGAGGATGGGGGCCACTGAGGTACTACTTGACTGTCACACATCTTTAAAGGACAGGAGCTCCATGCCCTGGCTGCTTAAAGTACCCACGTTATAACAGCAAGAAAGAAATCTGACATTGGGGCTAAAAATATTTCCACAGCCGTGACATCACTATGACATCATAAAATATCTCATCTGATTTTACTGGTTGAAAAGAGCACTGATTATACTTTTTTCCCACTTTTCATTCAGCACTTTCAAATACTATGCATGGAATGTATATGACGTAGACTTTACTTCAGTATAAAATTGTTAGCATGTGAGCCTGTCACATAATATATTCCTGACTTTAGAATTCGTGAATCAGTCTCATTCACAAAGCTGTTTATTTTAACTTGCAAGGCCATAAACATTGTGCTTATTAGAAACATGTGATCAAATCATTAGGTTTCTTTGATTTCTCTCAGTCAAACACTGTATAATTGTTCTCTGAAGACAAGGAGAAGTCGAATCAAAGTTGCCATAAGAGAATTGCTTAGTCCATTCCCTGGCATCGCCCACACAATTCTTATCTGTGCCCCCATAATAATGAAGTTTGGAGAAGCTTGGGTATTAATCTGAGATTGTTACTCTCTGACAAGGTATTTACTAGATAGTTCAATGACAACAGGGCATAATTTTTGCCAGGTAAGTTGCAGGGGCTCCTAATGTAACATGTGCAGCCATATGATAACTCACGCAAAAAATAGTGGCCCAGATCACAAAAAAAGAGGAGAAAAAAGTGGGAAGAGAAAACAAATGAGAGAAAAAAAAAAGAGAAGAGAATTGGAAAAAAGATTGAAATTGAATTCCCAAGTGCTAGGCACTCTCCTTGTGCTCTTTGTCAGATGTAGTTATACACTGATGCCATGTGATATAACTGGAGGTGTTTTATCCATCTGATTCCAAAAACCTATTGAATGTGTAAGGTTGGCAATCAAGAAGATGCTTTTTAATGGGTGTCTTTTCTTGATGGATTCTGTGGTCTAGCATACACCTTGTTCCTTCTGCAGAATAATAGCTTTGTGATGTCAGTTTGCCATTGCATGCAGCAGAAGACATGAACTATAATCATGTGCATGGCCACATGCGTTCATTACCATGCCAAATCCAGTTTCAGTAGTTTTATGGAGACTGGAACACTGGTGTCATTCTTCTGGGATCTCACAAGCAATATAAAGATACATGTATTACACTTGGTACTCCAATATACAGTAAATGATTGCAAGTAAAGAAAGAAAACAGCTTGCATTTATAAAGGTACATTCCACAATGCAAGATACCTTACACTCAAAGAGGTATTTTTGAAATATTATCATTGTTGCATTGTAGGAAACACAACATCCAATTTGAATGCAGGAAATTTTCAGAAATAGTGAAAACATAAGTGCATTGGAATTTGGTTGGTGGATACAGTGCATGTTGGGCAAGACATGGGGTTCGTTCTGCTCTTCTTTGAATGGTGCAGGGGTCTTATTTTACATACCCTTATAGAACACGTGAAGCTTCGTATCTGAAAGGCAGATGATGGTAATGTATAAATTTGACCAGTTACCTACCTTTAGATAACTGCTTGCTAGTAACTTGTTCACAGCTTTCTCAATCTGGAATCAGTCCTTCACTTCCTACAATCCACAAAAATGACCTAAACAAAGAGATTAAAAGTAGAATTTCTTTTGTTTGCTTTTGACATACAATGTTGGATTGTGGTGAGATATTGATCTGAGAAAATAATACAGAAAGAAACCATTTTAAAAAGCTTGTATTCTGAGAACTTAGCAAGTCCTCAAAAAGGAAGAGAAATCAAGAAAATTAACAATCAACTATTTATTTTTGACATTGTGATTCCTGTTACATAGGTCAATGTGGTACTCCATTTGGGCACAGCAAAGTCCCATTAGCAAAATGGAATACTATACTGTTTAATTGGGGCAGGACACTGTTGCCAAATAATTTCTAACTAGCGTTAGACATGTGCACTTGTGCGGCTGTTAGATACTACACCTTGATTAGAGCAAACAGTTTTTAAATAATATCAGATGTGAGTATTTGTGTTCAAAAAGGCAGTAATTTTTGTCACCAATAGTTGGTGAGTAATAAGCAGAAAGACAATTCAGACCTGTTTTACTCACTGCAGTTTCAAGCATTGATTGCCAGAAATGGCCTGAAGTGAAAATGAAACTTTTTTTTGGATTACTTCAAGAAGTTAGAAACTATGAAGAATTTGAAGGTATCAACAATCATCTTGAATGTTACAATGAAAATGAAGGCGTGAAGGATGCAATCGTCCGAAGCTTTCCATTTGAAGGCAGTCCATTACCTGCATTAGGTGACTGTGCTGACTTTGTTCATTTACAGTTTATCAAAATCACACATACATTGGATGAATTCCTCCATCAATAAGTTCTAGGAACTAATACTCAGTTTTATGGTACTGTAGTAGTATTGATAGTGTTCTAATGTGTACTGTATTTCATTTTAAATACACAATTTGTTACTTAGTTAAATGATAGTTTGTCTTTTTTATACCTTTTTAACTATTTCAATGAAACTTCAGCTAATTGGAGCAGCTGCTTAAATTGGCCAAAATGTACTGGTTCTGATGTGTCCCAATTAACAGGAATCCATTGTATTCTTAATTTCCACATCAATTACCCTCATATAGTTTCTAGGATAAATTGCAAACATTTTGTCAAATTATGTGTAACTTTTTGTCATCAACATCTATTTTTAAATGCAATTTCAAAATGCCAAGGCGTTGATCGATGATGAGAAAAGGAAGCTAAGTATCTACAGCAGAATTAGATCTAAGTATACTTGCAAGTACCCAAAGAGAAATTGAATATAATGGAATAGATCATAAATCATGGTTTGTAGTTTAGGAAAAAAAATATTTGCCAGTCCTCAGTGGCTATTTTATATACATATTAAAATATTCAAATAGATCTAATGAATATGACTTGTGAACAATATATTATTGATACAATTCCACTTTGATTTCCTGAAATAAGAGGAACTGGATGGTTATCTTATTGTTTCAAGAATTTCTGAGTTCTGGATCAGAAAATGGCCTGATGCATTCGTTCAGAAATGCCACTGATCACTCTCTGCCCTTCCACCATGCTGAATCCCAACCTATATGTTATTTTTGAACCTGAAGTGAACTTTAAATTATTTAGTACTTCAGAGGCCCTATTGATCCACTCAGTAACACTATCTACGACTTGGGCTGTCAGCCTTAATAGTAATGAAATCTGTGTGCAGCTCTTTTTAATGACAAATAGAATACTGGAAATTAATTATTTAAATTCACCGTTGAATGGTCAATGCAGACTTGGTAGGCCAATGGGCCTGTTTTTATGTATCTCTTTATTACTCTAGACCCTATATCACCTTTTCAGTGAAACTGTGGGATGTGGGGAAAGCAAATAATTGGAGCTGAGGAAAGACAACTGTAACTTTATTGAAAGGCTGAATAGGGTTTGGGTATTTGATCCTCCACAATATTCCGCGTGGGAACTTAAACTGGAGGTGGCAGTGTTTATTTTAACGAGGTCGAGTTGCGAACTCGACATCAACCCGGCACAGATGGAGAGCGCACTTGGGAGTGGTCTTCCACTGGATCGAACTCGGGAACCTCCATTCACGAGCCCGGCGCTGATCTCACTGCGCCACCAGCCGAGAACCAATGACCGACCGTTCAGATTTTGTATGCTCTTAGCTTCATCTTTTGCTCACCATTATCTCACCATTCAAATTTCTGCCTAAGGGTTTCACAGTCCTATTTGCCTACCACATCAACACTAACACAATGACTTTCTTTTGCAAAACAATTTGGGTCACAAAATCAGCATTTGTGGCTTTGTGAGACTGTTGCCTTCACGCATAGTTCAGGGTATTCTTTAGTACATTCAGGACTTTTTGTGGCCATAATATCTTCATGATCCATGTACTCAAGTGACTAGCTATCTTTAAAACCACTCTCTCTGGCTTGTTACCATTCAGTAATTATTCTATCCAAATTAGCTGACCTCACATTTAGCAGCCTCGAAATCCATTTTGCGAGGTTCTGCCAGTTTATTCAATCCATTCATTTTTTTTCCTTTTACACATGCTGCTTAAAATGTTACCCAGCTTTGTGGCTTTAAATAACACAGGTATATTACTTTTTATTCTAACATATAACTCATTTAAAAATAATGTTAATATTTATCTTTGCAACATAGATCCTTGCAAGAGACCAATAAATATAAGCTATCAGTTTGTGTTCTTACCATCAACATACTCAGGCATTTTACAACCTTGGAGTGTTTCAGTGAATTTCCCAACAATACAATGAAAATCAATGTCAGCTAAGAATCTCTTATGAGGAATCTTATCAAACATCTTCTCAAAGTCCATGTTAATAACATCTATCAAAATCTTACAGTTCTCTACTTCAATCAGCTTCACTACTCTTGCCTGATGCCTCATCACAAGCCCATTCTGCCTCCTGCTAACATCTAAGCTGCCTACTGTGTCAGTATTTGTGATAATGATGGCTGTAAGCATTACAATGAGTGAAGGACGGTTTTCATCTTCACTCTCATAATTTTATCATCAGGTAAGAAAGGTGCTGGTCTTTCCCACCTAAATAAACAAAGTCATGAGGGTGGGGTTGTATTGCAGCCATTGAGAAGGGCAGAGGTGCATGCATCCTACGATCTGCTAATCAGAAGGGACTGTGGGATTGGGATATAAACAGAATTAGGGTTGATGATACTGTTATCTCCCATGCTCTTTGCCAGGGCTTCCGCCACGGCTGCTCCAATGATGGGAAGAAGTCTCTCCACCATGTCTGAGGTGATCCACCTGTGCTGGTTTGCAAATGCTGTCTGCCCTTGTGCATCAACCCGTCATGCAAGAGAATGGGGCAAAAGCATATTAGTTAGTGACATGCAAGGTGTGTTATTCCTGTCTTCAATGACCAGTCAGCAGCTTATGCATGCTGAGTGATGGAGATGTGAAGTTTACAGTAGGGATAGGCAGGTAAAATACATTGTACCATTTGAATGATAAGGATAATTAATGTTTGATTGAAGCTGTTGGTGGGTGTTGAGAGTAGGGTGCATTGAGCTTTGATGGTGCACTGCATTTGAAGATACAGCTACTGAATTGGGCCACAACTATGAAATCATTGAACATCTCTGTCCTCAATCATTGCTTCTAGCTTTCATACAACAGATGCCTTCCCCCCCCCCCCCCCATGTTTTTTGCAGACTTTCTCTGCTCCTAGCCTTTGTGGAAGAATGAAACCTATGATTCTCTCCATGCCCTCCAGCAAAACTTCAGTGCATCAGAAGACCTTAAGGCCTGGCCTTTCCTAAGTAGTGAAAAGCCATTGTTCATTGTCTCCCTCTTCAGAATGAGTTCCACGATGCCTGTCCATGGCCATAAATTGCCAAATGGTGCAGATCAGCTTTATGGGAAATTGAATATCAAGACAAGCCGCGAGTAATCAGTGTGATTAACGCAGGCAACTGGAGCAATAATGTCAGTGATCAGACATAGGAACAGTGAATTGCTGCCTGTATCAGAAGTGATGGGAGCAAGTACAAGATGGTCCTTGGATGTACTGCTGGTGATTGAATTTTAAGCCCTAAAACTTTGGAGATGTTACTGTTATTTCAGCTGAATGAGAGAAATATCAATAAAATCCATATACAGCTAAGAAATAACAATGTACCGCAAGTAAGCTTTTGTTAATTCATTATCCTGAAGAAAGCAGACAAATCAGCTTCTCCCAGGCTTCTGAAAAATATTATCATAAACCAGCAGTGCCTGGTTTGTGCTTGTTCCTCTTCCCTCTTCCCTGATCAGTGACACTCTTCAACCATAAAATGACAATTGAGAATCCATGAAGTAAACCCAGGCTTTTACAATATAACATATCTGAAAACCTCTGCATACCTTTTCTATTGTACTCTTGTATTGTGCACTTCTTCCCAAAATATAGTCGTTTTTTAATTTGAGACATCGGTGAATGCTTGTTAGCAAAGAGAACTGAAATGGCAGCATAAATTAAAAACCTTGTTTTCATTCTGATAGTCTTTAGAAAAGTCTGTTTGCATGCATTATGCAGAGTTGCCAAATCTGGATATACAGTGGATTCCGGTTAATTGGGCCATCGTTTAATCGGAACAGAAATTATTTGGGACAACTCTTAAAGTATAGAAGTTAAATAGAGAAAATAGCCTGGATCCCCTTCATTTATTTGGGATACTATGATGCTCAGTTGGGGCAGGAGACTGTTGCTGAACAGTTTCTATATGACTAGCAACAGTCATGCACTTCTGTGGCCATTAGACTGTGCTTAGAGCAATCAGTTTTTAAGTTGCATCAGTTGCGTGTGTTCAGGTTCAAAAAACAGATTTTTTTCACTGATAGTTGGAAAGAAATAAGTAGTAGGGCATTTCAGAATGGTTTTGCTCTCTGGGGTTTCAAGCATTCAGGCTTGGAGATGCTAGAAAAGGCCAGGAGTGAAAATGAAATTATTTCACTATTTCAAGAAATTCTAAATTATGAAGAATTTGAAGGTATCTTGAATGTTACAATGAAAAAGAAGATCTGGAGTATGAAATTGTCTAAAGCATTGTACGAATGCAGAAGCTGGCTGCACTGATTTTGTTCAATTACAGTCAATCAAAAGAACACAGCTGATGAATTCCTCTGTCAATAACTAGTAGGAACTAATACACAGTTTTATGGTACTGTAGAGGTATTAGTACTGTTTTAATTTTTTCTGTATTTCATTTAAATACCTAATTTATGACTCAGTTAAATGGTAGTTTGTCTTTTTTAACTACTTCTATAGAACTTTGGCTAATTGGAACAGCTGCTTAATTGGGCCAAAATATACTAGCCCCAATGTGTCCCAATTCTCTGGAATCTACAGTATTTCAGGATTGTCACTGAATGAATTTTACCTCCAATTGACTCAATCCATCAATTTTGTGAATGGTCAACCAACACCATCACCCTTGTGGTTCACCTTCTCTTGGAACTTGGAAAGTGAAGAGATTCTCGTGTGGGTGGTTCATGATAGCTGATTGGGGTTGTGGTTAAATTACAAGGCTGGCAGTCGGAGGCTTACACCTTACCTCCAGAAGCATGAGGTTCGAATCCCACCATGACATCAATGGAGTTTAGATTCAATAAATTGGGAATAAAAGGCTAGTATCAAAAGTGGTAACACTGAAACTCCAGGATTGTTGGAAAAATGCACCTGCTTCATTTATACCCTTCAGGAAGGAAATCTGTGGTCCTTACACAGTCCAATCTATTTATGACTCCAGTTCCAGTTACATTGTTACCTCCTCAGTTCAAGTGCAAGTAAAGGCTGGCACTTTCAGTGAGGGCTATATCACAAGAATAAATAAATTGAAAAATCATGAAAACTTATTTCCACTCTTCAAAGTCTCTATAGTAAATAGCGCTGTTTAAAGACATTTACAAGTATACAGAACTTTTTTTAATGTATCTATGATTTTTCTCCTGGGTGCTACCAGCAGGGTGTAAGAGATTAACATTCAATTCCTGGGGACACCAAGACAATCCTGGAGTGTTGGCAAGCCTGTATATGGAAAGGAAGACAATGGTTACCCTATTTTTTTTACAATTTGCAGCCCCATAATTTAGTTAAATTAAAACAATTAAAATTAATAAGAATGGCTGTGCTTTGGTCCCAAAGAATATTTTGTAAATATGTAAATCAATTTGCATTAAATAATTGACCAAATAGAATAATTTAGCAGTGGTATGAAATCTGCTGCACTTGTGTAGTTACAGACCTTAAATGTAATGGAGCAGTTTCAACAGGGGAGATTGTTTTTTTTCTCTCTCAAGAGGAACTTTGATTTTAATCCAAACAACACAATAATTAACCTGAAATACCATAGGTGACATCACACATCCTGTATTTTTTGGAGTCTGCCAGGATATCCGGGGAACATGGGAGGGATCATTGTAACAAAGCTGTTGGGATTTGTCAAATGCATTTAAATAACTTTCTTTAAAGTGTTAGACAATGTAATAAACAAAAACTATTTTGTTAGTGTGACAATATGCAGGGGAGAGATGAGTGGCAATCTCAGAAACAGAAATTAGAGAAAAAAACAGTGGATCATTCTGGGTCTTATTTGGGAGAGCCAAAGAATTGGGATGCTCTGTAACGTTTAATATATTTGGTTGTTTTTCAGTTCCACAATAAATCTTAAAACAACAAGATGAGTTGTTAGAATAGGACCCCAGTGCACAGGATAAAACTTTATTCACCCCCTTCCAACCTTTGATCAAAAATGAAACAAACAATGTGATTTCTTGAAAATTGCACTGATATTGCCCCTAGTCCTGTGAAGAAGCCCAATGTTGTGTATCCCATACAATGAGAATGGAGCGAAAACAGAACAACCCCCTCCCACCAACCTAAATACCAAAAATCAAGAACCACCATTGACCAAGCTCGCTGTATATGTCATCCATCTGCAGTGTACTTCATTTAAAAAAAACATTGTCCTACTCTCAAGTCCCCTGAACTTCTCAAGCTCTTATTCTGCCAGTTTTAGGTTAGGTTCCAGACAGACATTTAGAAATTATAAATAATGGAAAGGATCTTAAGGATCACCATGCAAGAATAATTTATTGACTACCAGCCAGCCTGGATTTGGAAGGATGGTACCCTTCTCCTTTCATTTCCTTTTGAGAAATACCAGCATGGAAACACCATGACCTGAGGTATCTGAATTTTCAAAAGGCTTCCATGCAGACAGCTAGAAGATTAAGATAGTATTGTGGGGTGGGGAATTTGGATTTAAAAAAAACAGGTAAATGGCAAGAAACAATAGGAGGAGTTGGCAGAATTCTGTTTATTTTATTTGGTCGAAGAAGGCTCGTGCGCCTCCCTGCCACCAGGTGACGGGCAGCAGGATGAGTTCAGAACCGCCCGGCGTAAATTCAACTTCTAAATTGTTGTAGCGTTGGTGAAACCATTTACAATAATGTAGATACTGGAAATTTTTGAGGTAAACAATTTGTTAAGTATGGAGAAAAAGACAACCCAGAGATAAGCTGTGGAAGTAGATCTGGACCTATAGCTTGACATCAGGAATTTTGCTTCAAAGAGTGGTTCATTTTTACAGGAAATTTATTTCCAGACGAGTAAAGGATGCAAAAAGAAAAAAAAAACTCAGACCATTAAAAGAAGTTGAGGGCAGTAGAACTCCACCAGCTAAACTATGATGGATTGAGCATTTATCTGTAATTAACTTGTGACACACTCCGGACGCTGCCTGACCTAAATTAGCAGCGTGCATTTTAAATATCCATTTTTACACGCTTCTATCATTTCTATCTATGACAACTCTGTAGCTGTCGATGGGATTCCTTCTTCCATTAGCCTTTAAATTATTTGCTAATATAAATTCGGTTTAACCTGAAGCATTAAGCAAAATTTTAATCATTATCCGTCGTCTGCAATCAGTGATACATTAGTAAGTATTTTACAATCCATGTGCTACTTTCTAATCCAACAAAGCTGCGCCTGACTCCAGATCTTTAATCCTTCATGTGGCGACGCAAAAAGTTCTTTCTAAATCAAATGTTTGGTAAACAATACAGTACACCTAATTTTTATTGACATTTGTTTATGGTGTAATTGGTACTTTACGTTTCCCTAATTTTACTATCTCCTGCAACTGCACAAGGAATGCTTACAGTTTTGAGCAACCCAGATCTGGAATGCAGGAGATAATCGGCGATTGACGATTTTGCCACTCTGTATATCGTTCACAATGTTCACAACTCTATCACAATGCAGAGTTGACACCTCGATTCGTTTTCTATTTCTGTCCGCAACGAAAAGATCTCTCGATCCCAAGAGTCAACCAAACATCTCCTTCACACATTAACTCAAAGCCCCTATTTAGGTTCGCGTAAGAACTCGCCAGTAACTTAAGGATCGTTTTAAGATCAGTGGTCGCATTTTGTTCGCAACCTGAGCTGCCAAATCAGGAACAGACTCAGACGCGGTTCTTGTCTTATTTCGTAACATTTGTAGAACAACGTATTCTTTCAAATAAATCTGTCATTAAACGCCACTCTTCACATTAATTTTAAAAGGTAGGTCATGTTAACGACCAACGTTCATTCTTGGGCCTATAGTACAAGATCCTACAAATTAAAGCTAATAACTGATGCAGTTAAAATGTCACATTTATCTTGTTTTTTAAAAAGGGCCTTCTAATTCACAGCTTCGAAAATACTATTTAAAACTACTTCCCATGAAAGTAGCTGTAGAATTTGGTGTACAGGACATACATTTCGTCTTAACATATAAGACTTTCGAAGAGAATACAAAAAAAACAATCATCTCTGTGCCATTAAACTTTACCATTCTCAATGAAGAATCACCGACCTGAAGCGTTAACCCGATTTCCTCTTCCCACAGATACGGCCCGATCTGCTTTGTATTTCCAGCATTTTCTGTTTTTATTTTAGAACCCCATTACCCGCTCATCAATCAGCTAACATCAAGACTTGTTCGTTATAATAAATATATTTATCTATATTTTAGCAGTTGAAATCGACAGACATTAAAAAGCATCGCACTACACATGCTTTCCAACATGCAACGTAACAGCTAGTTCTGCTGGAAGTTGATAGTTAGCGTTACCTTATTTAAGCAGATGAATTATATATAGATACTATTTAACGTAGGCGCTAATATCCTTATCGGTCAGTTTGTAAAAATAGTATTAGCTGACTCAGCGGCATTAGTGGTGGCGTTGCCTGCGGTGATTTTGTGACAGTTCACAGACGGAGATACTCTGCAGTGCTACTCACCTCTGCAAGCAGAGCAATCAATGGAACTGCCAGCCAGACTTTATGATTTTCAGAAATTCACAGCCAAAGCTTCGTAAGTGAATTACAGCATGATATGCTAAAATGTTTTTTTTAATGTCTTGGATTCAGTCTCACTTGAAGTCCGTGTTGGGTAACTTGTGAGGATCTTTCTCGGTTTGCTCGCTTCACCTCCACCTAAACTGTGATCTATCGCTCTCTCGAATCATCCTGTATAAATGGGATCTCCGCTCTTATCCTCCCTGTGATCCGTACGTAAACTTATCTCCATGGCGACCATTTCGTCAGACCTTTCGGAGAAAAGCCAAACTGACGGTCCAAAGCTGAGGACAACACCCCCTCTGCTGTCAGTAAAAACTCACGGCAAGAGGAGGCGCCAACCAATACACAGCTCAGAATGTCCCAGCGGCAACATCACTGTGTAATATTCTAACGCCTGGACTCCCTCCATCGTGCCTCCCTGTCTCTCTCTGCATATATATCTGTCCTTTTATGTTATCACTCCTAATTTAATTTGGTTAAAAGGCGTTTCGGAAACTAACTTAGTTCAAAAGCCGGAGAAAGGGAAATGCAAATAACAGTTTACATCTACTAATCTTTTATGCACTGTTCATTTCTCATTGTACTCATTTTTGAGCTGGAGCCAATGATTTGTATTCCAATAAGTGGTACCATTCGAGTCGCATGTACTTTTGAAACTGCTAAGAAATAACACTTAGTAAAACAACTCTGAAATATTTGACCTATTTAAAAGTTTTTTTGAAAAAAAATGCGGGTTGTTAAAATGGCACGCTCTTTTTTAACTAAATGAAAGTTTTGCAATATATTAATTCTGCATGGAAGATTAAAACACAATTAAACAAAACTAATTGTCGCAGGAATAACCGTCCTGCTGCATACTCACTATCACTATCTGCAGAGGGAAAACCAAATTTGTGAAATCCAGACCCAGAAAAAACTGTCATGGGAAGTGCCTTAGAAGGAAAAGAACTGGACGTTATTGAGCCTATAAAACAGCTGATATATTGCCAAACCTCAAGCACCTTGACTGCATATTTACTCTATGTAGGATACAATGGTGTTTGGCAAACAACCATCATTAAGATTTCAAATCTACAGTCATTACCTACCATTTGTAGGAGTGTTCCAGATTTTCAATACTGTTTTCTGAAAAAACAGCTTTCTAACTTCTCCTAAGTTAATATCATCATCCTCCTGTCCTAGATTCCTTCTAGTTTCTCTATATATTTTAATCCCCTTACAAAATCCAAATGTCAAATCAAACACCAGTCTTAATTTCAAGCAAATAAGCCTGGTTTAGTCAACTTCTCCCCATAACCTAGTCTTTAATATGGTAAAAAAAAGTATTTTGATTTAAAGGAATTTGGGGATATGGGCTCAGCACTGGTGAACGTTTAACCAAAATCCTATTGAGCAACAGAACATAAATGGGTCTTATTTCCAATAATGATGAGATAGCCTACAGAGGAGAAGTTAACATCCTAATACAGCAGTGCCAAGAAAACAACAACCTCTCCCTCAATGTCGAAAAAACAAAATAATTGATCATGGATTACAGGAGGAATGGAAACAGGCTAGCCCCTGTTGGCATCAATGAGACTGTAGCTGAGAGGGTGAGTCATTTTAAGTTCCTCGGTATACGCATCACTGAGGATCTCTACTCGGCTCTACATACTGGCTGTGTGGTGAAAAAGCACAACAGCGCCTCTTTCACCTCACAGCTGAAGAAGTTCAGCATGAGTCCCCAGATCCTCAGGACTTTCTGCAGGGGCACCATCGAGAGCATCTTGACTGGTTGTATCATCGCCTGGTACAGGAACTGTACTACCCTCAATCTGCAGAGAGTGGTATGGACAGCCCAGCGGATCTGTGGATGTCAACTGTCCTCTATTCAGGACATTTACAGCAGCAGGTGTGTAAAAAGGACCCAGAGGATCATTAGGGGCTCCAGCACCCCTACCACAAACTGTTTCGGGGCTTCGGTCTGGCAAACGGAACAGGCAATAGGTTCTGGGACAGCTTCCTTCACCAGGCCATCAGATTTATCAATACACACTGATCTGATTGCATATCTGACTGTGTGTCGGTCTGATTCCGAATCTGTGTGTCAATCTGATTGAGTATTTGACTGTGCGTCAATCTGATTGCGAAACTGTGTGTCAATCTGATTGAGTATCTGACTGTGCGTCAATCTGATTGCGAATCTGACTGTACATTGATCTGATTGAATATCTGACCGTGCATCGACTTGATTGTGAATCTGACTGTGCGTCGATCTGATTCCGAATCTGTGTGTTGATCTGATTGCAAATCTGACTGTACATCAACCTGATTGCGAATCTGACTGTGCATCGATCTGATTGCGAATCTGACTGTGCATCAATCTGATTCTGAAACTATGTGTCAATCTGATTGCGAATCTGACTGTACATCAACCTGATTGCGAATCTGACTGTGCATCGATCTGATTGCCTATCTGACTGTGCATCAATCTGATTGCGAATCTGACTGTGCGTCGATCTGATTGTGAATCTGACTGTATGTCGATCTGATTGCATACCTGACTTGCGTCAATCTGATTGCGTATCTGACTGTGCGTCAAACTGATTGCGAATCTTACTGTGCATCGACCTGATTGCGAATGTGTGTTTCAATCTGATTGCATATCTGACTGTGTGTTGATCTGATTGCAAATCTGACTGTGTTTTGATCTGATTGCGAATCTGTGCATCGATCTGATTGTGTATCTGACTGTGTTTCGATCTGATTGCGAATCTGGCTGTGCGTCGATCTGATTGTGAATCTGACTGTACATCGATCTGATTGCATATCTGACTGCGTCGATCTGATTGTGAATCTGTGCATCGATCTGATTGTGAATCTGACTGTGCGTCAATCTGATTGTGAATCTGGCTGTGCGTCGATCTGATTGTGAATCTGACTGTACATCGATCTGATTGCATATCTGACTGTGCGTCGATCTGATTGTGAATCTGTGCGTTGATCTGATTGTGTATCTGACTATGCGTCCATCGGATTACGAATCTGTGCATCGATCTGATTGTGTATCTGACTGTGCGTCGATCTGATTGTGAATCTGTGCATCAATCTGATTGCGTATCTGACTGTGCGTCGATCTGATTGGGTATCTGACTATGCGTCAATCTGATAGTGAATCTGGCTGTGCGTCGATCTGATTGCGAATCTGACTGTCCATCGATCTGATTGCGAATCTGACTGTGCGTCGATCTGATTGCAAATCTGTGCATTGATCTGATTGCATATCTGACTGTGTTGATTTGATTGCGAATCTGTGCGCCAATCTGATTGCATATCTGACCGTGCATCGATCTGATTGCAGATCTGACTGTGCATCGGTCTGACTGTGAATCTGTGCATCGGTCTGATTGCGAATCTGACTGTGCGTCGATCTGATTGTGAATCTGACTGTACGTCAATCTGATTGCATATCTGACTGTGCATCGATCTGATTGCGGATCTGACTGTGCGTCGACCTGATTGCGAATCTGACTGTGTTTCGAACTGATAGTGTATCTGACTGCGTGCCGATCTGATTGCGAATCTGACTGTGTTTTGACCTGATTGCGAATCTGTGCATCGATCTGATTGTGTATCTGACTGTGTGTCAATCTGATTGTGAATCTGACTGTGCGTCGATCTGATTGTGAATCTGACTGTACATCAATCTGATTGCATATCTGATTGTGCGTCAATCTGATTGTGAATCGAACTGTGCGTCAATCTGATTGCGAATCTGACTGTGCGTCAATCTGATTGCGAATCTGTGCATCGATCTGATTGCATATCTGACTGTGTGTCAATCTGATTGCAAATCTGACTGTGTTTTGACCTGATTGCGAATCTGTGCATCAATCTGATTGTTTATCTGACTATGCATCAATCTGATTGCGAATCTGACTGTGCGTCGACCTGATTGCGAATCTGACTGTGTTTCGATCTGATTGCGTATCTGACTCTGTGTTGATCTGATTGCAAATTTGACTGTGTTTCGATCTGATTGTGTATCTGACTACGTGTCGATCTGATTGTGAATCTGATTGTGTTTTGACCTGATTGCGAATCTGTGCATCGATCTGATTGCATATCTGACTGTGTGTCGATCTGATTGCGAATCCATGCATCGATCTGATTCTGTATCTGACTGTGCGTCGATCTGATTGCGAATCTGTGCATCGGTCTGATTGCGAATCTGACTACGTGTCGATCTGATTGCGAATCTGACTGTGGTTTGACCTGATTGCGAATCTGTGCATCAATCTGATTGTGTATCTGACTGTGCGTCAATCTGATTGTGAATCTGACTGTACATCAATCTGATTGCGAATCTGACTGTGCGTCAATCTGATTGTGAATCTGACTGTGCGTCAATCTGATTGCGAATCTGACTGTGCATCGATCTGATTCTGTATCTGACTGTGCGTCGATCTGATTGCGATTCTGACTGTGCGTCGATCTGATTGCGAATCTGACTGTGCGTCGATCTGATTGAAAATCTGTGCATCGATCTGATTGCGAATCTTTGCATCGATCTGATTGTGTATCTGACTGTGCGTAGATCTGATTGCGTATCTGACTGTGCATTGATCTGATTGTGAATCTGTGCGTCGATCTGAATGTGAATCTGACTGTACGTCAATCTGATTGCGAATCTGACTGTGCGTCGATCTGATTGTGAATCTGACTGTGCATCGATCTGATTGAGTATCTGTGCGTCAATCTGATTCAGAATCTGACTGTGGATCGATCTGATTGCACATCTGACTGTGCATTGATCTGATTGCGAATCTTTACATCCATCTGACTGTGTGTCAATCTGATTGCGAATCTGACTGGGTGTCGATCTGATTGCGAATTTGTGCATCGATCTGATTGCGTATCTGTGCGTCGATCTGATTGTGTATCTGACTGTTCGTCGATCTGATTGTGTATCTGACTGTGCATCGATCTGATCGCGAATTTGACTGTGTTTCGATCTGTTTGCGAATCTTTGCATCGATCTGATTGTGTATCTGACTGTGTTTCGATCTGTTTGCGAATCTTTGCGTCGATCTGATTGTGAATCTGACTGTGCGTCGATCTTATTGTGCATCTGACTGTGCATCGATCTGATTGCGTATCAGATCGTGCATCGATCTGATTGTGAATCTGTGCGTTGATCTGATTGCACATCTGACTGTGTGTCGATCTGATTGCATATCTGAGTGTGCATCGATCTGATTGTGAATCTGACTGTGCGTTGATCTGATTGCATATCTGACTGTGCGTTGATCTGATTGTGAATCTGTGCATCGATCTGATTGGATATCTGACTGTGCATTAATCTGATTGCGAATCTGTGCGTCGATCTGACTGTGCGTCAATCTGATTGCGTATCTGACTGTGCGTCAATCTGATTGCGTATCAGACTGTGCATCGATCTGATTGCCTATCTGACTGTGCATTGATCTGATTGCGAATCTGTGTGTCATTCTGATTGCGAATCTATGCATCGATCTGATTGCGAATCTGTGCGTCGATCTGATTGTGTATCTGACTGTGCGTTGATCTGATTGCTAATCTGTGCATCGATCTGATTGTGAACCTGACTGTGTCGATCTGACTGTGAATCTGTGTGTCGATCTGACTTGCGGATCTGACTATACATGCACATATACAAAACAATTATGTATACAATTTTAGTGTGTGGGCAATATCCTCCCACATTTCCCCACTTTATTGCTTGTATATTGCGATGAAAACACAACAGAATGATTTTTACTCCCTTGGATGTAGGAAATAAAATAAATACAAAACCTTTGTGAGGGGTATTGAGTATTTCCACTGCAGAGTTAATTCTTTCTTATGTTCACCCTGCCCTTCAAACCCATAGTATACTGATCTTTCCAATGTATATTACACCAAATTGTATGCTTCCAGGTGTGATGTAATCAAGGCTGTGTAAAAACCGAAAATATCCTCCTCCCATGTTCTGTTCCTCTAATTACAAAGGCTAAAATTCCATTTATCTTTCTATTTTTCTCTTGCAATTAACCACAAGAATTGTGGTGGAAACTCCAACAGATACAAAAATGCCCGATGAAGGGTCTCAGCCTGAAAGGTCGACTATTTAGTCTTTCCTATAGATGCTGCCAGGCCTCCCGAGTTGCTCCAGTATTTTGTGTGTGTTTTTTGAATTTCCAGCATCTGTAGATTTTCTCTTGTTTGTGACACAACTGCCTTTGCTGATTGTGCCTAGTCCTACAGCTGTTTGGGCAAGTTATGATTGTCCGTAAATGTGACTATTCCTGTGTCATCATACACTGAGAAACAAGTTATCTACCCATATGTGCAGTCTCCCATTACAGAAACACTGCCACACAAATCTACTTGTACAATGCTTCTTGTGGAGTCCACTCATGCAAAGTCAGAGCTGACACTCACATAAACAAAAACTTGTTGATACCCAGGGTTTGCCTCATCTTTGTAGAGATTTCAAAATTTAATGTAATAATTGTCATATAATTTGATTCCAGTTAATTGGGACAGCCACTTATTTTTGTAGTTGGGACAACTCTTGAAGAACAGAAACTAATGAGAGGCATTGATCGTGCAGATAGTCAGAGGTATTTTTCCCAGGGCTGAAATGGCTAGCATGAGAGGGCAGTCTTAAGGCGCTTGGAAGTAGGTACAGAGGAGATGTCAGGGGTAAGTTTTTTTTTACACTGGGAGTGGTGAGTGTGTGGGATGGGCTGCTGGCAAAGGTGGTGGAGGCGAATACGATAGGGTCTTTTAAGAGATTCCTGGACAGATACATGGAGCTCAGAAAAATAGGGGGCTATGGTTAACCCTATGTAATTTCTAAGGTACGGCCATGTTCAGCACAGCTTTGTGGGCCGAAGGGCCTGTATTATGCTGTAGGTTTTCTATGTTTCCAATGAAGAAAATAGCCAGAATTTCCTTCATTTATTTGGGACCTGCCGCATAATTGGGATAGGAGACTTACTGAACAGTTTCTTACTAGCGACAGTCACATGTACTTCCGTAGCTGTTAGACACTACACCATGCATAGAGCAAACAGTTTAAAAATAATGTCAGTTGTGTATGCTTGTATTGTTAGTCATTTGGGCTGACTGATGCTGAATTAGAAAGCAGTGATTTTGACACTACTTCATGCAGGAAGCCACTGAAGCAGTCCATTATCTGTACTAGATGTCTGTGCTGATTTTATTCATTTGCAGTCACTCAAAAGAACACAGCAGCATATGCTGGATGAATTCCTCCATTGATAAATATTGGAGATCAATGCACTGTTTTATAGTACTGTAGTAATATTGGTAGTGCTCTGTATTAAGTTGTATTTCATTTAAACACATAATTTGTTATGGCAGTTTTAATTTTATAAATGTTTTCCATGAAACTTCAGCTAATTGAGGCAGCCACTTAATTAGGCCAAAATGTACTGGTCGCATAGTGTCGCAATTAATTGGAATGCACTGTATATGATTTGGGAACACATTAAGACTCAGACACTGTAAAACAAGGTAACCTTCACTTTAAAAATTGAATGAATATTTTGTGAACAATACTACGAGGGGTGATTGATAAGTTTGTGCCCTAAGGTAAAGGAGTCAATTTTAGAAAACCTAGCACATTTATTTTTCAACATAGTCCCCGCCTACATTTACACACTTAGTCCAGCGGTCGTGGAGCATACGGATCTCTTCTTTGTAGAAGTTGGCGTCTTGGATCTCCAGAAAGTGGTCCGCAGCAGGGGTGATTCATAAGTTTGTGGCCTAAGGTAGAAGGAGATGAGTTATACAGTTCTTGTTACATGCACGTGCAGTACAACTCTTTGAGTGAAAATGCAGAAGGTTTGAAGTTAATAACTCATCTCCTTCTACCTTATCAATCGCCCCTGCTGTGGACCACTTTCTGGAGGTCCAAGACGCCAACTTCTACAAAGAAGAGATCCGTATGCTCCACGACCGCTGAACTAAGTGCGTAAATGTAGGAGGGGACTATGCTGAAAAATAAATGTGCTAGGTTTTCTAAAATTGACTCCTCCTACCTTAGACCATGAACAATCACCCCTCATATTTCTATTAAAGATAACTTTTTTAAGGCATAAGAGCAGAATTAGACCAACAGGCCCATTAAGTCTTCTCCACTATTCAATCATGGCTGATTTATTTTCCCTCTCCATCCCATTTTCCTGCCTTCTCCCTGTAACCCTTGTTGCCTTTACTATTCAAGAACCGATCAACCTCCACTCTAAATAGATCCAAAGACTTTGACTCCACAGATTCACCATTCTCTGGCTCAAGAAATTTCTTCTCTCTCTTTTCTAAAGGGAAGTCATCCTATTCTGAGACTGTGCCCTCTGGACTTAGACTCTCCTACTATTGGAAACATCCTCTCAAGTCCATTCAATCTAAACCTTCCAATATTTGGGTAAGTTTCAATGATATTCCCCCCCCCCACCCACCTCAGTTTTCTAAATTCCAGCAAGCACAAGCCCAGAACCACCCAACATTAACCCTTTTATTCTCGGGATAATTCTTGTAAACCTCTGAAGCCCCCCCCCACCCCCCCAATGTCAGTGCATCCTTTCTTAGGGGGCAAACTGCTCACAATTCTCTAAATATGGTCTGACCAATGCCTTATAAAGCCTCAGCAATATATCCTTGCTTTCATATTCAAGTCCTCTTGAAATTAATGCTAACATTGCATTTGCTTTCCTTACCACTGACTCAACCTGCAAGTTAAGATTTTGGAAATCCTACACTTGGATTCCCAATTCCCTTTGCATCTCCCATATTACTACTTAATTATTTATGGTGCAACTGTAAAGAAAACCAATTTCCCCCGGGATCAATAAAGTATGACTATGGCTATAACTACGAATATGATTTCTGACTTTGCTCCTTGTTTAGAAAGTAGTCTATTCCTTATATTAAAGTGTATGACAATATGCTTCCCTACAGTCCATCTGCCACTTCTTTGCCCATTCTCCCAATCTGTCCATGCCCTTCTGCAGACTCCCGACTTCCTCAACATTACCTGCTCCTCCTCATCTGCATATTTGGCTACAAATTTATCAATTCCATCACCCAGATCCTGTAAGTTAAGTTCCTGTCTTTTGCCTTCCTTCTTTCTTAAAGAGTAGAGTAACAATTGCAATTTTCTAATCCTCCAGAACCATTTCAGATCTAGTGATTCTTGAAAGATCATTACTAATTCCTCCACAATTTCTTCAGCTATCTTTTTCAGAATCCTGGGGTGGAGTCCATCAGGTCCAGGTGACTTACCTACCTTCAGAATCTTCAGCTTCCCACACACCTTCTCCTAAGTAGTAGTGACTACACTCACTTCTGTCCCAACACTTGAACTTCTGGTATACTGCTAGTGAAGACTGACACAATCAGTTTGTCCCCCATTACTAACCCTCCAGCATAATTTTCCAGCTGCCCAATGTCTACTCTTTCTTCTTTAATGTTATGTATTGCTGAAGAAAACTTTTAATATCCTCTTATATTATTAACTAGCTTACCTGCATATTTCACCTTTTTCTCTTCTCATTGCTTTTTATTTGTTGTTAAATTGCAGATCTCAAAAATCAAGCCATGTAAGTAGTGTTCAACATAAATACATCTATTTTTTTCTAATACAAGGATGGTAATCTGCACAAGCTCCTCATTTTTTTTAATCTGCAGAAGCAACATATAGCAAGTTAGATTAGACACTTTCAATATCCTGTCAGTAATTTGAAAGCTGAGGTTTCCTTTCCCACTTACATGAAATCTGGAATAGAGCAAATAAAAAGTCTATTCCATTGTCACATCACATTTCTTGACCAAAATAATACAAGTTTTATTTCCTCCTGCTTATAAGCACCTTGATTGTCCCATAGAGCACTTCAGATCAGTTTGGAGTTGTAACAACAGTTAAGTTTATAAATGCTCACTGGCCTTTCATTTAAAGTCTCCTTTCTGTAATATTTGTATTTTATTACTCTTCATTGCAAAATGTTGTGTGAATACTAATATTTATCTTTTTAAAAATGTAAATTCTATAACCTGATCAAACCCATGTGCACTTCCTCTAGCAGTCAACTAGTGGGACTTACCACCAGGAAAAGAATCCTTGAGGAAGACAAAGGTAGCTATGGGGATTAAGTTGGTTCCTTGATTTAATGATGTGGTTGGAATTTAACAAATTTCCAAGAACATGTTTTGACCTTGAAAGTGGTTAATATTATCTGAGTATAATTAAATGATAACCGTAGATCATGAATTTAATCAGAAATACTTTAGGATTCATTCAGTTGAAGTTGACCAGTGATCTTAATATCCTATTATGACCCTATTTAGTATTGTCCTCAGATCTGATATTTCTCTAGAAGCATCTGACTTTTATTTTTGCATCAGCTAGGTTTCCCTAGCAACTTTTACCAAGTGTTTTCCTCTGTAAAACTTCTGGACAGATTCCACATAGTCTTCTTAAAAAATATGCTTCCTTTTTTCACTACTGTGAAAAATGTAAATTCCAATTTAAATCCTCAGTCACCACAGCCATTCTCAACAAGTTCAGAACAAATTCCTTAGCCTTCCTTTCATTGAGACAAAATGCAATTTAATAGTGAGGTCACTCAGATGAAAGTTTTCCATTCACATTCACAATGTGCTTCAGAAATAGCAGTACAAAAGGCTATACGTGGTTTGACTTAAGATCTACACAGCAAAATATAGCAATAAAGAATGAAAGGCAGGACAAAAGAAACTTCTATTTTTATAAGTTTAAAGAGCACCAGCTCTGAGATCTGATATGCTGTCAACATTGTATTCAACCAGAAAAGCAGCACTGCATGGTTGACTTAAAGAAAAGAAACTGGATTCTTATAAATTCAGCCAACATCCACATTGAATTTAGATTTTCTTTTTTTTTGGTAAATCTGGATTTATTTGAATGTGTGTAAAGAAATAAAAGGGTAGAAAGACCCTATTAAGATTTGATACTTCATAAGCAACTGAAAACCAAGTAACAAACCCATTAATGTATTCAAGGTTTTATTTGATTGATAATTTTATTAACACAAAATAAAATTTCCAAGCCATAAATCTGGCAGTTCTTATAGATTTCAGAAGTAATCTCATGGGGTTTGTACCCAAATGAAAAAAATATATACAAATAAAGTGAAATCAGTTTAAACACAAATGCTAATAGAATCAACATAATGTACACATAAACATGTGAACAGCCATGAGCTGGATTAGTGTAAAGATAAGCTACAATAATAAGTAAAAGATACCTTTGCTGAAATAAATAACCTGGTTACAATCTCATTCACAAGCACATTAGGTTTACAGGTTCAATGTTGTCTGCGTCCAGACAGAGAATTTTTGTATGGCTGTACATCATAGTATCTGGCTCCCATTGAAAAAGATGAAGTGAGCCCAATTCTTCCGAATACAATCGATGGCACAATGGCATCAGACCTGGCTTTGCTGAGAGCATGAAGAGAACACCCAGCAGTGTAAAGCAATACTAAAAATCTAAAGATTAAATTCTGTTAAGACTAATAAAGAATTTTCTATTTGAATAGATATAAAATTTAAACTGCCTTTTTCTTGCATAATTTTCCTGATTGTGAACACTGAGATTCTTGCTGTTTCATTTCAGTTTTAAGTTAACTTAAGCTATTTTTATGTCAGAAAATTGCAGTTTAAACAAACAGTTCCCTGCTTTATTTTAATCTAAGCTGCATGTTATTGATGGCTTGCTACAACTTTATTTGCATAGCATTTAAAGTCCCTAAGTGAGAAAAAATATTTCAGTGATACCACCAAATTCATTGTGTCATTGTAAAATCTGATATTTCCTCCCTTATATTACTATTCCCATTGGAGTTACTAATTTTTTCTTCCCACAAAAGAGCTGTTATTACACGGCAACATTTTTTGACATTGGAAACTTTTAGAAAGCTCTCAGATATCAAAGTTCTTACTATCTTGAAGTTTTGGTTATTAACTCTTAGTAAGGCAAGAG
The DNA here is from genome assembly GCF_030028105.1 of Mobula birostris. Taxonomy (NCBI): domain Eukaryota; kingdom Metazoa; phylum Chordata; class Chondrichthyes; order Myliobatiformes; family Myliobatidae; genus Mobula; species Mobula birostris. Next base: position 43,144,936 of record NC_092375.1, on the reverse strand, counting down.
AAATATTTGATGTATGTATATAGGCAATATGTACAAGGCTGCAATTAACTAGAATGAGGATTGGTAATACAAGAGATTCAAGGACGAATGAAGTATAGCATTTTTTTTTTTGTTTATGAGGTGATGTAGCAAGGAACCGATAAATCTTTTAGATTTTCTGCCCTAATACAAACATATACCTCAAAAATCCAACTAGGGAAAGAATTTTTTTCTAATTGAGAAAACTAAATCAGGCACCCTGAATCTCCTCAACTGCTGGTGTGTAATTTGGAAAAAAGGCTTCAAGAATCTTGCTAATATTACATAATAACTCAATAGAAAGATATACACCATTTTAAAGGCTTATACAAGGTTTTAGTCAAATTGCACAACTTTTGAGATGTTAGCATCACATTCATGAAGAGTCAAATACCAGTACTCTGATAATAAATCCATTGCTTTGGTTTTTCACCAGGGAGGCAGGGAAAAGCTCACTCAGCAGAAAAGCTAATATTTACCATTAAGCAAAACCACTGAATATTTTGCCAGATTGGTTTCTGAAATATTAGTGGCTCTCCCACGAATGAAATAAGTCATAAGTTCAAAGTGTAAATATATAATTCATCACCAAAGGAGAATTAGCCACTATTAGATTCAAGAAAAAGGTCCCCCAATTTCACTAAAACTACACATCCAAACAAATCCAATTTATGTTTGAAGTTCAAATAATGTATACTAAAAAAAACTAACAGAATTAAGAGTGACACAATGGTACTGCATGTAGTGCCAGAATTTTACAGCCCAGCAACCTAGGGTATAAAGAAACCTCTGGTGGTGTCTGTATGGATTTTGTACACACTCTGTGTCAGACTGGGGATTTCCTTCAAGTGCCCCGCTTTCCCCTCACATCCGAAAGGCTTGATGGTTACTAAATTAATTGCCCACTTTAAATGCTCTTTAGTGCAAGTTGGTAGTAGGTGAATCAGGGTGCTGTGTGAAAAAAAGTTGCAAAGAAATAGTAATAGAATGCTATTGACAGAATTGCTCTGGCATAGATTCGAAGGGCCAAAATATGAAAATATTACAATAAATGTCTGTTTAAGTATTCAACCTACAAAGCAAATCAAGAGGCAGTAAAAAGCGCCAAACTGATGAAGATGCAATGACTTTACAATTGCAACTGTAGTTGTGGTATAAACAAAAAAAATGCAGAGAATAGATTTTGCACTTGAGAAAAAATAGAATAAGACCTAAAATATTCAAGACTATTTTTGAATTTTAATAGTTTTATCAAACCTAAAATATGAAATATGGCACAAGATAACTCCAATTTCATATAAAGTAACATTTGTACCAGCATGACATCTAGAGTGCTATCTGAGTGATAGTATAAAGTAATTCACAATTAATTTTGTGCAGCATTCTCTGTAGGTGGTAACACCCCCCAAAAAGTGGCACTGAAATTTGTGATTATCAGCTAGAACTTGTGTAAACTAACGTCATAGAGATACATAACACAAAAATTAAGCACATTAATTGAGGTAACTGTTGATCATATTTTAATCACAGTTTGGTCAAGAAAAAATATCCAAAGGCAGTCTGAATTCATCTTAAGCTAAGCATATCAGAATTTTTTTTACCCCAAGGCAGGGGAATATAGAAATAGACAGCACAGGCTTAACAGAAGAGGGGGAGAAATTTAAAGGAGAACTTGGTGGTAAGTTTTACCATACAAAGGGTGGTGAGCAGTGAGAAGCCAGAGAAGATTTACAATATTTAAAAGATTTTTGGACTTCAAAGTCCGATGCCCAAACGTGTAATCGCGCAGCAGTCAGCACAACGCTATTACAGGTCGGGGCATCAGAGTTTGGAGTTCAGTCTCCGGTGTCCTCCGTCAGGAGTATCTGTATGTCCTCCCCATGGGATGTGTGGGTTTCCTCCCACAGTCCAAAGAAGTACCAGGTGGGTTAATTGGTCATTGTAAATTGTCCTGTGATTAGGTTAGTATTAAATTGGGGTTGTCAGGAGTTGCTGGGCGGTGCAGCTTGAAGGCTGGAAAGACCTATTCTGTGCTGTATCTCTGAATAAAAGATGTGAAAATAAGTAATTGGGCAGTATGGGTCTGGGCTCTTTGGGCTGGAGGGGGCTGTTGCCATGCTGTATCTCTAAATAAAATACTCTTTGATGGATGCCTTGTGTCATCATTACCTAAAGTGAAAGTAAATTTCCTAAACTTTAATAAATGTCTTTGGAATAAGATAAATTAATTGCAAGACACATGTAAAACTGGTCATCATTAAGAGTAGAATGTGCAGGTTTGCTTTAGTGCACTGAATCTGAATTGCCGGAGAAATGCTGACCTTCATTTAGTAACACAATTTAACAACAAATATTAGCACACATGTACCATTGTTAAAAACAAATCTATTAAAACACATCCCAAATGAACTGTGAAAATATTATAGGCTGTACTCAAAGATAAATGTAGTAATACCAGAAGTGATTGTTACTCTCCAATTTCTGATGTCAGGATCTGGAACAGTTTATATTCCATCACTAAGTATTGTTAGGAGGAAACCTTGACATTATAGTTAATCTTCCCCCATTCCACCTCCAGCAATTTCCTCAATTTTGAATCGAAGTTAATTATAGCCTTAGGCAGTATATTAATAACCAGTTATCCAGGAACTATTAGGATTTGAAATAAATGACCTTAAAATCAATTTTAAATTAAACTAGAAACATACTGTAAAAGCTTGAATCTTAAAAATAAATGTTGCTGTCCCTTTGCAATTTGTGACAAATACAATTATTTGATTGCTGCTCCAAAACATCTTAAAAAATCTGAGGAAATAAAATTTCTTTACTATAAACATATTTCATTCAGAACATTGTTTCTCATTTGCAGTTTTACATAGAAACACATGCTAATTCTTCAGAAGTCTGGAGAGGAAGGGCATGAATACTGGTAAGGTCCATTAACCTGTGAACAAAATATAGAGAAGTGGTTATTGGAATTTCCTTCATGAAACATAGAACAGTAAGTACAGCAAAGGACAGGACAGGCCTTTTGGCCCACATTGTTATGGCAAACTATTTCAATTAGTAATCAAATGCCTAACTAAACTAATCTCTTCTGTCTACACAATGTCCATCTCCTGAACATTTATGTGTTTATTTAGGATTATCTTAAACACTGCTATGCTATTTGGTTCTACCACCACCCTTAGCAGTGCATTCCAGGCACTCACCACTCTACAAAAACTTGCTCTGCACAGTTCCTTTGAACAGCTCCACCTTAAATGCATGCCCTCTAGTATTAGATATTTCAAACCCTGGGGAAAAGATACTTGCTGTCAACTTATCTATGCCTCTCAATCTTATTGTCCAAATACCAGGTGATGTCTCACTCCAGCGCCACAATACACTTGGGCTACCCAGCCCAATATAGAAGAGCAACATTAGCCAGTCCTCCAAGACGGCACATTTGTCCAGAGAAAAGATCTTGGTCAAGGCCTCAGCAAATTCATTTCTCGCTTCTCAATAATATGTGCTATATCTCATAAGCTCCTGGGGACATCCACCTAAATGTTCTTTTTAAGAGACCCAACACAACGTCATTCTTTATCTCAAAATATTCCAACACGTTTGTACTCTCCACACTCATCTCCCTATCCTCCATTCCCTTCAGTTTAGCATTTTTGCCATAGCAGAATACTACGGAACTGCAAACCTGAAATAAAAACAGGAAATGGTAGTCAAAGAGGACAGGTAGCATCTGAAAGTATACTTTTTTCTTAAAAAAAAGCTTTCAAAAGGTAATTGACCTGAAACAATAGCTTCCAGTTCCTTTTACAAATGTTTCCTGATGGGCTGACCATCTCCAGTGTTCTCTGGTTTCCTCTAACATTTAGGTTTTCCTCCACCTGTCAACCCAGTACTTCTTAAAAAGATAAAACAATGCTCTTAAACCTTTCCCCTTTGATGTACCATCACTGTATGTAACCTGCTAAAATACTCATGTTTCATTAGTGCAATGGCTCCTTCTTATTCAGAAAGACTATCATTAATATTCCAGTTACACTACCTGATGAACTGACTACACAAGATTTCCATTGTAACTGGCATTATTTAGTGGTACATCACCAAAGCACAGCAAAATTCAATGCATTAGACACACTTCATTATTTATTCTCTATGGAGGTCAAAGCTGACAGGCTGAAGAGAAGACGTGCTGTTATCACCTACGGTGTTGCATGCATGTAAACTAAAATAGGGACAACCGTTTGACCAGACTATTTCCCTTACCAAAGGTATTAAAATTTCATGTGTCCAAGCAGTTAAATAATTTCACTATCCAAATTTCTCAGGTACCCTGCCATGATCATTTGTCGCTTTACTCTGCTATAAGATGATAAGATGCATGGCAAGGAGCTGGTATAAACCACAACAGGAAGAAGATGAAGGAAGAAGACCCAGCAAGTTACTGTAATTGTAGATACATCACCCTGTTCAGGTTTTCTTATTAGAATTAAAAACTTTTTATTCACTATCTTTAGCCATGTCATTGTGACAAGTGTCTTGCATAGTTCAAAATAAGTCTCTTATTCACTTAGAATGATTAGACTTAAAGATTTAGGAAGTACATAAGATTCCTAATTTGCAGCAAAATACATCCAATTACAAATAAATATTATGAAATTTTAAATAAGAAGTATGACATTTTCCAAGAAGAAATTTTAAACAAAGCAGTAGGATAAGAGATTTATTGTTTTACCCTAGCATCATATTCCAGCACAAAAGGAGGAATGTCGATCTGCTCCGGAGAAATAAGTGTAAACAACTGAGGAAGGGTCTCAACATAATGCACTTTGTCCTTTAATCCCGAAACAGAAAATGTTGTGAACATCCAGGTCATCATCTGGTAAACAGAAACATAATCAAAAATAAACCATGAGCTTGAAAGCTCCAAAATGTATTTTTTACATCTTAATTAGATAAGCAATTAGGTAGTGACATTCTTAATATGCTCTCTTGCTTTAGTCTGGAACTTCAGGCTGAATTGCTACACAATGCATGCAGTTTACTGGTGGAAATGAGTAATTAATTATGTCTCCTTAAAATCTTCTGAAGTAACTTATAAAGTGTACTTGCTGTCGGCAGATCTTGGTGCTTTGCCATTACTTTTATGGCAACACTGATCTCATTTTAGACGAGCTGTATAATACTCATGTCTAGACAACAAATGACTGAAATGCTAGTACAAAGCAAAATATTGCAGAAAACAGAAAAGGTTGGAATCTCACAGCAAGTCAGGCAAGAACAATTTTCTCCTAACAGATGCAAACACTTCAGGCTCATCAACCTGAAATATTAACTTTTTCTTCCATAAAAGATACTGCTTAATCTACTGAGATTTTCCAATGCTGTGTTTTATTTTAGATTAAAATGTTAGCTATGCTAATTGCTTTTGAGTCATTCCAAGTTTTTGGAAGCTTACGTATGCATCATAAAAACAAAAAGACAGGTCAACCACATTTTTCAGAAAAGGAAAAAGGTTGGATTCAATTTCAAAAGTTAAAAATATAACTAGAACAGAAGACTGAGAGAAAGAGAAAAGAGACCAGGGGAAATCAAACTTAAATTTAATTTGCATTCAGAATTTCAACTAAAATATGATAGAAGGAATATTTCTGATTTCTAGTAAGTTTTTAAAGAGCAAAAACATTTAGTAGCTGCAAATAGTCAAAGACTTAAGGTTGCATATATATAATTTAGATTTGGATAAATTAGACAGCTAAGATGAATGGAAGTATATTTTGATTTACACAGACATCAGGTGTGGTGTTCTTTTGTACATTGCATGCTTCTGGAAAGCTATGCTACACTTTTGTAACAATTGATCATCCAGGGTGTAATGAAGTTTTGGAACATCTACGATATGATTGCCCTCCGCATTGGCCACTGTTGCTCTTAAATCTGCCAACTATTTTAGTTAGATAAAATAATCTAATATTAATTAGGTACTTGGGAACAATGTTAAGTAAAAGCATGCATACCAAGAATTATAGACTCTCTGGTTATTGAATATTCTTGTAGATGCTAAAAATCTGCAGATACTACAGCTGTAATGGGTTCAATCATTACAGAACTTTCCAAGTATGAGTTTACTGGTATTACAACATCCCTCAATATGCAGGCGACTGTTATGTGGCAAATAACATCCATGCGACAAATGTTGGGCGATGACGATCTCCAACAAGAGAGTCTAACCACTTAATTTTGATATTTAATGACACTATCATCAATGAGTCCTCCCAAACACTAACTTCCTGGGGTCTCAACCAGACAACTGTCAAATAACCCAAGTATCTTCACTCGTAAACACAAGAGATGCTATAGATGCTGTAAATCTTCAGCAACGCACACAAAATGCTGGAGAAACTCATCAAGTCAGGCAGCACCTATGGAGGGTAGTAAACTTACATCAACTATTTATTGCTCTCCATAGATGATGCTTAACTTGCTGAGTTCTTCCAGCATTTGTGTATGTTACCTTCACTACATGAGCAAGTCAGAGGCTAGTTTCCCGTGGTGAGTGATTCACTTCCTAACACTCCAAATCTTTCCCATCACCTGCAAGGTAGATATCAAGGGCATGATGGAACACTCTCCAATCATCTGGATGAGTGCAACTCTGATAAAAGTCGAGAAATTTAACACCATCCCAGAACAAAGCATCCTGTTGGTTTAGACACATGAGACTCTGCAGATGCTGTAAATCTTGAGCAAAACACACAAAATGCTTTAGAATATCAACAAGTCAGGCAGCATCTACAGAGTGGGAATGAGTATTGACCACTTAGGCCAAAACCCTTTATCGGGATTGGAAAGGAAGCCAAAATAAGGTGGGGGAGGGGAAAGGATTACAGGCTAGCAGATGATAGGTGGAAGAGGTAAAGGACTGAAGAAGAATCTAATAGGAGAGGACAGTGGACCATGGAATAAAGGGAAGGAGGGCAGTGATGGGCAAGTGAGGAGAAGGTGAGAGGGTAACCAGACTGGTGAATAAAAAAGGAGAGAAGGGGAAGGTGGAAGCAATTACTGGAAGTTGGTGTAATCAATGTTCATACCATCAGGATTGAGATGGAATATGATGTGTGACAAGCATGGCCTCCTTTACTGCCACGATGAGGTCAAATAGAAGTTGGAGGAACTGCAAAAAGCAGCAGCTTCCAGTGGCTACTCATTTCAATTCGACTTCCCATTCTGGCATCTCCGTGCATGTCTACTGTCACAACAAGGTAAGCTCACGTTGGAGGAGCAATACCTCAGATTACGTGTGGTTAGCCTCCAACCTGACGGTGTGAACCTCAATTTCACTAACCTGGTAATTACTCAATCTCCCGCCGCCGCCCCCCCTCGGTTTCCATTCTGGTTACGCTCTCATCCTTCTCTGCTTACCTGCCCATCACCCCCCCCTTTAGTTCCCCTCTTTCCCTTTACTCTATGGTCCACCGTCTCCCCTTCTTCTGCAGCTCTTTACCTCTAACACCTATCCCCATTTAGCTTCTTACTTCATCCAGCCTCACCCACCTTCCTCTTCATCTGGTCTCACCCATTACCTGCCAGTTCATACACCTCCCCGTCCCCCCACCTTCTTATTTTGGCTCCTGCTCCTTTTCTTTCCAGTCCTGATGGGTCTTGGCCCAAAATGTTAACAATTTATTCTCCTCTCCAGATGCTGCCTGACTTGCTGAGCTCCTCCAGCATTTTTTGTGTTACTCTACCAGAAGTAAGCAGTCTCCTCAACAATGTGGCATTACTATTCTACAAAATGCACGACACAACGACAAATAACAGCACCTTCCAAAAAAACAACCTCCACCACCTGTAAGGCGTGGGCAACAGGCACATCAGAGCAGCATATACTGTGGATACCCCTCCATGTCATATATCATCTCGACTTGGAATTCCATTACCGCTGAGTAATTCCTGGAACTTCCCACCCAGCATTATCTTGGGAGCTCCTTCACCATCTATATTGGTTCAATGTGGTGGCTCATGGCCATCTTTTATCATGCAGATTGAGAAGAACAAAAATGCTATCAGTAACATCACATCCAAAAAAAATGGCATTCAATAGCTAAGAATGCAATTTGAGGCACTTGCTGTTTATGTATTGTCCGTAGTACCACCGATGCGGCAGAGAGGGCCTCAAGATGGCTGTGGCTCAAAAGAGGGGAGCCATGGAGTCATAAGTAGCTAGCCATCTGGACACAAGCTGCGGTCTGATCAGTCCCAGCTGGGTCACCTGGAGGAGGTTGTATGATGTTGAAAGACCTGAAACACCCGATGATTCCAGGAACATCACTGAAGATATGTCCAGAAGCATCAATAGATGTATGTACACAGCAGTATACAAAATTTATGTTTTGCTAAAATGAATTCAATGCATAATACTTTGTTCCTGCTCATTGTGCAACTTTGCTTTGAATGCTACCAGCAGTATGCTGATCACTAATGCTGTAAATTATATCACATAAAAGTCATACCTTTGACCGAAATGTTGGATGTACAAAGTAAAACGCCTTCATATTTCTTTTGTATCTGAAGTAAGCAAACAAAAAGTAAAAAATTTTAAGAAATTTTTACCATTATCATGTCACCTTTTTCCTAAGCAATTGGAGGCAAAAAATGATACCACAATTAAGTCCTTATTATCTACCAGCACACCATCTAAGGATCCAAGTACACACAACACTGGGTTCATGAATGAGAGGTTAAAATATGAGCAGATTTGTGGCCGGAGCTGTGGTCCAGTGGATCTGCTGGGTGTGTGGTCAGGCATGGGATAGTGATGAAGAACACTAGGAGGTCAGGAATGTGAGGAGATTTATGAACAAGCTGAAACTGAAACCAGTAAGCTAAAACTTATGTTTTAAATTACAAACGATTGAACACTACACTTGCGGCTTTAGTGTAGTGTCATTCTCATCAGCCTTCTTAAACACTTCTTTTTATTATCCATGGGAAATCAATGTCCTCTTGCTTGGTGATTAACCAGGACTTAAGTGAGACTGAAACAAAATTATTGCGACATCTTGTCAACTTTGGTTTGCATCCTGTCATCTCTCGCTGCAACTTAACTCATTTGCTTTCTCACTATTCCATTTCTGATGAATAGCCACCGATCTGAAACTTGACTCTGTTTCTCTCCCCAAATGATGTTGCCCAACCATAGTTCTTCTAGCAATTACCTTTTGTTTTGTATTTCCACCATCCACAGTTTTGAGTTCTAAGTGTAACTTTATTTTGTGCTATGGACACTTATGGCTTCCGAATGATGATAACAATAGCTATTCAACTTTTAAATTTTCAATAGAAATCAGAAATGGGAATAGCAGATTCACAGGTGCCATGACACACTGAGCAAGATTTCTGTCTAAGCTGAACTCATTTTCCTGTGTTTGGTCCATATTTCTCTAAAGATTAGAATCTAAACTTTTAAGACATAATGGGGAGAAAATTGGAACAGACACATGGCTGCCAATCAAAGCTCTGGGCCATTGATCCAGAGACAAGATCAAATGTCACAAAGTAATTACATAAATCTGGAATGTTTAGAACAGCTGGTCTCAGTAAGTCATGAAAATTCCAGAAAACATAAAATAAGGTAAACCAATGTTCTTCAGATGAGAGAAAGCAACCTTTCTTACTTGGTGTGGCCTGTATTTGACTTCAGACCCAGCAATGTCATCAACTGGAAACTCTCTCCTTAGTTGAGAACATTAGATAATGATACCTGCATTACTGACAATTCTTAATTCCCATCTGAACAAAAATTGGTGCAACACTTATGTAAATTAAGTAAATCTGCAAAATCGGCAAGACTTACTTTACATCAACTATGTCGTATAACTTCTTGAGGAATTCTGAGTCAGGATGATTGTGGTCGCTGGTTAGAGTATGAAAGTACACCATGACAAACTCCCTTACAGCAATGTGGTCCATAATGTGAATAAAATACAGCAGAGCCTAAAGAAAATAAACAGTATTATAAACCATGGTCTATGTTTCAACTGCACTCTCATTATGTGTTGCTCTTTGGAAACAATATACACCAGTCCCTTTTTGTCCAATCCTTGTAGCCAATTTGAAAATGTAATCAGTGGTAAATGAAAAGACATGGAAGTGAAGTGCTTGAATTGAGCAGTAATATAGCAAATGGTGAAGAATAATTAAGCAACATATCTGGTAAAATGGAGTCATACTTATAATTTGATACATGACCATGACTGATTTCAGACATTCAACCTGGAAGCTGGTAGGTAAAGCACAGTTTTAAGTGTAATGTTGTAGCATGTATTGTTGAGTATTTAATAGTTGAGTGTGTGTGTGTAGTTTGATTAAGCATTCTTGTTCATTGAAATAATTCATTGCAGGTCATCACGCTACCATATTATACGTGTGCACCTTGCTTAAAGTAAACACAATGTTAGACTTGCATTCCCAGCTCCGTCTTTTTCTTGCAATTAATTTAATATTTTGAAGTTACAAAACATAACAGTGGTGATGAGTTATTTTTAAAAACAAACCCAAGACAGCTACCAACCTGTTGAAGTGCAGTGAAGCAATCAAGTTTTAAAAAAAGGCACAGCAAGGAACGGTCGATTAAAAAAAACAATGCAGCATGTGCAGAGACAATCAAGTTAAAAAAAAAAAGACCAGAAAACGTAAAAAATTCATGGGTTCATAAACAGTGAGGGCCAGGTGATAAAAATCATAAAAAAAAGCAGAAATGGCTAGCTACATTGGGAAGACTGACACTTTCAATTGTTCAACAGGTAACTGGCTCATGTATACTGAGCTAATTGAACATTGAACAGTATCTTGAAGTAAATGGAATAGCAAATGAGAAGTACCAATTTTGCCGAGTGCTTTAAGTTTAAAGGCATACAGTTTGCTACAAAATTTGACTGCTCCAAACAAACCAGCTGAAATGAGCTTTGCAGATATTGTGAAAGTGATACAGGAACATTTGGAACCAAAACCACTGTTGATTGCAGAACGCTTTAGGTTCATAAGTGGGATCAAAAAGGGGAGTCAATTTCAGCATACTGAATTGAAGAGACTATCTTGAGCATTGTCAGTTTGGTAACAGGCTTAATAATTCACTGAGCAAACATTTAGTTTGTGCAGTCTTACAAGAAAGCATTCAGAAATGCTAACCAAAGCACAGATTACATTTAAAAGAGCAGTTGAAACTGTTACATCAATGGAAACCGCAGACAGAAACAATTGGGTTGCAGTCAGGAATGAAAGTGAGTATGAACAAAATTGCAATGTCTAAACAGAAACAGGCCTAGCTGAACAAATTGCGTTACCATTGTGGCAGGGACTCACATATGCCAGATCAATTCAGGTTTAAAGGTGAAACGTGCAGAAAATCCAACAAAGTAAGACACATACAAAGAGCATGTCAAGCAGTCAAAAATAAATGGACTGTACAGGGAAGAGAAAAAGATAAAAAGTTGCAGTATCAAAAAGCACTAAACTGCATCTTGTTGATAAAGAATCTGATAATGAGGAGTGACGCAGGCTTGAGTAGCCTTGAGATTTACAATTTGAAAACTAACAATAGAGAAGCAATATGGCTTATACCAGAAGTGAATGGCAAATTAATTAAAATGAAATTGGACGTGGCCTGGCTGTATCAGTCATTCCACAAAATGAGTTTGAATGGCATTTCAAAGATATTAAACTGAAGCCTGCAAATATCCAACTAAGAACTTATACTGGAGAAAAGGTAACTCCTGTGGGAAGGACATTCGTGACAGTGAAATACAACAACCAGCAAGCCACATTGAGCTTGTGCATGGTATAAACAGGAGGACCAACATTGTGGAGATGTCAGTGGCTGAGACAGCTGCAACTTGATTGGAGATCCATCCACCAGCTGCATGCCAGATCTCCTGCAACTGAATCCAAATTAAGAAAGGTATTGGACTATGCCTCAAGTGAATAAGTGTCCAGCAGAGGGTAAACGGATGTTGGTGCCAACCTCTGTGCCTCTAGCTGGAAAGCATGTTAGACCATGCTGCTCAGAGGAATTGTGACACTGACGAAAGCAATGGTTGGACTACAACAGTTTTTGTAGGCAACATATCTGAGAAAGATTTTAAATGTTAATCAAACAGTTGCTTGCGAAATATAGCTTGGTTTTAAGTTGAAAGAGAGTTCAAGGAACTTCAGGAAAGTTGCAAGCATTCGACTTTTGTGAGTACAACCAACCAGAATCTACTGTGTACATTAAAGTTATTGCAGGAACTTCAAGTGGGAGACAAAAAGCTGCTTGTAAAAGTAGATGCAAAGACCAAAGCCCAGCTGGATGAATGGAAGGCCAAAAACAAAGGAGTCAATGGAGATACAGAAACAGAGAAGTCGGCAAATGATGTTGTAGATGAAGAAACCAAGAGGAGAGATCAGATGATAAAAGGAGCAATAGGAGAATACTCCAGTGAACTAAATGCATCTTCCCAAGATCAAGATACACATCCTAGAAAGAAGAAACAGATCCAGAGAGAAAGGCCGAGAGAAGAAGAAAGGTTGTGTAGAGCTTCACAATCACTTACTGCAGTCTCAGGATCAACTCCTACAACCACCACAGAGGACGCCCAGAACCTGAGGTTGTTTCACAACCACAAGTCTCACCTGCCAAGCAGTGTGATCCCTTTGTCAGGAAAGACATTATCCCAAAGAAGAAAGAAAAACTCTACAGCGATTAAATCTTCCAGTCTGAATGGGACAATTTAAAATTTACTATGCTGTGGATGCCTGTATAGTAGTTGTATTATATAGTGTATTGTGCATATTGCTGACATGTGTTCTATATTGAGTTGGAGTTTATAGGTAAGCAGGGAGGAGTGTTGTGTATTTAATATTTCGGTAATATTTGAGTAATACTGTACACTACCAAAAGATACGTGTACACCACCACAAGATATGTGTACACCTCACGAAGTAAACACAAAGTTAGACTCGCATTTCTGTTCCGTCTTTTTCTTGCAATTAATTTAATGTTTTGAAGTTACAAATAGAGATCCTTGGAATGAGAAATTGCCAAAAGTTACAATGAGAATAATATCTTGAAGATTTGTACCTCTATATTTTCTGAATTTATTTAAGTTTCAATGGGTTGCTTTTTCTGTTAAATATCTTTTTTTTTGTGTTGAAGAAACAGCATTTTTAGAAATGACACACGCTTTGGAAAATGAAGATGACCCTCTGCATACTTCCAGTTAATGTTTCATAACACTTTCTAAATGTCGAACTGCATCAACAAGACTATCTAACAATTTTCTCAAGACTAGAAATAATTAATAATGGTATGCAATAAACATGGCTTTTTTCACCCTTGGGTAGGTGGGGATCAAGAGAAAAAAGTCAATAAAATTTTAACTTCACTAACATGTAAGACAGATGCAAACAAAGCGGAAACACTTTGTAACTCCATATACGTTTCTAATATAGCATCATAGAACCATAACGGTAGAGGAAGCTACTATTCTGCCCATCAAGTCTACATTGATTCTTTCTACACTATTCCAATCATTCCCTTAATTTCCCCCTGCAAATTATTTTCCTTTCAATATCTATGCAATTCTTTTTGAAAACTCAAATTGATTCCCTATAATCAATACTGTTAGGAATCTCCCGCAAATGAGGTTTAAATTAAGACCATAAGACATAGAGCAAAATTAAGCCATTTGACCCATCATGTCTGCTCCACCATTCCATCATGGCTGATTTATATTCCCTCTCAACCCCATATTCCTGCCTTCTCCCCATAACCTTTGATGCCCTTACTAATCAATCACCTATCAAGCTTTAAATATGCCTATGAAAATAGATTCCATAGATTCACCCACCACCCTCTGGCTAAAGAAGTTTACTTGATATTAAATTTAATCTGAACATAGTTTAGTAATTATGGGGATACACTGTCTTTAATCTTCAACCCTAACTGCATTCCTCCTCATCTCTGTTCTAAAGAAACTTACTTCTATTTTGAGGCTATGCCCTCTGGATCTAGACTCTCCGCTAGTGGAAACATCCTCTCCATGTCCACTCTATCCAGGCTTTTCAATATTCGGTAGGTTTCAATGAGATTCCGCCCCCCCCCCCCCCCCATTTGTCTAAACTCCAGCAAGTACAGGCCCAGAGTCAAAAACTGTTCATCATATGTTAACCTATTCATTCCCGGAATCATTTTTGCAAAACCTTCTCTGGACCCTCTTCAACACCTGTATATCCTTCATTAGATATGGGGCCAAGACAGCTCACAAATGTGGTCTGATCAATGCCTTATAAAACCTCAATATTACATCCTTGCTTTTATTACCATTGACTAAAGCCTTCCCTTACACAGTAAACATATACACAGCTTTCTACATGCTAATTTATAGCATTAGTATTTACGAAAGCACTGTTTCGAATTGAATTAACAAAACTTTTAAATCTTTGAAACCATTTTTTGCAGAGGTATTAACAAGAGCTTCACATTTATTGATGGAGAAAGATATGTAACTGTGTTGAAACAGCAGCAAAGCAAGACAATTGTTTTTTATTTTAAAAGATTACAGATGTAGTAATAGCTTTTCAATGAATCTTACCTTATCAGGGTCTATTAGTGTTACAGGAATATTTCTTCCTACTATCACCACAACAATATGGCCACTTTTATCATATCCTGCAACAAATTAAAAAGATAACTATTATGTTAAGTGGGAAGCAGGTGCTTAGAGGAAATATTTACCTACAGAACAATACTTAAATACAATTTAAAATTTTACAAATGTGAAGTAATAGCAATTGCTCTTTAGAAGGCTCAACAATGCCTGAGGAAAATCACTAATAACTTGGGTGGAAAAACTACTCCTCAAAGCACCTTTACTTAGTCAATATGTGTTGTTTCATTTTGTAACCTCTACTTTGCGTATTTCCAGCAATATTGAAATATAAAAGCGCCATAAAAAGTGTGATTGCTTATAATCCTTCCAAAAAGTCACTGGATTGTTTTTAATACAAAAGACGTATCAGCACATTAAAAGACCAAGTTACATTGTTATACTTCATATTCCCAACTACCGTAACATCATAAAACTTGGGCAGAAGATGAACCACACAACCAAGTTCATATTGCTCCATTTTCCCAGAACACAGAACAGCAGAGGCATGAATGGTAGAAGGGGTTGTCAGCTGGAGTTTGAGCACCTGAAACAACTTAGTGAAACCTGCTGAAAAATGCACTTGGGTTAACAACTGAAATACAACAAGATTTGGACTTAGCTGCCCAAGCCAAATCTACATCACCTAATCTTCATGCCTGCACAGAAACAAATAATTCTTGGCTAAGCATTTAAAGCATCCAAGGATTGGGAAACTCATTTTCAACTTCATAAGAGTTGGAAGAAAGTGAAAATCTGGAAACAATTACAAAAATACATAAAGATGCTGATTTTCTATAGTCTCAATAGAAAACTCGTTTTAGGTGCATTTGGATCATATTATTAAGGACTGCAAATAAAGAAAAAATAATTGACCACTTTGAAGAAGAAAATTTTGTGTTTTTGGCTACAAAGATTAGTGCTCCATTGAAAAAATACTGAACTAAGGATGACAAAGCCCAGAGGACAACTTATGGTGGCCTTATGGCTTTTAGCAAAGATTTATACTTTATTCTTTGCTATCTTTTCTACTTCAATTGCATCAAAATAGCATTCATCTAAGCTCCTGATCTAATTTCCTGCTGTAATTGAAAGCAGCAAGAGATCACAAATATAAACATAAATGGTAAATCACTAAGCCAAATATCCCAAGTACAGACAGCATAGACCCTTGAACATTTGAATCATAGATCAGCTGGAAAGAACCAGCTTGATCTACATTATAGCTTTTTCTTGCTTGAAGTCAAAAAGTCACTCACCTGTCTGGTATAAAGCTTTTAATGAAGCAACATCGGAGAGATCAGCTGCTCTTGCTCTACACAGCCAACGGTTATAGCTAAGGGAGAATAAAGAACTGTGAGTGAATAGTATTTAGCAAGCATGAAAAGAAGGTGAATACATACAGGTGAAATTAGTCTTTCATTGCCAGTTCTAACTACATGTAAAAACAATGACCAGCGGTTGCCACCACACATTCAATTTCTCTGAAATGAAGCAAAAAAGCCACTCTTCTCACATGCAGTTAAAATTGAAGATTAAAGACAATGCATCCCCATAATTACTAAACAATGTTCAAAGTAAATTTCTTATCAAAGTATGTATATGTCACCATATACTACCTTGCGATTCATTTTCTTGCAGACATTCACAGTACAACAAAGTACAATGGAATCAATGAAAAACTACACACACAGACTGGCAAACAACAAATGTGCAATGGTAGCATAGTGGTTAACGCGACACTATTACAGCTTTGGGCAGGGTTCAAATTTCAATCTCGGCATCCTCTGTAAAGAGTTTGTATATCCTTCCCTTGGAATGTGTGTGCTTCCTCCGGGTGCTCTGATTTCCTCCCACAGTCCAAAGATGTATCGATTAGTAGGTTAATTGGTCATTGTAAATTATCTTGTAATTAGGCTATAGTTAAATCAGGGGGTTTTGGCAATGGGGCTCAATAGGCAAAAGAGCCAATTCCATACTGTATCTCTAAATAAATAATAACTAAAAAGACAAACTGGGCAAATACAAATGTAACAGGCTGTAAGGTTTCACTGATAATGTAATGGTTTCTCTGTAGCGGCAATGTTTGGGTTATGACTAGAGATAACGGTGTTTGGAATGCTGTTGTTCTTTCTTGTGAGTCTGGAAGAGAGATTTTTGCCGTCTTTGGTCGGCGAGAGGAGAAGAAGGAAGACGCATGTGGAGAGTGCTGGAAGACCACCGGATGGAGTGGACCGAGAGCGAGGGTCCGAAGGTCGGCGACACTCGGAGGTTGATGGCTGATGAATGGCCGTATTTGTGAGCTCCAACGTGCACTTTTGACTTTTCTCTTAAAATGGGCCCCTTTTCTTTTTATTTTCTTTACTAACCCTATATTTGGATTAAGATTTATAAAGTTCAATCAGTTAATTGCATATGGTGTACTGTCAGATATTTTGTGGTGTGGATTTGTAACCGTGCAACACCTCACGCAGCATCCACACAAACAAGATTTCTCAGTTTGGCGGGGCCAGAAGCTGTCTTCCCCTAGATGAACATGTGCTGGCTGAGCCTGAGGGACACAATTGTGGGGGCTTGTCCAGGATTATTCGTACGACTGTTATTTGTCAGCAAAGCTGGAGTTCTCGGAGGCCGATGTGGGAGTGTCTGAGGTCCTTGATACCTTAGTGCTGATTTGTCCGGACCCGGTTGAGAAGGGCGGTGTTTCAATTCTGTTGGGAACCAACACCCCTCTTGTGAGGAGACTCATGGGGGCCTGCAAGGAGAAGGCTGGCAAGAGATTTCTGGGGACATTGTCCGTGCACTCGGTGTTCCGTGCTGCTTTTGAAGAAGTGTGTGGCTGCATTGGGTCAGATACCGAATTTAAACGAGGGACTGTGCGGTTCACCCAGTCGAAGCCACTGGTGGTCCAGCCCGGGGAAGTAGCAAGAGTGATGGGGGCCCCCAAATTTCCTGGAGTGCCCAAAGGCGAGGCCCTCTTAGTGGATGCTCCAGAAGACCTCGAGGAGGAGTCGGGATTTCCTGCTGGGGTACTGGTGAGGCCCAAGCTGCAGAAGCCCTCGGTTGTACAGGCGAGCAGGATTGCAGTGATTGTCACGAACACTACGAAGAGGGAGCTCACCTTCAAGTGGGAGATGCCCCTTGCGCACCTGTTCCTGGTGACAGTAATGTCCACTGTCCCTGTGAAACAAGCCGGGGAGAAACTATTGGAAGCGGGGGGGGGGGGGGGGAGGTTTTGCAGCGGAGTCATTCAACTTCGGGGACTCGCTGGTGCCTGCGGTGTGGAGGTTGGTAGGGAATATGTTGAAGCTGTAAGGTGTCTTTTCCACTGATGAGTTTGATGTGGGTTGTTCCAAGAGCACTCATCATGCTATCCAGGTGACCGAGGACACCCCGTTTAGAGAGAGGTCGCGGCAACTGGCCCCTGCAGACGTGGAGGACGTGCAGCAGCATTTGTGTAAGTTGAAGGAAGCTGGGATCATCACTGAGTCCCAAAGTCCCTTTGCGTCCCCAATAGTAGTGGCCCAGAAGAAGAATGGAAAGATACGGATGTGTGTGGACTATAGGACTCTGAACAGGTGTACCGTCCCTGACCAGTACACGGTCCCGAGGATCAAAGACGCACTGGCCTGTCTGGGTGGTGCAAAGTGGTTCAGTGTACTGGATTTGAGAAGCGGATATTACCAGTTCCCCATGAATGAGGCTGACAAAGAGAAGATGGCCTTTATTTACCCCTGGGATTCTTCCAGTTCGAAAGGATGCCCCAGGGCATCTCAGGAGCTCCTGAAACCTTCCAGCGAGTCATGGAGAGGACGGTGGGGGATATGAACTTACTTGAGGTATTGGTGTATCTGGGTGCTCATAGTATTTGGATCCACCTTGGAAGAACATGAAGCGAGGCTGCTGAAGGTGCTGGGCCGCCTGAAAGCTGAAGGGTCAAAACTTTCCCTGGACAAGTGCTAGTTCTGCAAGATGTCTGTTAGCTATGTTGGGCACACAGTCTCATGGATGGAGCAGCTACAGATCCAGCTAAGAGATGGTTTCCACTTGGCCAAGACCCCAGACTGTGAGCACTCTGCTCTCATTCATTGGGTTCTGTGGTTACTATTGGAGGCTCCTGAAAGGCTACATGAAAGTGAGTCACCTGTTGAATCAGCTTCTGTGCGGTTACCCTCCCTTGGGGAAGAAAGGAAGGGGGAAAAGGGTCAGGAGGGTAGAGAGCATCTTAACCCGTCAGAGCCCTTTGGACCGAGGTGGGATGTAAACTGTAAAGAGGCCTTTCAGTCGTTGAAGGAGCTGCTGACCCAAGCGCCAGTGCTGGCTTTTGTAGACCCCCCGATTGCCGTACGTACTGCACACGGATGCCAGCCAGGAGGGCTGGGGGCATCCTGTATCAGGATCAGGGCACCGGGTTGAGACCCGTTGCGTTTGTCAGTCGGAGTCTGTCGCCCTCCGAGAAAAACTACCCCACGCACAAGTTGGAATTTCTGGCGTTAAAATGGGCGGTGGTGGTTAAGCTGAGCGACTACCTCTACGGGGCCAAGTTTGAGGTGAGGACAGACAACAATCCTTTCACTTGTATCCTGACCTCGGCGAAACTGGATGCCACAAGCCATCGGTGGTTGGCGGCGTTGTCTGCCTATGATTTCAGCCTGAAGTACCGGCCAGGAAGCTGGAACATTGATGTGGACATGAGGGACTGGACAGGGACGAGGAGTGGGAGAGCGTTCCTGCCCTGGGGGTGAATGCCATGTGTCAGTTTGCCATCATCGTGAAGACAGAGGAAAAGGAGGGGCAGGATCGAGTGGTGGACCAATTGGGGGCTTCTGATGACGCCATCCTCCAAGTGTATTGTAACGTGTCTGCTCTGAAGACCAATCAGCTGCCAGAATTGAGTTCAGGGGAAGTGACAGCTGCTCAGCGAGATGATCCAGGCATTGGTACCATTTGGGTGGCGGTCAAAAAGGGAGATAGGGCTCAGGCGGAGAAGACGAAACGTGCGTCACTACCTCCATTACTGCGAGAATGGCCTTGGTTGGAGTTGAAGAACCAGATTTTATACTGGGTCACGTCACCCCCAGACCAACTCCGGCGTTGCCAGCTGGTTCTGCCAGAGAAGTATCGGAGGATTGTGTTGAAGTCACTTCATGATGATTCTGGACATTTGGGGTTGGAAAAGACCTATGGATTGCTCAGAGACCGTTTCTACTGGCCCCGAATGAAGTCGGAGATTGAAGAATACTGCAACTCGTGCATTTGATGCATACGACGGAAGACACTGCCTACGCGGGCAGCACACTTGTCCCACCTGCAGAGTACGGGGCCTCTGGACCTGGTGTGTATGGATTTCCTGGCAATAGAACCCGATGCCAGCAACACAGTGAATGTCTTAGTCATCACGGACCACTACACCAGATATGCATAGTGATCAGGCACGGGATTTCGAGAGCAGACTCATCCGTGAGTAACTGGGCATGTTTGGACCACGCCCTATCACCCGCAGGGTGATCCCCAGCCAGAGAGGTTTAATCAGACCTTGCTAGACATGCTTGGAACCCTGGAGATCAGCAAGAAGAGCAAGTGGAGTCAACATATTGGGCATCTGGTTCACAGTTACAACTGTACATGAAATGAAGCTACTGGGTACTCACCATATAATCTGCTGTTTGGGCATGAGGCGAGGTTGCCCATTGACCTTTGTTTTGGGACTGATGAGGGTGACTTGCCACCAAAGACTTATCTGAAGTATGTGTCTGACATGAGAAGAGAGCTGAAAAGGGCTTATGAATTAGCTGGGGTTGCGGCTGCCAAGCAGAATCAAGGGAATAAGAGGAGATATGATCAAAAGGTGAGGTTCTCCTAACTCCAGCCAGGAGACAGAATCCTCATAAGAAATTTGTGGCTACCTGGAAAGCATAAGTTGGCTGACCGCTGGGGAGCTACGTATGGTGGAAAGTCAGATGCCAAACCTACCAGTTTTCCGGGTGAAACCAGAGGATGGGAATGGGCCTGTCAAGATTCTCCATCGGAACCACCTGCTGCCCCGGTACAAGAGGTGCAGGTGGACCCAGAGCCCGACTTGGAGCCTACACCTAGTAGGAGGACTCTGTGGAAATGTGGAGCGACTGTGGGGCCCACAGCCGACGAGGTTAGGCTGGCCTCCACCCCTGAGAGGGATACTGATTCAGACGATGAGGACCTGGATGTGTGGTATATGTCGCCTTTCGCTAACTCCCCATTGATTGAGGAAGAGGCCCCCGGCCCTTCTCCCATTGAGACAGGTGAAGTGAAGTGGGGGGAGGAAGTGTGGGCAGCCTGGGTTGCAGCAGGACTCTGCAGGGGAGGAAGCGGGGTTTGATCACGGGACAGAGGGCTCCAAGTTGCAGGTGGGCACCAGTGATAGATCGGGGGAGCCCTCGCCCGTAGACCGGAAGTATCCCCAGCAGTGTCGGAACCTGAAGTTGGATGATGGGGTGTGAGGTCTCAGAGAATTAGGAAACCACCAGATAGGCTGGCCTACGTACCACCAGGGGAATAGAGTGTGACCTCTACTGTGTTGGGGAGCTATGTCACTGCCTGTTACACCTGGATTGGACTTTGTGTTTTGCAGGAAGGGTTGGCGAATTATCTCAACGTCATGAGGACATGACTAAATTTGGTGGGGGGAGAGTGTAACATGCTGTAAGGTTTCACTGATAATGTAATGGTTTCTCTGTAGCAGCAATGTTTGGTTTATCACTAGAGATAACAGGGTTTGGAATGCTGCTGTTCTTTCTTGTGAGTCTGGAAGAGAGATTTTCGCAGTCTTTGGTCGGGGAGAGGAGAAGAAGGAAGACGCGTGTGGAGAGAGCTGGAAGACCACCGGACAGACTGGACCAGAAGCGAGGGTCCACAGGTCGGCGACACTTGGAGGAGGTCGATGGTTGACGAGTGGCCAAACTTGTGAGCTCCAATGTGCACTTTTGACTTTTTCTTAAAATGGGCACTTTTTCTTTTTTTCTTAACTAACCCTCTATTCAGATTAAGATTTATAAAGTTCAATCAGTTAATTGCATATGGCGTACTGTCAGATATTTTGCGGTGCGGATTTGTAATCAGGCAACACTTCACGCAGCATCCACACAAACGAGATTTCTCAGTTTGGTGGGGCCAGAAGTTGTCTTCCCCTAGACAAACACATGCTGGCCGAGCCTGAGGGTCACACAAAAAAACATTTAATAAATAAACAAACAAATAAATAACAAATGATATTGAGAACATGTGTTGTAGAGTCTTGAAAGTGAGTCATAGGTTATGGAATCAGTTCAGTGTTGAGGTAAGTGAAGTTATTCATTCTAGATCAAGACCCTGATGGCTGAAGGGTAATAACTGTTCCTGAACCTGGTGGTTTGCGACATAAGGCTCTTCGACCTACTTCCTGATGGCAGCAACAAGAAGAGAGCATAGCCTGGATGCTGGGGGTCCTTGATGATGGATGCTGCTTTCCTGTGGCTCACTGTAGATGGTGGTGGGGAGGGGAACTTTTCTGTAATGGACTGGGCTGCACCTTCTACATTTTGTGGCCTTTGGGTTTTCGGGCACTGGTATTTCCACACCATTCCTTGTTACAACCAGTCAGTTTACTCTTTACTGTGCATCTATAAAAGTTCTCAAAGTTTGCAATGACATGCTGAATCTGCAAAAACGTCAAGGAGTGTAGAGGAGTTGTCATGCCTTCCTTGTAATGGTAATTACATGCTCTGAAATGATAACACCAAGGAATTTAAAGCTCTCGACCCTCTGCACCTCTGAACCTCTAATGAGGACTGGCTCATGGATCTCCAGCTTGTTCCTCCTGCAGTCAATCATCAGCATCTTTGGTTTTGCTGACACTGAGCGAGAGGTGGTTGTAGCACTATTCAACCAGATTTTCAATCTCCCTCCCGTGCCAATTCGTCACTTCCCATGATTCAAGCCAACAAAAGTGGTGTCATCAGCAAACTTAAATATGGCATTGGAGCAGTACTTAGCCTCACAGTCATTAAGTATAAAGCGAGTAAAGCAGAGGGCTAAACACACAGCTTTGCAGTGCACCTGTGCCAATCTGAATTGACTGGGGTCTGCAAATGAGGAAACTGAGAATCTAGTTGCACAAGGAGGTATCAAGACTTAGGTCTTGGAGCTTATTTGATTAGTTTCGAAGGGATGATAGCGTTGAATGCTGAGCCATAGTCAATGAAGAGCACCCTGATGTATGCATCTTCACTGTTCAAATTTTCCAGGGCTGAGTGACGAGCTAATGAAATAGCATCTGCTATTGACCTATAGTGACAAACTGGAGTGGATCCAAGTCACTCCTCAGGCAGGAGTTGGTAAGTTTCATGACTAACCTCTTAAAGTACTTGATCACAGTGGATGCAAGTGCTACTAGATGATAGTCATTGAGGTAGGTTATCACATTCTTTTTGGGCACCGGTACCATTGAAGCCTGCTTGAAGCAGGTGGGTATCTCAGACTGCCGAAGTGAGAGGTACAAAATGTCAGTAAACTCCAGAAATTTGATTAAGATTGTAACATGGATCTCAGAATTTTGGGAAGCTGTAGAGTGCAGTATAAACAAAGTATCAGATGCGTTGGACAATTATAATATGCCAATGATGAGTAACACGCACAAAATTCTGGAGAAACTCAGCAGGTTAGGCAGTATCAATAGAAAAGAGTAAACAGTTGACGTTTTGGGCTGAAACCCTTCTTCAGGAGGAAAATGGCATCATTAAGACACATATATTAAGAAAAAAATGCGGTGGCTTAGGCATATGTTGTTTCAACTTTTCAATTTCCTATGTGGTACTCTAAATCTCAGCACAGGAACTGACCGGCTTGACTTTTCTCCACAACATAAAAGGTATCCAACCAGAGGGGGTGGAGAGAAAACAGAAGCAGCCACTGGAAAATGACATAGGAAAACATAGAAACATACAAAACCTACAGCACAATACAGGCCCTTTGGCCCACAATGCTGTGCCAAACATGTCCCTACCTTAGAACTACCTAGGCTTCACCCATAGCCCTCTAGTTTTCTAAGCTCCATATAGCCATCCAGGAGTCTCTTAAAAGACCCTATCGTTTCCGCCTCCACCACTGCCGCCAGCAGCACATTCCACACACTCACCACTCTCTGCGTAAAAAACTTACACCTGAGATCTCCTCTGTACCTTCTTCCAAGCACCTTAAAACTATGCCCTCTCATAGTAGCCATTTCAGCCCTGGGGAAAAGCCTCTGACTATCCACACGATTAATGCCTCTCATTATCTTGTATACCTCTATCAGGTCACCTCTCATCCTCCGTCACTCCAAGGACAAAAGGCCAAGTTCACTCAGCTTATTCTCATAAGGCATGCTCCCCAATCCAGGCAACATCCTTGTAAATCTCCTCTGCATCCTTTCTATGGTTTCCACATCATTCCTGCAGTGAGACGAACAGAATTCAGCACAGTACTCCAAGTGAGATTTGACCAGGGTCCTATATAGCTGCAACATTACCTCTCGGCTCTTAAACTCAATCCCACGATTGATGAAGGCCAATGCACCATATGCCTTCTTAACCACAGAGTCAACCTACGTAGCAGCTTTTGAGTGTTCTATGGACTAGGACCCCAAGATCCCTCTGATCCTTCACACTGCCAAGAGTCTTGCCATTAATGCCATATTCTGCCATCATATTTGACCTACCAAAATGAACCACCTCACACTTATCTGGGTTGACAAATGATCACTAACAGTTTATTGAAGAACATACTGAAGTTGCTAAATATTTCATTTTATATCCAGCATTATCCGCAGCTCATTTTCTGGCATAGGAACCTGAATAAAACAATGAAAGTTTGTTTTTGTTACGTAGGAGTGTTACATTACTTCTTCTTGAGTAATATATTCCTAATTGGTTGCATTTCAATTCAATCCAGATTAGAAAAAATTATGAAGTGATCCTTTTATTATTCAGCAGGATACAGAAGTATTCATATTTTATTTATTTATATATGTATACAAGCATAATCTGTACTTACTTCCTCTGATGTGCTTTTTGAACAGCTGCATCTGACATCTGCCCTTGGAGAATCAGCCGTCTCTGCTTATCTATATCTCCTTCCATCTTAGCAAATGCATGTGTCCCAATGTCCTCTAGATCAAGATGTTCCTCATCAGATTCAGAGTCAGCTATATTAACGATAAATGAAGCCGTATTCCTTAAGCCAAATGCTACCCCAAATATTCAGAGTTTTCACACAGAGCTGTGTGACACTGCTCCATAAAATCTGACAACACATTGTCAGATGTTCACATCACTGAAAACAGATGTAGTGGAAAACTCATTAAGCACATCCAAAGTTTCAGAGCAACATTACGTAACTGCAATAATCAGCAGAAGAGCATTTGAGACACATGGCTGAATTCCAAATCTATACTCTCAAAGACAGGCCAGATTATAATAAATAAAAGAGAAAGAAATTAGAAGAAAACATGGGGTCAGGAAAAGTTCAGTTATTCCCTCAAATGAATGAGATCATGGCTAACCATAAATTTCGCAGACAGATTGGAGTAAAAGAGCAATTATTGCCTTCAATAAAATCTGTAATCACCCATTTGGCACATCCGGCAAGTTTGCAATTGAAGTGGATTATGCAAGGTGTGATAAATTTGTCAATGATAGTTCACTGACCTGAAATTTTCTTTCCACAGAAGCTGCCTGCATATTCTCTACAACTATTTTACTTCAAATGACCAGTATCAGCAGCACTTTGTTCTGATAGTTTCCATTTTGATTGGTAATACTGCAGTGAAATCTCTCAAGATAATTAATTACTTCAAAGCATAAATCCTATTAATTATAGTATAGATGATGTATAGATAAAATCCGATGCAAAGCTTTCTATACTTCTTGCTTATCCAACTATATTTAAGAACTTGTTCCAAAGAAAACTTCTGTTTTTTTAAAAAAAATCATTATGGAACCTTTACCAATTGCTGAGTTAATCTTCCTTGAATTATTGACCAAATTAAAATAAAATACAGAAATAAAGCCAGCAGTGTATAACCAATGCAACACGACTGATGACACAACAAAAAATTTCCTTGGCAGGTGCAGGGAAAAAAATAAAACAGGAACTACAACAAAAAAGGGAATGCACAATTACTTTGCTAGGCAGAGTTATACAGAATGACCAATTGAGAACAAAATTAATGCTTGATAAATTAACTTTCTAGCTTGACTAAAATGAGACATTGCATCTTAAAACCAAGTTACAAACAAGCGAAAATGCTGGAAATCCAAGCAAAACACACAATATGCTTGAGGAACTCAGCAGGCTAGGCAGCATCTATTGAAAAGAGTACAGACGATGTTTCAGGCCAAGACCCTTCATCAGGACTGGAAAAAAAAGATAAGAAGTCGGAGTAAGAAAGTTGGGGGAGGACAGGAAGAACTACAAGGTGATAAGTGAAATGGGGGGGAGGAGTGAAGTAAAGAACTGGGAATTTGATTGGTGAAAGAGATACAGGGCTGGAGAAGGGGGAAATCTGATAGGAGAGGACAGAAGGCCATGGAAAAAGAAAAGGGGTAGGAGCACTAGAGGGAGGTGACAGACAGGTAAAGTGATAAGGTGAGAGAGGGAAATCAAAATGGGGAATGCTGGGGGAGGTGGGCATTATCAGACATTTGAGAAATCAATGTTCACACCATCAGGTTAGAGGCTACCCAGACAGGATATAAGATGTTGCTCCTCCAAACTGAGTGTGACCTCATTGTGACTGTAGAGGAGGCCACGAACTGACATGTCGGAATGGGAAGTGGAACTAAAATGGGTGGCCACTGAGAGATCCCGCTTTTTCTGGTGGATGGAGCATAGATACTCAGTGAAGCGGTCTCCCAGTCTGCGTCAGGTCTCACCGATATACAGGAGGCTACACCAGGAACACCAGACACGGCAGATGAACCCAAAAGACTCACAGGTGAAGTGTCACCTAACCTGGAAGGACTGTTTGGGGCCCTGAATGGTAGTGAGGGAGGAGGTGTAGGGGCAGGTGTAACACAAAAGATAACTGAGTTAGATAGATTACATTAACTGAGCACTCATTCCAAAAATGAAACTTTTATTGTCCTGGAAATGCTTCCTTAAAATACTTTGCAATAAAACAAAACTATTAATACATCAGAACTTACAATGCAGTATCCCTGGTTTGTCTAGTATTCGAATCTGGCGTTCTGCAATGACTGGTTCTCCTTCAGCATTTCCTACATCAGCAGGAAGAATTGGCAAACACCTTCTTTCTTCTTCCAAAGACCGTGGAAAATACAAAGGCATCAATTTCAAATATGTAGCCTGTGGGAAAGTATATCTGATATTAATATTGCATCTTTCCTTTCACCAACAAAAATATTCTAGCAATAATATTTCCTACTCATGTAATACACTGCAAAAAGATAATAGTCCGCAAAAGCCCTGAAAAACAACTTTAATTTAAAAGCAGTTAAAAAAGACTAATACCATCAAAATATCTTGAGCTTTGACTTCAATAGGTTCCAATGTGTCTTGAGAAGTTTTTAAATCTCCTTTAAGTAAAAATATTGGCTTAAAATTTAATGTTACACTTACTTAAACCTTGTAGTGTTTCTAATCTTACTTTAAGGAAGCAGCTTTCTGACCACTCAATTATCTCAAACATTAACGAACTTTTAATACTTATTTTGGACAGAGGGGAGAAAATTGTTGTAGTGTGTTAGAAATCTGCTTGTAGCCTTCAAATCTCAATGATGGCTTTTTTTCCAAATTTGTTAATTATTGTTTTATTCAGCAATATTAACATTGAGGCAAGGACAACTGTTATTTTAAAGTTAGGAATTAACGGTTAGGAATACATTTAGGAATAAGCATTTCTCATTTAAAAAACAGCCTTTAAAAAATGCTATTGAAATGTATAAGTATTTCTCCTGTATTGACAAACTTGAAAATGTTTGTTAAAGTTAAGATCCTGCATGGGCATCATGGTCAGCAAAGACACATTGGGACAAATGGTCCAGTTCTGTACAGCACAGCACAGCTCTATGAATCAATGACAGCCAATACTTTGGAACTTGCATTAAAAAATCAGAAGCATATTATGAAGTCTGTTGACTTTTGGGTAGCTGACCAGTAGCTAGGAACATTTCATAAAGGCCAGTTGAAATAAAACATCTTCAGTGGTGCGTATGGGCTGAAATAAATGAATCGCAGCAAGAAAGACAGGCTTAAAACTGTAAATGACTGCAGAAGGAAGGATTGTCTGCATTTATAGGCAACCCTAGCTCTGCCAAAACCAATCATCACTTTGCTGCTTTGACAGTAACATCAGATGATCATTAAGAGTTTCTCTCCAAAGATTAACGAGTAAATGAAATCTGTCACTCTAAACACTCCCTCAACCAAAACAATTGATATTTTACCTCTTCTAGATCTGTAACTGCAAAGACAACAGTCTCAATGGTGTCTCCATGTTTCTCCAAAAATCGTCTAACTGTCCCTGAAAATTGAAAGGGAGAAAAATTAAAACTATTAATCACTCCCCAACTTAGATAGAAAGAGAGCTAAGTGTTTATTATGACTGGTTCTTCCACTAGCTTAATGATCAAAGAACAGTGTGCAGTAGATTTCACTTGTGTAGACAATTATATAAACACTGTGTAAAAATGTTTAAATGTATTTAAAATATATCATAACCTATACTTACAACGAAATGAACTAAAAGAATGTTGCTTTCACCTCAGTTTTGAAGTATTAAACCAAAATGTGCATTACATTACTGAAATTGAATTAGTGATTAATTCTGAGTTAATGCCACCAGCAGAAGTAGAATACTGCACATAGATATGGTCTCCCTACCAAAGGAGTAATATAATTTCAACAACAGAATTACGATGATGATTCACAAACTGATTCTGTGAATGTAGGATTTGTCCCATGCGGTGAGATCAAGCATACTAGGCTTAAACACCCAAGTTTAGAAGAATAAGAGATGATTTCTTTGAAACATAACAACATTTTTTAAGAGGTTTGAAAGATTCAGTTATATCGATGCAGTTATAAAGAAGGCAAGACTATACTTCATTAGGAGTTTGAAGAGATTTGGTACGTCAACAAATACACTCAAGGATTTCTACAGATGGACCGTGGATACCATTCTGACATGCTGCATCACTGTCTGGTATGGGGGGGGGGGGGGGGAGCTACTGCACAGGACCAAAAGAGGCTGCAGAGGGTTGCAAACTTAGTCAGCTCTATCTTGGGTACTAGCCTACAAAGTACCCAGGACATCTTCAAGGAGCGGTCTCTCAGAAAGGCAGCGTCTATTATTAAGGACCTCCAGCACCCAGGGCACGCCCTTTTCTCACTGTTACCATCAGGTAGGAGATACAGAAGTCTGAAGACACACGCCCAGCGATTCAGGAACAGCTTCTTCCCCTCTGCCATCCAATTCCTAAATGGACATTGATCCTGTAAACACTACATCACTTTTTAAAAATATATTATTTCTGGGTTTTTTTTTGCATTTTTAATCTACTCAATATACCGAATACTGTAATTGATTTATTTATTATTATTATTTTACTTTCTTCTATATTATATATTGCATTGAACTGCTGCTGCTAAGTTAACAAACTTCATGACACATGCTGCTGATAATAAACCTGATTCTGATTAAATGTGCCTCTAGAACCAGTGACCACTCTCTCAACACAAACTAGTTTATTATTGTTACAGTGAAAAACTTGTTCTGCATACTATTCATGCAGGTCAATTCATTACAACAGGGCATTGATGTAGAACAGGGTAAAACAACAACAGAGTGTAGAATGAAGTGTTACAGTTACAGGGAAAGTGCAGGCAGACAGACAGTAAGGTGCAAAGTCATAACAAGGCAGATTGTGAGGTCAAGAGTCCATCTAGCAAACCAGCTAAAAGCAGTATAGAAGCTGTTCTTGAGCCGAGTGACATGTGCTTTGTATCTTCTGCTTGATGGGAGAGGGGAGAAGACAGAATGTCTGAGATGGGGTCCTTGATTGTGCTCGCTGCCTTAATGAAGCAACGGGTATGATAGTCTAAGCACGTGGAGGGAAGGCTAATTTAGAACATAGAACAGTACAGAACCTTTGGCCAACAATGTTATGCTGACTTTTTAACGCATTTCAAGATCAATCTAACGTACAGCCCTTTATTTTGCTTTCATCCATTTACTAAGAGTTTCTTAAATGTCCCTAAGGTATTAGACTCTACCCGATCATGTACTAACCACTTTTTGTGTGAAAGAACCCATCTCTGACACCACCCTATACTTTCCTCCAATCATATTAAATTGATGCCCTCTCATACTAGCTATTGCTGTCCTAGGAAAAAGGTACTGGTGGTCTGCCCGATCAATGCATCTTACCATCTTACAGACCTTTGTCAAGTCACCTCTCATTCTCCTTCACGACAAAGAGAAAAGCCCAAGCTCACTCAACACTTTATCATAAGCCTGTAAGGAGTTTGTACGTTCTCCCCATGACCGTGTGGGTTTCCTCGGGGTGCTCTGGTTTCCTCCCACTTGGTAGGTTTATTGGTCATTATAAATTGTCCCGTGATTAGGCTAGGATTAAACTGGGGGAGCTGCTGGGCTGCGCAGCACGAAGGGCAATAATGTCTTGACTGATCTGGCCATGGACTCATCTTCACCTACCTGCCTTTTTCCCATAACCCTCAATTCCCCTACTATGCAAAAATCTATCCAACCTTGTTTTAAATATATTTACTGATGTAGCCTTCACTGCTTCATTGGACAGAGAATCTGGGAAAAGCAGTTCCTCCTCATCTCCATTCTAAATCTACTCTACCAAATCTTGAGGCTATGTCCCCAGTTCTAGTCTCACCGACCAGTGGAAACATCTTTCCTGCCTCTATTTTATCTATCCCTTTCATAATTTTATATGTTTCTATAAGATCTCCTCTTATTCTTCTGAATTCCAGCGAGTACAGTCCCAGGTGACTCAATCTCTCCTCATAGTCCAACCCCCCCCCCATCACTGGAATCAACCTGGGGAACATCCTCTGCATTGCCTCCAAAGCCAGTATATCCTTCTTCCAGTAAGGAGACCAGAACTGCATACAGTATTCCAGGTGCAGCCTCACCAGTACCCTGTACAGCTGCAGCACAAACTCCCTGCTCTTAAATTCAATCCCTCTAGCAATGAAGGCCAACATTCCACTTACTTTCTTGATAGCTTGCTGCCCCTGCAAACCAACCTTTTGTGATTCATGCACAAGCATTTCCAATTCCCTCTGCACAGCAGCATGCTTCATTTTTTTTTACCATTTAAATGATAATCTGCTCTTTCACTTATTTCTTCCAAAGTGGATGACCTCACATTTACCAACATTTACTTACCAAAATAAATAAATGCGCTCTCTAATCCAAGCAGCATTCAGGTAAATCTTTCTCTGCACCCTTTCTAAAGCTTCCACATCCTTCCTATAATAAGGCAAC
Source organism: Mobula birostris (assembly GCF_030028105.1). Classification (NCBI taxonomy): domain Eukaryota; kingdom Metazoa; phylum Chordata; class Chondrichthyes; order Myliobatiformes; family Myliobatidae; genus Mobula; species Mobula birostris. The sequence goes on along the minus strand of NC_092375.1, from coordinate 43,113,694 downwards.
CAGAGCCAAACACAATACTCCAATTATGGTCTGGCCAGAGTTTAATAAAGTTGCAACGTTACCTCATGGCTCTTGAACTCAACCTGGCTAACGAAGGCCAACACACCACATGCTTTCGTAACCACCTTATCAACCTACATGATAATCTATGGATGTGAACCCCAAGATTCCTCTGTTCCTCCATACTGCTAAGAATTCTGCCATTAACCTTGTATTATTAATTTTGGAAGTGTTGGCACGTGGCCAAGTGGTTAAGGTGTTTGTCTAATGATCTGAAGGTTGCTAGCTCTAGCCTTGGCTGAGGCAGCGTGTTGTGTCCTTGAGCAAGGCACTTAACCACACATTGCTCTGCAACGACACCAGTGCCAAGCTGCATGGATCCTAATGCCCTTCCCTTGGACAACATCGGTGGCGTGGAGAGGGGCGACTTGCAGCATGGGCAACTGCCGGTCTTTCATACAACCCTACCCAGGCCTGCGCCCTGGAAACCCTCCAAGGCGCAAATCCATGGTCTCATGAGACTAACAGATGCCTATATAAAAAAAAATTAATTTTGGAAGTTCAACCTTCCAAAGTGTATCATTTCACTTTTCGGGATTGAATTCCATCTGCAACCTCTCAGACCCCAGGTCAATGTCCCATTGTAATCTTTGACAATCACAAACTAAAAAACCTTTATATGTCATCTGCAAACTTACTAACCCACCCTTCCACTTCCTCAACTAAGTTAATTGTAAAAATTACAAAGAGATCTCAAGACAGATCTGTGGACAACACTACTATTCACAGACCTCTAGGCAGAATATTTTATTTTGAGATACAGCGCAGAATAGAAACTTTGGTCCTTCGAACCACACCACCCAGCAACCTCTGACAATCCTGATTTAACCCTAACCAAATTATGGGACAATTTACAGTGCTTAATTAACCTACCCTGCATATCTTTGGACTGTGGGAGGAAACCAGAGCCTTACAAAAATCCACATCCTCCACCAGCATTAATTTGTTTTGCCATTTCCTTGATGTATTCAATCAGGCTTGTGAGGCAAGACTTGCCCCTCAAAACCATGCTGACTATCCCTAATCAGACTGTACGTGCTCAAGTGCTTGTAAATCCTTTCTCTAAGAATCCTCTCCCAATAGTTAGCCCACCACTAATGTAAGAGTCATTGGTCTGAATTCCCAGGATTATCCCTATTTCCTTTCCTGAAGGAATAACATTTGCCACCCTCTCAATATTCTGGCATTACTCCTGTGACCACGAGGATGCAAAGATCATAGTCAAAGGCATAACAATCTGTTCTCTCGTTTCCTGTAGAAACCTGGGGTATATATCGTCTTGCCACAGGGACTTATCGATCTCGTGCAACACATACAAATGGTGGCGGAATTCGCAAGATCAGTCAGCATATGGAGGGGAGGTTTCGGCTGCTGAGACCCTTCACAGGATTGGAAAGGAAGGGGGAAGCCAGAAAAGGGTGGACAGAGGGAAAGAAGTACAAACTAAAAGGTGATAGGTGAAGCCAGGTGTGTGGGGGATGGGGGATGAAGTAAGAAGCTAGGAGGTGATAGGTGGACAAGGTAAAATGCTGGAAAGAAGGAATCTGATAGGACAAGAGAGTGGACACCATGTGAGAAAGGGAAGGAGGAGGGGCACCAGGGGGAAGTGACCGGCAGATAAGGTGAAGAGAAGAGGTAAGAGGGAGACCAGAGTGCGGAATTGAAGAATGGGGGTGGGGGGAGAATTAATGGATGTTAAAGAAGTCGATGTTCCTGTTATCAGATTGGAGGCTGCCCAGAAAGAAAATGAGGTGTTGCTCCTCCAACCTCATCGAAGCAGAAAAGGAGGCCACAGATGTGTCAGAATGGGAGTGGGGATTGGAGTTAAAATCCATGGCCACCAGGAAAAGCTGCTTTTTGTGGAAGGTGCTCAAAAAGCGGTCTACCAATCTCCATTGGGTCTGGCCCAAGCAGAGGCTGTGTTGGGAGAGTTGGGTAACATAAGACCAAAAGCAACAGGAGCAGAAGTAGGCCATTCAGCCCATCAAGTCTGCTTCATAGATGACACCAACAGCTTCGCAGGTGAAGTGCTTTTCAGCCCTGAATGGTGGCGAGGGAGGAAGTGAATGGGTAGGCGCAGCACTTCTTTCTCATTCAAAAATAAGTGCCAGGAGGGAGATTAGTGGGGAGGGATGAATGGATAAGGGAAACACAGAGGAAGCAATCCCTGCAGGAAGTGGAGAGTGGGGGGGGGAGGGGTGAAACAAAGGATGTGATTGGTGGTAGGCTCCCATTGAAGATGGCTGAAGTTGAGGAGAATGATGAGCCAGATATGGAATCTCAAGGGGTTGTAGATGACAACAAGAGGAACTCTCTCCCTGTTAATGTGGTGTGAAGATGGATAGAGGGCGGATGTGCAGGAAATGTGGAAGAGGACAGCATCAATAGTGGAGAAAGGAAACTATCTTTGAAAAAGAAGGAAATCTCTGATGTACCGATGTTTTTAGTTCTTTATCTGGGCATGTTCAAACATATCAGCCTGTTTTACACAGTCCTCACAATTGTCAAGGTCCCTCTCACTGGTAAATACTGAAGCAAAGTATTCACTAAGGACGTCCCCACTTCTTCTACTATCCCTGATCAGTCCTATCCTCACTATGCCCATCCTCCTGTTCTATACATGTTAGGATTTTCCTTACTCCTACTCGCTGATACCTTCTCATGTTCCTATATATCTCTCCTAAATCCATTCTTAAGCTCCTTCCTGGCTACTTTGACACTCTCTGGAGCCCTGTATGATCCTTACTTCCGAAACCTTAAGTATTCTTCCTTCTTCCTCCTGACTATGTTCCCTCCTCCCCAAGAACATCTGCTCCCAGTTTACGCTTCCAGAATGTCCAGTATCCCTTCCTACCCTTGTGGCAGTCAAGCCTCTGTAACGGCCACAACATTTCCATTATGGGCTGAACTGTGTCCACAACACTGCAGTTTCTTGATGTCAAAGGTAGAGAAGCTGCCATACCAAGCGTGGTGTAGTATACTTTCTATAGAGAATCAAAGGGGACATGCAACATTTCTTTAAAGTTCAAAGCAAATTTATTACCAAAGTACATATATGTCACCATATACAACCCTAGGTGTTCACAGTAAGTCCAAGAAACACTATAGAATCAATGACAGCCCGCACTCAACAGGACAGACAACCAATGTGCAAAAGGCAACAAGCTGAGCAAATACACAAAACAAACAAACAAACAAACAATAAGTAGAGAACATGAGTGAAAGTGTGCCCATAGATTATGGGAACACTTCAGTGAGGGGGCAAGTGAAGTTATCCCCACTGGTTCAAGAGCCCGATGGTTGAGGGTTAATAACTGTTCCTGAACCTTCCTGATGGAAGCAGCAAGAAGAGAACATGGCTTGAGTGGTGGGGGGCCTTGATGATGGATCCTACTTTCCTGCGACAGCACTCCGTGCAGATGTGCTCAAAGGTTGGGAGGGCTTTACTCATGATGGATTGGACCGTATCCGCTACCTTTTATAAGATTTTTCATTCAGGGGCACCGGCGTTTCCATACCAGGCTAGGATACAACCAGAGGAAGACTCCTGAGGAAGTAGAGGCACAGGTGAACTTTCCTTGTGGTTGGACCAGAACAGAGCTATTGATGATAGTCTTTCCTAGGAACTTGAAGCTCTCAATCTTCTTGACCATTAAAAAAATATATATTCATTTAATGATACGGCACAGTAACAGGCCCCTCTGGCCCAATAGGCCTGTGCTGCCCAATTACACTAATGTGACCAATTAACCCATTAACCCTTGTGTCTTTTGGATATAGGAGGAAACCGCAGCACCCGAAAAACACGCGGTGATGGTGGTGGGGGGGAGCGTACAATCTCCTTACAGGCAGCAGTGCTAATTGAACCTGGATCGCTAACTGCTATGTTGTGATTTGACTCATCTTGTTTTCCACTTTTTAGAAATGTTCTCCTACAACCCAGCTGTCCTCACTATAACCTTGCAAATTAGTCACCTTTTAAATGAAACTACCCTTTCAACGTTCCTGCTGAGTCCGTTTCCAGCACACTTCCAGAAACACATTCCAAATCCCGACGATGCTCTGAAACTCATTTCTCTCGAGCTGCTTTGTCATTCCCTTTATTCTATTACCCCTGGTGACCAATCCATTTGCCAGATAGAACAAATTTTCACTATTTGCTCGATCAAATCCCATCACAATTTTGAATATGTTATCCCTTAAGCAGCTCTGTAGAAGGAAAAGCAAATCCAATCAACAATTTTCCCTCATAAGTAGACTTCCTTGCTACCAGTAATCTTCCTGTCTCCAATCCAAAGCCATTCTTCATGCCTTCCTGTAAATAACAATGTTTTTTCAACAATGCAACAAACTTGAGGAACAGCTCTTAATTTTTTCTCCAATAAATTTAGTAGCTCTGCATTTTCTATGAATACCTTTTGGAAACAGGGAATGGTGAAAAGGATGAATTTTACAGTGAGTGGCAATTAAAAAATGTGCAAACAGCAAATAATGAAGTTGATCATTTGTAAAGAAATCATAAGTCAATGAAATAACAAAACTGGACTCTTGACTGAAAGTAGTCTATATTACAACAATACAGTTCCTGTGACTCACAACCAGGGCCTAGAATATGAAACTTAACAGATGTACAGATGATAAAAGACATTAGCCAGTTTTGATTAAAGCAGCAAAAGTATCCTGCTTCGGCTTTCATGAAGTTAACTGGAGCAACACGTACTCAGAGCTATGTTGGTAGCATCCTCCAAAGGGTAGCCCCTTTTTGGTGTATTGATGACAGATAATCCCAATGAAGACATTGAATGCTCCCTGGAAGAGGTCAAAAGAAACAGATCAGGATGGTCTAACAGAATGCTAAGAGTCAACTTCACTTTTGGTGCACACATCTGAACTGACATCTAAAATGACAACAGAAAGCAACGTGCTAAAAATTGAAAAATACTGTTAGAATCTCGATGTACAGTAGAGTTTAAAGGAGAATAATTGTGCTCTATGCCAGTGTACAAAATTGCATTTAAAAAAAAATCAGAATGATTCTTAAGGTAATGAGCCTGTTTTTTTTTGCTCTAGTACATTCCAGATCACATGTGTGATTTTACTGAGAATCCTTTTCCATGCTCAGTTGGGTATTTCAAAGCAATGATTTTATTTAATAGTCATCTTTTGCAGTACTTCTGCGCTTGTTAAATTATGATTCTACTGACCAGGAGAATAAAAGCTAAAAATCAGAGTACCCTTTATACAGTATACCATGGCTCTAGAACAGCATAATGGCAAGCAGTTAGCCTCAAATTCAGTGATCAAACTTTGGTCTTGATCTCCAGTCACTTCCATGTGGAGTTTGCATGTTCTCCCTTAAAATGTGTAGGTTTCACAATTAATCCAGTTTTCCTCCTGTATTCCCAAAGGTAAGCTGATACTATAAATTGTCTGTTGAAATTGCTCTTAGTGTATATGGGTAGCAGGATCAAAGGGGGAAGAAACAAGGAGTTGATGAGAATGGAAGATAAAATAGGCTATACAGAACCAAGTAGGCTATGGATAAAATAGGCTATGGAGGCCCAATCATTGAGGGTGCTTAGGGAGATTGATAGGTATCTAATTAGTCAGGGTATCAAGGGATATGGGAAAAAAGCCGGAAATTGGAACTAGATGGGAGGATAGTATAGCTCATGGTGCAGTGGCAGAGCAGACTTGATGGGCCAAATGGCCTCATTCTGCTCCTTTGTCTTGTTAAGTATGGCAGCGGTCCTCAACCACCGGGCCGCAGACTGGTACCGGGTCGCAAAGCATGTGCTACCGGGCCGCAAGGAAACGATATGAGTCAGCTGCACCTTTCCTCAATCCCTGTCACGCACTGTTGAACTTGAACATTGGGTTGCCAACTGTCCCGTATTTGCCAGGACATCCCGTATATCGGGCTAAATTGGTTTGTCCCGTACAGGACCACCTTTGTCCCGTATTTCTTCCGCTAAGGTAGAGCGTTCCTATGAAACCTTTTGTGCCGAAGTGGCGTAAAGCGAAGAAGCAATTACCATTAATTTAAACAGGAAAAATTTTTGAGCGTGCCCAGACCCAAAAAGTAACCAACCAAGTCATACCAAATAACACATAAAACCTAAAATAACACTAACATATAGTAAAAGCAGGAATGATATGATAAATACACAGCCTATATAAAGTAGAAATAACATATGTACAGTATAGTCAGGAAGATTAAGCCAAAACCGATTTGTGGGAAAAAAATTGGCATGTGCACGTATGCGTATGTCATGCATGCGCACACAGGTGCCCGCGCAAGGCTTCATTGTCACGGTAGTCTTTCTCGGGGAAAACACAAGTGTCCCATATTTGAAACTCCCCCCCCCGGTTGGCCGGTCTGCAAGAATACTATCAATATTAAACCGGTCCGCGGTGCAAAAAAGGTTGGGGACCCCTGAAATATGGGAACAGGACTCCGAGGAAATGTGCTCAAACTTGGTATAGACCAAGTGGCCACCTCTTCTCACAAAAGGGCTCAAGCAAAAGCTTAAATCCAAAAATGGAAAGCAAGTCACTTTGATACCAAAATAATGCAACAAAGTACTGCTCTGGAAGATCAACTGGACCAATGCTATTGCTTTTTCAGCTAAAATGGAAATTGGAATTCCAGTAAAATAGAAAATTCTAGTAGGCATGATAAGTTTCAAAAATAAAAATATAATTCAACCCTTGCCCATGTGTTGCCTACTAACAATGGGAATGGAAATCAGGATTACACATAAGAACGACACTAAATCTCTTCTTCCTCTACTTTTGTAACTATAAAACTCCAGAATGCTTACCTGGCTAACAGAAGTACACTCCTGTAGCAGCTGTACAAGGAACTTTCAGCAGCTGTTCTGTATTTAGCATTATATCGCGGCCCCACAGTATGGATAATAAACCTCGCAGCCAAATTAAACCCTTTGGTCATTTTCGCCTCCCCTGTGCGGCAACCTTAAAAACAGAAGTTATTTCACATTTCACATCACAGAAGAATTTGCTGTTGCTCGTAACACGACATAGCTATTTAATTCAGCAGAGTAGATTTTATTCCTCTAAATGACAACATATTTTAATGTAAATTCTTAACTCAGGTGATAAAGAACAGCCACTTATTCTAAGATCCACTTCATGCTGGTGCTGAAGGGGTACAAAAGTCGTAAGGAACTCAAAATAGTAGTCAAAAACAGTATCGCCGTAAACAAGAATGCAAGCTGAAAAATTAATGAGATTAATAGGGATTATATGGCAGAATATTTGGGGCGCATTATAGAACAATTAAAGCAGCTGGAGAAAAATCCTTGACAGCAGCCATTTGGGAGGATGATGGTGGGAAAATATGATATTCCAAAGTGATCTCATTATAGCTTATTGAGTGAGACTGTAGAAATCAGAATTTTAATGGCCTGGGGCAGAAGGAGATGTAGAAGATGGTACAAGGAGTTGACGTGACCATATTAACACAACCAGTTTGGGTGGAGCTACTTCTGGAAGCAATACACAGAAAAGCTAGCTTCAAGAATAGGAAAACCCATATTGTGTACGTAATCTCCCATTCGGACTATGTGGTATTTTTAGGGTGCTCCAGATTTGTCCCACGTCTCAAAGACATGCTTACAATATTCATTGGATGTAGCAACATAAAATATCAAGAGAAGGACGGACAGTGTGCAGAAAGTGGTCAGACCTAACTCAATCCAGCATGAAAATTCCCAATAGCAAAATCAGAAATGGAACCAGAGTAGTTAGAACTAACTGCAACAGAAAACACAACCAGAGGTGGTTATAAATATGATGGTGATTTGGGTAATGGAGCGGAAGAGCCTTTGGCGAACGTATCACATAGAATATCATCTCATTAAATCTACCATTACAATTTCTATTCAAAATATAGTAGAAAATTTTTTTTCTTTAAAAAATGTCCAAAGACAACTGAGCTTTTCTATAAAAGTGAGACACACTTCTTTGCTAGCTAAATACATCCAAACCAAGATGAAATGGAGAATGTTTACTTCCCTGTTTGAACCATTTTGGATTTACAGGACGGATCTCACCTTTCAATTTCTGTAACTCGTCCCTGAGTTCGGGTCCTGCATGCAAGTGGATACTTTCACTTATAGGATTCTTGTCAAATAGAGATTCATTAGTTGTATTCACAATGGCTGTGCACCTCAGCAAGACTACATCGCCTTTCCTAAAAGAAGAAGCACCCTGTTAACATTTGAACACTTGATGCCCATTTGAATTTGTTACATTTATCATTTAATAAAAGCAAAGAATACCAACATAGGTAATTATAACAAACAAGTTGAGAGCCCATCACTCAGTGGTATCATCAACGTAGACCACAAGTTTGCAAACAATTTGGAACCTTCTATGTGAAAAATATCTCAGCACACTACACAGATCCTCTCAAGGAAACAACTGCTAACCCAGTAAGTAATTAAAAATGAACAAACTACATCCTGAAAAGAAATGCTTTGATAAAACTTTTAGGAAGAGGGATAGAAAGACTAAGAAATGTAACTCTAGAGCAAGAACAAGAAGCTAAAGGCTCTGTTTATGTCTCAAAACTTCCCCTTATTAAATGCCACCCTTCCTGTTAATTAGCAACATACACAAAATGCTGGGGAACTCAGCAGAATAGGTAGCATCTATGGAAAAGAGCAAACAGTCAACGTTTCGGGCTGAGACCCTTCATTAGGACAGTTTTTGGAGACAGATATAAATAAAAGCCCAGAATATGTTCAAGCTCACTTAATATATTAAAGTACCACCAAACCACACCTAGGGCACAAATCCCCTCTGCCAGTCCACTAAGTAACAATGTGTTGCCTAATTAGAAATATTGTCACAAATGTCCTCGTTAATAGTTATCAAAAGTCCATCAACAATGATTATGCACTATGATCACTTTTTTTAAAGCCCCGTGTGTGGAATGGAAAACCAGCTCCAAAGATTCAAAGAGAGCTGCTGAGTACATGACTACTAGGTAGGGAAATAGCAATACATTGGATGCTACCATCTCCAAAGTACTTCAATCTGAATCAGAATCAGGTTTAATATCATTGGCAGATGTCGTGAAATTGTTGTTTTGCGGCAGCAGTACATTGCAACACATAATAATAAAAATTATACATTACAATAAGTGTATACAAAAAAGAAAATTAAATTAATAGTTGAAAAAGAGGAAAAAAATACTGAGGTGGTGTCCATGGGTTCATTGTCCATTCAGAAATCTGATGGCAAAGCGGGAAGAAGCTGTTCTTGAAAGTTTGAGTGTCTCTCTTCAGGCTCCTATACCACCAACTTAGTGGTAGCAATGAGAAGGGGGCATGCCCTGGGTGATGGAGATCCCTAATGATGGATGCACCTTTCTGAAGCATCACCTTTTGAAGGTGCCCTGGTGCCAGGGAGGCTAGTGCCCAGAGTTGGCAGAGTTTACAACATCTTGTAGCTTTTTCCGATCTTGTGCAGTGGCCCCTCGCCTCCATATCAAACGGTGATGCAACCAGTTAGAATGCTCTCCACAGTACATCAGTAGAAATCTTCCAGTGTCTTTGATGACATTCTAATTCTCCTCAAACTCTTAATGAAATAGCCGTTGTCATGCCTTCATTGTAATTGCATCGATGTGTCGGGCCCAGGATAGATCCTGAGAGATGTTGACACCCAGCAACTTGAAACTGCTCACTCTTTTCACTTCTGAACCCTCGACTTACCTTCCCTGAAGTCCATAATCAATTCCTTGGATTTACTGACAGTGAGTGCAAGGTTGTTGCTCCAACACCACTATCTTGCTCCTGTACCATCAGATCCATCACCATCTGAAGTTCTGCCAACATTAATTTGATTGTCTAAAAATTTATAGATGGTGTTGGAGCTGTGCCTAACCACACAATCGTGGGTATAGGGAGAGTAGAACAATGGGCTAAGCACACGTCCTTGAGGTGCACTAGTGCTGACTGTCAGTGAGGAAATGATATTTCTGATCCGCAGATTGCGGTCTCCCAGTGAGGAAGTCCAGCATCCAGTTGCAGAAGGAAGTACACAAGCCCAGGTTCTGGAGCTTGTTGAATAGAACTAAGGGTATGACTGTGTTGAATGCTGAGCTGCAGACAATAAACACAGCCTGACCTAAGTATTGCTATTGGTCAGGCTGAGTGGAGAAGCAGTGAGATTGCATGAGCTGTAATCCTACTATGGTGAGTGAAAGACAAATTGAAAGGATGGTGGATGAACTTCCAGAGGTACAAAAGCAATGCCTGTGTCGATCAGTCCATTTATAAAATCAGTGTCATTGAAGCTTCTAAAACCAGGTATTCTTAAATATCAGATCAAAATTCACATCCACTCCTCAGTCAATGAAACAGAATCTTTCGTAACAACCAAATTTTGGTTGTACATGAAGTCAAAGTTCTGGATGGCACTCAGCTATTAGGGAGAACAGAGGAACAGAAGAAAGCAGAAGAGGTAGGTTAGAGAAAGGGAAATGGTTAGTATTACATTGTCTCTTATTACTCCATGACTTGCAACAGAAATGATACACTCAATTCAAAACCCACCTCAGTTCTGCAGAAAGTAAAGGTGGTGGGATCAGGAAAGGAAACAGACAGTGGCAATTTCCATCTGTGATTCCTATAGCATCACATTAACACCATGTAAGCACCTGCTTATTTATGTCAGCAAAGAAAGCTAATCTGTTTAAGCTCAGTTGATAGCATTGTAACAACATACATGTCTGTAAGAACATAAATGCAAGATGAAATGCAGTACACCCTATCCTCGTTATATGCGGGGGATACATTCCTCGAAGTTGACGCATAATGTGAAATCGCATAATGTGAATAATTATTTAAATGGAGAAAATAGAGATGTGTTCCAGAGGGCTTCCTAAATATGTTTTATCTGTAATTTATCCACATTTTCATACCAATACGACACAAAAGCAGTACTACAAGACAACATTTGCATTATATTTCATCAATTTAAGGTAATATTCAATGTAATAAATCATAGAAAGTGAACATCCGAGGGTGTACAGTACTCACCAACAGTGGCAGGTGTGTTCGCTCCTGGAGATGAGTGGTTGTTGTGGTGTTGGGCAGCTTTACATAGATAAGGTGGTTGGTTGTGGTTGTCAGGATCATAGCAAGGGGTGAAAAGGAAGACGCATAGAACTCTTAGAACTGCTGGCAGCAGAAGGTTTCACGGATTTGAATAAAGTGGTGAGGGTTGTTTGCTTGGCAGCATTTTGTTTTAAATTTGCTTGTAGGGAAGAAGGGTTGACGGCAGGGAACGACTGAAATGCTGACTTCGTTCTAAACGTGGGTCCATGTCCATTGCCATTTGTGCCAAGTGTTCCGACTTCCACCAATCCCTCACCCAGGATTTCCAAAATCGTCTGTTGCTTGTAGCATCTGAGAGATAGTTCGCGGTAAAAAAAATACGCACACCTTGAATGTGGATCACACCTTGGTCGAGTGGTTGAATCAGTGATGTTGTATTAAGCGGCAGGAGGGGAGGGAGGGAACGTCGACTCAGACCATGAGAGGCCTGCGTCGGGCATTTTTGTGCCTTACAAGGCGCAGATTGGAAGTCTGTGTGGGGCGCCACTCCTAGCACAGACTAGAGCAATGTGTGGTTAGTCATAGTCATACTTTATTGATCCCGGGGGAAATTGGTTTTCGTTACAGTTGCACCATAAATAATAAATAGCAATAGAACCATAAATAGTTAAATAGTAATATGTAAGTTATGCCAGTAAATTATGAAATAAGTCCAGGACCAGCATATCGGCTCAGGGTGTCTGACCCTCCAAGGGAGGAGTTGTAAAGTTTGATGGCCACAGGCAGGAATGACTTCCAAAGATGCTCTGTGTTGCATCTCGGTGGAATGAGTCTCTGGCTGAATGTACTCCTGTGCCCAACCAGTACATTATGTAGTGGATGGGAGACATTGACCAAGATGGCATGCAACTTAGACAGCATCCTCTTTTCAGACACCACCGTGAGAGAGTCCAGTTCCATCCCCACAACATCACTGGCCTTACAAATGAGTTTGTTGATTCTGTTGGTGTCTGCTACCCTCAGCCTGCTGCCCCAGCACACAACAGCAAACATGATAGCACTGGCCACCACAGACTCGTAGAAGATCCTCAGCATCGTCCGGCAGATGTTAAAGGACCTCAGTCTCCTCAGGAAATAGAGACGGCTCTGTCCCTTGTAGACAGCCTCAGTGTTCTTTGACCAGTCCAGTTTATTGTCAATTCGTATCCCCAGGTATTTGTAATCCTCCACCATGTCCACACTGACCCCCTGGATGGAAACAGGGTTCACTGGTACCATAGCTCTCCTCAGGTCTACCACCAGCTCCTTTGCCTTTTTCACATTAAGCTGCAGATAATTCTGCTCACACCATGTGACAAAGTTCCCTACCGTAGCCCTGTACTCAGCCTCGTCTCCCTTGCTGATGCATCCAACTATGGCAGAGTCATCCGAGAACTTCTGAAGATGACAGGACTCTGTGCGGTAGTTGAAGTCCGAGGTGTAAATGGTAAAGAGAAAGGGAGACAAGACAGTCCCCTGTGGAGCCCCAATGCTGCTGATCACTCTGTCAGACACATAATGCTGCAAGCACACGTACTGTGGTCTGCCAGTCAGGTAATCAAGAATCCATGACACCAGGGAAGCATCCATCTGCATCGCTGTCAGCTCCTCCTCCAGCAGAGCAGGGCGGATGGTGTTGAACGCACTGGAGAAGTCAAAAAACATGACCCTCACAGTGCTCGCTGGCTTGTCCAGGTGGGCGTAGACAATGCCTTGCTCAAGGGCACAAACATGCCGCCACAGCTGAGGCTCCAACTAGCGACCTTGAGATCACTAGACGAATGCCTTAACCTCTTGGCCACGTGCCCAACTCGGGAAACGCACTGTTATGTTAGGATGAATGCTGTCCAAATGCTTAGGATGGGCTGGCACATTATCAAGCAACAAAAGAACTTTAAAGGCAAGATTCTGTTCCCGGCAGTAGCATCCCAGAGTTGTGTTACCTTCAGCTGATGCTGTGCTGCTTATAATTTCCAACTTTTTTTCCCAAGTGTTAAAGCGGTTCTCTGCTACTCAGCTGACGGCCCAGGATATGACATCGGACGCTTAGGAGGCATAGTTAAATATTTCAAGTGCAAAATCACTGCACCGTAGGTAAAACCAATAGAAGTTTAAGATCGCGCATCCACACCTTGCCAAAACCAATGCGAGAGTGGCGGGAGAGAGATTGTGAGGTGCGCCCACATGACTTGTATTGGCGGGAAAGCGGTGCTCCTTGCATAACTGTCAGTTTTGGGTGCATATAACGAGACGTTGGTAGAAATAGGTTCCTTGCATAACTGTGAATCTGCATTGTCTGAAGACACAGACAACGAGGATAGGGTGCACCAGTAAAATGGAGATGCCACAATGCACCAAGATACAATTGTAAAAAGCCAGAACAATGCAGAAGGACAATGCTGCTCCTGAGCCAAAAGGCAAAGTACTTACACTGTCAGTAGATTATGAGCTGCATGAGATATTTTGCAAAGCCAATGAGAAAACTACCATAAAGCAATGTTCAGATTTGCCGATCAGTCTGAGTAGAAAATATGCTTCTTACTTATTAATGCAAATTTTAAAATTTTGTCTGAATAAACATGAAGTTTTACTGTAGTTATTGCAGTTACAATTTTAGAGGTGTATCCCAACAAGGTGCAATTGCACACCTCATCAGCAAATACCTATAATTACAAAATTCCATATTAAACACCACTCATCCTCTTTTCGACAGGGATCAAGAGAAATCTACCGTGCATTTGTCTTAATGTTAATAACCATTGCCCTTAATACTAATATTAACTCACGTGTACTAGGATAACCAACTGCTACTAATTATATTGGTGCCATCTTTTATCACTGATTCCTTCACTAGATCATATAATAGTCTTGGTCGAGTGAGATTGTTTGTTTATATCTTGCCTTTGAGGATAAGTACAAAGTTCAAGTTGATACTTCAGAAGGAGGACAGCATTAGTGTTAAACAGAGCATTCTATCTGATAGATGGGAAAGGTGACATGGCATTCCGTCCATGAACAGCAGAACTATTGCTATTTCCCAATCAATATCCTTAAAATGCCATGATCATATCACTAGCTCTGTGGAGGAAAGAAAAACAGCTGATTCTTTTCAAACATACTAAGTGACCAAACTTCAACAGAACCTTGCGTTCTGAACCCAGTAACTAATGAAGACAGTGTGGGGGCCACAGACTTACAGAGACATGGCAGAGGATGCCTGATTGGATTGATATTTGTAAGATGATACAAACTACAATAATAATCCGCAGGTCCATCATGAGACAATCTCAGTGAAAACCTGTGCCAAACTTGGCTCTTATCAATGCCAAACTCTTTCTATTTTTCTTGCTGTTTTCTGAAGGTTCACCACTCTCTGAATGAAAAGGTTTCTCCTCTCAGATGTGAATGCTCTAGCCTTTATATTCTCAAATTGTGTTCTCAGGTCTTGGACTTCACATAGAGGATATATACACCAAGATACAGTGAAAAGCTTGTCCTGCATACTGTTCATGCAAATCATTACACAGCACATTGACGTAAAACAATGACAATGCAGAATAAAGTGTAACGGCTGCTGAGAAAGTACAGCGCACGATGATAGGAAAATAGATTGTGAGGTCAAGAGACCACCTCATCGTACAAGAGGTCCATTCAAAAGCCTGATAACGGGGGTTAGAAGCTGTCCTCGAGCCTTGTGGTCTGTGCTTTCAGGTTTTTCTTATCTTCTGCATGATGGGAAAGGGGAGGAGAGAGAATGTCTGGGCTGGGTGGGGTCTTTGATTATGCTAGAGGCTTTACTAGGGCAGCAGAAAGTACAGGTTGAGTCCATGGGGATAAGGCTGGTTTCCATAATGTGCTGATCTGTGTTCACACACAAAACAGTTGCTATATCACCCTATCTTCCATATCCTCCATTAAGAGCTCGATATGTTTCAGTGAGATCTCCTCTAGCTTTTCTAGACTCCAGAGCATAGAACCATAGGCTATTTAATCTCTCCCCATATGGGAATTCCACCATCTCTGCAGGCAGTCCAAAAAAATCCAATCCATGTAAACTAGATCTGTTTTTAAGTACAGAACCAAAGTCACACATAATATTCCTCAATATTTATCACCAAGGCCCAATCCATCTACACTAAGATTTCCTTACTCTTTATTCAAATCCTCTCATACCATTTGTCTGCTTCTTTGCTTGCTACACCTGCGTGTTTGACTTCAGCAAATTGTGTACAAGCACAATACTTCGTTGTTTAGTATCAATACTACTCAACTGCCATATAACAAAAAAAACTTAATTTTTGGTTATGTGCATTCAAGTGGATTACTTCACATTTTTCAACATTATATTCCATCTGCCATCATCCAATTTATTCATATCCCTTTGAAGCCTCTTCAGTGCTCATGATCCCAACAATTTCACCAGTGTCAGCAAGTTTAGAAATAAGACACTTGATTCCCTCAGGCAAATCACTGATATTGACTATAAAACAACTAGCAG
This sequence comes from Mobula birostris, assembly GCF_030028105.1. NCBI lineage: Eukaryota > Metazoa > Chordata > Chondrichthyes > Myliobatiformes > Myliobatidae > Mobula > Mobula birostris. Next base: position 43,098,004 of record NC_092375.1, on the reverse strand, counting down.
CCAAATATCAATTCCTGTGATAACCTGCTAGTCACAACCTTGGAACAATTCATTTATTCCCAATCTTTGCTTTCTGTCTGATAACTTATTCTAAATCAATATTAGTACATTATCCTCAATTTCACATGTTATAACTTTGTTTTATCAACCTTCTATGTGGGACCTTGTTGAAAAGACTTCTAAAGATACAAGAAATAGGACATCTACTAGTTAGTCCCCATTTATCCACTTGACCAGTCACAAATACATCCTTAAAGAATTCCAAAAGATTACATCAATAGATGACCTGCCGTTTATAATCCATGTTGGCTCTGCTCAATCCTATAATTTTTCTCAGGTGCATCACATATTACAGATTCTAGCATTTAGCACACATTTAAAGCACCAAATTTTTAGAACTTTCGAAGATGATAACCAGAGCATCTGCAGATGCAAACTAGTTGTTTACTTGTCCACCATTTCCTTATTCCCAATCATAAATTCTCCCAGTTTTCTTTAAGGGGCCTATATTTGCCCTCATTAGTCTCAGCACATACCTATAAAATCTCTCAAAGCCCACTTTATGTTTCTTGCTGGTCTATATTCACAGTCAGTCTTGCCTTTCTTTGTTAATTTCTTGACTTTCCATTGCTGAGTTCAAAAATGTTCTTAACCATTTAGCCTACAACTATTTATGGCAACTTTAAAAGCTTTTCTCTTGATTTAACTCTTCCATTAATTTCTCTTGCCTGATATGGATAAACACTCTACTGGTTGGGTTCTGTGCTTTAAAGGAATATGCATCTTGCAACTCATGCATTTGTCTTTAAATGCTAATCATTGTCTGTCCACCATCATATCATGTAATGTATTTTCCCAACTAACCACAGGCAATTCTTCATTCATATTTCAGTGTCCTTTGTTTACATTTAAAATTCAGGTCACACATGGAACTATACTGCCTTCTAAACTCTGGATTAAAGGTCACTCTCCCCTGTAGGTCCCTTGACAACAATGTTATCAATTAACCATTTCTTGATGCAGAAAAGAACTGAATTATTTTTTCCAATGGTTGGCTCCTCTAGAAAAGCATTTTATATACTTCCATGAATTTATTTAACACCTTATCATGTCAGTTTTGAATTATTAGTTAAGGCCTTCTATGATTACTGTATTAGATAAAACAAGCAACTCCAATTTGCTGACATGATCTAGCTACTATTGTAAATGTTTACTGCCAGACAAATAATTCCCCATCAACATTTTCTGATTTTTGCTATCCTTGGCTTGTCTAAAATAGACGTGTTCTACATGATCATCTATCAAGATCATTTTCACTACTACACTGATCTCTCTTATTAATAAGGTAATACCACTCCCTTTTCCTTTTCTCGAGTCTTTCCTAAATGTCAAATACCCTAGAATATTTAGCTCCCAGCTTTGATCACCAAATGGTCACATTTCTCCAATATAATTAAAATCATATCTGTTTACTTTGTGCCAATAGTTCCTCTTACTTCTTGAAAATGCTTCGAGCGTTCAGATAAAGTAGTTTTAATTTTATCATCAATATTTTCCTGCACTTCGACCCTTTTACTGAACGATTTTTTTTGCTATTTATTTGTCGTTCTGATTTACTAATTAACCCCATTTCCCTTTTGAAATTCCTCCTGCCAAACCATCTTAAACCCTTCTCAATAACACTGGCAGATCCAGAAAGGACATTGCTCATGGTACTGCTGAGGCAATTTGTATTGGTTCTTCCTATCCCAGAAATGATTCCAGTGCATTAGAAATTTACAACTCTCCACCTCTCCAGCCACACATTCACCTGCTCCATCCTCTTATTTTTGTTCTTATTAGGACATGGTAATCCAGAAATTACAATGTTTGAGATCCTGCTTTTCAACTTCTTTTCTAGCAACCTAACTCTGCCTGCAGAACCTCATACACTTTCCTGTCACTGATATTATTTCAAAAACTACCTCTGGTGCTTTACCCTTCTTTTCACAATGCTCTGTATCCACGTACGAACGAGGATTCACACAGTTCACACATTCACACAGTTACAGAAATGCTCATCTATCCCCTTGAATATTGATGCTTTTTTTTTTCATTCTCTTTCCTCCCCTCCAGTGTAATTAAGCGTTTACAGTGCTATATGATGGCAGAACAATAGCACTCTAACTTCCCGGTGGTCAAACATTTTAACTCCCATTCCTATTCCGACATGTTGGTCCATGGCCTTTTGTTCTAAGATGAGCCACCCTCAGGGTGGAGGAGCAGCACATTATATTTCATCTGGGTAGCCTCCAACCTGATGGCATAAATATAGATTTTTCCTTCCAGTAAAATATTTCCCCTCCCCCACCCCTCTTCTTCTATTCCCCATTCCAGCCTTTTACCTCTCCTCGCCTGCCTATCACTTCCACCTGGGTCTCCTTCTCCCATGGTCCACTCTCCTCTCCTATCAGATTCCTTCTTCCCCAGCCCTTGACTTTTCCCACCCACCTGGCTTCATCTATCACCTTCTAGATAGCCTCGTTCCCCTCCCCCCACTTCCCTCCCTCCTTTTCTGTCCTGAAAAAGGGTCTCAGCCTGAAACATTGACTGCTTATTCATTTTCATAGATGCTGCCTGACCTGGTGGATTGGTGTGAGAAGAACAATCTAAGTGAATGTGGAAAAAACCAAAGAAATCTTTGTGGACTTCAGGAAGGTAGAGATGAACCACCCCCTCTGCGAATACATGGCTCCCCCTTAGAGAGAGAGTTAAGTACACCAAGTTCCTGGGAGTTCGCATCACGGACAACCTCAGCTGGTCCCTAATATCACCTCCCTGAACACAGCAGTGTCTCCACTACTTGAGGAAAGTGAGGCTCCTCCCCCACCATCTGAGCTACATGTTATAGCTGCACCATTGACAGCATCCCGACAAGCTGCATTTCCATCTGGTACGGGAGCAGCCGAGCATCAGACTGGATGTTTCTACAAAGAACTGTGAGAACAGCTGAGCAGATCTCCCTACCATCCATCGGGAACATTGATCAGGAGTGCAGTGTACACAGGAACCTCAGTATTATTAAGAGTCCCACCCATCCATGCAGCATCCTCTTTGACATTCTACCATCAGGCAGGAGACCAATGCATAAAAACAAGAACGATCAGGATGGGAAACAGTTTCTTCCTTCAGGATTCTGACCTCCCTGCCACATCGTATTCAAAGTGTCACTGGTTAATCTGTTCTGTTCCTTACAATGTTTAATTTATGCATTTTAGTTTATTTATTTGATGTTCATCTATAGACTTTATCCTTACTTTCATGAGTTATTGTGTGTTATGTGTACTACTACTCTTCATACCCTGGTTCAGAAAAACATTGTCTCATTTGATGGTATGCATGGATATAATTAAATGACAATAAACCTGACTCGACCTGCTGAGTTCCTCCAGCATTTTGTGTGTGTTTAACTCTTCTTTCTCCTTGTCAATCTCCCTGGCTCTTTCCAGTTCAGCCGTTACCCCACAGCTTCAGTGACTCATGCTCAATCCCGACTTCTAATATTGTACGCAGTTTACCCAGTCTCTGCATGGGTTTCCCCTAGCTGTTCCAGTTTTCTCCCACGTCCCAAGGTGTAGTTTAATTCATCAATGTAAACTTCCCCCAGCATACAGTAAAATTGACTTGGGGAAGAAAGAGATAGGATTCATGTAGAATAGCAATTGTTCACCCAGCAATTCAGCACTCTAAATGAACTGTTTCTGTGTATGGCTCCTAGCCGTGGCTGCACTTCTCTCAGAAACCACCATCCTGAACAATGTCCAAAAGGGAAAATCTGTTAGAAAATGAATCAGTTTATAAGATTCTACTCCACTTTGTCTCTTTGACCGTCAGTCATGCCCACTCTACCTGCTCTTGCTGGTACTTAAGGTTCGCCTCCCTAAATGTGTTGTCCAAGAATAAAAAACAGAAAATGCTGCAAAACGAAAACTCAGCAACTCAACCATGTTTTTTCCTGTGGATACTGTCTGATCTGCTAAGATTTTTCTAGTATTTTCTCTTTTTCTTTCTGATTTTTGTCATCTGCAATTGTTAATTTTCATGTACGATCCAAGTTATCAGCTGCACAGTGACCTCAGCATGATACCAGCTCCAACCTCCATAGATAAAAGTTGCAGGAAGACAATGGCTATTCACAAACAAGAGAAAATCTGCAGATGCTGGAAATCCAGGCAACACACACAACATGCTGGAGGAACTCAGCAAGCCAGGCAGCATCTAGGGTAAAAAGTACAGTCGACATTTCGAGCCGAAGGACAATGGTTTACCCAGTTATCTCAGTCAACTGAGCAAAGACTTGCAGGGTTGTTTTAAAATTCACGATTCAAAAGTTAGCAAAAACTGCAAGTATGATCAATTTGGATTACAAATCTAGCAAGGGTCATTATAAACATAAAATTACTATGCTTTTACAGGAATCAGTTAAACGTCTTGCGAGCCAATTTGAATAAAGAGGGAAACAAATCCCTAATACTTACCAAAGAATTACTTTGTTATTAATATCTTTCCTGTAAGGGAAAGGGGAAGAGATGGAAGAGTCTTCTCTACTGAGTCCATCCGATTCAGTGTCAAGTTTATCTGAACTGTTGGCCCAGCAAGACAGAGTTTGAATGTCCACAATGGGAGAGCGGGCCCCTAAGGGATCCATGTTCCTTCGACCAAGAAAACGATCAACTCTTCAATCGGTAACTGTCCCAAGTTCGGTCTTCGCACCGAACCGTGCCTTTAGTTCTCCGACCCTATCGATAAGGCGATCACTCTCGCTGCTGAGTATTGGAAGGTGGCGGGTGTGTGCTGTTAGGGGAGGATGCACAAGTGTGTTTTGTGTGTTGGAGGAGGGTGCATGAATGTACAAGACAGCGTGTTTGTGAGTGTGGGGCGTGCGTATGAATGCCCCAGCGATGGGTGGGGAACGGGGGAGGGGGTGGTGGTGCAAGGGCTAGTGAGCTTAGAAGGGGAAGGCAGAGGGAAGGGCAGCCAGGGACGGAGATAGGGGTGTGGGGCCACTGGTCAATCTCCTCTCGCCGCCTGCTGCCCTGCCTCCCCCTGCGGATGGCCTGCCTTCTCCACCACTGGGGCCCACGGCCTCTCACCGCCCTTCCCCGCAGAGTGCTAGTGCTAGTGCTAGTACTGGTGGTAGTGGTGCGGCCGGAGTCGCTGCGCAGTCACAGTATCGCCGAACAGCCCAAGCTCCACAGCCCATCGCACAGGACGACCGTGACCCCGAGCAACCCTCATCGTCACTTCCCCTCGCCAAGCAAGCTCGACCAGTCGAGCCAGCGCAGATCGATGTCCCGCTTGCTTCTGTGCAACTTCAAATGCTGAGGACTGAACTGTGAAATCGGTTTTCATTGTAAGGCTTCTATAATATCAGATATCAAATGTTTCGCTTATTCCATTATCTCTGCATTTTTACAAAAGTCGAATGACCCAACTAGCAGTTATGAGAACATGGTATAAAATCGTCTTCTGAGTATCTTGTTTTATTGTCGGCGACCCCCCCTCCCACGAGATTTTATCAGTTTCTATGACCTGTGCTTAATCATTAATCCTTTCCAAATCTCAAAAGAATAAATTATATTGCGCCACAGGTTTATTTATAGATGGGACTGAAACTTACACTGACAATTTTATAAGTCCGAGAGATTTCATTTCAACATTCCAAATTTAGTAAGGGCTCGAGAAAATTTCTGCTGGACGAGGAAATTAGAATCAGAGTCACTATTCTCAGAGTCACTATTTTAAAAAATGGAATCATTTAGGACAGAGACATTTCTTCATATAGAGGGCAGTGAATACTTTGGATTCCTTGTACCAGAAAGCTAAGGCAGCTCACTCATTAAATTGATTCGACAGTGATCAATAGATGAAGAAAATTCTGAAAGCACTTCACATTTCAGATTCCAATCAATATAGGCACATGTTGCTAATACAAATGTCAACTGTTTTATCTCACTTGTGTTTTCCATATTACAGTGTTTTGGACACTGGGTATGTATGAAATTTATGCAATATTAGAATAGAAAGTGCTCAGCTTGGTTTCAAAGGTAAACCCCAGGTAATTCAGCAGGAGATGACTAAACGCAGGTTGTTTACTCCCCTGTATGGATGCTGCCTGACCCGCTGCATTTTGTGTGCGTGTGTTCCTCTATAGTTTCCAGCGTCTGTGGTTTGGGAACCGCGAGTCTCCTGTTCAGCGACTCGATTATCGTGTGATTGAGTCTGAGAGAAGCCTTTCCGCGGAACCTCCGGATGGTCTGGAGTGGAGCAGCAACGTGAGAGTGAGGATGTGGGGAAGGGGAAGGGGAAGGAGGGTGGGGAAGGGGAAGGCACGGGCGTGGGGTTAGGGATTAACGGAGGAAGGAAGGGGAAGTTGAAGGGAAGGAGGGGAGAGATGTTGAGCAGTGTGTTGAGGTGAAGATGGGGATTGAGGAATAGAAGAGGCAGTGAAAGGGTGTGCGGGGATTAAGCAGGGGACGTTAGAGGAAGAAAAGCCAGGGGAGTGCGGCAAACAAGAGTAGAAGGCAGAAAGTTGAGGAAGGGAGCGACGGGTTGGGAAGGAGCTGAAGATTCTGAAGGGGGTGAGGCGTTGAAGCATATTGAGGGAAGATGAGCAAGGGGGATGGAGTGAATAATTTGTGTGATGGAGTACAATCGCAGATGAGAAGTAATCGATGAAGTTGAATTGATGCAATATTTGTTGAAATCGATGAACTGATGAGGTTCAGAGCAAATGCTTGGGGGATGATTGATAGGTAGAAACGAGTGAAGTCTTGGAAGAGAGGCTGAGAAGCTACAATAACCCAGTTTTATTTTTCAGTTATGTAGTTCACAAAATTACCCTTTTTTCATTAGAAAACACAAGTAATATAAAATATGAGTTTCAGTAATTCACTGCTTGTTCTTTGTTTTCATCAGATTTTATTTAAATGTTCTACCAAGCTTAGCCCTTGATCATGGGACTGACAAAGCAATATCTACGCTACGCTGCCAGTGCAGTGTTTGGAGTAATTGCAAGTCCGAAGGCAAATATTGTTTTTGTACAACTACGTGGAGAGAAAGGTCGATACGTGGCAGTTGCGGCCTGTGAGCACGTGTTTATTTGGGATATCCGAAAAGGAGAAAAGGTTAGCAATGCTCTGGGCACTGGTCGGTTAATTTGCTGCGTTTTTGCCTGTAAATCAAAGTTGAAAGTAAAAATTATTGTCAGAGTACACACATGTTCCCACATACAACCCTGAGATTCTTTTACTGTGGGCATATTTAGCAAATCACTAGAACAGTAACTGTGAACAGCATCAATGGACACCAAACTGTGCAAATATAAGTAAATAGCCATAAATAACAAGCAAAAATAACAATGTAGAGCCCTAAAAGTGAGACTGTTGGTTGTGGGAACACCAGAAGTAGAATGAGTGTATTTACCCCTTTTGTTCAAGAGCCTGATGGTTGAGGGGTAGTAACTGATCTTGAACCTGGTGGTGCGAGTCCTGAGGCTCTTGTACCTTCTACCTGATGGCAGCAGTGAGAAAAGAGCATGGCCTGGGTGGTGAGGATCTTTGATGATGGATGCTGCTTTTCGACGGCAGTGTTTCATGTAGATGTGCTCAATGGTTGGGAGGGTTTTACCAGTGATATACTTGGCCGAATCCACACCTTTTTTTGTTAGGATTTTCCGCTCAAAGCCAGTGGTGTTCCCATACCCTGCTGCAATGCAGCCAGTCAGCACACTTTCCACCACACATCTATAGGAGTTTGCCAAGGCTTTTGATGACATGCCGAATCTCCGGAGACTCCTGAGGAATTTGACCATTAAATGAGGAAATTCTGAGATTGCTTAAGAAAAGGACAAGCAGGAAGGAATATATCCACCCAAACCCTAACCTATTTAAGCCTGCTGTGTCACTAATTAAGAGCACAACTCATTCTGTACCCTATGTCCACTGTCCATGCCAAATATTCTTGTCTCCAATTTTGGAAATCTGTTAATATTAGTCTTGAATATTCAATGGCTGAGCAACTGTGATTATCTGGCGGGAACAATTTTAAAGACTTGCAACCTGTAGCGAAGAAATTTTCTCAATTTCGGAATCTTAATGAAAACATCATTCATTTCTTATACCGACCTACTGTTCAGATAAAGCAAGCAATGTCACTTAAGTATCTGAACATATTCTGTTAATGTAAAATTCCCCCGGAGAGGAGCTGAAGTGCAATCTTTGTGGTCTGTTGTAATTACAGGTGTGGATTTTTAAGGGCATTAAGCATGATGTAACTTATTTGTGCTCTGCTCCTGATGGCCAACACCTGGCAGTTGGATATGAAGATGGCTCAATACGCATATTCAATATCATAACTGGAGAGAGCAATGTCATCTTTAATGGGCACAAAGCAGCAGTGACAACTCTCAGCTATGACAGCCTTGGAGCACGACTGGTTTCAGGATCAAAGGTAAATTAGATCATTTGCACCGAATGAAGGAGCATGCCTCTCCCAGTATTCATGCAAACATCTTGCAGGCTAGTTGGATTTTAAATCTTTGACCTTCCTGGAATGTTTTGTCAGCTGAACGTATTAGCGAAAATCAAATCATTGAATATGACCTGTTTGAAAACAAGTCTCTTGTTTTAATATTCTATAGGACACAGAAATCATCGTCTGGGATGTTATCAATGAGAGCGGACTATACAGGTTGAAAGGACATAAAGATGCTATTACACAGGCCAAATTTCTGAAGGGCAGGAATTTTCTGATTTCAAGGTAAGAAAACATCAAGAGTTGAAAAGCGCAAAATGGAACATAGGATACAAGATCAAGTTATTGATGAAGCCATTCTTGTGTTTTTAAAAGACCTGCAGCTGGTAACAAGAAACTGTAGAGAGAAAGGTGTGGAATTTTGGAACTTTGAGATCTTAATTTAAGACATGATAATTCTCTTAATTTAAACATCTCACAAGATCTTTAGCTATGGTAACAATATTGTTAAAATGGAAACTAGAAAATATACAATGGCTGATTGTAGTTATAATAGAGGTGCAGTAATTAATGTAGGAATTAACAACTGACAGTAGGTGAGGATTCCTCTACCTTCCAGCTAGTTCCATGACACAATAGCCAGCAGAGGGTTTGACAAATCATAAAACTCAAGAACAGAAGAACTGAAAGCAAGAATAGCCAATTTCCACGCAACTATGCTCTGCCATTCAACAACATCAGTGGGCTGAGGTGGAGAAAATTCCAATGGCAGTGTGTTAATATCAGTTATGGCGGAGCAGTACAGCTTGGTACTATTGGTGCGGATGTTCAACAGAGTGTTTATTTAATTATTCTACCAGGCTTTTGCTCTGTGAGTTTTCTATTTATAAATATTTGATGCCCACATATATCCTGATTTTTCATGGGTATTTTTACTTGTCTTTTAGCTCGAAGGACACATTAGTTAAATGGTGGGACTTGGATACACAGCATTGCTTCAAGACTTTGGTTGGTCATCGGAGTGAGGTTAGTCACGTTGTGCTGGTCTAGCATCTCATCCAATAAACAGTTAAATGCCTCTATTTGTGTTCAGGATGGGTTCCCAGGACTGAAAGGGTCAATGCTAAATGCGGGCATGTATGCAATGATGTTACTGCAGTGTTAATGCACCAGTAGTCTGGTTACAGCTCTACCCCTTCTTGCTATTGTGCCTGGAAACAAACTGAAGGATCAGTCCTCCGGCAATACTTCTGCCTAAAGATATCTCTATGGTAATAAGCTCATAATAAGTTTTATGGTGGTCACTGGCTTTTTATGTCATTACAGCAGAAATCTTTGGCTGGGGAGTGTTGTATGGCCAAGCAAAGAGAAGGATGTCAGCATAGCTCCCATTATATCCTAAGACCATAAGACATAGGAGCAGAATTAGGCCATTTGGCTCAGCCATTCAATCATGGCTGATCCTCTTTTCCCCTCCTCAGCCCCACTCCCTGGCCTTCTCGCAGTAACGTTTGATGCTGTGTCCAATCAAGAACCTATCAAGCTCTGCCTTAAATACCCCTAACAACCTGGCCTCCACAGTTGCTTGTGGTAATAAATTGCACAAATTTACCACCCTCTGGCTAAAGAAATTTCTCCACATTTCTGTTTTAAATGGGCGCCCCTCTATCCTGAGGCTATGCCCTCTTGTCCCAGACTCCCCCACCATGGGAAACATCCTTTCCGCATCTACTCTGCCTAGGCCTTTCAACATTCGAAAGGTTTCAATGAGATCCCTCCCCCATCCTTCTAAGTTCCAGCGAGTACAGACCCAGAGCTATCAAACGTTCCTCATATGATAACCTTTTCATTCCTGGAATCATCCTTGTGAGCCTCTTCTGAACCTTCTCCAATGCCAGAACATCTTTTCTTAGATGAGGAGCCCAGAACTGTTCACAATACTCAAGGTGAGGCCTCACCAGTGCCTTATAAAGCCTCAGCATCACATCCCTGCTCTTGTATTCTAGACCTCTTGAAGTGAATGCTAACGTTGCATTTGCCTTCCTCATTACTGACTCTATCTGCAAGTTAACCTTTAGGGCAGTGGTCCCCAACCACCGGGCCGCAAAGCATGTGCTACCGGGCCGAGAGGAAACGATATGATTTGGCGATATGAGTCAGCTGCCCCTTCCTCATTCTCTGTCACGCACACCATTGAGCTTGAACGCACACAAGGTCATTACCCGCGCATCATCCATGTCAGCGCAGGAAGGTGGTCAACTCCTCCAGCTTGCAAATGATGGCGGGATGAAAAGTATGTTTGATGTAACATCTCTACCGGCACTCTGGATCAAAGTCAAGGCTAAATATCCTGAGATAGCCATGAAAGGACTGAAAATGTTGCTTCCATTTCCAACATATCACTGCAATGAATGCAATGAAAACTAAATTGTGGAATAGACTGGACATAAGGAACCCCCTTGGAGTATCGCTGTCTTCCGTCACCCTTCGATGCACTGTCTTGTTGCAGGGAAGCAAGTATTCAGCCCAGGGCTCCCACTGATTCAGCGATATTGCTGTGTTGCAATGATTTTATATGTTCATACGGGGAAAATATGTGCTGCGTGTTTAATATCCAAACGTTACTTAAAATGTTATGATGTTACTGACTTATAAGTAACTTATATAACCATATAACAATTACAGTACGGAAATGGGCCATCTCTGCCCTTCTAGTCCGTGCTGAATGCTACTCTCACCTAGTCCCACTGACCTGCACTCAGCCCATAACCCTCCATTCCTTTCCTGTCCATATAGCTATCCAATTTTTCTTTAAATGATAATATCGAACCTGCCTCTACAACTTCTACTGGAAGTTCATTTAACACTTACTTCAAGCTCCCCTGATAATTGACTTATCAGTATATTAATGCGAGGAAAATATGCGCTGTGTGTTTAATATTAAATTCGTTAGATAAACCCTTTTAGAAATGAAATTGAATGTATTAGCCACTTATCACCTATATTCCGGTCGTGATTAACACCCCCCCCCACCGAACAGAATCACCAAGAACGATTTATAGGGAAAAAAATTGGCGTGTACACGCATGCGCACTAGTGCCCGCGCATGGCTTCATGGTCATTGTAGTCTTTCTCGGGGTAAACACAATGTATTTGACTGCTACTCTTGTCCGTTGGCAACCCTACACCTACCCCCTCCCCCCCCACCCCCGGGTCGGCAGCTCCTCAAGAATATTGTCAATAATAAACCGATCCGCAGTGCAAAAAAGGTTGGGAACCCCTGCTTTAGGGTGTTCTGCACAAGAGCTCCCGAGTCCCCTTGCACCTTAGATTTTTGGATTTTCTCCTCATTTATTTCCGCTACCAAAGTGCATGACCATGCATTTTCCTACATTGCATTTTATTTGCCATTCTCCTAATCTAAGTCCTTCTGCAGCTTACCTGTTTCCTCAACAGTACGTGCCCCTCCACCAATCTTTGTATCATCTGCAAACTTGGTAACAAAGCTGTCTATTCCATCATCTAAATCCTTTATCTACAGCATAAAAAGATGTGGTCCCAACTCCCGACTCCTGCGGAACACTACTAGTTGCTGGCAGCCAACCACAAAAGAATCCTTTTATTTCCACTCGCTGCCTCCTACCAATCAGCCAATGCTCTAACCATGTTAGTATCTTTCCTGTAATACCATGGGCTCTTAACTTGGTAAGCAGCCTCAAGTGTGGCACCTTGTCAAAGGCCTTCTGAAAGTACAAATATACAACATTCGCTGCATCCCCTTTATCTATCCTACTTGTAATCTCCTCAAAGAATTCCAAAAGGTTCATCAGGCCGGATTTTCCTTGAAGGAAACCATGCTGACTTTGTACCATCTTGTCCTGTGTCACCAAGTACTCCATCACCTCATCCTTAAAAATTGACTCTAACATCTTCCCAACCACTGAGGTCAAGCTAACTGGTCTATAATTTCCTTTCTGTTGCCTTCTTCCTTTCTTAAAGAGTGATATTTGCAATTTTCCAGTCGTCTGGCACCATGCCAGAATCCAGTGATTTTTGAAAGATCATTACTAATGTCTGCACAATCTCTACTACCTCTTTCAGAACCCTAGGGTGCAGTTCATATGTTACAGGTGACTAATGTATCCTTAGATCTTTCAGCTTTTTGTGTGCCTTCTCCCTTGTAATAGTAACTGCACTCACTTCTCTTCCCTCACACCCTTCAACGTCTGGCACACTGCTAGTGTCTTCCACAGTGAAGACTAAGGAAAAATACTCATTTAGTTCACCTGCCATCTCCTTGGCCCATTATTATTTATCTGGCCCCATTTTCTAGTGGTCATATATCCACTCCCATCTCTCTTTTATTTTTTACATACTTGGAAAAGCTTTTACTATTCAGTTTGATACTGTTTGCTAGCTTGCTTTCATATTTCATCTTTTCCCTTCTAATGACTCTTAGTTGTTCTCTGTTGGGTTTTAAAAGCTTCCTAATCCTCTGTCAGCCACAGTTGTACTATTTTGCCTTTTTGAGTATTCCTTTGTTTTTGGAATACAGCTATCCTCATTTTTCCCAGAAACTCACGCCATTACTGCTCTGTTGTGATTGAGTTGAGCTCAATCATTTTGCGATCACTGCCTCCTAAGGGTTCTTTTACTTGCAGTTTCCTAATCACCTCCTCTTCATTACTTAACAACTAATTCAGTATACCTGATCTCCTAGTAGGCTCAACGACAAACTGCTCTAAAAAGCTATCATGTAGGCATTCGACAAACTCACTCTCTTGAGATCCATTTCCAACCTGATTTTCCCAATTGACCTGCATGTTGTAATCTCCCATGACTATCATAAACTCGTCGTTTTGACATGCCTTTTCGATTTCCTGTTGTAATCTGTCGTCCACTGTTGGGAGGCCTGTATATAACTGCCATCAGGGTCCTCTTACCCTTGCAGTTTCTTTACTCAACCCACAAGGATTCAACATCTTCCGATCCTATGTCACCTCTTTCTACTGATTTGATGCCATTCTTTACAAGCAGAGTCACACTATCCCCTCTGCCTACCTTCGTATCCCTCTGATACAATGTGTAAACTGGGACATTCAGCTCCCAACTACAGCCATCCTTCAGCCACAATTCAGTGATGGCCACATTGCATCTGACAATCTGTAATAGTGCCACAAGATCATCCACCTTATTTCTTATACTCCGTGTACTGAGACATAACACTTTGAGTACTGTATCTGCTACCCTTTTTGATTGTGCATTCCTAATGCGCTGACACTCACCCTGCTGGCTGCAATTTTGTCCTATCATCCGCCTACCCTTCCTGACATTCTGACTGCATGCTATTTTTGCTTTTGTACTATCCGTTCTATCCTGAGTCCCTTCACTCTGGTTCCCATCCCCCTGCCAAATTAGTTTAAACCCTCCCCAACAATTCCAACCCTCCCCACAGTTCCAACAAACCTGCCCACGAAAATATTGATTCCCCTCGGGTCAGGTGCAATCCGTCACTTTTCAGCAGGTCATACCTCCCCCAGAAGAGATGCCAATGATCTAAGAACCTGAAACCCTGACCCCTGCACCAGCTTCTCATCATTAATTTACCAAATCACCCTGTTTCTACCCTCACTGGCGCGTGACACAGGCAGCAATCCAGAAATTACTACCCTGGAGGTCCTGCTTCTCGGCTTTCTACCTAGCTCTCTAAATTCTCTTTTCAGGCCCTCTTTGCTTTTCCTTCCTCTGTCATTAGTACCAAGATGTCCAACAGAGAGTTTCATTATTGCTTCAGCATCAGGTTCCTGGCGCAGCATTTTTTTTAGCCCAAGCAAGTGTCTTTTTCATTTTTTAAAGAAAGGGGCTTCCCTTCCTCCACTATCAACTCTGCTCTTAAACGCATCTCCCCCATTTCACGTACATCTGCTCTCACTCCATCCTCCCGCCACCCCACTAGGAATAGGGTTCCCCTGGTCCTCACCTACCACCCCACCAGCCTCCGGGTCCAACATATTATTCTCCGTAACTTCCGCCACCTCCAACGGGATCCCACCACTAAGCACATCTTTCCCTCCCCCACTCTCTCTGCATTCCGCAGGGATCGCTCCCTACACAACTCCCTTGTCCATCCGTCCCCCCCATCCCTCCCCACTGATCTCCCTCCTGGCACTTATCCGTGTAAGCGGAACAAGTGCTACACATGCCCTTACACTTCCTCCCTTACCACCATTCAGGGCCCCAAACAGTCCTTCCAGGTGAGGCAACACTTCACCTGTGAGTCGACTGGGGTGATATACTGCGTCCGATGCTCCCGATGTGGCCTTTTATATATTGGCGAGACCCGACGCAGACTGGGAGACTGCTTTGCTGAACATCTACGCTCTGTCCGCCAGAGAAAGCAGGATCTCCCAGTGGCCACACATTTTAATTCCACATCCCATTCCCATCCTGACATGTCTATCCACGGCCTCCTCTACTGTAAAGATGAAGCCACACTCAGGTTGGAGGAACAACACCTTATATTCCGTCTGGGTAGCCTCCAACCTGATGGCATGAACATTGACTTCTCAAACTTCCACTAATGCCCCACCTCCCCCTCGTACCCCATCCGTTATTTATTTAAATACACATATTCTTTTTCTCTCTCTCCTTTTTCTCCCTCTGTCCTTCTCTCTATACCCCTTGCCCATCCTCTGGGTTTCCTCCCCTCCCCCTTTTCTTTCTCCCTAGGCCTCCTGTCCCATGATCCTGTCATAATTCTTTTGCCAATCAACTGTCCAGCTCTTGGCTCCATCCCTCCCCCTCCTGCTAGGCCCCACCTCCCCCTCGTACCCCATCTGTTACTTATTTTTATGCACACATTCTTTCTCTCACTCTCCTTTTTCTCCCTCTGTCCCTCTGAATATACCTCTTGCCCATCCTCTGGGTCCCCCCCCCCGTCTTTCTTCCCGGACCTCCTGTCCCACGATCCTCTCGTATCCCCTTTTGCCAATCACCTGTCCAGCTCTTGGCTCTATCCCTCCCCCTCCTGTCTTCTCCTATCATTTTGGATCTCCCCCTCCCCCTCCAACTTTCATATCCCTTACTCACTCTTCCTTCAGTTAGTCCTGAGGAAGGGTCTCAGCCTGAAACGTCGACTGCACCTCTTCCTACAGATGCTGCCTGGCCTGCTGTGTTCACCAGCAACTTTGATGTGTGTTGCTTGTCCTTTTCATTTACTTACTTCCCAAGATCAGTACAATGAAAGTACACTCTGTGGGGTAGCATTAAGCACAATATCCATGTACACAATTCCTATCATTCTTTGAAGTAGCTTTGTGCCTCTCTTTTGTCTTCTCAGTCACCTGAGCAGTAACACTGGGGTCATCTACACTATTTAATACATCAGATGTTTGTTTTAGTAAGCAAGTATCTAACTTGTTTCCTTAGTTCATCTGCGGTTTGGTACAATGTGCAAATTGTGTGAATCATGATTAAAAAAACAAACTGTTTAGTATTGTTACTCTGGTTTTATCTCCTGCTCCAGGTATGGAATTTTGTGTTACTTTCAGATGAAAAGCGAATAATGACTGGATCATCTGACAGTGAACTGAGGGTGTGGGACATCCAGTATCTAGATGAGGTAAAGTTCATGAGTGAGGACACGTGGCGATAATTGTTAATTAGTTTGGACTTATTTCTTTGTATTATAGTTTACTTAGTTTTAAATTTGTTATGAATTTACAGGTATAATTTAGATGTTGGAACAACCCATCATAATGTGCACTTTGACTAAAGTCCTGCACTTTCTCAATTTTTTGCCCCATTGAATCTGGGTTTTTTTTGGCCTACCTGACCTACAAAGTTTGGCTGATGACAATAAATCACTTGAATGACACAAAAATTATATAGTTTACATTATTCAATACTTTAGTGATACAGGCCAACCTTCACTAATCCGGCACCATTGGGACCCAAGGAGTGCCGGATTAGTGAAAATGCCAAATTACAGAAGGATCACGTTAAGCATAATCAGCGCTGGATTATTGAAGGAACCGGATAACAGGTAGTCGGATTCGTGAAGGTCGACCTGTACTACCATACGATGTAGTACTATTTATCTGTCAAGCTCCAAGTGTCCCCCAAAGGCTTGTTGGAAGGTGATGTGGTATTGTTGACAATCCAGGAGTGCCTCATTCTTCGTGGTATTGTATTGTTGTTATATTGCAGTACAGATAGAGTCATAGTCATAGAGATCTGCAGTGTAGCAACAGGCCCTTTGGTTCATCTAATCTGAGCTGAACTGTTATTCTGTCAGGTCCTCTCAATATGCAACTGGTTCATAGCCCTTCATACCCCTGCCATCCATGTGTTTAAACAAATTTCTCTTAAGTATTGAAAACGAACCCACGTCCATCACTTCTACTGGCAGCTTGTTCCACACTTGCATGCTCCTCTGAGTAAAGAAGATCCCCTTAAATATTTTACCTTTCACCCTTAACCTCTGACCTCTAGTTTTAGTGTCACTAACCCTCAGTGGAAAAAGTCTGCTTGCGTTTACCCTATCTATACCCCTGATAATTTTGTACGCCTCCATTCAATCTTCCCTCATTTTCCAGCACTCCAGGGAATAAAGTCCTCACCTATTCGACCTTTCTCTTGAACTCAGGTCCTCAAGTCCCAGCAATAACTTTGTAAATTTTCTTCATCTTTAAATCCTTCTGATATCTTTCCTGTAGTTAGGTGACCAAAACTGCACATTGTACTCCAAATTAGGGCTCACCAACATCTTGTACATCTTCAGCTTAATATACTAAATCCTGTACCTAGTACTTAGATTTATTAGATTAGATTCAGCTTTATTGTCATTGTGCCAAGTACAGATACAAAGTCAATGAAATGCAGTTAGCATCTAACCAGAAATGCAAAAATAACTGCAAATAAAAAGTTAAGTGCTACAGCACACAAATATAAAAGTACTGAGACAGTACAGTATGGGTGCAATACTGCTTAGCGCTGTGATGTGAGGTTCAGCAGGGTCACAACCTCAGGGAAGAAGCTCTTCCTGTGCCAAAGGTCAGTGTGCCAAAAGCTTTCTTTACAACCCTACCTACCCTTGACCCCACTTTCAAGGAATTATGGATGTTTATTCACAGATCCCTCTTCTACTCCATACCTCTGTACCCTACCATTCACTATATAAATCCTACCCTGGTTTGTCCTCCCGAAGTGCAACACCTCAACTTTGACTATAAATTTCTTCTGCTGCTTTTCAGCCCATTTTTCCATCTGGTCCAGATCCTGCTGGGAGCTTTGATAGCCTTCCTCACTGTCCACTACACCCACAGTCTTTGTGTTCTACATGGAATAACAAGACTCAGAAGCTGTTATTTTTAAAGCAGTGAGTTGATAATGCTTGTGTGAAAAACCTCTGGGAGCAGCCCTCAATAAGCCTTTTATTTGTTTGAACATATGTTCTTGTAATCTATTCTTGGGAATGTACAAGTTTACCTTTTCAAAGGTATTTTATATCTAGGTTCATCTCTTTATCTCCTTTCAACGTATGTTTTCACCAGTTCATAACATAGTTCCCGAATGCTGTGCATCAATTAGATCAGAACACTCAAATGTCTCTCCAATGTTTTAGTGTCCAGGCATAGACCCAGTTCTGAAGTTGTGGTTTTACAAAATATTTGGCAATTTTTTTTTTTACTTTACAATTGTTTTCTTTGCTCATTAACTTCAGGTCCATTGTAGTTCAAAATGAGGAGTCTTTGCACATGACTCCACTCAGAGGTTAGCCAAACCTCAGTTGATGATCTGCAGTATACAGATGACATTGACATTTGCGTTTCGTTTGTCCAGAGCCTAAGCTCCTTTCTTCTTTCTTTTTAAATCTTTTTATTGAATAAGTATACAAAAAGTTAAGCCATATAGGCACTAATACACTGTTAGAATATAATAAAATTACAGGAGATATTAATACAGATAAAAAAATGATACAAACAATGTAATTTAAACATAACATAATAAGGTAACATATTAGTATACTAATTTTTATATATATATATCAATAGAGAAAAGGAAAAAAAAAACCCGAAAAAAACCCACCGTGCAACTAAACTAAAAGCAAAGCAAAGCAATGGGCTAACTTGGAACCAAGTAGAGTTAAAGAACTTAAAATCACGTCCTCAAACCCGACCTCCATTAAAAACAGTAAAAAAAAAACAAGAAGGGAATATAAATATGGAGCAAAAAAGAGAAGAAAAAAAAATTACATTAAATGAAAATATTGAATAAAAGATCTCCAGATCTGTTCAAACTTAAGTGAGGAATCATAGAGATTGCTTCTAATTTTCTCCAAATTCAAGCATAATATCGTCTGAGAAAACCAAAAAAAGGTAGTTGGATCCAAAAAAAGGTAGTTGGACTAAGCTCCAAGCCATCATCGATGTTTTCATTAAAACATAGAGAACTGGCCTTGCATTCAATGTCCACAATATGAAGGTCCTCTTTTATTCCTCCCTGCTGTACAATATTGCTCTCTGATGATAAAAATTCACAATGAGATGTTGAATGCATGGACCTCTTCACAGGTCTTTGGAGACACCTGTTAGAGAAGACAGATATCAGTGATGAAACTCGCCACTGAATGTAAGTGTGCCAGCACTGTCTTTGGTCATTGAAGAAAAGTGGATTTGAAGGTCAAGACTGCAGACCTTGCATAAAGTCATGTTCTACTAGTAGCAATGATTCATGCTTTCCCATAAGTTTCTGAGACTTGGATTACCTAAACCAGGCAGTTCAAAGCACTTGAAAAATTCCAATACATTGGATTCTGATTAATTGGAACACATCAGGGCTGGTACATTTTGGCCCAATTAAGCAGCTGTCCCAATTAGTCAAAGCTTCATAGAAATAGTTAAAAAGTTAAAAACAAACTACCATTTAACCGAGTATAAATTTGAATGAACTACAGAAAAATTACAACACTACCAATATTACTGGTGGTTGACTGTTGTTTCCTGACAATGACAGGAAACCTGTGAGGGAGAGTTTTTTTTAAGTGGAAAAGCTGTTGCTCTGGGGCAGTTCCACTCTCTTGACCTCGGAAATCTTGGTCCAGTGAGACAAGTAGACATCACAACTGGTGTCTTCCCTGGTTGCAGTGGATGACCATGTCTTCTGTGCCTCAGTATGCTCTTCGTTCTCCATGTAGCATTGCAGAATCGCCTTCCAGGCCATTGGATCTCACTAGATCCCGTTCACCCAGTCCACAGGAGCTGACTTCAAATATTAGGACAGACATGTCCCTGTCTCACTGGAGTGTGAGACCCACCAGCTACTCTCACCTGGTTTAGTCGGCCTGTCAGAGTGGTGTACTAGTGTGTGTCTGCTGTCGCATGCAAACAGGTACTTGAACCCACAGGTAAGAGCTGAGTGTCCACTGGGGACAAAGGTAACATTCAATATGATTTTTGATAGCTTCAAATTCTTCATAGTATCTAACTTTTTGAAATAGTGATCATTTCATTTTCGCTCCCGGCCGTTTCTGGCATCTCCAAATCTGAATACTTGAAACTGCAGTGAGCAAAACTGAATTGTTTTACTGCTTATATCTCACCAGCTATCAGTGATAAAAATCACTGCTTGTAGAACACAAACACGCACAACTGATAGTTAAAAGCAGTTCACTCTAAGCACAATGTAATGACTAATAGCCACACGTTGAGTACGTGACTGATGTTAGTTAGAAACTGATCGGCAACTGTCTCCTGTCCCAATTAAGCATTGTATTGTCCCAAATAAATAAAGGGAAACCCAGCTATTTGTTTTTGTTCTTTAAGAGTTGTCCCAAATAAGTGGCTGCCCTGAGTAACCAATGACCCAATTAACTGGAATATACTGTACTGTGTATCTCATCAATTAATGTAAAAAAAAGTAACTTTTCATTTAATAACTTCGACATAAAGCATTTGGCAAGGCAGTACATCTGTGCATCATTTCTCGTAACGTGTCTACAACTAGTTAAAGAAAGTAGATATTTATTTCATGTACAATATACATTGTGGATTACTTTTCAGGCAAAAGAAGCTGGAGAACCAGATGCAAAAAAGACAAAAAATTCCTTGGGAAATACTGAACTAATTGGAGAGGAATTGAATGAAGATCCTGAGGAGGTGAAACTTCTGTAATTGTAGACTTATACTGTAATTTCATCCTAGGTAACGCCAACTGAACAAAATCACTTCTTTTCCTAAATTACAGGTGGCATTGAAATTCATAAGTTAGAATGGAAGAAATAATTTGAGTTAACTCCTCTCAACCTTCTGAATTTGTAAGCAATCATGGATTAAAAAAAACTGATGAAGCTGTATACAAACTAAACTTTGCTTTCAGAAAGTAAAAACATGGAAATTATAAATAAAATAATAGTTATTCCAAATACATTTAATTGGAAATGCAGTTCAACGTGTATGTGGTTGGTGAAAAGCTTGTTTTGTGGAACTATGCAGGGATAAATTCTGATATTAAGTGATTTAGGTGAGATGTTGTTATGGATCCTATGAAGCTTTAAATAATTATTGTAATCCTCTTTTGTCTTTACAGCGTTTACTATCTTGTCAGAAGATTGGATCTGTATTTAGGGCGGGCAGGAATCGTGTTGTTTCCTTAGCAACTGATCTCAGTCAGGAAGTTATCATCTGTCATGTAAGTATCACTGCGTTCATAAATATGTTAATTGGATAGCCAACAAGTGGAGTCAAATTCTGTAATATTCAGCGATTTAATACATGTTGATTAAAAGTAGCAGCTTTGTTTGGTATTATACTTATACTGTTATTAGGCTAACACGTGCACTCTTTAGCTTGCAGTTGCTGGTTGTGCAGAGGTTAGTATCTTTCATGTTTTTACTTTGAGACACTAATGATTTAAGTATGTAGAACTCAGGTCCACAAACTTGCCACAAAACAGATAAAATAATTTTTGTAATGAGTACTAAACCCACCAGCACCTTTATCATTTGCTGCCTTTAGTTCTTAAAAAAATGAGTCTGCCCCTTTCTATTTTTATCTCTATTCCTTTTTGATTTGTAATTGTGGCCAAATACTGATTAATGTTCCTGCAAACAAATGACGAACAGTTGAAATTCAACATTTTAAACATTCTTTTGTTTTGAAGGCTGTACACAGAGCTTCCCTTGACTCTCCCTCTTCCCCAAGTTGTCTCCCAGCCTCCAAGCCCCATGGTGGCTTTGTCTCTACACATTTCTCAAGGGTATTTTAGCCACTGAAAATAGTGTTCTGGTGTTTTCCAATGAAAAGAAATGTGCAATGAATGCAGTCTCACTTGTATTCTTCCTATTCCTTCAACGCGACTCTTACAAAGTTGAAAGGAACATTTTACCCTGAATTTGTTTTTTTTAACCATTGTTTGATGTGGGTAAACATGGGAGAGGTGAGAGATATTCTTCAGTGTAGCTGTCCTATAGTGGCATTGTGAATACTGAATGCTCCAATTTCTCAGCGTGTGCTCTGAAATTGAACTCAGAGCAAATTTATCAGATTGAGATTTAGGGCTTTACGCAACTTTGAGGAATTCAAGTATAAATTTTAATTTACAAATGAGCCAATTCTATTTAAAATGCAGTCATGTTTCTTGATTGTTTATTATGTTTATTAGGGATTGGAAATTATTACTCTAATTTTTAGAAACAAAAACATGCTTTGATGACACCTACAGGTTGTGCAATGAAATGGGGATAATTTTACTCTCAGATTTCCTGTGAAATTGCTTGTGCTTGGGATGCTAAGTATATTAATATAGTTTAGAGAAATAGTTATTTAATAAGGAAACTTAAACAAGGCACAGCTAAATTTATCTTTGAGTTTTAATATTACTCCCACATGTTAATATTCTACCTTAGTCAAGAATCAAATTGTCACACAGTAGTTATGTTCTTCAAACTTAATTCAAAGATCTTATGAAACGAGTTGCCTCTCATGTTATAATTTAACTATTTATTCTTTATGTAGAATAGAACAAATTAAGTGCAATTTAAACATATGATTATTACATTTTTTAATTGGTTGCTCCAAATTTTAATGGAGCTGTATTGAATAAGTAAGGCTAACCAGTCTTGCGACTATCTCTTTTAATTATTGTACTATTTCTTACAGGGCACAGATAGTGTTCTTGAGGTTTTTAAGATTCTAAGTGAAGAGGAGGTGAATAAAAAGATCGAAAAGAAACAAAGGAAAGCCAAGAAAAAGGCAAAGTAAGTGAAGTACAATGGCATTCTCTTAGAGCAATTCTATCTGTTCCATTCTTCCAACTCATTCTCTTACACAAGCCCATTAACTTATCCAATTTCCCCTACTATCAAGCCCCAATAGAGAGAAATTTACAGTTACCGGATAATGCACCATCCTGTATCTCCTCATATCTTTGAGATGTGGAGAAAAGTCAGCATCCAGAGGAATCCAATGTCATCTCCAGGCGAAGATGCTAACTCCACAGAGCAAACAGTATCAGAGGTTGGAATTGGTGGAGTTCGGAGATAATTGCACTGTCTTTAGCACAGGGTTGCCACAACTTGATGAAGACTGCTTCATCACCAAATACCTCAGTAAAATGAAAGTTGTTTTTGTTAACTCATTAGCAAACATAAAATAAGTTACTGCTTTCAATAGCAAAAACATCTTATTCTGAATCCTGATTAAGGAGTTGCAGAACCTGGGCGTCCGTACCTTCCTCTGCAATTGGATCCTCGACTTCCTAACCAGAAGACCACAACCTGTGCAGATTGGTGATAACATATCCTCGTCGCTGACGATTAACACTGGCGCACCTCAGAGGTGTGTGCTTAGCCTACTGCTCTACTCTTTGTATGCACGTGATTGTGTGGCTAGGCATAGCTCAAATACCATCTGTAAATTTGCTGACAATACAACCATTGTTGGTAGAATCTCAGGTGGTGACGAGAGGACGTACAGCAGTGACATATGCCAACTAGTGGAGTGGTGTTGCAGCAACAACCTGGCACTCAACATCAGTAAGACGAAAGAGCTGATTGTGGACTTCAGAAAGAGTAAGACCAAGGAACACATACCAATGCTCATAGAGGGATCAGAAGTGGAGAAAGTGAGCAGCTTCAAGTTCCTCCGTGTCAAGATCTCTGACGATCTAACCTGGTCCCAATATACTGATGTAGTTATAAAGAAGGCAAGATAGTGGCTATACCTTATTTGGAGTTTGAAGAGATTTGGCATGTTAACGAATACACTCAATAACTTCTATAGTTGTACCGTGGAGAGCATTCTGACAGGCTGCATCACTGTCTGGTATGGAGGGGCTCCTGCGCAGGACCGAAGGAAGCTCAGAAGGTTGTAAGTCTAGTCAGCTCCATCTTGGGTACTAGCCTACAAAGTACCCAGGACATCTTCAAGGAGCGGTGTCTCAGAAAGGCAGCGTCCATTATTAAGGACCTCCAGCACCCAGGGCATGCCCTTTTCTCACTGTTACCATCAGGTAGGAGATACAGAAGTCTGAAGACACACACCCAGCGATTCAGGAACAGCTTCTTCCCCTCTGCCATCTGATTCCTAAATGGACATTGAAGCTTTGGACACTATCTCACTTCTTTTAATATACAGTATTTCTGTTGTACATTTTTTAAATCTATTCAAAATACATAATTGATTTACTTGTTTATTTATTATGATGTTTTATTTTATTTTATTATTTTTTTCTCTCTTTCTGCTAGATTATGTATTGTATTGAACTGCTGCTGCTAAGTTAACAAATTTCACGTCGCATGCCGGTGATAATGAACCTGATTCTGATTCTGATGCATTCTTGCAGCATTAGAGTTAATTGGAATTTAAGTGTAATATTTTGGTTAGATTTATATTATATTAGACAGGATAGGAATCTCACTATCCACAATGGAAGAGAGGAGGATATCCCAGATGACAACCTTATGAGCTATGGTAGAAGTCATAGACCCATAGTATTATAAAAGATTCATAAAACTGGACCTGTGACTCTGAAGAAGAGATAAGTTTTTAAGACATGTTCAGAAAAGAAAAAAAATCAGGAATATTTTACAAAACTAAATCATGATCACAGAAAACAGAAGTGCAAGTTGCAACTAATAAAAAGAAGTTATAAAATGCACGTTGACAATTGTTTTAAGTTGAAAGCATCATATGTAGATAGAATGGATTCAGAATACTGTACATGTGGAGTATCTTCACAGACATATATATTGACAGACTGTAAAGTTCTTTGGAATTGCATTGCTCTTTAGTTGATACAATGTGTATTGCTGAATTAAAGCTTTTACTGCCCTGAACTCTAAAGCAGCGGTCCCCAAGCACCGGGCTGTGGACTGGTACTGGACCACAAAGCATGTGCTACTGGGCCGCGAGGAAACGATATAAGTCAGCTGCACCTTTCCTCATTCCCCGTCATGCACTGTTGAACTTGAACATAGGGTTGCCAACTGTCCCGAATTTGCCAGGACATCCTGTACATTGGGCTAAATTGGTTTGTCCCTTACAAACCCGTATTTTCCCCGCTAAGGTAGAGCGTTCCTATGAAACCTTTCGTGCCAAAATGGTGTAAAGTGAAGAAGCAATTACCATTAATTTATATGGGAAAAATTTTTGAGCATTCCCAGACCCAAAAAATAACCTACCAAATCATACCAAATAACACATAAAACTGAAAATAACACTAACATATAGTAAAAGCAGGAATGATATGATAAATACACAACCTATATAAAGTAGAAATAATGTATGTACAGTATAGTTGGGAAGATTAAGCCAAAACCGATTTGTGGAAAAAAATTGGCACGTACGTGCATGTGCACACAGGTGCCTGCGCAAGGCTTCATGGTCACGGTAGTCTTCCTCGGGGTAAACGCAAGTGTCCGGGGATTTGACTGCTAATTTTGTCCCTTATTTGGGAGTGAGAAGTTGGCACCCCTAACTGTAAAAGACATGTTGAGGTGAGTTTAACCTTACTTGAACACCCCCCCCCCCGGTTGGCCGGTCCACAAGAATATTGTCAATATTAAACCGGTCCTCGGTGCAGAAAGGGTTGAGGACCCCTGCTCTAAAGGAATTAGAATCAAAAACAAGAGATGCTGGAAATCCGGGCAAAACCCACAAAATGCTGGAGGAACTCAGCAGGCCAGGCAGCATCTATGGAAAATGTAAAATCTATGGAAAAGAGTACAGTCAATGTTTTGGGCCAAAACCCTTCAGTAGGACTGGAGGAAAAATGCTGGGGAGTAGATTTAAAAGGTGGGGGAGGGGAAAGAGGAAAACACAAGGTGACAGGTGAAACCTGGAGGGGGAAGGATGAAGTAAAGAGCTGGGAAGTTGATTGCTGAAAGAGACAGAAGGCCACGCAAGAAAGAAAAGGAGGAGGAGCACCGTAGGAAGACAATGTGCGGGCAAGGAGATATGGTGAGAGAGGGAAAAGGGGATGGGTAATGGTGAAGGGGTGGGGGATGGGGGCATTATCGGAAGTTGGAGAAACTGGTGACCATGGCTTCAGGTTGGAGGCTACCCAAATGGAACATCAGGTGTTCCTCCAACCTAAGTTTGGCCTCATCACCACAGTAGAGGAGGCCATGGATAGACATATCAGAATGGGAATGGGAAATGGAATTAAAATGAGTGGCCACTGGGAGATGCCGCTTTTTCAGGTGGTCAGAGTGTAGGTGCTCGGCAAAGTGGTGTCCCAATCATACTATGTCCGGTGCTCCCGGTATGGCCTCTTGTAAAGCTTTTCATTCTAGAACAAAAGAGATGTCTTCTTTTTTTCAAAGAAAGGGGCTTCCCTTCCTCCACTATCAACGCTGCCGTCAACCGCATTTCTCCCATTTCATTCACGTCTGCTACCCCATCCTTCCGCCACCCTACCAGGGATAGGTTTCCTCTTGTTTCCACTTTCCACTCCACCAACCTCCGTGTCCAGCACGTAATTCTCTGAAACTTTCACCATCTCCAACGGGACCCCATCACCAAGTACATCTCCACCTCCCGCCCCCCACACACAACTTTCTGCTTTCTGCAGGGATCACTCCCTAAGCGACTCCCTTGTCCATTTGGCATTCCCCACTGATCTCCCTCCCAGCACTTATCCTTGCAAGCGGAGCAAATGCTACACCTGCCCCTACACCTCCTCCCTCACTACCATTCAGGGCCCTAAACATTTCTTCCAGGTGAGGCAACTCTTCACCTATGAGTCTGTTGGGGTCATATTATTGTGTCTGGTGCTCCTGATGTGGCCTCCTGTATATCGGTGAGGGTTGACTTAGATTGGGAGACCGCTTCACCGAGCACCTACGTTCTGTCTGCCAAAAAAAGTGGGATCTCCCAGTGGCCACTCATTTTAATTCTACTTCCCATTTCCGTTCCGATATGTCTATCCATGGCCTCCTCTACTGTCTTGATGAGGCCACACTCAAGTTGGAGGAGCAACACCTGATATTCCGTTTGGGTAGCCTCCAGCTTGTTAGCATGAACATTGATTTCTCAAACTTCCGGTAATACCCTCCTCCCTTCACCATTCCCCATCCCCTTTTCCCTCTCTCACCTTGCCTGCCCATTGCCTCTCTCCGGTGTTCCTCCCCCTTTTCTTTCTTCCATGGCCTACCATCTCTTTCACCAATCAACTTCCCAGCTCTTTACTTCATCCATCCCCTTTCAGGTTTCACCCATCACCTTGTACATCTCTCTACCTTTCCTCCACCTTTTATATCTACTCCTCAGCATTTTTTTCCAATCCTGCCAAAAGGTTTCAGCCTGAAATTTTGACTGTACTCTTTTCCGTAGATGCTGCCTGGCCTGCTGAGTTTCTCCAGCATTTTTGTGTGTGTTGCATGGAATTAGAATCAATTTTCCTCAGTATTTTCTACCGTATCATTCATCACTTGTAATTGAAGTTTTAAGGTGACATACAGTGCAAAGTAGTTTGATGTTCTGCTCCAGACTACTACCTTTGATTAAGTAGACTGCAGTAAATGGTATAGAATCAAAGGGCACAGGTTTGATTCCTGATATAATGCTCATTTAGGTAATTTCTACCAGGTTGCTAGTAAAGTAACTACTTTTGATTTCAGTGGCTGTTCACTTGATAAAGGAAGGATTAGTCAATAATCTTTTGATTGCTATCTTGATCTCACAGAATGCTAGAGCAGAAAGTTGGCAATGTAAGGTTTGGCTGTGATGGTCTGAAAAACATTTTATAAGAAGATTGACAAATGCTCAAGAACTACTTCTCTCCATGGGCATATTTTTTCTTTCAGTTGTTGGTTTCTGAGCAGGCAGGCAAGAACTGAGAATAAATTAATAAATAAATTGCATTACTAGAAAATAGAGGTAATGTTAGTTAAGTTGCAACATATCAGCAGACTTAAGAGAGTGACAGGATCCTCATAACGTGACCTGTAGTGTTCAGACGTGCAGCGCTATGGAACATTCTGTTCTTGGCTCATGTTCTGCTATAGCACTGGACTTGGCAGTCTTGCAAATAACATTGTAAAGCTGTTCTATATTTTTTCCCATGCGGCTTAGCTGATTGTAACTTTTGGTCAATCCTTCAAGGTTTTCCCTATCAAGGAACTAGATAAGTGCTATTAAAATCAAAAAATGCCTGTAATACTCTCTTGGGTATTTTTGGAAAACAGCAAATTTGCAAACGTAGGAAGCTGATTGACATTCCAGGTGATTTTGCTGGACAAAAAAATCACTTCTTATAAGTTGAAAGTATTTTATTTTCTTGCGTAAAATGTTTGCTTCCTGATTAATGCTGATTTAAGGGGGGAGCTTTCGGATTAAAGACTTGAGGACGGTAACTGGATAGAGTATTGTCTGTATGTATTTTGTAAAGAGCTTCTGTTTCCTTAAACCTTATGGAAGTTCATTACACTGAAGGTTTCTTTCATTGCATCTTCAGCAGAGAACATGTGCCAGTTGGCACCAAACACGTACAGTTTAGATCCACTGTTCTGCTAGTTGTATCTGCTGAGCCAGTCATATACGGTACACCAGGCAGACACTGAAGAACTTCCTTTGGCTAAGGTTCATTTGCAAATCTATTTTATAGATGTGCTCCCTCCTCAAGGAAGATGCTGTCATGATGACCTTATTAGCTTGGGATCTGCTGACACCACCGAGTGCCAACTACAATTTTAACTCTTCTTGGAACAGGAAAGCTGTTACTATTTATCCGCCAGAAGTCACTTCAGAGGAGTTTTGTTTCACTTGCCCCGGTAGGAATGTTCAGGCCTCCCCTGCTTCAGGCTTCTCCTGATTTTCTTCGGAATTTCACTGTCACACAAACAGCCTGTATATCTGATGAGAAGTATTTAGATTATAGGGACACTCAGTCCTCGTTTATTGTCACTTAGAAATGCATGCATTAAAAAAATGATACAGCGTTCCTCCAGAATGATATCACAAGAAAACACAGGACAAACCAAGACTAAAACTGACAACCACATAATTATAACATATAGTTACAACAGTGCAAAGCAATACCATAATTTGATAAAGAGCAGACCATGGGCACGGTAAAAAAAAAGTCTCAAAGTCCCGGTAGACTCAACATCTCACGCAGGCTCCATGAACCTCCAAGCGCTGCCAATTTGCTGATGCAGCACCATTGGAAGCACCCGACCGCAGCGGACTCTGAGTTCTTCTGAAAACTTCGAACCTCTGACCAGCCCCTCCGACACAGCCTCTCTGAGCACCACCCTCTGCCAAGCGCTTTGACCCTGCCTCGGCCGCCGAGCAACAAGCAAAGCTGAGGACTCGGGGCCTTCTCCTCCGGAGTTTCTGGACCACACAGTAGCAGTAGCAGCGAAGCAGGCATTTCATCTGGTGAAACTTCTGTTCCTCAGTGCTGTCACGTCCGTCTCCATCAAATCAGGATTGTGCATAGCACCCTACTTGACAAATAACAGACATCACCACTGGAGTGGCCGCTGCAGCCATCTTCTCCTCCTGCTCTATTGCCTCTCATTCCTTTGTGTGTTTCATACAATATCTCCATCCAGTGCCAGTAATGCATTAGAAAATATCAAATGCTAGAGGATGTATATTTAAGGTGAGAGAGGAAAGGTTTAAGGGCAAGATGCAGGCAAATTTTTTAACCCAGAGAAGTAAGTGCCTGGAATGGGCTGCCCGGGTCCTGGTAGAAATAGATATGATAGTGGCCTTAAAACAAGCTTCTTGATATACACATGAATATGCAGAGAGTGGATTATGTGCAGACAGAAGGGATTTGGTTTAATTTGGCATTGTGTTTGCTACAGATATTATAGGTTAATGGGCCTATTTCTGTGCTATACTGTTCTATAGTCTTACGTTCTGTCTAATATTTCCACAAAGCTAACACTTCACAGTGATTGCAACTTCTTTGTAAATCTCCTCTGCACTCTGCACCTTCTTCAAGACAATCACATCTTTCCTGTGTCATTGTGGTCAAAATTATACTGCAACTGTGACTTAACTCAAGTCAAGAACTGTTCTAGCATAATCTCTATTATTTTATTCTGTGCACTGGCTAAAAAAAATGCATTTACTATACCTTTTTTAAGATGTTGCTATCCTTAAAGATCTGTAAATCAACATTCTAAAGTCCCCCGTTCCTCTACATGACATGGTTTCCTGTCATTTATTCTGTATTTCCTTGTCTTATTGACCTATCTAAATTGCTTACCTCTGATGACTTTACATTCAATGCATCTTGTCCTTTTCAGTCCAGCTAAGCAGTTGAAAGCTTGGTTCCTCATTTTCAACCCCAAATCTAATTATTCTTTCATCTTCCAACTTCTTTATCATGCCCCTACAGTTGTCTAAGTCATTAACTTGTACTTCTAAAAGCACGACCATGACAAAATTATCTTTTAACCTTAACATCAATGGTAATATTTGAGGAGAAACAATGTGGATTTATAGAAAGGAAATCATGTTTGACTAATCTTGTGGACGACTTTAAGGATGTGTTTAGTAAATTTAGAAGGGAGAATGAGTGAATGTGGCATACAGCGCCCTAAAAAACATTATTCAGCCCCCACATTTATTTTCACATTTTCTAAATTAAAAATATATTGAAGTAGGATTTTTGAGCTAATCTACAAACGGGAGTCGCATGGTAGTATGGTTAGCACAAGGCTTTACAGTACAGGCAACCGGGTTTCAATTCCCACCGCTGCCTATAATGAGTTTGTACGTTCTTCCAGTAACTGGGTTTCCTCTGGGTGCTCCAGATTCCTCTCATAGCCCAGAGACATAGTGTTTAGTAGGTTAATTGGTTATTGTAAATTTTCTTGTGATTAGGCTAGGATTACATTGGTGGATTGCTGGGTGTCGTTGCTCAAAGGGCCTGTTCCGCACTATACGTCAATAAATAAAACTTGCATCATATCAAATCAAAAGAAAAATTCCAAAACATTACTAAAAATTAAAAACCAAAATTGTGAGGCTGAAAAAGTATTCATCCCCGTTGTAATTACTATGTTAACTTTCCTCAGGTGAAATACTGTATATTATCTTACAAACCCAACCAATTTGCTGATGTAGAAAATTGGAGAATCACCCCTTTTCAATGAATTCACAAGAATAAATACCCCCTCTTTCTGTAAGATCCAATGGTACAGTAAATTTTCAACAGATCAAATCAAAATGAAGACAAAAGAGCATTCAAGACAAGTCAGGGAAATGATAATAGAGAAGCACAAATCTGGGGGAGGGCACAAGACCATCACAAGGTCACTGAACATACCTCGGAGCTCAGTGCAGTCCATCATGAAAAAGTGGAAAAAATATGAGGGGAGGAGAAGATGGCGGCGTGCGCGGCCGCTCCAAAATGATATTGGTATTTGTTAAGTAGGTACCGTGCACAATCCTGATTTGATGGAGACAGATGTGAGAAGCATGGAGGAACATCTGGAGAAACTTCTGAAATGCCTGCTTCGCTGCCGCTGCTACTGTGTGATCGAGAATCTTTGGAGGGGAAGGCCCAAATCCTTGGCTTTGCCTATTGCCTGTTGCCGGGGATGGGGTCGAAGTGCTCAGCAGAGATGGTGCTCGGTGTCGGAGGGCTGGTCGGAAGCTCGAAGTTTTCGGACAGACTCGAGTCGGCTGTGGTCGGGTGCTTTCAGGGTGCTGCATCGGCAAGTTTGCGGCGCTGGAGATTCATGGCAGGGGGAGTTTTTCTTCCTTCTACCGTCTGCGTGAGATGATGGGATTTTCGAGAGACTTTGAGACTTTTTTTTTACCGTGCCCATGGTCTGTTCTTTATCAAATTATGGTATTGCTCTGCACTGTTGTAACTATATGTTATAATTATGTAGTTTTTGTCAGTTTTTTAGTCTTGGTTTGTCTCCTGTTTCTGTGATAGCATACTGGAGGAACATTGTATCATTTCTTAACGCATGCATTACTAAATGATAATAAAAGAGGACTGCGTGGCCTCATAATCTAATCTAAAAAAAACCACAACCACACTGCCTAGGTCAGGCTGCTCCTCTAAACATGGTTGCTGGAGAAGAATGGCACTTATAAGACAGGCCACTGTGATGCCAACAGTCACTCCGAGTGAGCTGCTGAAGTCAGTGGCTGTAACTGGAGATGAAGTTCATGGCTCCACATTCTCTAAGGCTTTGCACAAATACAGTATTTATGGCAGAGTGTTAATAAAGAAGTTTCGGCTTTAAAAAAAAGCATATCCTTGCCTGTAAGGACTTTACAAAGCATCACCTAGAAGACACTGTAACGATGTGGAGGAGGGTCTTGTGGTCAGAAGAGACTAAAGTGCAACGTTTTGGCCTTAACACCTAAGTGGTACATGTGGCCTAAATGTAATACTGTGTATCAGGCAGGTAACTGCATCCCTACTGTAAACTATGGTGGAGGTGGTAGCATGCTCTGAGGATGATTTTCAGCAGCAGGGACTGGAAATTTTTACAGGGCTGATGGGAAGATGGATGCTGCTAAATGCAGATAGATCCTGGATAAAAACCTGCTAGCCTCTGGCAGAAAGCTTAAATTGGGGAGGAAGTAGATCTTTCAGCAGGGCAATAACCCAAAGCACACTGCCATAGCTACCATGGAATGGCTTCAAATAAAGAAAATTGATGTCCTTGAGTGGCCCAGTCAGAGTCCTGACCTTAACCCAATTGAACATCTCTGGCAAGACCTCAAGATTGCTATGGATCGCTGCTCCCCAACTAACATGACACAGTTTGAGCAATTTTGCAAGGAGGAATAGGCGAATATGCTTATCACATTGTGCAAAGCTTATAGAGACATAGCCAAACAAAAACTACTGACTGTCATAACTATGGGAGGTGGTTCAACTAAGTATCGAGCAAAGTGGTCTGAGTACTTACTGATGTTTCAGTTTTTGAAGTTTTAGTTTATCATGCTTTACAATTTTCCCTGTTTTTTTCAGTTCTACTCTGGAAAAAAAAGGAGCATGTGATTCACAAATAACACTTCTCAGTTAAATTGATCAGAATCCCTGGTTTTAATACTCACGTGAACAAAGGGTTGGGGACTAAATACTTTTAAAGACACTGTATTTGTGTTTCCAGATTGGTAGACAAGGATAGAGCATGCAGAATTGGAGATAATATACCAGTGCAGATTGGGAATTGGTTAACACAAAGCAATGGATAGGAATTAATAGGTCCCTTTCAGGTCAGCAGGCTGTAACTATTGATTGATGCTTTTCATTGAATGGCTAAGTGGACCAAATAAAAAATTTCCAAGTTGCTTATGACACAGTACAAGAAGAAATGGTGAAAAAGGTCTCACTGGGTTATAGGTGTACTGAATGAGTAGACAAGTTGAGTCTGATACAATATTGAAAGAAGTGATGTTATCTATCAAGTTTTCTATGTGAGATTGGGAAATGTTATTCAAAGAAGCATATGTGTCTTTGTACCAATTAACTGAAAGGTATTATGACTCATTTTCTGTACTCTTGGCTCAACCAGACTTTTTTATTGTTTATTTTCCAACCTTTGTTTGTTCAGCCTAGCATCTACTTTCACTAGTTTTCTACCTTCTTTTTCCAGCTCAGGTTTTCTCAGTACAGAATCTATGCTCAGCTTTCAATCCCTTTGCCAGGCAACTAAATTCTCAATAGCATAAATAAGCCTACTTCTGAGGATATTAATCTTGGGCCTGTTCAGGTGGAAAGCATGTAAGATCTCGAGCATGTCCACTTAATTGCTTAAAGCCTAAGCGTTGGATTTTTAATTTCTTCGAGAGATTTATAATGTTTCAGTTTCTACCTTAATCTAATGCTTCTGTTACCATCAAAGTACTCTTTAGTTGCTAACAAAATGTACTCTCTACTTCTTGTGTGCAGTACTGACATTGAGAATTTTGAAGATAATTGGCACTTATGTCATTGGGCCACTGGGCTCCTGGAGCCATTTGCAGTCAGGTGCCAATTAACATCAGAAAAACAAAGCTCACACCACAGAAAATGCTATGTTTTTGTGAGTGGCATTTTTGTTGGCAACTTGGGCCAGCTATTGCCAGTAAATATTAAATTTACATCATTAAGAATATATACAGGAATCTGATTTTATTTATCTGAGGTATGTGGATATAGAAAATTGCATTGTGCAGTCGTCAGGCTTTATATTCTGCATTTTCAAAAGAATGATGGGAAGAAATGTGGGCTGGTGATTGTTGCAGTTTGATTTCTTCTGCAAATCCACTCGTCAAAAACTGCTTTAAAAAGTAAGGAAAACATTTCTGTTGCCTGCACTCATTGTAGTGGTCGAGTGACACCATTTATTATAAATGAATGAATTAATATGTACCGGTGCATTGCTTCCTGTATCCAGTGGAGAGCAGAGATAGAAGGAACTACAGAGATCTGGAAAGATACAATCTTGGATCTGTTTCGTAGCTTCCTCTCAACGAGAGGAAGTTGGACATTCTGTTGTCTGTTATATGGTGTCATTTGATCACCACAATGAGAGCATTCAATGGAAGTATTTTCTTTCCAGTGGCTCCAGTTACTTGTATACTTATGCTCATCCTATGATTATAGGTTTATTGTTTGGAGGATGTGTGAAATCACACCCATGCTGACATTGACTAATTAAACCATGTGCCCCTAAAAATTTGTTATATCTTTATCATAACTATTGTGGAGCTATACACTTTATTCATGTAATTAAAGATATTTACTAATGGAAGAAGAGATAATTTTCTATTCAGTGAGTTGTAATCTGGTGGGAGGCAAAAAGAATTGTCAACTATTTCAGGTCTTCAGTGTTGAGTACAGTAAATAGCAAACTTTCTGTTTGGAATTACCTTATTTTACTGTATTTATTTAAATGAACTTTATTTTGGTATTCCATAGGAAAAGAGCTGAGTCAGGGGAATCTGGCATTGACTTGGATCCTGTTGTGGAACGAACCCTAAAAGATGAGATTCAGGAGGTAACCAAAATTAAAGCCTCAGCAAAAGTCAGGTACGGCTTTGTTGTACAACTGTCCCAAAAGTAAGGTTTACCTGTGACGTAATTTCTTTTTTAATCCAAAATTTGAGTTCTAGCTCATTGAGATATTTAAAAATAATTGCTTCAACTTTTAAAAAGAAAGTCCTGAGATTTTTGGCTAAAATTGAAATGACCATGTGTTTCTCTTCTGAACATGAGTCTGGAAACCTGAAACGTAATTGTATATGGAATGTATGTACAGATCTATACGTTATTTATTGGTCAGATGAGGTTAATACATTGCACTTTTCTGCTGTGCAGTGTAACTATAGGATTATCCTCTGTAAAGTTATGATATTATCTAAGTAACAGATAATTTTGAGCTGAACCTCCTTGGTCAGTGAGCTGCACAAGCTTATTATTTGCCTGCACTTGGACTATACCATTTATTGTAATGTGACTCCCAAGGACAATTTTTCATTGGGAAATTAATGCCCAGCTGATCAGCAAGTGCTGTCAAAGGCATAGTTCAAGCATGCCTTTGATGGCAATAAAGCCTTACACAGGCTCACTGACAGTCACAGCCTTCACTGAATGTTTATGACATTCACAAACATATTGAAACACAGAAGCACAATTAAAAATGAAGATTGTATTATAAAAATGATGTCCTTTTTAAAAAAATGTTAATACATCAGATAAACTACAGAAATTTATAATTAATTAAGCACATGGAAATCACTTGAATTAATTCAAATGTTAAAAGAACTATATGATTCTGTGGACTCCATGACAGTTCAGCTAATGTGGGCCCAGCACTTAATGGAGGTAGAAGGTTGTGCTTCAGCCAGTGGTGAATTCCAGGCTGCCAGTTGGTTAAATGCTTAAAGCCATGTTGATAAGTTGTGTTTTCAGTTAATCTCAGCCTTTAAATATATATTTGGATACCTTACTAATTTGGAACTATATTGTCATTATATGAAGGTAAAAAATCTTAGTAGGCATCACTACAGCTGCATCGTATTGAAACCAGAAATGAAAGAAGGTTTAGCTCTTTTATTTTGCTGAACAATCCATTGATGCCCCATTTTCAGAGGATAACCTTAATTTATAATTTGCCCATGCAACCTAATGTGAAGCTTCGCCAAGCCTGGCTGCAAAAGAGGCAACCCCATCCTGTTAAAAACACAAAGGTACAGAAGCTCCAAAGACCTCATCCCTGGGAAAGGAAGGATACATTAAGAAGATGCATTACACCTCGGGTCAAATTGAAAGACTGGCCCAGGATAGAGGACTCTTGTAGAGGGTGATGCGCTTAAGAAGAAGAACTAATGTGAACAAAATGTAGCTTTCTGTCTTTGGCCTTGGAATATAACCTATTACTGCTTTGAATTTTTGACCCTGATTTGTTTTCTGTAGATCATTCAGTGTTCTTCATATGCCAAATGGGGGGCTAAAGATTGTAGTGCTGTTGCAGAACAACACAGTGGAAGCATTCAATCTGAATATATCAATGGAGAAACCATCAGAATGCACAAAATTGGCCAGAATTACTGTTGCAGGCCATAGAACAGATGCAAGAACACTTGCCTTCAGTTCTGACAACATTGCAGTACTTTCTGCCTCGGCTGAGACGGTCAAAATATGGAACAGGTTTGTGGCATTTGACTTTCTGTTATCACTTTTTCTAAAAACCACATTTGATGCCAAATTCTGTGTGGGAAAACTTACACAGAGGAAACAAAATAAGGCAGTCCAAGAGAAAAGCCTCTTAAACGGTTCTCAATCCTCTCATTTGCTTGTACTGAGTTAGAGAACCCAAACAAAGTGTTGAGGACACAAGCCACTGCAGATGCTGGAGTGTGGAACAAAAAATAAAATGCTGAAAGAACTGGACAGTCAGGCACCTGTGGAAGCTAAAGGGATGATTAATGTTTTGGGTTGTGTTCCTGCATCAGGACTAAGAGGGACGATGGTCAGTATGTAGAAGTGAGAGGGAAACAGGTTGGTAGGTGATAGGTGGAACCAGCTGTGAGGTATGATGGGCAGATGGAACCAGGTGAGAAGGACAGATGAAAGGCAGGGAGAAGAAACCCAGGTAGACCAGTGTGTGGGTATTGAGCAGATAGAATCAGGTTGGAGGTCGGGTTAAGGTGATGAATTTTGATATGGGAGTTGATATAAGAACTGGGTGAACAGCTGGGAATGGGAAACGAATATAGGAGCAGTGGGTTACCTGGAAATGGAAAGTTAAATTTGAGATGCTGTTCTTCTGTTTGGACCTCGCCCTGACAATGGAAAAGGCTGACGATAGGTCAATGTGGGATTAGGCAGGAGAGTTGAGATGCCATACATAGCAACATAGAAGACATACAGCACAATACAGGCCCTTCAGCCCACAAAGCTGTGCCGAACATGTCCCTACCTTAGAACTAGCTAGGCTTTACCCGTAATAATAATGAAGGTCGCATCTGGAATTTTTCCGGGTAGCGGACGGCTTCCTCGCACGCCACTCTGACGTAGTGGGAAATCACGTACCAGGTAAGTTACAGCAGTGGTTTGCCATTGCCTTCTGCCGGGTGAGTTTTTTTTCAAAGGGATCACCAGCTCTTAACCCCGCACGGATGGAAAGCGTGCTGGCTGGGTTCGAACGGGGAACCTCCGCCCCACAGTCCAAGCACTGATGCCACTATGCCACCAGCCGACCCAGGGCTTTACCCGTAGCCCTCTATTTTTCTAAGCTCCATGTAGCCATCCAGCAGTCTCCTAAAAGACCCTATTGTTTCAGCCTCCACCACAACCGCCGGCAGCCCATTCCACGCACTTACCACTCTCTGCGTAAAAAACTTACCCGCCCTCTCCTCTGTACCTACTTCCAAGCACCTTAAAACTGTGCCCTCTCATGCTAACCATTTCAGCTCTGGGAAAAAGCCTCTGACTGTCCACACGATCAATGCCTCTCATTATCTTGTACACCTCTATCAGGTCACCTCTCATCCTCTGTCGCTCCAAGGAGAGAAGGCCGAGTTCACTCAACCTATTCTCATAAGTCGTGCTCCCCAATCCAGGCAACATCCTTGTAAATCTCCTCTGCACCCTTTCTATGGCTTCCACATCCTCCCTGTAGTGAGGTGACCAGAACTGAGCACAGTACTCCAAGTGGGGTCTGACCGGGGTTCTATATAGCTGCAACATTACCTCTCGGCTCTTAAGCTCAACCTCGTGGCTCTTAAACTCAAGTTAAGAATAAGAAGCTCAAGGTAATTGTTTCAGACAGAACATCGGTGCTTTGCAAAATAGTTGGCTAGTCAACAGTGGTCTTTTCTCAATGTAGATGAGGCCAGTCAGAAGTGCTGAATGGAGTAGATGGAATCCCTTGTAGATGGTGCCACCTGTCACCTACCAACCTCTGCCCCCCCCCCCCCTTTCTACAACACCTGAATCTTCACCTCATGGAAAAGCTGCTTGAGTCCTTGGATATGGTGAGGTAGAAGGTACAGGGACAAGTGTTGCATCTCCTACACTTCATTACAGGGGAATTTTGATCAGTTAGGAAAGTGGGCAGAGAAAGCTAATGGCTTTCAGTACAAATAAGTATGAACTGAAGCATTTTGGAAAGACAAACTAGCATAGCACTTACGCTGTGAATCATAGGACTCTGGGGAGTGTAATGGAACAGAGGGACCAAGGAGTACAAGTGCCTATCTCATTGAAAGCAGTGTCACAGGTAGGGTGGTGATAGGGGCATTTAGCACGCTAACCTTCGTCAATCAGGGTATTGAGTTTAAGATTTGGGATGCAGGATTTAAGCTGATGGTGTGGCTGTACTTAGAGTACTCTGTACAGTTTTGGTATCCCTATTATGGAAAAGATGTGGTTAAACTGGGAAGAGTGCAGAAAAGATTTACGAGGATGTTGAAGGGATTGGGGGCTTGAATTACAGGGAGAGGCTATCCAGGCTAGGTCATTATTCCCCGGAATGAGGAGCAACCATATAGAGATGCTTACAAGTAAAGTTTAGGATGGTGTTGAACACTGGTAGCACGGGCTAAGGCTTTTGAGGTGGCAGTGTTTGCCAAGCTTGGCGTTTAGCTTGCAGATGTTGGATCACTAGTCAGGGTGACATCTCAGTGTGCGGTTGTTGGTGTTCCTGTTTGGGAGTTCTTGTGTTTATAAGTGCCCCCATTCGCTTGCCGCTGTCCTGATTGGCTACCCCTTCAGTTTACGGTGTTATCTGAACCACCGTTCTGATACAGACACAAACTGGTGGTACAGAGGCACGTGCTACTGTTGATGATCTCGGTACACGAAGACCGGGAAGGACAGTACTTTAACTGGGACACCGCAGAGGTTCTGGCCCAGGCGAATGTGAAGCAGGCATGAGAGTTTTTAAAAGCGTGGTTCTCTTCTGATAACTCCATAAACAAACATGTCGAAATAGACTCCATCTGTGAACACCTATGAGCCAAGGAAATGCAAGCCAATATAATTCAAAGGTCAACTGAATTGGTAGCCAATCAATTTTGGTTACAGTATTGGTAAACTATTGATGCATACAAAATGCCTTATAAAGTATTTTCCACGTGCATGCTTGAAGCATTAAACCATTTTGTTAAACAGAAAATGTGTTGAACAGATCCTGACAGCCATGCTTTTGTAATCCTCAGGTCTAGTTTACAGTGTATCAGAACCATGGATTGTGAATACTCACTCTGTTCCCTATTTGTTCCTGGAGATAGACAAGTTATTTTGGGAACTAAGGTAAGAGATCTGCTGATCTACAACAGTTATTCAACATTTACAGTTTAATGTTTGTTGATTTGAATTGTTTTGATAAAATAATGATATCATTTCTCAGCAGTTGAGTACTGTAATTCCTGTTGTGGGGAATTGGAATAAACTGAAAACAGACTTTCTTTGCTATTAAAAAGCTCTTTACAATAATATACTCACCGTCTGTAGATCTCTGCATACATTGTGACAAAAGCTCCAAAAGTATCATGATCCAGCATTAAGCAGTGCACCTACCGAGATAATCATCAGATGATTCCATAACAAAATTCTTTAACAATGTAATTAACAATTACCTGGTGCTTATTGATTAAAACAAGCTTTTCTCTAATTACATTACCAAGATCACTTAACTGATTATTTTGCTATTTCCACCGTCTGACCTTTTAAACAGATCTCATCTTTTGTTTTGAAAAGGAATCTAATTTTTTTTTGTTGTTCATAACATCGAATAGTTTAAAAACTAAGAATCCGTTTAACATCTGATTTTCTGGTTCAAAAGCAAGCAAATCTTAACTTATTGAAAGTTTTCAGAAAAGAAAACTAATACCTGTTCTCAGAGGAAGAGAACGTGGTGAAGTCAAATTCTGTAATTTCACTTCAAGTTTTATCCAAATTAGGAACAATAGTAATCAAGTTCAAGTTTATTGCCATCTGACTGTGCAGATACAAGCAAATGAAACAATGTTCCTTCAGACCACGGTGCACCCACAAAAATATAACACAGCACAGCACATAAACCAAAATATCACCATAAATAAGTTAATAAAATATAATTCCATATCCATGC
The DNA here is from genome assembly GCF_030028105.1 of Mobula birostris. Lineage (NCBI taxonomy): Eukaryota > Metazoa > Chordata > Chondrichthyes > Myliobatiformes > Myliobatidae > Mobula > Mobula birostris. The sequence continues at coordinate 43,057,437 of NC_092375.1, read as the reverse complement.
AGCACAGGTAAACGGTACAGTAAACAGCAGGCTGACCTACTGACAAGACCTCAGTGGTGGCAGGTTATTCATTAGTCTCACAGCTTGAGGGAAGACGATGTTACCCAGTCTGGCAGTGCTAATCCTGATGCTGTATAGCTCCTTTCCTGATGGTAGTGGGTCAAAGAGATTGTGGAATGGTTGGTGGGGATCCTCAACAATGCTTTGAGCTTTTTGTCAGCAATGTTTCTGGTAAATATCATGATTCGGGGGAAGGAAGACCCTGGTGATCCTCTCAGCAGTTTTTATCATCCTCTGTATGGGCTTCTGGTCTGATACCTTGCAGCCTCTGTACCACACAATGATGCAGCCAGACAGGACTCTGCTAATGGTTCTCCTGTACAAATGGGGGCAAGGAGCCTTGCACGCCTGTCTCCTCAGAAAGTGTAGATGCTGCTGTGTCTTTTTGACTAGTGAGGTGGTGTTGTGGGTCCAGGTTAGATTGCCCGTTTGTGCACACCAAGGAACTTTGTGCTCTTCACTCTCTCCACTGCAGAGCCATTGATGTGCAATGAAGAGTGGTTGATCTGTACCTCCCTGAAGTCCACAATCATCTCTTTTGCCTTGTCTATGTTGAGCCTGAGGTTGTTGTTCTTGCACCATTTGACAAGCCTCTCAACCTCCCCTCTGTGTGCCGTCTCATCATTGTTGCTGATGAGGGCAACCACTGTAGTGTCATCAGCGAACTCGATGATGCGATCGGAGCTGAAGCTGGCGGTGCAGTCGTGAGTCAGCAGCAAGCTGAGCACACTGCCCTGGGGGGCACCGGTGCTCAGCGTGATGGAGCTTGAGATGTTGCTGCCAACTCGGACTGACTGGGGTTGTTCTGTGAAGGAGTCCAAGATCCAGTTACAGAGCGGGCTGTTGAACCCCAGTGAGGACAGTTTACCTACTAGCCTCTATATTCTCATAAACTTAGCCATTTTTATTTATGGAAGGAATGTCAATTCATTTGATTTCCAAATTGGCCTTGAATGATTCCACTGAATTCTGTAGGAACTCATTATTCCAAAGCAATCTGTAACCGTGTCGGATTAGGAAAACTCAGATGTATGAAAGTAGGCATGTGGATCTGATCAATGTGGAAAGCATTTGAGAGTGAAACAATTTGGGTGTTCAATGTAAAATATAAACTTACTGCTCTTATACTAAATGTATTAACTATCAACAGATGTTCATATGTGGAAAGTATGAAAGCAGCTGATTGATAGTAGTTGATATAGGTTCAGCTTAGTATCAGCGTACAGCTGATTTAGATTACATATAAAGTGTTGTCACATTTTGTGTCATTGTTCTTGTTTTATATAGTTTGGAAAGCTACAGCTCTTTGATTTAGCTTCAGGAAATATGTTGGAGACATTTGATGCCCATGATGGAGCAGTGTGGTCTGTTTCACTGGCACCAGACCAGGTAATGTGTTCCGTACAATTTTAGGCCTATAGTTTGTTTCTAAAAATTGCTGTTGTGTTAACCTTATGTCTTTGTTATTCTTACCACAAAAGCTGTGAGTAAGCATGCAGACAGAATTTAACGAATGGTAACCATTTAGATATTAGCTAGTTGTGGAAAATTTTATAAAGGAATAATAAGTTCCTGCACTTATTTTGCATTCCTGCACATTAAATGCAGGAAATGTCTAAATTTATCTTAAGGAAACTTTAAAGTGTACATATAAATAATTTAATACATTCTCCTGGAAAGGAAAATCAAAATGTATCCACTACCTGAATAAATTAATTACATCTGTGGAAGATAGCTATGGCGCTGAAACCCACAATACTATGTGCCAGAATCCATTTCTCTTCATGTAGCATGAGCCTTAATCCATGGCCAGAGTCAAGTAACATGACACCTTTGACTCTGCTGATAAAACAAAAAAAAAGCAATGGATTAATTCCAAAAGTAGTGTTGGGGATTTTTTTTTGCAGAGTGGAAAGTTGTGTGGTCCACTGAGCCTATTCTGGTCCAAGAGTGTGATACCATTTGTCCAGCAGATACTAAGATACAGTAGGTGGACAAAGGGAATAGGCACAGGGGATCCTAGCTATCTGCAAGCTCTCTCCACTTCGCATATTATGCTGGTTGAGTTTTATAAAGGCAATCATTCTTTCATTATCACAGAACCAAACTCCTGGTGTTCACCACTTTGGGTGTGCTTACCCAACATAGACTGCAGCAGCTCAAGACTGCTGCCTTCTCAAAGACACTTGATAGGTAATAAAAATGAGGTGAAATTGATCTGGTCACTGCCCAAAACCTCCATTCTGCTACACCAGTGCCAGATGCAGAGGGTTGAGCTCATTGACACTATGGATCTGGGAGTCGGGCATTAAGCTGTAATGGATCACAATGACAGAACTCAGAAGTAGGCCATTGTTATGCCGTCCCAGAGTGTCCTGATAATCTCTTACAGAAGGCAAAGCTGGGGGTAGAACCTTATCTGTTGTCAAAGGCTAACCAGGAAATGTGAAATAGCATTCAATGAAGAAAGAAGAAACTGTCATTTTTTGGGTTAGACTGTCATTGAAATCTGAACTGAAAAGAAGTTATTGGGCATTGAACTGGCAATTCCCTCAGAATTATTTTATGAATGTTGATTATCATGTTTAAATTCCTCTTTCTAGCGTGGTTTTGTTTCTGGAAGTGCTGACAAGACAGTGAAATTTTGGGAATTTGAGTTGGTGAAGGATGAAGATTCCACACAGACAAGGTAAGCTATAAAAGGAAGAATAAATTAAGGTTTTGATTTAATGCACAAAGAATAGCTACCTGCTCTGCTCATCAAGGGGCCTGGTTACAGTTCCTTCTGAACATATTCAGTCCCCAACCCTTTGTTCACATAAATACAACCAGGAGTTTTGATCAATTTAACTGAGAATTTGTATTTGGGAATCACTTGCTCTGATTTTCACAGTAGAGCCCCCAAAAAAGGAAACTTGCAAAAGATGAAGAACTAAAAATTAAAAAACTGAGAAATCAGCAGTCATCCCTCTTTGCTTAGTTTGAACCATCTCTTGCAGCTATTACAGACAGTAGTCTTTTTGGATAAGTCTCTATTAGCTTTGCACAATTTGATGGAGCAACATTTGCCCATTTCTCCTTGCAAAATTGCTCAAGCTGTGCCAGGTTAGTTGGGGAGCGGCAGCAGACAGCAATCTAGAGGTCTTGCCAGAGAGGTTCGATCAGATTAATGTCAGAACTTTGATAGGGCCACTCAAGGACATCAATTTTCTTAATTTGAAACTGTTCCATGGTTCCTCTGGCAGTGTGCTTTGCGTTGGTGTCCTGCTGAAAGACAGACTTCCTCTCCAGTTTAAGCTTTCTGGCAGAGGCTAGCAGGTTTTTATCCAGGATCTCTCTGTATTGAGCAATATTCATGTTCCCATCAGGCCTGACTAGATCTCCAGTCCCTGCAACTGAAAAGCATCCCCATAGAATGAAGTGCATATAACATGGCTGATGTGAAGTATTAGATTTCTGCCACACATATCGCTTAGTGTTGACGCCAAAAAGTTGCACCTTAGTCTCATCCGACCACAAGAACTTCTTCCACATCTTTACAAAGTCTTTGGAAAAACATTATGAGCAAGGATATGCTTTTTTTCAGCCAGGGGTTCTTCAAAGTTCAAAGTAAGATTTATTATCATAGTACATACACATCACCATATATAACCCTGAGATTCCTTTACTATGGGTATTCTTAACAAATCTATAGAACAGTAACTGTAAACGGGATCAATGGACAACAAACTGTGAAAATGCAAATATAAATAAATAGCATGAAATAACAAGATAACGAGATCTCAAAAGTGGGAACATCAGAAGAAGAATGAGTGTAGTTACCCCTTTTGTTTAAGAGCCTGATGGTTGTGGGAGTGGTAACTGTTCTTGAACCTGGTGGGATGGGTCCTGAGGCACTTGTACCTTCTACCTGATAGCAGAAGCAGGAAAAGTGCATGGCCTGGGTGGTGAGGATCTTTGATGATTGATGCTGCTTTTCTACAGCAATGTTTCATGTAGATAGGCTCAATGGTTGGGAGGGTTTTACCTGTGATGTACTGGGCTGCATTCACTACTATAGGATTTTCTGCTCAAAGGCATTGGAGATCCCGTACTAGCACACTTTCCAACTATAGAAGTTTGCCAATGTTTCTGATGACATGTTAAACCTCTGCAGACCCCTGAGGAAACAGAGGCACAGTTATACTTTCTTTGCATAATATTTATATGATGGGTCCAGGACAGGTCCTCTGGGGTAGTGACATACAGGAATTTAAAGTCACTGACCCTCTCCACCTCTGGTTCGCCCATGATTGCTGACCCATGGACCTCTGGTTTCCCTCTCCTGAAGTTTACAGTCAGTTCCTTTGAGTGAGAGTTTGTTGTGACTGCACCACTCAGCCAAATTTTCAAATTGGGCATTTGCAAGTGGGAAGAAGTAGAGTGATATTTGGAAACTTGACTTTTTAAAGCGTCATTTAGCAAGCAAATCACATATGGATAGTCTGCAAAAGCTCCAGTGAGAAAATCCTTCATTACCTGCTACAGGCCTGCTGCATATTTTTCTGAGAGTGCATCAAACATAGCATCAAAAATTGTCTTAATGGGGTTGATCTGAAAGGGCTGTCCATATGCCACTTCAACTGTGCCTCTAATGTGTTCAAATTCGCAGTTCTTGAAAGCAAAGAATCAGAAATGCAGCTAAGAGCTGCTGGTCAATGAAAATCTCACTTGAATTGTGGCTTTGTAGATGAGTGTGAGGGATTTTCTGAAAAGATCACTGATTACAAGTGTCTTATGGCAAATGGCTGGTCAAAGCCATACTCTTATTAATACCCAGGGTAGATGTAGTAAATAAAGATGTAAATTGTTAAAGAAGGACTTACTTTCATATCAATCATTCCCAGTTCCTAAAAATGCATGACAAAGTGCTTTAGAGCTGATAAGTATTTATGTAGAATTCCCCATACTGGTCAAACAAGCAGCAGCTCCTTTGACATTATCCAAAGAGCTTTATGGGTGACTGAACGATTTATTTTGTTGAGAATGCCAATTGTAGTTCTTTTGGGCTTTGAGTTTCTTTTATGTGCTTCAGAGAGAACTGATGGAGCTGCAACTTGACACCTAGTCTGAGAGCTTCTGATAGTGCAGTCAGTATTCACTGAAAGCTAGGTGGCCTGCTCGTGCTCCTATTTCCTCATTGTTGGGCAACTTTGACGCCATTCCTGAATTGTTTTGGCAATTTTAATCTGTACTTCCTCGTTTTATTCTATAGATTACTTTGAAATGGTGTTACAAACTTGCTCTCTATCCCATTTGTTGTATCAAATATTTCCTTCCTGGTGATTTTTTTTAACTGAATGGTATGTTTCATCTAATGATGTGATACTTCAATTCTAATTACTTATGAGCTGGCTGATTTTGACCTCAAACCTCCTTTTATCACAACTACAGGCTGTCTTTGAATCACACCCGTACACTTCAGCTGGATGAAGATATACTATCTGTGTGCTACAGCCCTAATCAGAAGCTGCTGGCTGTGTCATTGCTTGATTGTACCGTTAAAGTATTCTACACGGACACACTCAAGGTAAAAGATTGATGAAAACTTGCACTTGCTGGTACATCGAGTGCCACAACTTCCAACTTCTGGGTTAAATTGGTCATCATACCAAATTGCAAATACATCATTGTTCCTTTGTTGTCAATGGGCTAAAATCCTGATCCTTTTACCCTGGTGCACCTGTAGTGAGGGTACCTGTACAAGTAGGGGAACTGCAGAATGTGAATCAGAATCGGGTTTAATATCACTGGTATATGCCGTGAAACTTGTTGTTTTGCAGTAGCAAAATTGGAATATGTAATATAAAAAGTAAATTACAATAAGAAATAAATATATATAAAAACAAACTAAATGAGTAGTACAAAAAAGAACAAAAAATAGTGAGGTAGTGTCCATGGGTCATTGTCCATTCAGAAATTCGATGGTGGAGAGGAAGAAGTTGTTCCCTAAAAATGTTGAGTGTCTTCAGGGTCCTGTACCTCCTCCTTGATGGTAGCAATGAGAAGAGGACATGCCCTTGGTGATGGTGGTCCTTAGTGATGGATGCTGCTTTTTTGAGGCATCGCCTTTTGAAGATGTCCTTGGTGCTGGGGAGGCTAGTGCCCATGATAGACTTCGCTGAGTTGGCAACTTTCTGCAGCTTTTTTCCATTCTAAACGGTGGTGCAACCAGTTAGAATGCACTTCACAGTACATTTGTAGAAATTTGTAAGAATTGTTGGGTTTCTCCCTTCCTGAAGTCCACGCTCAATTCCTTGGTCTTGCTGACGATGAGTACAAGGTGGTTGTTGTGACACCACTCAACCAGATGATGTATCTCACTCCTATACATTGCCTTCTGAAATTCTGCTAACAATAGTTGTGCCATCAGCAAATTTATAGATAGTGTTTGAGCTACACCTTGCCACACAGTCATGAGTGTGAGAGAGTAGCACAATGGGCTAAGCACACACTTGAGGTGCACCAGTGTTGATTGTCAGCGAGGAAGCGATGTTATTTCTGGTGTGCTCTAACTGTGGTCTCCTGAAGAGAAAGTAGAGGATTCAGTTGCAGAGGGAGCTTCAGAGGCCCAGGGTTTGGAGCTTGTTGATTAGAACTGAGGGGATGATGGTGTTGAATGCTGAGCTACGATCAGTACCCTGCAGCCTGACCGTAGCGTTGCTCTTGTCCAGGTGATTCAAGGCAGAGTGGAGAACCAATAAGATCGCCTCCACTGTAGACCGACAGTATTATGGTAATAGGCAAATTGCAGTGTGTCCAGGTCCCTGCTTAAGCAGGAGTTGATTCTGGCCACGACCAACCTCTCAAAGCACTTTATCACAGTAGGTGTGACTGCAATTGGCTGCTAGTGGTTGAGGCAGCCCACCCTGCTCTTTCTGGGTACCGGTATGACTGTTGCCCTTTTGAAGCAGGTGGGGACCTCTGACAGCAGCAATGAGAGATTGAAGATGTCCTTAAACACTCCCACCAGTTGGTTGGCACAGGCTTTCGGTGTCCTACCAGATATACATACCATCAGGGCCTGGCACTGTGCAGGGGTTCACACTCTTGAGAGGTGTAATGTCATCGGCCTCTGAGACAAAGATCACAGGGTCAGCTTATGCTTCAGGGATTCGCACAGGTGCAGGTTTATTCTCTCTTTCAAAGCGTGCTTAAAAGGTGTTGGGTTATTCTGGGAGTGATGCATCACAACCACTCATGATGTTTGGTTTCAGCTTGTAGGAAGTAATAGCCTGCAAACCCTACCAGAACTAATGTACATCTGATTCTGTCTCTAACCTCAACTGGAGTTTATTCTCTTTTTAAATAGCCTTCTGTAAGTCATACCTGGACTTCTTGTATAGCTCTGGATCATGGTCTTGAATAGCACAGGTCTTAGCTCTTAGCAAGCTACGAGTCTCCTGGTTCATCCACAGCTTTTGTTCTGGATATGTCCGGTATGTTCTTAAAGGCACACTTTCATCCACACAGGTGTTAATGAAGTCATTGACCTCTGTGGCATATTCATTCCAATCTGAAGTCGAGTCCCTGAATATTGTCCAGTCCACCGACTTGAAGCAGTCCTGTGAGCGTTTCTCCGCCTCCCTTGCCCATACCTTCTTGGTCCTCACCCCTGATGCTGAGGTCTTCAGTCTCTGCCTGTACGCAGCAAGTAGAAGTACAGCCAGGTGATCAGATCTTCCAGTTGTATGGTAAGCATTCTTGATGGTGGTATGACAGTGGTGAACTGTGTTGGCTCCTTTGGTTCACAGATGATACGCTGGTGGTAGTTGTTCAGAGACTTCTTTAAGTTGACCTTGTTTGAATACCTGGCAATGATAGGGAAGGCATCGGGGTGCTTTGTTTCATGATTGCTGATCATAAGACCATAAGACATAGGAGCAGAATTAGGCGATTTCGTCCATCGAGTCTACTCAGCCATTCAATCATGGCTGATCTTTTTTTCCCCCTCCTGATCATGGTGCTCAGTGGAACACTCCCTTGACATAAAATGGATGATGCTTGGCCGCTGGATGTTCCAGGTCTGGTGAGCAGGATTGAGACAGAACCACCATTTCTCTGCACTACAATGAGTTAATCATGAAGCATACTCCACCTTTAAAAGACTCAACTGTCCTGTCATTGCAGTGAATAGTGTAGCCCTCGAGCTGCAGCGCTGCATCCAAACTGGCAGGAGGGAGTTTCCGTGAAACAAAGTACACAGCAGTCCCTGATATCCATCTGGTATGGCAATCTTGCTTTGAGGTCTTCAGTTTTATTTTCCAGAGAATGTACATTCACTAGCAGGATAGTCAGGAGTGGGTGTCTAAGGGCTCTGCATTTCAATTACATCTGCAGATCGGCCCACTTTTTCTTAAAGGCGAAGTACATCTAGGGTCTGCCGGTTCTGAGGATTGATAGATTTTTTTAAACGTCTTAAAATAGTGTTGCTTATATGGCTGTGACTGGTTTTCAGCTGTTGTAGTCCTAAACCAAAATATTTGATGATTCCCATCGGATCTGCATGCAGAGTCACCACTTATTAATGCCATCATTCCAGTTGAAGGAGGCAGTTCACCACCACCATTTCAAGTGCAATTGTGGTTGGCCAATAAATGTTGGCACCAATGGAGATGCCCACATCCTCCAAACAAATGTATTATGAAGATTACAGTCTGTTCTGGCTTGATACTGCAGCAACAGAATAGAAGATTCCAGAGGAGAGAGCATCCTATCACTTCAAACTAATTTTGGGCTTTGAAACTCATCTAGAAGTTTAGTGTCTGTGCAAAGCCGTTGATCACTTGGCACCAATGCTGGCTTATAATGTAGATGTACTCTATATAAATCTTTGTATTATGCGCACTTTAGAGAAGGTCTTAATTTCTTCAAAACTCCCAAGAATGAGTGATCATTAATGCTGTGGTTGTCGGAAAATTAGATTGTGCAGCTACCTAGTGTAGGTAAGGTAAACAGTGGCATGACATAGGAAGGTAAATGGACGGTACGAGTATGTTGATTTCATGGTGGACGAGAAATCATTGAATTACAGTCGGCCCTCCGTATCCGCGGGTTCCGCATCCGCGGATTCAACCAACCGCAGATCAAAAATATTCGGGAAAAAAAGTTCCAGAAAGTTCCAAAAAGCAAAACTTGAATTTGCTGCGCGCCGAGCACTATGCTGAATCCACGCAAATGAAATGATGTGTAGGCATACCCTGCTGTAGCCTCCTGCCATTTCACAGATCCTCAGTCTCTCTCCAGCACTCGTTGTTTGAGCATTGTTTGCCTCACGTCTTGTTTGTTCGCTACTTGTGCTGTGAGTGAGGGGAAGGAGTTTAAGGCTAGTAAGGATGGTTGGCTAGCTATGTAAAGCGCTACAGCCTCAAGAACTTAAAGATCACAGGAGAATCGGCATCGGCTACGATGGTTGCGTCTGTACTGAACATCTACAGACTATTTTTTCTTGTCATTATTCCCTAAACAATACAGTATAACAAGTATTTACATAGCATTTACATTGTATTAGGTATTATAAGTAATCTAGAGATGATTTAAAGTACACGGGAGGATGTGTGTAGATTATATGTAAATACTACGCCATTTTATATAAGGGACTTGAGCATCCGCGAATATTGGTATCCGTAGGGGGTCCTGGAACCAATCCCCCGCGGATACTGAGGGACGACTGTACTTTGCATATAACTAGAGGTGTTGCATAAACCAGCAGTCTTGGAACATGCTTCCTTGATACAAAAGATCTTAAACGTAGCTAACAATAGCCCCTTTGAATTAACATCTTTAATATTGCAAGTAGAAATAAAATCGTAATTAATAAGATCAGAAAGGGAAAAATGTCAGTTTCTATGTTTCTTTGTGTTTATTCCTTCAGTTTTTCCTCTCTCTTTATGGACACAAGCTACCTGTGCTTTGTATGGATATCTCTCACGTAAGTGTGTTCTCCATTGCTTGTTTCTATTCAGTATTAGTGTGTGTTGTGGAATAAAAGGAGAGCAAATTGATATAAAATATCGGGATAGTTTTTTTCTGTTGGTTACCTCTAACTAAACAAATGAGATTTCTCATAAAGTAAAAGTAAAATAGGCTTAGTTGTAATTGACCAATGATTCATCTCCATTTACCTATCGTCTACTAATATTAGACAAATCTGGAGATTTTTGTGCCCCCAGCCTGCATTCTAACCCATCAGATTTTCTACTGTGAATTTGAAAGTCGTTGCTATCCAATTATTTGCAAGATTGGAGAGTATAATTGACATCATGCCCATGATGTGCTTTCTAACTAACACTTTTATTTTAAAAGAAGTATCTTCTTTATGTAGGGTTTTCTATTCCTGTAAGACCAATGTGTTTTCTTCAAGTTAAGCAACCTCCCACTCCATTTTGCATAATACCAATGAGTATATGTTCGGCAGTGAGGAGAGCACTCTGAATGTTGGATTGGACAGTGAAATGAGGCGAACTTTGCAGTAGGTGGCGCAGATTAGAGTGAGTGAGCAGGTGAAGAATGGTGAAAGATGGACTGAGCAGACGATAAACAATGGATGGCATAGATCGAAGCAGTGAACAGTGGATTGGCATGTAATAAACGGAGCTGCTTAGAATAAAGAACAATCTAATGAAATAGGATAGCACACAGTGATGAGTCATGTGTGGTCTGTTTGGAACAAAGGGGTTGTAGTTGTTTAACTTAATGCTTTGTGAGGATTGGTAAGGTACCTCCAATGAGCATTTTCTATTTATATATCCTTCCTTATTTTATTTATGTATCGTTCTTCATTTATAATTTCTAGGATAGCTCTCTAATAGCAACTGGTTCAGCTGACAGGAACGTGAAGATTTGGGGACTGGAATTTGGTGACTGCCACAGGTCACTGTTTGCTCATGATGACAGGTAGGGATAGTTTCACAATAAAGAGGAGTGCATTATTCCTGATTTATGTCTTTATCAAGATTACAGGAGGAGCAGTCACCTGAGGCTTCAGTCGGTCATTGCTTCAACACAAAGAATGGTTTTAGTAATGATAGCCATTGTTGTTGTATTAAACTGTGCTGGGAAATTGCACACAAGGGTCTCTCTGAACTGGTATATAAAGGCAGCAATAACTAAATGATAGTTTACAGCATTAGACACAATTGTAGCAATGGGCAAGGGTCTGCACTGCTCATATGAATGAATATACTTTGCATGCTGTTTGGGTATTATGAATGGTAATACACAGTTTATTTACAGTAAGGGAACTGTTATGTTGATTTTTGAAATCTGAGCTTAGACATACATTTATTAGGTATCACTTCGGGCTAGCCTTCATGAGTTATGCCATTCCATTTTTGCTTTGTACGTTGGAATGAGGATGAGAAGTTGGAATTGACGTTTAGAAAAATAAGTGCTTTAAGATTTAAAAAATTGAAGCAATTTTTAAAAGAATATCTTTTAAATTTATGAGTACTGACAAATGTATAATAAAAGGCACCTAAATAAACACTTAGAGTAAAAATAAGAATCTGAATTGAAAGTATTCAATAAAAATATAAAGATTACAAGAGATTGGAGCAGGAATGGTTGGAGAGGAAGATAATAAAAACGTTTAAAAATAAAGCACCATGCAGATTTAAAAAGGGAAATTTCACACGGTGCTTTTCAGAATCATGTATTTTTGTGGAGAGATAAATCAACTGCATGTGATAATTATTTGTTGTGCAGTCAACTTCCAGCAATTTTAGGGTTACACAACAAAAAATGGTAAATTCTATATAACTGAAGAAAAGATTAAGTACTTAGAAAAGCCATTTTTTTCCTCACTATTTCCCTGCAGTGTAATGTCCTTGAAGTTTGTAGCAAAAACTCATCTCTTCTTCACTGCTGGGAAAGACAGGAAAATCAAACAGTGGGATGCCGACAAATTTGAGCATATTCAAACTCTGGAAGTAAGTATAACTTCAGTGGAAGTTGCATTACCTAGTTAAACATTCAAGATGTTCCTCAAGGAGTTAATTGGCTGCTTTTGAATTTATAATTATTGTTTATTGTAATAATTACAAAAACTCGATGCTCTGACTACAACATGGAAATGAATTCTTGCATTGAGTTTGTACTCAGTATTGATTAGTAGCAGTAGCAAAATTGTTGCTCTGGACTAAGACAAATGATGATGAGAAGTGGAAGTAAATGACTCACGTGAGCACTTAAATCTAATTCACCACTCAATAAAATAATCACTAAACATCTGTCTCAGATCCACTTTGTCACCCAATCTCCATAAATATCTATTGATTTTAGCTTTGAATGTATTCATGACTCACTTCCACAGCACTCTGAGTAAAGGTATTTTAAAGCCTCACAGATCTTTGCACAGTACTGTATTTGTCAATGTGGAGCGGAAGCGGGTTTGTAAATCTGGTTTGAAGCAAAAGGTGTTGGGAATGTTGAGCATGGATCACCACGGGCAGATAGAACACTTGAGTTTTGATTTGGCTGCTTTATAAATGATTAATTAAGTCTAAAACAGCATCATGATTGGAATTATAGACTAGTATTCCACAGGAACTAGTTTCTCTGTTGCACAGACAACCTGTTCTTTAAATGTTCCTGTTCCTGGTAGCTGCTGATGAAATGTGGCCACTTCCAGTTTCACTATAGATCAGTAAGCCTCGTTGATCCAATATGATTGTTTGTTTTTCGTTCTGTAAAGGGACATCACGGGGAGGTCTGGTGTCTGGCCATCAGCCCAAATGGAGATCACATAGTTTCGTCCTCTCACGATAAATCTCTACGACTGTGGGACCGAACGAGAGAACCAATTATTCTGGAGGAAGAGAGAGAAATGGTGATGTGTCATTCTCTGTTGTTCAAGGGGAAATAAGTTATATTGATTTAGATGAAATAGGCCTGATTGTTTGGCGATCTGGCTCAGCCGTTACTGCAGAACATGAGCTAGGATCTGGACTGCAAGCATAGAGCTGAGGGCGCAGTGTGCAAACTGGGCAGAGTGAGGTCATGGTAGAGCACAATAGCATGGCACAGTGTTCTCCACCAACAAACTCTGTCTATTTGCTGACAGCTGTTGCTCTTGAGGAACTGTGCTGAGGCCACTCAGGTTTTATAAATTTCTTTGAAAATCATAGTTAAACTTTAGTAAAAATAATTCCCCAACTTGCAGGAGGGAGCATTGTCAACTAAGATTTGACATTGAACAAATATCACAACAAGTAAACACGAGAATATCTGCAGATGCTGGAATTCCAAGGGAACACATACAAATTTTGGAGGAACTCAGCAGGTCCAGCATTATCTATGGAAATGAATAAGCAGTCGACGGTTCGGGCTGAGACTCTTCTTCAGAACTGAGAAGGAAGGGGGAGGATGTCAGAATAAAAGGTGGGGCTAAAAGGTGAGAGGTGCAGCCAGGTGGGAGGGAAGATAAGGGGCTGGGGATGAAGGAATCTGATAGGAGAGAAGCGTGGACTGTAGGAGAAAGGGAAGGAGCAGGAGACCCAGGAGGGACGTGATAGGCAGGTGAGGAGAGTAAGAGGCCAGAATGGGATATAGGAGAAGAGGGGAGGGAAATCTTTTATACCAGAAGGAGATATCAATATTCATGCCATCAGGTTGGTGGCTACCCAGATGGAATATAGATGTTGCTCCTCCAGCCAAGGGTGGCCTCATCTTGGCACAAAAGTAGGCCATGGACCGACATGTTGCAACAGGAATGAGAATTGAAATTAAAGTGTTTGGTCAACGGGAAGTTCTGCTTTTGGCGAATGGAGCGGAGGTCTGGATGAAGCAGTCCCCAATTTACGATGGGTTGCACTAAAGTAGAGGAGGCTGCAGGAGCACTGGACACGAGTGAGTTACAATGACTAAAATTTTATCAGAGTGGGATTTAAAGAGCAAGGTTGGTAGAGACGCTTAGGGATTTAAGGAGAGAATTCCAGAGCTTAGATGGTTGCATATCATGATATGATGATTAGAAGGACAGAAATATTGGAGAACTGGCATTACAAAGATGATGGAGAAGTAAAATGTTGGAGGAATTGAAAAATATGGTGAGGAGTTAATTTGTATCATTAACACAGATGGGAGTTGAATGAGATATGGTGCAAGTTTGAATGAATCTGTAATAGAGCAGAATAACTTGGGTGCAAAGTAAATGCTCAGAAAAGCACTAGAGTAGTTAGGCATGACAAAAACTGGGATAGGTGAGAATTTCAGCATCAGATGTACTGGGATAGAGCACAGGGAAGGAGTGTAAGGAAGATGGAAGCAGGTGGCCTTGTTGATAGGGAGAGAGATCAGAAATTTATCTAAAGATGAAGTATAATGCAGAGTTTATGAATGATCTTGCTTCATTACAAACAGTGGATAAGGAGAAGAATACACTTAAGGTTAGCCTAGATCTGTGTAGCATTTAGATGGAGGAAATTCCTGTTTATCTAGCACTGAATTTTGGACAAGCAGTGTGTTTGATTCAATGATTTTTCAGAATCATGTATCAGTAGCAGTGCAGCTGTTTGTTGCCGATCTTTAACTGCCCTTGAGAAGACTCTACAGAAATGCTGAGGACACCCTTGCTGCCTTTAACTTCGAAGGTCCATCTGAAATTATCCACTACCCCTGATTTGTTGGGGTGAGAGAAATAATATTGAGGTAGAGATGGATGTTCTCAACATGTATAGTATGCGGAACCCATTTTAACAATGTTGCTCAGGACAAACAGGTTGTTGAGAAATAGGTGGAAACCAAGAGTACGTTACTGAGGACTCGGGCAGGAACTCTTCCAGCATTTGGTATGTTGCTCCAGGTTCTAGCATCTGCAGTCTGTGAGTCTCCAGATAGAAACGGTATCAATCTAGACAAATTAAAACATTTTTCGATTGGCTTCAAGAACCCATAGTGTTTGCTCAACTTTCGTAAAAAGTTAAATTATGCACAATTTATATAATGGGCTCAGTGCTTTCAGCTGTTACCAGCATTACCAATGTTGTAATGATGGAAAGATCTTTAAGTATCTGGATTGAGGGGGAATATGTTTTGTACTTTCCTTCCATTTATTCCCAACCCATTGAAGATGTTTTTCTCGGTCAACTTGGCTTTTTTTTTTCCGGTAATGTTTGGGCTCATGTTTTGGACAAAAAGCAGAGAAATGGGCTGCAAAATCTTGTCAAAATAAATAGAAGAAATATAGTCAATCTTGTAGGGACATTGGAGGAATCTATATCTTTAAATTAAATCTTTACTGAACAAGAACTATTTTAAAAACAGATCATTCATGATTTCTCTGCTAGCATTTCAAGTTTAATTTTCATTCAACTATACACAAATATGCATGCATACAGCCAAACAACACAGTGTGAGCCCAGGATCAAGATGTAAAACACATTGCCTATGATCATACACAGCACAAGGCACATATAGCACATAAAAGACTGCAGTGAAATACAGTCACACAAAAAAAATATTGTTCAAATTCATGAGTTCATGAATGTTGCAGCAGTCTGCAGTTGAACACAATACATCTTGCAGAGATGCTTGTGGCTGTCCTGGGCGGCTGCAGACAGGCGACATTACAGCTTGAGGCCTGGTCCTCACTATGATTAAAGCCATGCAGCTCCCCCGCCGTCCACCAATAAACCAGTGAATCGGACATGCAGCATTCCACATTAACAATGTCCAGCAGGGTCTTGCAATCACAAAACGACTAAGACGATCACTTGCTGTTAGATTGCACACCTCCTTTGCGCACTGACTCCTCCAATGCCTCTCTGTCACAGGCAGCTGCGCGATCTTCACCAAGTCCAGCTCCTTCAATTTCTCTGCCAATGAAGAAATTGCTGATGAGTAGACTTAATGCCCAGCTGAGTGTTGCGATCGTAAAAAATACATTAAACAAAGGCAATAATACCTTTGGTTGGCCCTGTAGAAGCCGCTGTGTCCAAACGCACCGGCATCTTACTGGAAGCATTTAGAAGGATTGAACTGACAGTTGTGTATAGAAGTGGATGTCGTTATATTTCTGAATTGTTTGCATTTTGCAAATTAATTGTTAATTTCCCACAGCAAAGAGAAGCAGAATTTGAAGAAAGTGTGGGAAAAGGAGATGAACCAGTGGTGAGTTTTTCACTGATCCAGTATATCTTAATGCACTATTTATAATTGTCCCTTGGGAATCGGTCAATTGCATTGTCAGGCTACAAATGATAAACTGAGCTTCTCTCATCTGCAGAGTATAAAAAAAATCCATCTCTTTGTCTCCTGCTTCTAATCTGTTTTCATGCGACATCATGGGTGGTCAATCAGGACTTAGTTTTGTAGCACTATTTCTAAATGGGAAATTTTGGTTCTTTATATATTCCACTGAAGCTTATTAACCCTCTTGACATGAATACAGAAGAGCTTTAGTGGATGTCCAGGTTTCTCTCAATATTTGATCCTTGAAAATAGCTGCCTGAACTATATAACTATTGAGATGGTGTTAGGTGTTGAATAGAAATCCTTCTGTAATATTGTGCATGTTAAGTAGGATTATTGATCAGAAGTACTAGATTAAAATCTTTCTCCTTCTGAATTCCTGCTATTTATAATATTTCCAGTCCATTATCAATAGGCCTGGCTGTGAAGTTTGTATACAGTTGTCATGAAAATGACGATGGAGTTTTGTTTTATAGATTCCTGGAGAGAAAGAAGGGGAAGCAGGGTTAGCTGGGAAGAAGACTATAGAAACTGTTAAAGCTGTAAGTACATCAAACTAAATAATATTTTCTAAAGTTTATAGAATAGATTAGTACATGATCTCTGAGAGCCCCAGTGAATTCATTTGTTGCATGTTCTTGGCAGGCTGAGCGGATCATGGAAGCAATTGAACTTTATAGGGAAGAGACCAGGAAACTGGAGGAACACAGAAGAGCCTGTATAGTGGCAGGCAAAGAGGTTAGGTTTTTCCATATTTTTTTCAAAGCTCCTTATTAATGTGCTATTCTATAGCCAGCGAGGCCAACTATGTGACAAGTCAATACAAATGCAGAACAACAAATTTTAGATTTGTACATGTTGTCAACTAGTCACATCTCAAAACACTTGTTCTTCCTATTATCATGTGATGATTTTACAGGATTAAGTCAGCTTTCAATCTCAACCTTAATTTTAAAATTAGTTTAAAAGATCTTGTTTCTAATTGTGTGTAAGTTAGTGAAGTAAATAATTAAAGTAATTTTTCAAAGTAACTTTTCATCCCCTTTGAATTCTAAATTTTTGGCTGTCATTTACCATGAAATCAATGGAATTCGAGGTGGAGAGATTTGAGGGATTCAGCCAAAATTGATCCTGGAAGTTTGGGCAAGGTCCAGTTTCAATAACTGAATGCCATCTATTCCAATCGGAACTCCTTCTCTTAACAATAAGCCCCCAAGAGGCAGCACCAAAACTGTTTCCACAGTACCATCCAAATCCAGTGGCAAGGTAGCCAGACCTATACTAGTATCTTCTCCTAGGCCAATACTCTCATCGTTAAAACCCTAATTAGAATCCAATGACTGCATTCTTTTGCTTGGTTGAAGCAAGCTGCAGGCAGCTGTAAAATTAGTCAGCTCCGTCACGGACACTAGCCTCCACAGTATCCAGGACATCTTCAAGGAGCGATGCCTCAAGAAGGTAGCGCCCATCATTAAGGACCCCCACCACCTAGGATATGCCCTCTTCTCTTTGCTCCCATCAGGAGGGAGCTACAGAAGCCTGAAGGTACGCACTCAGTGACTCAGGAACAGCTTCTACTCCCCTGTCGTCTGATTTCTGAATGGACATTGAGCCCATGAGCACTACCTCGCTACTTTTTTATTCTATTTTTGCACTACTTATTTAATTCAGCTATTTAAAAATATATATACTTAATGTAATTCAAGATTACTTTCTATTATTATGTATTGCATTGAACTGCTGCTGCAAAGGTAACAAATTTCATGACATATGCCAGTGATATCAAACCTGATTTTGATTCCAATCTCCCAAAATACACATGATATACCTAGCTTTGTTATAGCCAGGTAATCCCCTCCAGGTTACACACTCTCCAGTTCTGCAAAGTGTCTCCTGCCACATTTTTGGCAGAATCTGCAACTACTGTATTTGTCTCATTATTCACCTCAGAATCCCTAGAACTGGAGTGGAAGCGAGTCACCCTTAAGCTAACAAAAGGAACCATATCCGCATATCATTGGCCTCTTAGTTTGTTTCAAAGCATTGATCGACAGTGCCAGCAGAGTAAGATAAAGGATCAGTCAGAATTTGCCATTGCCTTCCAAGTGTCTGCTTACAAAGATCCAGTGATCACAGCAAAATAACTCTCCTTCTCTGACATCCACGATCAAGCGTCAGTGCGGAGCTGTTCCTAGTGTACAGCAGCTGTGATGTCAACAAGTAAGCTGAGCAGCCATTCACATTAAAGAAGGATTGTGCAGCTGAGCAAGAAACTCTAATATAACATGTTCTATTTTAATTCATTTAAAAACCTTTATCTTGAAATGTGCTGGTGAGTCACAATACAATCAGTGGTTTTAATGCTATTGCTTTGGCTCAGCAATAATTAGGCCTTAGTGTCGCTTTGAAAAATAACTTGTACTTTGCAACAAAGGATCTGAATTTCAGGGTATTTTGTCATGGGGTTTATTTGTAAGTAGCTTGTACTTAAGTTCAGCTGTTTTCTTTTTACTTTCCTGTAGAATTGAACAAGATTACTGAGAGTAACTGAGAATTCTGCTTTAAAGTGAGCTGATATCCGTATCGCACAACAATTAGTGTGAACAACACTAGTTTCATGTCATTGCCCAAAATAATAATGCAGAGATCCTTCATCAGAATTTTGACAGAATTTGACAGAATAATCCCTTTTCATGTTGTGTAAATAACAATGTAATAACTCCAGCCTAGCAATCTTGCATGTCTCATTTTCACATCAGTGTTGACTGTGTTCGTGTTGTGGAAGGTAACTTGCATTGTCTTTATTCACCTCAGCTTCCACTACCTACCAACCCTATACTGGCTGCATTTGGAAATATTTCTGTGAGTAGTTAATCCTCCCCAGTACTTTTATTATTCTTGTTATTATGAAATATTCTATTTGACAGTTTACCGGTTAGATTTGAGTTACGTTGTAGACTGTGTTTTCATGCAGGATCGAGAAATAGTCAGTAAAAGGCACTGTGATTATTGGGCTGACAGGCACCTTTAGGAAGGCCGATGTTTGAGGGAATGGAGGGTAAAGGATTATTAATGGAAACATGCTCTGTGACTTTTGCTGTGCCTTAGTTAGAGTCAAGAGCCTGATGTATGACAGAGAGCATGAACTAGCATGCTGAAGATATTTCTTCCTTTAAGATTTTTAGGATGCTGCAGAGTGAATACACATTTGAACCATGAGACCCCTTAACTATGAGATCTCCAAAGTGGGAACTAATATGCAGTAGTCCATCCAGCAGTCAAATTGGAAAAGTGAGGGAAATGTCATCAAATGTGATGTTCCATTTGAATGACCATAGTTTGTGTCATTTGGATCAATCTGGGGTAAAGTGTTGGCAAGGGGTGAAGTGAGATATACTCCACTCCTTGCCAACACTGAGTCTAGCCTGTCTCGATTTGTGACATACCAGTAGCAGGTAGCGCGGTGTTCTCTGAAGAGAGGTGAAATTGTGAATGTCTTGAACTTATTTAAACTCACATAATTAATTCATCTTTATATTTTCTTTTGAAAGTACTACATTGTTTTAGTTACAAATGATTAAAATTTATTCCTCATTTAATATAATGCTATTCTTATGAAAAAAGCTAACTAATTGATTTTGAGTGCAGTACTAGTTTAAGATTTGCTTTAAGATAGTACTAATAAAGGCATGAAAGAAATTTTCCGGTTCCAAACTATTTTGTTATTTGTTTACCTGTGCTAATGGAAATTTTTTGATGCATTTATGTTTTTAACTTGCAGTATGTTTAATAATTTAGTATCTTTCTTTATCTTGTTACATATGTTAATCTTTACATTTTTGTTAGCCTTCACGTTATGTCTTGGACGTTATTCGAAAAGTCAAGTCAAGGTGAGTGACAATTTAACACCTTTATTCGTGTCAAACTCATTGCAGATTTTACTTCCGTGTTCTAGTCCCATATCAACAATTTCAGCACATAATCTTCAGTGTCACTCTAGGACAGTGATAAAGGAACAGCAGTTTAAAATATAGATTTTATTTTGTAGTGTAATTTTCCTAATTAATGCATTGAGTTGTTCATTAACTGTGAGGTGCAGGTGCCGCAGGTAAGCTAAGCTTTCATTGCCTGTCCCAAAATGCTGTTGATCTAGGTGGCTTACTTAGCCATTTCAGAGAGTCATGGAAAGAGAAAAGGGACTGCAGATGCTGGAACCTGGAGCAAAAACAGAGTGCTGGAAAATCTTAGTGATTCAAACAGGATCTGTGCTGGCAAAAGGTATAGGTCAACTTTTCAGGTCGAGACCATGCAGCAGGAATGAGGGTTGATCTGGACTATTACTTCAGATATTGAAATTGTTGTAAACTATCATAAGAAATGTGCCACTGAATCCCTAAGTTAAGCATTCTGGTATCATAACATTTTGCCTGTGGGACAAAATTTGAAGTTAGTGGAAAAGAATAATAATGAAAAATCTGATTTTAATGTTTATAAATATTCATCAGTCTTGAAACATTAAAAAAAATGTAGAAAAACAAATCTAAAGTTATGAGCACTTTCAATTTGAATTGTGCTTACCATTTGATCATTTATATTTACCTTGGCTTTTTTCTAGTGAACTGGAGGAATCATTGCTTGTGCTGCCATTTTCCTACAGCCCTGATCTGCTAACTCTATTTAATGAGTACATTCAACATTCTTCAGAGGTCGAACTCATTTGCCGATGCCTTTTCTTTCTTCTTAAGTAAGTACTTAGACTAAAATATTTTGATTCTTCTTTACCTTCCACACAAAATATGTTCCCTTTTGTTCTTTTGCAAAGAAAAGGAAATGAATTTGCATAAATTGTTGTTTTTGTGGATTGTCTTTCAATGAGTAGGCGTGGTTGCAGTTACAATTTTCTTCCTCATGGCTATTGCATATGCTTTGTTCAGTCCAATTCTTCTGTGCTCTGAGCAATTTCAGAAAAAATCACGCATAGCAGGAATACACATAACCAATAAAGATACTCTTGTTTGTGGAACTAGAGCTGGATTTAGTGAATATCAATGATGTGAAAATTTTGTCTCTAATGTCTGTACGTTCTGACCAATCACAGCCCAAAGCTGATTGTGTGAAACTTAACCAGAACATTTGAATAATTTGCTGTTGTGGTCAAAGAGGGGTGCATGAATGAGTGATATACATGTTGAAAAGTTATTACTGGTCTGTATTGTTACTGTTAGGCCAAGGTTAAAGAACTGTTAGGTTAGGCTGCAGTGGCATACTTCAGCAGTTGTCCACAATTCCCCACAGGAAATTCAGAATCTCAACCATGCCATTGAGGAGAAGCTGAAAGTGGGGCCTTTGTTGTTTTCCAGAAGTAAAGGAGGGTTGAGTGTTCTTGAGTTTCTGCAATATTTGGGATCAAGCTGATTGCTTATTCTGGTACAAGATTATAAAACTAACTAATGGCTTATGTAATATTTTTCCCATCAGAATTCATTTTGGACAGATCACAAGTAATCAGATGCTTCTTACAGTTATTGACAGTTTGAGAAAAAACACAATAGGAAAGATCAATGAAATGAAGGTATGGACACAGTTCTTTCATAACAAACCAATAGATCATAGGCGTAAACAGAGACAAGATTAGAGTAACAGACTATCATCTGATGCGTTGAGCAGGAAATAAAATCTAAAATACCTATAATACCTCTAAAATACATTAACACTAAAACCAAGAGTGTATATAAAACATTAAAACTGTTGCAACAAACAATTGTTAACAACAGATTCTCCCACCACCCCACTAGGAATAGGGTTCCCCTTGTCCTTACCTACCACCCCACCACCCTCCGGGTCCAACATATTATTCTCCGTAACTTCTGCCACCTCCAATGGGATCCCACCACTAAGCACATCTTTCCCTCCCCCCGCTCTGCTTTCCACAGGGATTGCTCCCTACGTGACTCCCTTGTCCATTTGTCCCCCCCATCCCTCCCCACCAATCTCCCTCCTGGCACTTATCCGTGTAAGCGGAACAAGTGCTACACATGCCCTTACACTTCCTCCCTTACCACCATTCAGGGCCCCAGACAGTCCTTCCAGGTGAGGTGACACTTCACCTGTGAGTCAGCTGGGGTGATATACTGCGTCCGGTGCTCCCGATGTGGCCTTCTATACACTGGCGAGTCCCGACGCAGAGTGGGAGATCGTTTTGCTGAACACCTATGCTCTGACCGCCAGAGAAAGCAGGATCTCCCAGTGGCCACCCATTTTAATTCCACATCCCATTCCCATTCTGATATGTCTATCCACGGCCTCCTCTACTGTAAAGATGAAGCCACACTCAAGTTGGAGGAACAACACCTTATATTCCATCTGGGTAGCCTCCAACCTGATGGCATGAACATTGACTTCTCAAACTTCCATTAATGCCCCTCCTCCCCCTCGTACCCCATCCGTTATTTATTTATATACACATATTCTTTTTCTCTCTCTCCTTTTTCTCCCTCTGTCCTTCTCTCTATACCCCTTGCCCATCCTCTGGGTTTCCTCCCCTCCCCCTTTTCTTTCTCCCTAGGCCTCCTGTCCCATGATCCTGTCATATCCCTTTTGCCAATCAACTGTCCAGCTCTTGGCTCCATCCCTCCCCCTCCTGTCTTCTCCTATCATTTTGGATCTCCCCCTCCCCCTGCCACTTTCAAATCTCTTACTAGCTCTTCTTTCAGTTAGTCCTGACGAAGGGTCTCGGCCCGAAACGTCGACTGTACCTCTTCCTAGAGATGCTGCCTGGCCTGCTGCGTTCACCAGCAACTTTGATGTGTGTTACTAACAATAGATAACCATTTCCGAATGAATATACTAACTACATTCAGGAACAAAATTATTAAGGGATGGTTTGTCAAGAAGTTTTTTTCAATTAGACTGTATTTAGGAGTCATACAGAACATATTGTAATGCAGTTGAGTTTCATCAGCATTTTCTATTCATAAGCAACAGTGAGTAGTTGGTTACTTTAGAGAATATCGCGTATGCATTCCGGTAAGATTTTGTTTCACTTAGTAATTATGCCCGACTCGAAGTTATTTCAGAGAAGTAATCTTACTTCATTTAGAATGTGTTAGAAATAAATTATACATTTTGCACAAAGCTGATTTAAAAGCTTTTATTTATCAAATTGTGTAGAAATGCATGGAATAATTGTAATCACTGTTTTAAAAAACAAAATTAGTGCTGGAAATACTCAGCTGGTAATGCAACATGTTTTGAGAAAAGCACTTAATGCGAACATTCATTTTTGTTGAACAAATTTAACGACCCTTTAAATCTGAGCAAGGCAAAAACTAAATGGAAGAACCGTAATTGTAAAAATAGGTAACACAGGGAGTAGACCTAACAGCTGCTAAAAATATCAGATCCTTCAATTAAGCTATCCAAACCTTACCATGGCCATATGAAAAACTGATTCTTTCATCGGTAAGTAATGTGCAGTGTAAAAATAAATGTTAAGTGGCATAACAGTAGATCCTGCATTGGGCCTACTATATACTGTATAACACAGCATTAGAGTTGCTGTTTGCCTCCAGGCAGAGTAAGAAATCAGAAATTTAGCACTGTAGCATCCTGTTAAGCCGATTGGGAGTAGTGTGGATTTTGTATGAATACATTGGTAACTTTTTATTTCTGTTCTGCTTTTACAGGATCTCATTGGTTTCAATATGGCTGGACTACAGTTTTTGCAGCGTGAGATGGAAGAGAAAGAGGATGTGACCTTTTTTGCTGATGCAACTGAGAGGTTCATCAAGAAGAAAAGGAAAAGAAACATAAGAGAGAGAGCTGTCCTCACCACTGCTTAAGATCCACGCAAGTGTAATTTCCTATTGCACAAGCAGAGTCGAGAGAAATGTGTATCTGACCCAGTCAAAGTGCATTCCAGTTCATCCAGCTTATCCCCACACTGAGCCACCTTGTCTGTTCAATGTAGATTTATTTGGAAAATGGCTCCTCAGCCACTCTGTGTAAATGGGCTTTAATAAAGGATTACTTTTTCAAATTGTGTGCATTTGCTGAAGTCTGATAGTCAGCTGCCACTACTTTGAGGGTCTCTTACTAAGAATTACGGTATTCAAGAGAATGGATATTGCATACATTTCCCAAACCTTTTCATTACATCATAATTTATACAAGGCCATTGCTGTTTAAAAATATCACTTATTTTAGTAACTAAGTTCTGGTCTCGCTAGAGTCTCACCTGTGATCTCTGTGTGTGACTCCACTCTTGCATCATGTTAAGTGTAAATGACTTGAGTGTCACTAACTGTTGTAAGTATCAGCTTTGCTCATGACATCTACATCCTAAGGCCCTTCCAGCAATTTCTAACCATATATAAGACAATATTTTGGGCAGAATATAGGTGATAGGGTGATGGGAGGCTGGTAGCAGTCTGCTATGGCCAAGGAAAGTCTGCTAACAATACAGTAAATGCAGAGAGGATGCTGAGGGATACGTAGGTGTGATGATTGAGACGAGTCCTTCACCAGCAGAGATAAGGATTTCCGTGAGGTTTACAAGCAGTCTCAACTACTTTGCCAGTTAATACTTATTAGTACGACTCCTGCCAGCCTCCTACAAGAGTCTCATCTGCCACAAAACTCTGTAGCAGTAAAAAGAAAGTGTGGAAACAGCAGGAAGTCGGTCTGCTTTAAGCTTCCCTGTTCTTTAACCACCAATAGAAAAGAGGTCATTTGTTCTGTTAATACTGAATATCAACAGGCTTGGCCGAGATTACTCAAGAAGTACAAGAACAGAAAAATTTTGCTGGTTTGTGTATTATGAACCCATTTGTTGACGACTCAGATTTTGTCTTATCTAAGGACAAATTTGTCGTATCCTACTTACCTGAAAGTAATTGTGTTTAAATTATTAAAATATTTGAAAGAACTCTCATTACATCTTTCTAAAGTATATGTACATCTGCTTTAGGATCAACTGGTGACCTCCTTGAAACTAGCTGACTCTGGACCTGTCACTAGAGGGTGCCCTTGTTTAATTGTGATTAGTGTGAAAGTGCAAGCGCTGTTAAACTCCATCTAACCGTATCTTACTAAAGCTATGGAATGAATAATGACAGGCTGAGATGGATGATGGCAGTTTGGTGGTCTGAAATGTCCTCTTGGTTCTAACACAAGATCAGTGTGTTGTTCAGACATGGAATCAATTGGAAAAAGCACAAAGGATCATACTAACTAAAATGCAAGTTCCTCCTGTTAACAGTATTTCTGAAGCTTTCATGCATCTTTAAAAGTCCATTTGTTCACTGTTCACCCTGCTTGCAAAATTGAATAATCACTGTTACCCCTGTCAAGGGCAGCTCAGCCATATCTGCCCCAAGAATTCTGAACACTTAGCCTTAATGAAATACAGCTAGAATAACAATGGAAGCAGAGTCCATGAATATTTTAATGGCAGAATGAGCTAATATCTTGATAAGCAAGGAGCAAGAAGTTGCATTTCCATACATAGAACATAGAAATTTACTGCAGATTACAGGCCCTTCGGCCCATCTAGTCCATTCACCTATTTTACTGCCTAATCCCAGATTAGACCTGCATCTGGACCGTAACCCTATATCCCTCTCATCCACATAGCTATCCAGATTTCTAAGTGTTGCAAATGAATCTGCCTCCATCAGTTCCACTGATGCTCATTCTGCACTCACACCAATCTGAGTGACTAAATTCCATCTCAATTTCACCTTTCAACATTAACCTGTGACCTCTAGTTCTAATCTCACCCAACTACAGAGGGGAAAAAAACGCATATATTTACACTATAAGACAAAGGAGCAGAATTAGGCCATTCAGCCTATTGAGTCCAGTCTGCCATTCTATCATAACTGATTTATTATCCCTCTCAAACCCAATCCCTACCTTCTACCTGTAACCTTTGATGCCATTACTAATCGAGCCTATCAACCTCAGCTTTAAATATACCCATGACTTGGCCTCCACAGTCATCTTTGGCAATGAATTCCACAGATTTACCACCTTCTGGCTAAAGAAATTCCTCTGTTCTAAAGGGATGGTCTTGTTTCTAAGGCTGTACCAGGCCACCGTCCTTTATTGTTAACCAAACTTGGTCGAAATAAAGTTTATTCCTATATACTATGGGTGTAAAAACTAAAATTCAATTAGCCTTTGTGATTAATGCCTTTACAAGCCCATGGCTTTTGAAAAGTCTGCACCCCAAGCCTGTTTGGACTTCCATTGCCTCCAAATACCCCAATACCTCATCCTTAATAATGGATTACAACATGTTCCCAACCACTGAAATTAGGCAGTATCCAAAGGGGCATATTATTTAGGGGAACGGCCATGGGGGTCCCTTGCACTGGCTGCCTATTCCCTTTCCTTCTCCTGACAGGCCCCCCAGGCACCTGCCTCCAGCAATTTAGGGGTGGCTACCTGCCAATATCTCTTCCTCATTTTCCTGTTTGAGCTGAAGGAATTGAGCTGCAGCACCAGTTCCTTAACACGGCCTCTAAGGAGCTGCATCTCAATGCACCTCTTGCAGCTGTAGCTAACAGGGAGACAGGAGATCTCCCAAATTTCCCACATCTCATACCACTGACCCTGGGCCCATTCTCACCAGTATAGCTACGTATTATTCCATAAAAAAAGAAAAAAAATCTCACTAGAAGCTTACTTAGATGCCTCGCTCTTTCTCACATAAAACCTCTTGAGCCAAAACCAGACCACACGAAGCCTGGCCCTCTGGTGACACTTTGCTTCTTTGTCAACTCCCTAATAGACCGTTACCATACAGGAGGTCCTTTGTCGTCGTTAGCTTTTGCAATCAGTCAGAGGAATCTTATTCTCCCACTTAATTCCCTGTACCCAATTCTCTCATATGTACCCATTAACATCCCCAAATTCTCCCTCCTCCCTATTGGCACTCAATAATTTATATAGTGGTTAATCTAACAACCAGTATATTTTTGATTTTGAGAGGAAACAATTCCTGCATGAAGCCTACAGGAAAAACATCCAAATCCTACACAAGCACCAACAGAGGTTGGAATTGAAACTGGGTGACTGCATTAAACACAGTGCAACTGTACTAGTCCTGGGGCTGGGTTACCAAGGACAGTGTGGAGCTGATGTTGTAAAAGGAATAAACAAGATCCTTGTCAATGACAAGGATAGGCTAAAGGAGCCATGTAGCCTATTCCAGCTCCTAATTCATCTGCTTGATTTGTGTTGAAGCTTGTGCAAACTTTAATATGCCCACATACTGCCAGACATAAGTATTTTCGAAGTAAACACATTGTCATTTTTTTAATCAAATGAAAATAAGAAATCAACTTTGGCCTATCTGTCACCACCTCATTTTCCTGTCTGAGCTGAAGGTCATTACACTGCAGCTCCATTCCGTAACACATTCTGGTGCAGATGTGGCTATCCCAGAGGCTGAAGATCTCCCAGAATTCCTACATCCCACAGAAAGAACACAATACAGTCCCTGGAGCCATTTTCACTGCACTAACTGACGAAGAATGCAGAAGAAACTTACCAAAAACTTACTTGACCCAACCCTGTTGAGCCAAATCCTCCCTACTCTAACACTGGTCCACTTTCAACTATGGCCACTCTAGTTCTCCCTACCTTATTTTTATTTGCCCTTGCTAATAAATTACAATTTGATTGGACCATTGGAATAACCAGAAAGCCCCTCCCTTTTAAATCTCTCACCCAAAACAGTGAAAGTCTCCTCTTTCAATCCAATTGTGTCACCGGAAAACCCAAAAGCCCTTTTTTCTCATTTATTTCAGATTTCAGCATCTAATTTTTAAAAATCTTTGTCCTTTACATTTGCACCTCCTTTAAAATATGCTATGTATCTATACTATCACTATAGTATCCATCTTCATTCATTAGCCCTTTGGGTATTGACCAACACGTTTTGGTCAGTGTTTGTTAGTGTATCATGTTTTCCATTTGAGTTGTGAGGATACACAATCAAATCTATTGTGGTCCTTGTGCTGAGGAAACACATATTGCCTGGAGTCAGCTGCAACATTAGGGGAGTTAGATCACAGAAAGAGAATATTTCCAAATGAAGGTTTCAAATGTCTTTAAATGCTTATTCGTGTAAACATCTGACATGACACTTAAAGATGGAGAAGGTAAAGTCTTCTACATGATGGTGAGAAAACTTTCACAAAGTTCAGCAAGCTATGACTGAGTGCAGTTTTGTGTCACTAACGAATTGCAGTGATAGTTTATGGCAGTTCGTGGAATTGGTAGTGTGTCAGACATTCTAATTAAAGCAGAGCATTGATTATTTATTAGGGGCTGATCTTGTAGAGTCAAGTGGTTAGGTTTCCTTTCAAGATGCAAGTAATTAGCTTCATTGCTTACTGAAATGAAGCTACTTCCCTTCAAACACTTGACTCAAACCAACCTGCACAGCTCTAATCACTACTTCAGTATAGCAACAACTTGACTACTTTGTGCTGCAATGGACTTTAAACTATAATGTTGTGTAATTTATATTTAATATAAGTTAGACTTATAAATGTTGTGCTTCTGATGCTATGTGCCTGTGATACTATTGCAAGTAAGATTCTCATTGCACCTCTACATACCAGGTATTCATTTTGCAATTATCTTGGCTTGACTTGTTTTGACACAAGAGAATCAGCAAATACTAGAAATCTTGAGCAGCACACACAACATGCTGGAGGAACTCAACAGGTCAGGCAGCATCAATGGAAGAGAATAAACAGTTGACATTTTGGAACAAGACCCTTCATCAGGACTAGCAAGAAAGGAGACAGAACCCAGAATAAAATGGTTGCAGGACGGGGAGGAATACAATATGGCAGATGGTAGTGAAACCAGGTGAGGTGGGTGGAGAGGGGAGATGTCGTAATAAGCTGGGGAGGTGATAGAAGAGGTAATGGGCTAAAGAAGAAATATAATAGGAGAGGACAGTGGACCACGTGATAAATGTGGAACAAGACAGAGGTGATAGGTACGCCATGAGGGCAGGGGAGGAAAAGAGAAAGCTGAGAGGGCTAACAGAATAGGGAATGAACATGACATGACTTGAAAGCACTGTACTCCAAAGGGAAATGTGATATTGCAAGATAGTTCTCACTTCACACAAAATAATCTGCAGATTCTGGGGTCAAAGCAACACTCACAACACACTGGAGGAACTCAGCAGGTCGGGCAGCATCAGTGAAAACGATCAGTCAACGTTTCGGGCCGGAACCCTTCATCAGGACTGTAGAGGGAAGGGGCAGAGGCCCTATAAAGAGGGTGGGAAGGAGAAGGCTGGTAGGTTCCAGGTGAAAAACCAGTAAGGGGAAAGATAAAGGGGTGGGGGAGGGGAAGCAGGGAGGTGATAGGCAGGAAAGGTGAAGAAGGAATGGGGAGAACACAATGGGTAGTAGAAGGAGGTGGAACCATGAGGAAGGGAGGGGGAGGGAATTATCAGAAGTTGGAAAATTCTATGTTCATACCAAGGGGCTGGAGGCTACCTAGAGTCTCCAGCCCCTTGGTATATGAGATGTTGCTCCTCCATCCTGAGTTTAGCCTCATCATGGCAGTAGAGGAGGCCATGTCTGAATGGGAGTGGGAAGCAGAGTTGAAGTGGGTGACTACTGGGAGATCCTGTCTGTTGTGGCAGACGGAGCGGAGGTGCTCTTCACACATTTGGTCCTGACAAATTGTTAGGTAAGATGGTCATGACATCACCACCTGCACTGACATTGTTGCAGCACCAGCCATTCCATGTTTGACTACTGGGGAAGAGCCAATAGGTATAGCTAATGGCAAAGCCATTGAGTCGCAGGAAGTTGATGTGACATCTATATGGATACTGACAGGCACCAGTGTGATTTTATAACTTGCTGTTTGAAATTCCAGACTTTTTGAGGGGCATGAACTTTCTACAGGGGCACAATTGAGAGCATCCTGACTGGCTACATCACTGCCTGGTATGGGAACTGTACTTCCCTTAATCACAGGACTTTGCAGAGAGTGGTGCGGACAGCCCAGCGCATCTGTAGATGTGAACTTCCCACTATACAGGATACTTACAAAGACAGGTGTGTAAAAAAAGCCTGAAAGATCAGTGGGCACCCAAGTCACCCCAACCACAAACTGTTCCAGCTGATACGATTGAGGAAACGGTACCGCAGCCTAAAAGCCAGGACCAGTAAACTCTGGGACAGCTTCTTCCACCAGGACATCAGACTGATTAATTCATGCTGATACAATTGTATTTCTATGTTATACTGACTGCCCTGTTGTATATACTATTTATTATAAATTACTATACATTGCATATTCAGACGGAGATGTAATGTAAAGATTTTTACTCCTCATGTATGTGAAGGATGTAAGTAATAAAGTCAATTCAATTCAATTCAACATTGTCATTGCTCAGGGTCCTATGGCTTAATGGGGTGAATCTAGTGCAAGGAGATTCCCCAAGCAAATTTATGAAATATGTAGGTATGCTCCAAACACACAATTAGAGAGGGCCTTTCTTCCTTACTATTTGCTGTCATCATGACCATGACATCTTGGAGCAACGTGACAAGGCAATAAGCCTTCTGGGGATGTCCTCTGAGTTTTTTTATCACTAAAATCTCATCTTGAAATCCCATTTTCAGGAACTCAACAGTACCCTGTGTTGGCCTTTGACGGGCTGGATCCCTGGTTACAGGAGGTGACGGATCTCCACCAGCATTTCCTTAGGGAAAAAAAATGATACGTACAGCACTTCAAAGAGAGTCTGTAAAAGCATTTCCACACATTGATTTTTAATTCTGTTTCAGCATTTTAAAAAATCAGTGATCTCTGTGCAATGATTACAGGTTTTCACGAGATCTTGGGGTCCATTCGCATTTAAAATAAAGAATACCAGCCCAATTTTCCATGCTAACTTCTATTTATTTCATGAATATCAACAAAATGTTTTTGATGATAGAACATGTAATTTTATTTGACATTTCATCATCTAATTGGAACTGAGATCTGGGTCTTAGAACGGGGACCTGGAGCTACAGAACTATAAATACTTCAATGCAGATGAAGTCAATTGCTGAAATGTTTAATCAGGCATTAACCACCACATTGCCAATTATTTTCTGGAAGGAACTGTAACGAAATAAACTAAATGTTATCTATGGAATTTTATCAACTTCCTTGCATACTGTGTGTATTACAGAGTGATCATTGTAATTACTAACTAGAATTGTGCTGCATTTTAAGGAAGTAAGATCAGTAATAAGCCCTGTCTTAAAGTCAGGTCACACTGCCCTTTTCTTCCCTCCACCCTCACAATATTTATTATTGTCAAAATCCTTCTATTTTGCCCTGATGTTTAAAGACTGCAATCCTCTTTCAAATTCTTCATTCCTTTCATCTAATCTTGTTTGATTTTGCCTTCCACCCTATTTTTGTCTCACTGTTGTTGACTTGGGCACCAACTGCTTGGCCCCCCCACTCCATTGAAATCACTCTTTAAATTTTCCACTTCTCTTCTTTGACTTATGACCACAGCTCTATTCAAACCTTTGATGACTCATCTTCTTGGATCCATTTTAGTTCAATGTTTATCTTTTCTTTTGCCTTGATGAAACGATTTGGGGTATTTCCCCTAAGTTATTGATGTTGTGTAAGTAGTTGTTGTGTATCAAATATATTTAATAAATCTGTTCCCAGAACTACTCAGAGGATTAATGATCCAGTTGTGTATCTTCCTGACTGACTCCTGCCTGCCCCCTTCCCTCTTCAATTTTGTTCTTGCCTGTAGAGTTAGAGTAATCTATGAAGGTCTCCATATTCCATAAAGGATTGCTTCATAATTGATGGACTATTAGTCTGAAACTTTTTTTTGTCACGCTGTCAACACATAATCATTTAGAGTATTGGCAATCAGTAACTTGAACACTTCCAATTTGGGGGAGTAGATAAGGGAATAGGACTAGCTGAATTTCTCTGAATTGACCAAGATTCAACAAACTCTTGAAAGAGCAAACAGCATTTGGCCTTTATTAAGGGGATGGATTTCAAGAATAGGAAGGTTTTGTTACAGTTGTACAGGATGTTGGTAGCACCTCATCTGGAAAGCTGTGTACAGTTTTGCTCACCTTATTTAAACAAAGGCATAGTGGCATTGGAAGTATTCCAAAGGAGATTTATTAGGGAAGTTCCTGATATTGCAGGATAGTCCTATCTTGAGAGGCTAGACAGTTTGCCTCTGTATTGCTTGGAATTTAGAAGAAGGGATGACCTTATTTGGACACCTAGGATCCTAAGGGGGCTTGGTGGGCTAGATGTGGAAATCTAGACTGAGATCCCACTGTTGAGATTGTCATGAATGAACGGACATAGGTCCACAATAAGGGACCTGCCATTTAAACTGAAACACCTCTTTTCAAAGTATGGTGAACCTTTGGAATCCTCTGTCCCTAAAGGTGGTGGAGCCCATGGAAGTGACAGAATTCAAAGAGTAGAGAGTTATGGGAGATTGGCACAGAAGGGGAGATAAGGCCAGCCTAGACCATCCACAGTCAGATTGAATGGAGGGGCAAGTTTGAAGTGCTGAGTGGTCTACTTGTGCTCCCATTTTCTTGTGACCAAGTGGCTTCCATCCATCGTGTAATCCTCCACTGATTCTGACATAAACTGTAGTAAATTAGCATTTTTTGCTTCAGGATTTAAAACATGAAATAATAATAAATTACATTTCTTTGCCAAATTCATGTTTTATTGTTACATGCCAGAGTGGTTCTGTAAATGTGTGCTAGCACACAGCTCTAGGCAATTAAATATGTTCACATTTGCTTTCCTGATTTTTTTTGTTGTCATACTATGCACCTGGAATTGAAGCTACCATCACCTGTTGGATTCCCACATCAACTATTATATAAGCTGACTTGAGTCAGTCTGAATCACATTTCCATTTCATTTCATTTTTATATCATTTTATTAATATAATCTTCTACAGCTATAAAATACAGAAATTCAGCAAATTAGTATATATATAATTAATAAAGCTGAAAAAAAACATATATATGCTAATTTTAAAAAAATTTTATAAAAGAAAATGAAGAAAAAAAGAGAACCCCAACTAACTAAAAAAACATCACTAACTATAAAACAAAAAAAAAGAGAAAAAAACCCCATTAGGAACCAATTTCCAGAGCGATACATCTTACAATCATACATATATATATATATATATATGTGTGTGTGTGTGTGTGTGTGTGTGTGTGTGTGTGTGTGTGTGTGTATGTGTGTGTAAAAAGAAAAAGAAAACAACAACTACCAAATCACATTTATATAATATTAAATTGGAAGGAAACCATGTAAATTGATTCAAATTAAGTGATAATATTTGGCAAAAGAGCCCCACCTTCTCTCAAAATCAAATCGGGGGTCAAAAGTTCTACTTCTAATTTTTTCCAAACTAAGACATAACATTACTTGGGAAAACCATTGAATTAGTGTAGGAGCAGAGGTATCTTAAAACACAAAATAATCTGCAGATGCTGGGGTCAAAGCAACACTCATAACATGCCGGTGGAACTCAGCAGGTCAGGCAGCATCCGTGGAAACGATGAGTCGATGTTTTGGGCTGGAACCCTGTCTCTTTTGGCGGACGCAGCGGAGGTGCTCAACGAGATCGACAGGATCTCCCAGTCCCCACCCACTTCAACTCTGCTTCCCACCCCCATTCAGATATGTCCATATATGGCCTCCCCTACTGCCATGATGAGGCTAAACTCGGCTTGGAGGAGCAACACCTCATATACCGTCTGGGTAGTCTCCAGCCCCTTGGTATGAATATAGAATTCTCCAACTTCCGGTAATTCCCTCCCCCTCCCTTCCTTTACTCCCTTCAGCTTTAGGCCCCATATCTTAGAAAGGATGTGTTGTCATTGGAGATAGTCCAGCAGAAGTTCACAATGATGATTCCAGGAATGAAGGGGTTAACATATGAGTAGCGTTTGGCAGATTTGGGCCTGTACTCACTAGAATTTAGAAGGATGCAGTGGGATCTCATTGAAACCTACTGAACAAGGACTAGATAAGGTAAATGTGAAGATTGTGGTAAATATGGTGGGGGTGTCCAGAACTAGAGGGCACAGCCTCAAAATTGAGGGGCAACCCTTTAGAACAGAGGTAAGGAGGATTTTTTTTAGCCAGAGAGTAGTGAATCTGCAATGCGCTGCCAAGACCGTGGGTATATTTAAAGCAAAAATGATACTTTCCTGATTGCTCAGAGCATCAAATATTATGGCAAGAAGGCAGATGTATGGGTTTGAGTAGGATCTGGGATCAACCATGATGGAATGGCAGAGCAGACTTGATGGGCTGAATGGCCTAATTGTGCTCCCATGTCCCAGTCTAAATATAACAGACACATGTAATGGATTTTTGCAGAATTATTGAGACATCACAGCATGTTTCTTTGTAAATAGAAGCAGAAATAGAACCTAAAATTGCATAAATTGGGTCATTTTAAAATTCATATAAAAATTTCCATGTTCAAAGTTAGGATCAATTACCTACATTATCTGGGGTTTTAATGCATATGACTAACATATCGTCATTTTCAAATGAATTAAAGTGTCTTAAAAAGTTAACAGAAAATTTCTTCAGAAGACAATCCCTCACTATGAGGGACTACTTATTATGACTAAATTTAACCACAATGATAGGAATATAACTTGTGGCGCCTATTTTGACTATCAGCTCATCACTAGCAGTCCCCCTTTTCATCTCATATTTGGATTGTAACAGGTTCCAATCTCCTCTTCAGATTGTCTACATTACTTTGGACAGGGGAAAGTGCTGATGCTGGTGAATGTGGAATTGAGTGACTCCTGGTGTGATCCATCTCAACATCAGACGCATTAATCCAGGGCAGTGTTTTTTTTGATTTGCTTCATTGCTGGTCTGGTTGCCGAAGACCATGGCCTGAAGTCAGTATTCAAAATCCAATTTGTTGTTTTATTGTTTCTTTGGCACAGCAATCTTGGTATAAAGTCAGTATAAACTTAGTATGAATGTGGATTAAGTTGGAAATGAACACAGGATCAGAGGTAAATCAACGTGGTATTTCCCTATTATTCCAGTCACTGGACTACAAAAATATATTTTAATGCAAATTGCTTGTGTTTATAATAAGATTATACAACCTATATAAAATGTGCAATGTACGGTATACCTATGCAAACAATGTAAAGGTTGTGAACTGCACAATATTGCATAAATATTCATGAAAATGCACAGAAGATTTAACTGTTTCATACAGAAGTATACTGTACACTGGAATATAACTGCTAATCCAGTTCACCTTATATTCTAATAGAGCGTAGAAATGAAATAACTTGTCATTATTCTTTAAACAATACAGTATAACAACTATTTACATAGCATTTGCATTGTATTAAGTATTGTAAGTAATCTAGAGATGATTTAAAGTATACGGGAGGATGTGCGTAGGTTACATGCAAATACGAGGGGTGATTGATAAGTTTGTGGCCTAAGGTAGACGGAGTCAATTTTAGAAAACCCAGCACATTTATTTTTCAGCATAGTCCCCTCCTACATGTACACACTTAGTCCAGCGGTCGTGGAGCATACGGATCCCTTCTTTGTAGAAGTGGTCCACAGCAGGGGTGATTGATAAGTTGGTGGCCTCAGGTAGAAGGAAATGAGTTATTAACTTCAAACCTTCTACATGATCACTCAAAGAATTAAACTACATGTGCATGTAACGAGAGCTGTATAACTCATCCCTTTCTACCTTAGGCCACTAACTTATCAATCACCCCTGCTGTGGACCACTTTCTGGAGGTCCAAGATGCCGACTTCTACAAAGAAGGGATTCGTATGCTCCACAACCACTGAACTAAGTGTGTAAATATAGGGGGGGACTATGTTGAAAAATAAATGTACTAGGTTTTCTAAAATTGACTCTTTCTACCTTAGGCCATGAACTTATCAATTACCCCTCGTACTACGCCATTTTATATACGGGACTTGAGCATCTGCGGAATTTGGTATCCGCAGGGGGTCCCAGAACCAAACCCCTGCGGAAATGGAGGGCCGACTGTACTTCAACTTTCTACACTATCCACAACACTACATCTGCAATCTTACCATAACAACCTTTCGCTTCCTCATCCAAGTCATTTATAAAAATCACAAAGTGTGGGGTGCAGCTCAGATTTCTTAACAAGTGTACCATACAAAACCTTGTCAAATGCCTTACTAAGCAACACACACAAAATGCTGGAGGAACTCAGCAGGCTAAGCAGCATCAATGGACATGAATGTTTCGGTCGATGTTTCGGCTGAAACCCTTCATCCAGCATTTTGTGTGTGTTGCATTGGATTTCCAGTATCTGCAGATTTTCTCATGTTTGTGAAATGGCTTACTGAAGTCCATATACACCACATCTACTGCTCTTTCCTCATCAATATGTTTGTTAGTTCCCAAAGAATTCAATCAGCCTCGTAAAGTTTAACTTGCCTCTCACAAAGCCATGCTGACTATCCCTAATCACACTGTGCTTCTCCAAATGCTCATAATTCTGTCTCTAAAAATCCTCTCCAATAGTTTGCCTACCGCTGACATAAGATTCACTGCTCTATAATTCCCAGGATTATTCCCATTACCTTTCTTGAGCAAAGGAATAACATTTACCACCCTTTAACGCTCTGGCACTACTCTTGTGGCCACTGAAGATGTAAAGGTAAGTGCCAAAGGTGCAGCAATCTCTTCCCTTGACTCCCACAGTAAGCTAGGGTATATCCTATCCTGCTCTGGGGACCTAATTATCCTAATGTGTTTCAAAAGTTCCTGCACATCCTCTTTCTTGACGTCAACATATTCCAACATATCAGCCTGTTCTACAGTCACTTCACATTCATCAAGGTCCCTCACCGTGGTGGATACTGAAGTAAGGTATTCATTAAGGATCTCCCCTGCCTTCTCCAACTCCAGACACATGTTTCCTCTTTCATCTCTGATGAGTCCTATTGTCACTCTAGTCACCCTCGTGTTCTTCATGTATGTGTAAAACACCTTGAGGTTTCCTTAATCCTACTCAGCAAGGCCTTCTCATGCCCCTTTCTAGTTCTCCTAAGTCCCATCTTAAGGTCCTTCTTCCTTAACTTGTAACTTTCAAGAGCTATACCTAATACTTGATATCCAAACCTTAAATATGATTCTTTCTTCCTCTTGACTACTGTAGATGTTCCACATCTCTTGTCAACCATTGTCCCTTCACCCTACCATCCTTTCTCAGCTTCAATGGGACAAATCTATACTGAACCCTAAAAAAGTGCTCCTCAGGGAACCTTCACATCCATTCCCAATCTGTGCTCTCAAGTTCCTGCTTAATGGCATCATAATTTGCCCTTCCCCATTAGATACTGTCCCATACTGTCTGTTACTATCCTTGTCCAGGGATCTAGTAAAAATACTTTGTTCATCTTCAGGGTGTAAATTCTCCTTGCCCCCTTATATAGGAAATGAAACAAAAAGTGGATGGGTTGTTGTAATAGTTGCATTTTTATTCATATCAAATGAAATGCTTTCCATATTGATTTAACAAGGAAGCTATGACCTGAGATAGCCCATGAGAGTTAAGATATTCTTGACTGCCAGAAGCCACCAAGCATTTGCTGCTTTTCAATAACGCGAGCTAAAAGCTTCAGTGACTTGTTGCATGGCTGCAAGCCAATATGATCTTGATGATATGTGCTTTTCTCTCTTGTGACTTAGTGATAACAATGATATTTAATATAATGACACAATATGTTTGAGAAACAAATTGTGAAAACTAATTAATGCAAAGTTGATTCCATGGACTATCTAAACATCAAATCAAAAGAAGATATTGGAAAAACTTTGCAGAATTTTAATTGGAGAAAAATCATTTCCCATGTGGCTCAAGCATCCAACCAGAGAATTCAATTACTCTCGCGGCCCACCTGATTTCAATGTAGTTGTGGTCTTTAGTTGCAGACAACACCACTGCCGTTGGCTGAATCAAAGGTGGTAGTGGAGCATATAGGAAGGAATCTGAAAATCTAGCTGAGAGGTGCCGCAACAACTTCTCATTCAATGTCAGCAAGACGAAGGAGCTGATTATTGATTTCAGGAGAGGAAACCGGAGGTCCTTGAGCCAGTTCTCATTAGGGGGTCAGAGGTGCAGGAGGTCAGTAACTTTAAATTCCTCAGTGTTATTATTTCAAAACATCTGTCTTGGGTCCAATATATAAGTGCCATTATGAAGAAAGCACAACAATGCCTCTGCTATCTTAGAAGTTTGCGAAGATTTGGAATGTCATCTAAAACGTTGTCAAACTTCTATAGGTGTGTGGTGGAGACTATATTGACTGGATGAATCATGGTCTGGTATGGAAATACCAATGCCCTGGAAAGGAAAAACTTACAAAAAGTATTGGTTATGGCCCAGACTATCATAGGTAAAGCCTTCCCCACCATTGAGCATGTCTACAGGAAAGCACCAGGGACCCCCACCACCCAGGTCATGCTCTCTTCCCACCCATGCCTTCAGAAAGAAGGTACAGAAGCCTCAGGAACCACACCACAAAGTTCAGGAACAGTTATTATCCCTCAACTATCAGGCTTTTGAACAAAAGGGGATAACTTCACTCAAATTCACTCACTCCATCACTGATCTGTTCCCCCATCCTATAGACTCACCTTCAAGGAGTCTTCATCTCATGTTCTTGATATAGTATTTATTGCTCATTTATATTTTTTGTCAGCTGAAGCCAAGCACACTTATTTCACAATTGCTAGGAACTTTTGTATTATTCTAGTAGTGTTTGGTATTGTGGCAATTTGAAGATTTACGTAAATATTGCTGTAAACCCTAATTCTTTAATGCTGTTGTGTAGTGACTTTGGGATGATACCAGTTGTAAATATAACTCTTGGGATTATGTATACCCTGTTCATGTTCCATAGTCTTTCAATTTCCTCTTTCAATTCAGCATATTTCTGGTGTTTTTCACATTGATTTCTGTATGTTATATGTGTTTGGAATGTCTATATCTATTAGGTAAGTTGTTCTTGCTCATTTATCCTCTAATATTATACCCAGACCTTTATTATTGATTGTCCTACCTGTAATAATGGATCAGTCATTATATAATTTATAGGATTCTGACCCTAAAACTGGATCAGGTTTGCACTTATAGTAAAGTATGGTGTCTTTAATGAGTTTACATTTTAAAGCAAGAGTTCGGTGAATGATGTTTGCCATTTAATTGTCCCTTTGTAAGTAATCAGATTGGGTTAAACTGCTGCAGGATCCTGTAATGTGTTGGATTGTTTCTGGTTTCTCTTGGCATTTTCTGTATTTATTGTCTTGAATTTGCTGGTCTTTTATTATGTATTTTTGATATATTTTTTGTGTTAACCACCTGGTCCTGTATTGCCACAAGGAACTTTTCTGTTTCTGGGAAGAAGTCTCTAATTCTGAGCCTGTTGCTTCCTTGTCAACGTTATTATCATTATTATTTATTTTTTCTACTTTTTGTATTTGCAGTTTGTTGTCTTTTGCACATTGGTTGTTTATCTTACTGTGAATACCCACAAGAAAATGAATCTCAGGGTTGTATATGGTCACAAATATGCACCTTGATAATACATTTACTGTGAACATGTTGGAAGAATCAGTCACTCCGATCAAAAAGCCCATTGTGTTGAACAGTTCATTTCACAGCTTAGAGCAATGGTGTGCTACAGCAACTCATTCTGGTACAGAAATGAATCAGGATGAGAGCAGGATTGGAGTGACAGTGATAGTCAACAATCAAGACAAGGGAGATGAAGGAGGAAATATAATCAGTCTCTGATTGGATAGTGCCGACCACAGAACTTCCCCATAGGAAAGGATCGACTTCATCCCTAATAATAATTGGTGAGCTATTTATTTATTTCTATTAACACATCAAATATGAAGAGGCTGGATACCATGGTCACAGCATCTTGTAAGCTGGCGTTGGAGTAAATATAGTTTATGCCATGGTACATTTGATGTTCAAAAGATAAGCAAGTAAGCAATCAATTATTTTAGGCTTGTTTAGACAAAAATAGCTGTGAGCAGACAGATGGTGAGTTAACTTCAGGACTGAAACAATCAAGTTAATAACTCTGTCACAAGTGATCCAATTATCCTTCTACTTCTTTAAAGAACATTATTTTCTCATTACCATTGTTCAGCTGCTTTGCTGGATAATCATAAACCTGAGGAATACATGGCAAAAGCTGCTGACAAAATAGGCAGAAGAATGGGCCTCTAATAAAGCCTGGATTTCTGCAGTTCTTGCAGTTTCAATGTGGTGTGCATCTTCAGTGCATCCATGTTTTCAGGACACAGCATTAGTTCCTATTCTTCTCTTTTCGATTCCAATCAACATTTTATGCATGAAACAAGTCTGACATCAAAGAATGACTGACATAGTACACAGTTGTGCCCGTAAAGCTTTTGATATTTGAGCAGAGCTCTGTTACCTTGATGGATCCAAAACCCCAAACGATGCAAAGGAAAAGGAGTAGTATGTGCTAGACCACACAGTTATTGGCATTAATGGAAAGAAATTCTTACTGTGGTAGAACTGCGTGTTAATTGAGAGTTCCAAGTGTTGACTTTGTCTGAAATCAAGACAATAAAAACTTAAATATTATTAACCAAATTTTATTTGCTAAGGAAAGAACTTCAGCAGTGAGATAAAAATAGTAAATGGTAGAAGTACTCAGCATGTCAGACAGCAACTATGGAGGCCAAAACAGCTAATAACTCAGTCTGATAATTTTTTGTTAAGGTGATAACTAATGAGAGATCACTAACCGACAACACTAACTTTATTTCTCCAGCGTTTTCTGATTCTGTAGTTTTAGATTTATCTGCTCGAGTATGTTATTGGAGCAGTAAGATGATAGTTTTCACAGGCTTTGTCCTGAAAAAGTCCAGAATCAGGTTTATTATCACAGGCACGAGATGTGAAATTTGTTAACTTAGCAGCAACTGTACAATGCAACACATGTTAATATAGAAAGAAAAAAAAACAAATAAATAACTAAATAAATTGCAGTCATTATTTATGTATATTGAATAGATTAAAAATAGTGCAAAAACAGAAATAGTATATATTAAAAAAAGAGTGAGGTAGTGTTCATGGATTCAATGTCAATTTAGGAATTGTATGGCAGAGGGGAAGAAGCTGTTCCTGAATCACTGAGTATGTGCCTTCAGGCTTCTATACCTCCTTCCTGATGGTTACAGTGAGAAGACGCCATGTCCTGGGTGGCGGGGTCCTTAACGATGCATGCCACCTGTCTGAGGAACTGCTCATTGAAGATGTCTTGGATACTACTTAGCCTAGTACCCAAGCTGGAGCTGACTAATTTTATAACTTTCCTCTGCCAATATAATAGAAATGCAGACAACGGAAATTTCATAGATAAACCAGATTGTCTACTACATGAGAGTCTTAAAAATTCACTTGTGGATAATCTAATTCTACTGATGGTGCAGCACGCACTGAGATCAAATGTGTGAAAGAAGTAAACAATCATACCTTGCCAATATTTGGACCAAAGACATTGGAGCAGATTAAGGCTATTTGGCCCATTTTTCGGATCTGCCATTCCATTATGTTCGATTCATTATCCCTCTCAACCCCATTCTTCTGCCTTCTGCCATTACCTTTGACATCAATGCTAATCAAGAACTTTTTCCTATCACTTAGCCTCCACAGCTGTCCATGATAATAAATTCCACTTTGTCTGAAAGAGCCTCACAACTAATTGCATTTGATGTCCAGTCATGAATGTTTCTCTGCATCAGAATGTGGACCTAACTAGTTAATTTAATGGGCAGGCTATATTTAAGAGACAGCACCTCCAAGTTTGTAACAACCCCGCAGTTTTTATCACTGAAGTGCCAGCCAACAGTCTGGTTTCAAATCCTTCAAATTGGACTCCATCCTGTGGCTTAGCTTCTCAATGACAGGGATGGCTCAATGCTTCTAATTTGTTGTTTCCCTGATGCACCTTTCTGACCATACCTTCCAGTGTTCTATGTTGCAGTAAAGCAGGCATCGTGGAAGTGATGTTTAAGATAAAGACAACCAATCAACCAGTTTTCAGAAATTTGTGCAATAAGCAATCACTTCTAATTACTTCAGATTCTGTTGCGGTGTCTTACAGTCAAGAACTTTATGTCAGAACTTGGCTACATGGTACATACTGTTCTACTAGTTTTTGTTCTACTCAGTGAAAAACATCAAATGAAGTGTGTCTGTATTTTTAAATCTATAATTAGTTCAGAATACATTAGAAATTAATGCATCATATAAATTTATTTTGCAGTTAGCTGCACTGTTAATACAAATTGTAATTGAAATCAAACTCAATTTAATTATATTCTGAACAATGATGGAAATTTAATTATCTATACAACTTAAATTAATTATGATGAAGTATCAGATGTGATAACTGAAGAAATAGTGTTAATGATAAAATGAACTCATTTTGTTTTTTAGTTTGTGATATAGCTTGTAATTTTTATGGTTCAGGATTGGTATTTCCCTGTTTCAACTCAATACTTTTTATTTAAGTCATATGCCAGAAATAACAGCTGAAATAAATTTAGAAAAGGGAGTCTGTAGAAGGGTTTAGATTAGAAGAATGGACAAAGAAGTGGCAGGTGAAGACAGCGAAGGGAAGTGTTCGGTCATGCACTTTTGGTAGAGGGAACAAAGGCATAGACTACTTTCAACATGGGGAGCAAATTCACAGATAGAGGTGTAAAGGCACTTGGGAGCCCTTAGGATTCCCTAAAGGTTAACCTGCAGGTTGAGACAGAAGGCAAATATAATATCAGAATTCCTTTCATGAAGACTTGAATATAAAAACAAGGATGTAATACTGTGGCTTTTTAAGGCATTGGTCAGACTATATTTGAGGTATTGTGAGCAGTTTTGTGTCCCATGTCTCAAAAGGGATGTGCTGGCATTGGAGAGAGTCCCAAGGTCCCGACTGAATTGATGCCAGGAATGAAAGGGTTAACATAGGAGTGTTTGATGCTTCTGGGCCTGCACTCACTGGAACTTAGAAGAATATTGAAAGGATTAGAGTGGTCATGAAGAGGATGTTTCCATTAGTGGAAAAGTTGAAGCCTGGAAGGCAGAACCTCAGAATAGAAGGATGTCACTTTTGAATAGCAATGAGGAGGAATTTCTTTAGCCAGAGGGTGTTGCATCTGTGAAATTCATTGGCACAGTTGGTAGTGGAAGCCAAGTCACTGGGTATATTTAAGGCAGAGGTTGATAAGTTCTTGTTTAATAAGAATGTCAAAAGTTATGGGGAGAAGTCAGGAGAATAGGTTTCAGAGTTATGTTCCCTCTATGGTATGCGTGTGTGCGTGCGTGTGTGTGTGTGTGTGTGTGTGTGTGTGTGTGTGTGTGTGTGTGTGTGTGCGCGCACTGACATCTTTTGCTACCAGAGCATAAAGGAATTTAAACTATACACAAAAGTTTATCACCTTTTGCCTCACTGGCATGTTAAGTATAATTCACGATTGTACACAATCACATTTTATTTTCCAGTGTCTGGTGCGGATGATGTTGACAACGTGGCTTTTGCGATGATTTGTCTGTAGATTTTAGAACTGCCTTATTTATACTGTCTTTATTGAAGAAATTGTAAGAGCATGAAGCACAGAAGAACTTAATGAAACCGTAAACTGCTGCACCAAAAGCTCATCAGGTCAGGAACATGCATCTATGAGAAATATTTATGCACAATGCAGAAACTGGTGTTACCTGTGTGGATTGTCGTGATACAAAAGTTGCTGGAGAATTTGCAGGTGGGAAGAAGTGGAGAGATATTTGGAAACTTGACATTTTAAAGTGTCATTTAGCAAGAAAATCACAGATGGATGATGTGCAAAAGCTCCATCAAGAAAATCCTTCATTACCCGCTACTTGTATGTTTTGTGAGAGTGCAGATGAATGAGAGTGAAAATAATGAAACCCAGAGGAGATCAAAGTTTTCGTTGATGGTGTTTTGCTAGCTATTAAAATTATTACCTCCATAGATAAAATTCAGTGTACACATTACATGTTGCTGTCACTGGGCAAAAAATTGCAACAGTGCAAGATTTTTGTGCACATTGGTCATTACAAATTAGAGGGAACATTGTTTGAGAGTGAAAATAAATCAGCTATGATTGAGTGGCAGAGCAGACTCAAAGGATCAAATGGTCTAATTCTGCTCCTGTTGGTCTTACAGTTTAAATGCTGGAAAAATTCAACAAACCAGACAATGTTTGTGGGGAAAGAAACAGATAACGTTTCAGGTCCTTCATCAGAAATTCAAATCAAATCAAGTTTAATTATCATTCAAAACATTCAAGGATACAGCTGAGTCAAGATCTCTGAGTATCTAACCTGGTCCCAACATATCGATGTAATTATAAAGAGGGCAAGACAGCGGCTATAGGAGTTTGAAGAGATTTGACATGTCAACAAATACACTCAAAAACTTCTATAGCTGTATCGTGGAGAGCATTCTGACAGGCTGCATCACTGTCTGGTATGGAGGGGCTACTGCACAG
This sequence comes from Mobula birostris, assembly GCF_030028105.1. Classification (NCBI taxonomy): domain Eukaryota; kingdom Metazoa; phylum Chordata; class Chondrichthyes; order Myliobatiformes; family Myliobatidae; genus Mobula; species Mobula birostris. Next base: position 43,012,466 of record NC_092375.1, on the reverse strand, counting down.
GACCGAAAGAAGCTGCAGAAGGTTGTAAATCTAGTCAGCTCCATCTTAGGTACTAGCTTACAAAGTACCCAGGACATCTTCAGGGAGTGGTGTCTCAGAAAGGCAGCGTCCATTATTAAAGACCTCCAGCACCCAGGGCATGTTCTTTTCTCACTGTTGCCATCAGGTAGGAGGTACAGAAGCCTGAAGGCACACACTCAGTGATTCAGGAACAGCTTCTTCCCATCTGCCATCCGATTCTTAAATGGACATTGAATCCTTGGACACTATCTCACTTTTTTTAATATACAGTATTTCTGTTTTATGCACGCTTAAAAAATCTGTTCAATATACATATACTGTAATTGATTTACCTGTTTATTTATTATTATTATTATTTTTATTTTATTTATTATTTTTTTCTCTCTTCTAGATTATGTATTGCATTGAACTGCTGCTGCTAGGTTAACACATTTCACATCACATGTCTGTGATAATAAACCTGATTCTGATTTTGAACGAGACAGCATTCCTCTGGGGCCAGGGTGTAAAACATTCAAAATAGCAAGCAAACATTCAAAAATAGCAAGAAATATAATTCAAAATATCGAGCAAAGAAGCATATTCAGTCCAAAAAACATATATAGTCCAAGACCCTGAGTGACATTGCCCAGTAATCGATGGTGCAGTCTCCCAGCAGTATATAGACAAACGCAGTCCAGCCTGTCATTCCACTGCTTGAACATGGGAGGGCAGCACTGATGGGCAAGGCCAGGCCCCAGCCAAGTTCAACCATGCTGTAGCACTTCCATACAAGCCCGAAGCTTGAGGCCTTGTTCCTGCTGCAATTGAGGTTACACAACTCCCATGTCAACTGTTCTACCACCAGACAAGGGTAACAGGCCTGCAGCAACTTACATAATCACTGTCCAACAGAGTCTTGAGATTGCAAGTGAAATGTCCAAGACGATCTCCCACGTTTATACTGCACCAATTCTAATGCTTCCGAGTAGCAGGCAGCAACACGTTCTGCAGTCAGGTCACCTCCTCCAGTATCCCGACGGGCTCCTCTATCCCAACCAGTTCTTCCAACATGCTGACTGGCTCCTCCGATATCCCAACCAGCTCCTCCAACACCTCAGCCGAGCCCTTCGACATCTCGGCTGCCCCCTTGGACACCTTGGCCAGCTCCGCCGCTGACCTCAGTCCAGCTACTCTGATCAATGAGACAGAGTAGCCCTGCAGTACCCAATGTTCTTGGAGTAGAATTGTGTTTGGACTGTAAAATCAAATCTTACAAAGATAAAAGCACCTCAGGTTGGCCGCCGAGATGCCAGTGCCGGCATCTTATTGGAAGTGATACCAGAACTTCAAATGTTAACTATTTCTCTTTCCAGAGTTGACGCCCAACCTGCTGAGTATTTTTTCCCATCATTTCCTGTTTTTATTTAAAGCTCAATATTTATCTCAAATAATTACCATATAAATAATTCAAAGTATTCTGAAATATGGCATCATTATTTATGAAAAAAGCTTGGAAGTTCCTAATCTCATTTACAGTTTATTCATTTTGTCAGAACATGGAGATTGTGGGTGAGGCCAGGATGTAGCACCCTTCCCTGCTGCTGAAGATGATGAAGGTCCTGCAGTAATGAGAGTTGTTGAACCCATATTCATACAAGACAGTGCATTATTGCACCATCACAACAGAATATCCAGACTCTGACCGTTCCATGTTCCCACAGTCTTTATGTGGCTGGTCCAGTTGTGCTTCCAGTTAATGGTGGCTGCCAGGATGCTCCACAATGGTAATACTATCAAATGTCAAGGTGGGTAGACTCACTACTTTTGGAGACGGTGATTGCTTGACACTCTTGAGGTACAAATAATACTTGCTAGCTATTAGTCCATGTTAAGCGAAAATCAGAAAAGGTAGATATTGAAAATCAGAAATAAAACAGAGACTGTTGGAAACACACTCAGTACGTCAATCAGCATCTGTGCGAAGAGGAAAAGAGTTAATGATTTGGGGAAAAGACTCTTCATCAGGACGGAAAGATAGAAAACATGTCACTTGTGAATTGCAGAGAAGGTTGAGAAAGAATAAATTAAGCAAGGGGAGATTGTCTGACAGGCTGAGGCCATGGTTGCTTCAGCAGTTACCATTTGTATTTGAGATTTTCAGCATCCACACTTTTCAATTTCCATGAACAAAAGAGGAAACTTGTGTAAAATTGTCTGATATATATGTTTACAAGGCAATACAGATTTCATTGTAAATGTCATTTAATGGATGTAAATATCCTGATGACATAGTTAATATAATTTCAATACTAACTTTCTTCATTGTGCCTGAAACCAGCATTAACTTGAGACCTCAAGCACAAGAAATTCTGTGGATGCTGGAAATTCAAAGCAACACACACAAAACACTGGAGGAACTCACCAGGTCAGGCAGCATCTATGGAAATGAATAAACAGTCAACTTTTCAGGCCAAGACCCTTCTTCAGTACTGAGAAACCGAAAGGGAAAGATGCCAAAATAAAAGGGTGGGTGTAGGGGAAGGAGGCTAACTGGAAGGTGATAGGTGAAGCCAAGTGGGTGGAAAACGTCAATGGCTGCAGAGGAAAGAACTTGATAGGAGAGGAAAATGGACAATAGAGGAAAAGGAAAGAGGAGGGGACCCAGGGGAAGTAATAGGCAGGTAAGATGAAGTGAAAGGAATAGTGGGGAATAGAGGTATAGAGGTGTGAGGGGGTACTTTGTTTACCAGGAGGAGAAATTGCTATTCATGCCATCAGGTTGAAGGGTACCCAGATGGAATATAAGGTGTTAGTTCTCCACCCTGAGAGGGGCCTCATCTTGGTACAACAGGAGGAAATGGATCAACATGTCAGAATCAGAATTAAAATGTTTGGCCATTGGGAATTCCCACCTGTGGTGAATGGTGCAGACATGCTCAAAGAAGCAGTTCCCCAGTTAATGACAAGTCTCACCAATGCAGAGGAGGCTGCATCAGGAGCACCAGACCCAACAGACGAGCCCAGGAGATTCACAGGTGAAGTGTTGCCTCACTTGGAAAGGCAGTTTGGGGCCCTGAATGGAGGTGAGGGAGGAGGTGCCTGGGCAGGTTTATCACTTAAGATGGTTGCAGGGATAAGTGCCAGGAGGGAGATTAGTGGGGAGGGAAGAATGGACATGCAGAGGCTGATGAGGTGGTACGTTAGGACAAGAGGGTTTCGATCACTATTAGGGCAGCGTGAAGATGGGGTGAGTGTGGATGTGCAGGAAGTGGAGGAGATGTGGGTGAGAGCAATAATAATAATAGTGGAGGGAGGGAAACTCCGTTCTTTAAAGAGGGAGGACATTTCTGACGTCCTAGAACAGAAAGCTACATCCTGGAACAGATGTAGCAGGTGTGAAGAAACTGAGCAAAGGGAGTAGAATCTTTATAGGAGATAAGAAGAGGTATAGTCAAGATAACCGTGGAAATTGGTAGACATGGAGACAGAGAAATCAAGAAAGGGGAAAGAGGTGTCAGAGATGGATCAGCTGAATTTAAGGATGGAAGTTAGAGGCAAAAGTGATAAAATTAATAAGCTCTGCATGGGTGCATGAAGCAGCGCCAATGCAGTCATCAATGTAGCAGAGGAAGAGTTGGGATCGTGGGAATCGGTAGGTTTAGAAAACATGTCAGTGGACAGTTGTCTCCAGGGATCTATTCCCGAAACAGGCACCACCTGCCCATTTTCCCCACTCATCTGTCTCATCTATCATCCGCCAGCTTGTACTCCAACACCACCACCCCCATCTTCTCTATTCTTTCTTGGTTCTCCTTCCTCTCCAGACCTGATGTCGAGTCTTGGGTGAAAAACACCGACTGTTCATTCGCCTCCTTGGACGTTGCCTAGCTTGCTGAGTTGCTCCAGCATTTTGTCAGTATTGCTCAAGATTTCCAGCATCTGCACAATCTCTTGCATCTATCAGTCAACATGATACTAATTGTACTGTTTGATGCCATCTCTTTTGATTTGCTAAATGCACTGTGGTTACTTCTTTGAGGTGCTTTGTATTTCTTTAAACATATTTACAAATAAGATAGGCGATGTTTTTTTCCCTATTCATCTTCAGGATCTGGGCATCATTGGCAAGGCCAGCATTAATTGTCCATCCCTATGTACCTTTCAGAAGGTGGTGATGAACTGCAGTAGATCTGGTTGATGTTGGGCAGGGAGTTGCAGGATTTCAATCCAACAATGACGAAGGAACTGCAAAATGTTTTGAGTGAAGAAGGTGTGCATTTTGGATGAGAGTCTTCAGGTGATGATGTTCCCATGTACTTGCTGCCTTTGTCCTTATTGGGAGTAGAGGTAATGAATTTGGGAGATAATGCCATGTAGCCCAAACTTTTGGGGCTATACATGTCCCAAGTTAGATAATTCAAGAATGGCAATGGAAATTAAAATGGTCTAACTCAATAAAAGTAATTGTCTTGAAGCCCACTTGAAGAATCTTGCATTATACTGTATAAGTGTCAGATATTGGCCAAGGAGCCTGCTTCCATACTTTATGACTCCATTCTGCTGAAACATGATCCTATGCCTTATTGGGTTGGGCTTAGCTTGAAAGGAGTCTATGCTAGTTTAGTAGCAATCATTGGCAGCTGGTAAAATTATGTAATGGATGCTGAATTCAGGCTATGTTCCTTTTGAGCCAAAGCTTATCGTTTCTTTGACTGCATTTTAGATAAGGAGGCACAAAGACAATGGAGATGGCGATGGACTTCAGGAAGAGTAAGTCTGCACTGCTTCCCATTACTATTGACGGTGAGGACATGGCTGTGATGAGGACCTACAAGTGCCTGGGAATGCATTTAGGTGACAGACTTGAATGGAGCACCAACACAGAGGCTGTGTACAAGAAGGGCCAGAGTTGCCTCTATTTCCTGACGAGACTGTGTCCTTTGGTGTATGCCGGTCTCTTCTTCACATGCCCTACCAGCGTGCTGTCATCAATATAATCTTCTATGCGATGGTGTGCTGGGGCAATGGCATCAATACAGGTGATGCCAACAGGTTCAATAAATTGATTAGAGAGGCTGGCTCTGTCATGGGAGTCAAACTGGACACACTGGAGGCTGTGGTAGAACAAAGGACCCTACAGAAGATCCTGGCAATTCCGGACAATATTTCTCACTCTCTGCATGCCACCTTGGCTGTTCAGAGGAGTACTTTCAGTAATAGACTAAGACAACTGTGCTGCTCCAAAGAGCGCTATATGAGTCATTCTTACCCTCTGCCATTAGGCTGTATAATGAGCCAACCTATAGCCGGGGAAGTGATGACCCCCTCCTGTTAGACTGTTTGAGGTAACTTATTTTTTATTCTTTCTTACTTCTCTTCTAATATTTGTGTAATTGTTAAACTGTGCTCTTTTAATGCTACTGTGACATTATAATCTCCTTTGGGATCAATAAAGTATCTACCCATCTATCTATCTTTTACCTTCCGTTACTTCTTGTGCAATTCAGGGTGACAATTAAATAAAGTGGAAAACTAACTGCTTTTGTTAAAGTTCCAGTAGTTAATCTACCTGCAACAAATCTGTTAGGTTTAATACCTAGTCAAATTATCAGTTTTAGGACTGAGGATATTGTAGTTAAAATTCTTTTCTCTGAATAATTTGTACAGTCAGATGTGCTGTTGAAATTGTGGATGGAATTGGCTTTGAGGGGAAATGAATCTGTATTGTGTGAGAGGTGATATAGTTTCCTGTCTACATCTTAAATTCATTTTCATTTGGCCTCCAACTCGGCCCATTCACTTGTATATTAAATTTAAAAGTAGAACGGGAGTTATTTAATATTCATTATTTTGTGAAAAGTTAATGGTGCGATACAATAAGTAGATCATTTTTGTTTCATTTTGTTCAAATACTTTATGCCTTCAGGAAATATATTTGAGACATCCATATTGCTATTATCTAATTGTAACATAATCTTTTTTTGAACTCTAAAATTCTAAATTGAGATTCATATAAACTTTAATAATTTTGCTGAAATATTTATACTTAAGTTATCATTTCTCTTTATTTACTTTGGGTATCTGTGATGTATTTTGATAATTTCATATAAATTCATGTGTTGAATATATTATCCAGATTATAATATATCTCAGTAATTACTGATATTTCAGTTCAATGCAGGGAGATTTATATTTTTGTGCACAGGAGCCAAGTTATCTCAATGTACTCCAGACAAGCATCAAATCCAGGCATTTTTTTAAGTCACTGAAGGAAATCATCAAATCATTTGTTAACATGACAGAAGCTAGCAGTTGTTTATAGTATACTCCATTTTTAATATTCAACACACACTAATGTAACACGGAAGCATTTTTAATACTTAGGAAACATAAAAGATTGACTTTTAATATTTTTGACTTAATTGGAATGAAATCTATTTTTTAAGTATATTAGAAATTCCTTTATGCACAGGTGTAAAAATGTAATTATCTTATACTCTACATACTAAGCTACAAATTAAAAAGCCTTTCTTTTTATTGATATATTATAGTCGCTACTGTCACATATACCCGATCATGAGCATTTAAAAAAATTACCAAATGAAATTAAATGTAGACAACATTAAGGCCGCAGTATCTTTATTTTCGTTTTATTTCTGACCCAACCCACACCTATCAGAGTCAGGTCAGTTATCTGGACACTGCAGAGGAGCCGTATTGTTGATGAATGTCAATTGTTTCCTGAGCTCCCTGCATTCTCTTGGCTCCTGATGAGCAGCCAGCAGAATATGTACCAGAGGACCAAAAAGTGCTGTTGCTTATGGAGGGAGGGTCCCACCAGATCCCAACCAAGACAGAGGCCTTATAATTTTTTTGATATCCATCTCTACCAAAATTCAACACATATAGGAAAGACCTATTTGGATTTGGGCTAAGCAGCCTGACTCTATCTCCAATACCTTAATAAGATTATACAGATGAGGAATGTTGGAAGGAATTAAAGAACCGTAAAAATGAGGCATTTCTAAAGTAGGCTAACAAGACTTAGACTGCATTGGAATAAATGAGTCTTGATGTTACAAAGAAATGGAAGAAAGTTTTCGGCAGCAGATCAGCTGTGCCATGGGATGAGGTGGAATAGTCTTACTGACACTGCAGAGAACGTTAAGTCTTCATGAAGCTCTAATTGTAAACTTGGACAAAGCATATGTTACAAATGTGATTGGTAACATGAATGAAATAAATGACTTAGACCATAAGACATAGGAGCAGAATTAGGCCATCTGGCCCATCGAGTCTGCTCCATCATTCAATCATGGCTGATCCTTTTTTTTCTCTCTCCTCCTCAACCCCAGTTCCCGGCTTTCTCCCTGTAACCTTTGTTGCCATGTCCAATCAAGAACCTATCAATCTCTGCCTTAAATACACCCAATGACCTGGCCTCCACAGCTGCATGTGGCAACAAATTCCACAAATTCACCATCCTTTGGCTAAAGAAATTTCTTCGCATCTCTGTTTGAAAGGGCACCCCTCTACCCTGAGGCTGTGCCCTCTTGTCCTAGACTCTCCCACCATGTGAAACATCCCTTCCACATCTACTCTGTCTAGGCCTTTCAACATTCAAAAAGTTTCAATGAGATTTCCTCATATGATAACCCTTTCATTCCTGGAATCATCCTTGTGAACCTCTTCTGGACCCTCTCAAATGCCAACACATCTTTTCTCAGATGAGGGGCCCAAAACTGTTCACAATACTCAAGGTGAGGTCTCTCCAGTGCCTTATAAAGCCTCAGCATTGTGCTTCGATTGTCATGCCTATTTACAGATAATTTAGTACATTTGTCATTTTCCTTAATCAAAAGGATGTTGAGAATGCATGTGCCATTAAAGAAATTACATTTCATATTTAAATGGAAGGTTCAGTTCCTTTCAGCTATTGGCATGGTTCTCTTAATGCTCTCTTATCTTTAGGCAATTGAGTTTAAATGTACAGGACATTAAAACCCCTCATATTTCCACAAAGCTTTAACCTGCTTTCCATGGCAAATAATATTGAACTTTACCTTTTAGCCTAGGAATTGGATCACAGCACCCTTCTGTATGTACTAATTGTCGATAGGTTATTCTGGTGATTATTTTGAGGTAAAATCACATGGAAGGAAAGTTGACCTTGGTACTTTAGTGAATTCCATAGTGTTTCTGGCACCTTCTCAGCATCAATTGTACACCTAATCAGATCACAATTTGTGCACAGCAAGTTTTCTCCCGTCCCGTCACAAACTGGAGCTTCCTTAGTTTTAGTGAATATTTACAGTGCAGCTAGGAGTGCACAGTGCTGCTTTGTTCTATTTGTTTCTGTATAAAGGTACACTTCTGACATAAGAAGACCTGACTGAGAAAATTCAGAACGAACTGCAGATTGCTTTATCCCCATCCAAAGTTCAGAGTTTGCTCAGCCTAACAGGGAGTGTTTTTTTTTTCTCTCTATTGCTTAGCTGCTGACAGCCCATTGGGTTCCTCAGCAGTGACACCATTGCCAGAATTCCATCAGCCCCTTGTCCATCTGGGGCACAGCAGCTGCTACCACGGTTAACTTTCCCTCTACAATACCTCTTGAGAGAATACTTTATCAATGATGGTGCATTCATAAACATCTACAACAGAATAAAAACATTTACAGAACTAAAAGGACAGATACTTTAATAATTTTAATGCTATAAGACACGACATTATGGTGACGTGGTGGTTACATGACACGGTGACAGCTCAGGCATCAGAGTTCGGAGTTTATTTCTGGCACCATCTGTAAAGAGTTTGTACATTCTCTCCGTGACGACCACGATTTCCTCTGGGTGCTCTGGTTTCTTCCCGCAGTTAAAAGATTTACTGGTTCATAGATTAATCGGTCTTTGTAAATTGTCCTGTGTTTATGCTAGGGTTAAGTAGGTGAGTCGCTGGGAGGCGCAGCTCGTTGGGCTGGAAGGGGCCGTTCCCCGCTGTATCTCTAAATAAAATTTAAAAAATAAAGTAAAACTTTGTCTCACTGCTAAATATGCATATTTCAATATCCTTGTGCTAGATTACACTTCCTGCCCAGTCCAGTTGTTGGAAGGTTGCTTCCTTTCCCTTGGACAATGCTTGTCCTTGATTATCCACAAACAGCTTACTTTTGATGGTGCATTTTCAGATGGCTGCCTAGGGCTGATTGAAAGAGCAGTCTGTGAGGGCAGGTATGCTGTCCAAGAGGCTGTGACCGAAGCAGTTTGGTACCCCGATAAGGGTAGATGTCAGTGTCCAGGAGCTGGACATCAAGGGGCTGGGTTGGTCATGGTGAAGTGATTAGCTGGCACTCCATAATGTTTCAAGCTCCCACTCAAAGATGTATTTTTAAATGTACATTGCTCCATACCAAAAATAAATACTATTCTATTGGAATGTTTGATTTAAATCATATGCTCAAAAATAAAGAGATTCTGGAGATTGAAGTAAAATCTATCTTTCCAGACATTACAGATACTTTGCTCTATTATAATTAAGAGCAGGGCAATACCATTGCATAAAGAAAACCTCAAGACTGAGCCCCTATTGAATGAAATCACCATAAGCATTTTAGCTTTATCAAGACTGGTCCTCCCTTTTATCTAACGTTTGACAGAAAGACTCATTTCTTTAATATCTCCTAAGCCTTCCAAGTTCCTCAGCATCTCCAATAACATCCAAAGGCATGAATACAATTCTGCATGACAGGTTTTTGAGTTTTGGAATACTCTGACTGAAATCCTGTCATAGATTCCTTCCGCCAATTGATAGTGCTGAAAAGTACAAGACATCATGATTTTCTGTCTGAACAATTTTGGTTTTGAAGAGCGATGTGTAATGGTGGGAGGATTCAGAAGTTGAGGAGCAGCTTGATAGGCCTTCATTTAGTTGTTGTTTATATGATGATACACTTCTCTATCTCTGACAAACAGATTGTTAGCCTGTGATACAGGTGAGATTTACAAGATTCAGATGATAAGAATGGGACCTTGAATATCCCGTATGAGAACAGTCAAGATTTTCAAAGGTGTACTGGGCTCTCCAATTTTATATTTAAAAAAAAAATAATATACATATATATATATATATATATATATATATATATAGAGAGAGATAGAGAGAGAGAGAGAGAGAGAGAGATTTGAGGAATGCAGACTTTACAGGATAAGTTAGCGTTTTTCTATATATATTGATTTAAGGGATGTGGACTTCATAGGCTAAGTTACAATTGGGTTGCCGTTGTAGTGGTGGTGAATTTCCTTCCTGAACTGCTGCATTCCCAGGCCGGTATAGTGTGTGGTTTAGAGGGCAAATTTCCGGTGGATTTCTGACTCTGGCTTGAATACTGCAGCTAAACCAAAGATATTTGCAATATAAAATCATGACGGTTAAACACTGAACATCCAGAGCAACACACACAAAGTGCTGGAGGAGCTCAGCAGGCCAGGCCTCATCATGTTGTTCATGATGAGACCACTCTCAGGTTGAAAGAGCAATGCCTCTTATTTCGTCTGGGTAGCCTCCAACTGGACAGCATGAACATCAATTTCTCCAACTTATAGTAAATTCCCCCAACTTACAGTAAATTCTCCCCCCCTTCTCTCTCCTTCAATTCCCCACTCTGGTTCCCCTCTTACCCCTTCTCCGCTCACCTGCCTATCACCTCCCTCTGGTGTCCATTACTTATCCCTTTCTCCCATGGTCTACTCTCCCCTCCTATCATTTCCTTCTTCTCCAGCCCATCTCCTTTGCCACTTGTCAGCTCCCAGCATCTTACTTAGTCCCCGCTCTTCCTCACCTGGCTTCACCTATCATCTTGCTTGAACTACGTATGCTCCTCCCCCACCTTCTTATTCTGGCTTCTTGCCCCTTCCTTTTCAGTCCTGATGAAGGGTCTTGGCCCAAAACATTGACTGTTTATTCGTGTCTGTAGATACTGCCTGACCTACTGATTTCCTTAGCATTTTGTGTGCACTGATCATGAGGGATATGCATGTTTACAATACTACTTTGGTATAGGCCTTGGAAATAGATCAAGAAAAAGTTCAAAAAATTGCAAATGACTTATAGAAACATAGGAACATAGAAAATAGGTGGAGTAGGCCATTCGGCCCTTCGAGCCTGCACCGCCATTTATTATGATCATGGCTGATCATCCAACTCAGAACCCTGCACCAGCCTTCCCTCCATACCCCCTGACCCCCGTAGCCACAAGGGCCGTATCTAACTCCCTTCTAGATATAGCCAATGAACTGGCCTCAACTGTTTCCTGTGGCAGAGAATTCCACAGATTCACCACTCCCTGTGTGAAGAAGTTTTTCCTCATCTCGGTCCTAAAAGGCTTCCCCTTTATCCTCAAACTGTGACCCCTCGTTCTGGACTTCCCCAACATCAGGAACAATCTTCCTGCATCTAGCCTGTCCAATCCCTTTAGGATTTTATACGTTTCAATCAGATCCCCCCTCAATCTTCTAAATTCCGGAGAGAATAAGCCTAGTCGATACAGTCTTTCATCATATGAAAGTCCTGCTATCCCAGGAATCAATCTGGTGAACCTTCTTTGTACTCCCTCTATGGCAAGGATATCTTTCTTCAGATTAGGGGACCAAAACTGCATACAATACTCCAGGTGTGGTCTCACCAAGGCCTTGTACAACTGCAGTAGTACCTCCCTGCTCCTGTACTCAAATCCTCTCGCTATAAATGCCAGCATACCATTCGCCTTTTTCACCGCCTGCTGTACCTGCATGCCCACTTTCAATGACTGGTGTATAATGACACCCAGGTCTCGTTGCACCTCCCCTTTTCCTAATCGGCCACCATTCAGATAATAATCTGTTTTCCTATTTTTGCCACCAAAGTGGATAACTTCACATTTATCCACATTAAATTGCATCTGCCATGAATTTGCCCACTCACCCAACCTATCCAAGTCACTCTGCATCCTCTTAGCATCCTCCTCACAGCTAACACTGCCACCCAGCTTTGTGTCATCCGCAAACTTGGAGATGCTGCATTTAATTCCCTCATCCAAGTCATTAATATATATTGTAAACAACTGGGGTCCCAGCACTGAGCCTTGCGGTACCCCACTAGTCACCGCCTGCCATTCTGAAAAGGTCCCGTTTATTCCCACTCTTTGCTACCTGTCTGCTAACCAATTCTCCATCCACATCAATACCTTACCCCCAATACCGTGTGCTTTAAGTTTGCACACTAATCTCCTGTGTGGGACCTTGTCAAAAGCCTTTTGAACATCCAAATATACCACATCCACTGGTTCTCCCCTATCCACTCTACTAGTTACATCCTCAAAAAATTCTATGAGATTCGTCAGACATGATTTTCCTTTCACAAATCCATGCTGACTTTGTCCGATGATTTCACCGCTTTCCAAATGTGCTGTTATCACATCCTTGATAACTGACTCCAGCAGTTTCCCCACCACCGACGTTAGGCTAACCAGTCTATAACTCCCCGGTTTCTCTCTCTCTCTCCTTTTTTAAAAAGTGGGGTTACATTAGCTACCCTCCAATCTTCAGGAACTAGTCCAGAATCTAATGAGTTTTGAAAAATTATCACTAATGCATCCACTATTTCTTGGGCTACTTCCTTAAGCACTCTAGGATGCAGACCATCTGGCCCTGGGGATTTACCTGCCTTCAATCCCTTCAATTTACCTAACACCACTTCCCTACTAACATGTATTTTGCTCAGTTCCTCCATCTCACTGGACCCTCTGTCCCCTACTATTTCTGGAAGATTGTTTATGTCCTCCCTAGTGAAGACAGAACCAAAGTAATTATTCAATTGGTCTGCCATGTCCTTGCTCCCCATAATCAATTCATCTGTTCTGTCTGTAGGGGACCTACATTTGTCTTTACCAGTCTTTTCCTTTTTACATATCTATAAAAGCTTTTACAGTCAGTTTTTATGTTCCCTGCCAGTTTTCTCTCATAATCTTTTTTCCCCTTCCTAATTAAGCCTTTTGTCCTCCTCTGCTGAACTCTGAATTTCTCCCAGTCCTCAGGTGAGCCACTTTCTCTGGCTAATTTGTATGCTTCTTCTTTGGAATTGATACTATCCCTAATTTCTCTTGTCAGCCACGGGTGCACTACCTTCCTTGATTTATTCTTTTGCCAAACTGGGATGAACAATTGTTGTAGTTCATCCATGCAACCTTTAAATGCTTGCCATTGCATATCCACCGTCAATCCTTTAAGTGTCATTTGCCATATGGAGCTGTCTGTTTAAAAAGATCATGTATAGTTTTGCTAATTTTTTCCTAATGGTTTGCGAGTAATTTTTACCTATTCAGATTCTGTGACTAAAAACTTAGGGAGATATGAATAGTACTTCTCATCAATAACTAACTTTGTTTTTGTGAATAATTATTTAGCATTAAAATATGATTAAATTGGAATGCAATTCTCTGAATTATAAGGAATTAAACTCACTCAAAATCTTACTGCATGACAATGAAGTATTCTTATCATTATTTCATTCAAGTTGTGTAAAATGTTAGTTCTGAATTATCAGGAAGTATCAGATCTAAGTGAGAAATATGAAGCCTTCTTTACATGCAATTAAGTTTTTTTTTAATTACAGCTTCCTGTACGTAAATGTGAAAGTAGCTGCAAATGAGAAACCTGCAGCAAATGGTGTCACTAGAAAATTTAGGTCAGCTGGAGGTCCATTTGTCTGTGTCTGAATCTTACTTTATTATCAGCCTACTGAACCACACAGGCAGAACGTTTGGGTAAAAATGTTTAAAAAGGAAGTGTTTCACCAAATTTTAAAGGTTGTCAGCAAACAGTAAAGAAAACTACAAACACTTCTATGGAAGAATGAATATTTTCTTAATATCATGTACTAAAACAATCTATACCAGAGACTGCTGTCTATGTCTCTTTATTTTTCTTGTAATATGAAAATTGAAGTTAAGTTTTGGCTCTTTCTTTTCTATTGCCTTAACTTACCAAATGGACATAGGACCAAACTGGTGATGACATCTTTTATATAGAGCGAAAAACATAACACTGCAGCTCATTCTACGTAAGTCCTACATAAGGACCAGCATTGTGGCATTTACTGGACTGTTCCAGCATGTGAATCACCTTAGAAATGGACACAATGTTCAAAGAGTGATAATTCCTTCTGGCTTGTATTTAGCTCAATCTAAAAAGATCGTTTGACCTTTCAGGTTAATTGATTCCTGCTCTGAATTAGTTGGATGTGTTGAACCAACTCAGAGAGAATTCCGTTAATGACCTGTTGTGTTTTCTTCCCTCCAGCCAATACTTCTGTGCCATTTCTGTACCCTGCATTGAATGCTAATAGTTAAAAGACGTTGGGCACTAGAGCATTGATGCTTGACGTTTCACTCAAGCTGTCTGTTCAAAATTTTCCAATCTAGGCTGAACCATGAATCTCATATGGAAAAGCAGAATGCATTTAGAATAACTAGTTCAAAAAAAAGATTCAGTTCTTTGCTGTGACTCACTGCTATGCTGAAGGTTGGCAGCATTTCATATTTTTGTCTGAATTTCCTTTCACAAACAACTAGGTGACAAGAGAAAATATTCCAAAAAATTTAATAATGTTAATCAATTTAACTTTTTATTGCTTTTTAAAAGGTGATGGCTTGAGAAAAATGAAATATAATCTGCTGCCAAAAACAAAGTTGCTGAGCTACAGATTTTCAAATGTTCATGGCTTATTACACATTGATATTCAAGGTTTACTTGCTGAAGATGAGACAGTTATCATAATCAATAGGTACCCAGCTGTGGCAGGAGTTTGCAGAGGTAATACATTTGTATGAACAGATGTTTGAGAGTTGTTTCTATGGCAGCAAAGTGCAGTACATACTGAATTGGTATATTTTTTTAAGAGTAAGAATTTCAATACATCATTAAAAGCTAACAACACCAATTAATTAGTTGTTAGGCTTTAGTAAAGGACCTTTGGTAGGAAGCTCCATCACAATGGAGAAAAATCGACTGATGCTACAGTAGAGGATGGGTGGTGCTTCTGCAAGAACGAGTAAAGCTGTAAATGAATGTTTTGAAGTAAAAGGGACTGGAGTTCACTTGGAAGAGCAATAATGACGAGTAGTGGATATGGCAGATATGTTGGTAAGCTAGTAAAGTATCAAAGTTTGTTCTGTACGTGGAGCAGCTGGAGGTATTCCTGAGAGGGAATGATGCCTTTGAAGTTCTGGGTGATGAAACAGAGCATTGCAGCAACACGCAGAAAAGTAGCTGGTCATACAATAAGCAAATCCTGGTGACAAAAAGGTGAATGAGTTACCCAAAGTTGCAGGATCCAATTAGTTTGGATTATGAATCTATTTATGATCCACATTTTAGGTCAGGACACTTTATACTGTTCTTCTACTCAAACAGAGTGACACATCTTAGTACTACCAGTGTTCAATGGATTAGCTGAATGATCTGTCTGCACATCCAGGGAGTGGTAGAGAGAGAAACAATCCATGTGACCCATGAAGAATTGACTAGCGTTGTTCTTGATTACCAGCACCTTTCCAACACAGAATATCCCCCCAGCTAACATGCAGACATGGCTGTTTGTACAGGCCAACCTGGAGATGGGGTGGATGAAGTGATGAGTCAGAAAAGGTGGCGCAAATCATGGTCAGAGGAAATAGTTTTAGGTAGACAGCACCTTGAGAATAATCAGGTCAGTGCATGGAGAACTGTCAAGGTGGAGCTATGCAGAAGGTAGATTTGCTAGGAATCAGGAACTCTACGGTAAAGACAAATGACAGATACGGAATGGTATCAATCAATTGGATGATGTGTGCACTAAGAACAGGAGGACTGAGATTGAGAAGGAGAGGTCTGGGTGAGCCCAAGTTGGAAGGGATATCATAGGGATATCATAGAGCTAAAAATGACAACGCACAGCGCAGAAGTGGAAGTAATTCACCAGAATCAGGAATTCCCAGTGTGGACACCGGGAGAATACCAACACTCTCGGCAGTTGAGAAGATCACAGAGGTACAGAAGCCTACAGGCTTTTGTCTGGGCTTTTTTATGTAGACGCCTGATTGATTTATAATTATGGGTAAGTAAATAGTTAATTTATGATATCATCAATGGAAGTTTGTTAACTGTTTTTTTAAGTGGGAACCAGTGTAGTACTCACAGGGAGTCTAAGTACAACTTAAAACCATGTATACATATGACATTTGATGCATTTTGAAGCTCTGACCTTACTAACCAGCAATATTGGGAAAAAAAGACAAATATTACAGAAAGGAATAATTATGTCTGTACATGAGAGACAATTTCAATGGCAGGGTCCATTTAAAATTTTAATTTCTCCCTTAAGTGATAAATTTGCAATATATGGTCAGTCTATAAACATATCAGTCATAAAACCTGGAGGTTACAAGGCATCAATGTCCCTTTCAAGCCAAGCTGTTGTAAACAACTTGGCTTGGAAATGCATTTGGCATTTTCAAAGGAAACGATAAACAGCACTATAAGGAGAAATATACAGCAGTCAGCATTTAATATTAAAACAAGTCATTCCACTTACTCCCAAAAATGGAGATTCTTGGGATGGTGATTCTATTTCATCCTCTGGCACGTGAACTGTCAGGGTGCATGCCCGTATGCCACCGAGTGATTCCGGTACATCAAAAACTTTCTGCCATTCATTTTTTTCTGGATCATACTTCTGGACAATTTCTACCATACAACGATTGTTCCATGAGTAGCCTCCAATAACATATATGTTCCTGTTGAAAACTGCTACACCAACGTCACTCTGTCCACGTAGCATTGGAGCAATGTCAGTCCACTGATCACTAATGGGGCAATAGTACTCACAACACAGAACATCATCGTAGTCACTTGTCCCGCGAAAATGGTTCCCTCCAATAACATAAAGGCGATCTTCAATGGAACACATGCAGTGTAGCCCACGTACAGTGGACATGTCTCTTTTCCGGGACCAGGTGTTAGTTTCTGGATTATAGCACAGTAGCTCTTTCTGAAATGTATCATGGGTAATCCCACCTATAATTTCAATGCAAAGATTATTAGTGTCATAATAAAGAAACTAATTGTTTGCCTCATGTCATGACATGAAGGGCTTATTTTGCCCTTCTTTAAACTTTGATTCTTTCAGATGATTTACAAACATCTGAGTTATAACTGTCCTCTAAATACACAGTAAAAGGTACCATTGGACTTACTTTACTGCAATTTCAAGTACATCAACAATACACTTAATCATCTTCGATACTTCATTACACAATTCAGATTCGATTCATTCATTTATTCATTCATACATTCATAATTACACAATTCAGATTCAATTTATTCATTTATTTGTTCATTCATTACACATTTCAGATTCTGGTTCATTCATTTCTCACGTGTACATTAAAATATACAGTGAAGTGCATCACAACCAACACAGCCCGGGGATGCACTGGGGCAAATCCTGTCTCTGGTGCCAGCATAGCATGTCCAAAGTGTTCGGCAGAACAACAACACCAAAACAACAGTGCAAACCTTTTTTCCTGCCTCCTATCCACCAACCCACCCATCCGTACAGCGTCCTCCAATCTCAGGACAGGCCGGGCCTTCAGCCGTCAGAAAACTGGGAAGTATATAATATCCAAATCATTCCTTATGAATGTAGGATAGTATTGAAAGCAGCTCAATTATATATAAAGGCATGCTCATTTAATTGCTTAATACTGATCTAGTTTACGTGACATTTAAGGCACAGAAACAACTTGGATGCTTGCAGATATATGGAACAATGATAGACCCTTAAACACTTTCATGTTTTCGTATTAGGACACAGTATATCCTTGTAAGAAAAATAATTTTACTCTAATTATGTCATAGTACTGTCAAAGATGATCATTTTAATTTTTCTCTACCTGATATGTACATGTATCCCCCGTGAACAGTCCCTGCATGTCCGTAATGAGGCTCAGCCAGTTTAGTGACGTAAGTCCATTCATTCATTGCTGTACTGTAGCGTTCCACTGTCGCTGAAATTACCAGAAAAATAAAGATCATTTGGTTTTAAATTTGTGCTTGATCAAACTGATGAGCATAAAATACTAATTTCACTGGCAGGGTAGCACTATTAAATTGCAATCATTTACAGCCAAGCAGGAACCAATGGTGGCAAAATTCAGATATAGTCTTTTCCAATAGCTGCTGCAAAGCACAAACATTTGATTTTGTAATTACTGTTGAGCCAATTATATAATTTTTTTTCATTGTATATCTCTGTGTTCCTATTGGACCACTTACAAATTGACAGCTGGCCTTTGTTGTTTGTCTAATATAACAACATCTGGCTGAGTAAAAATCATTTGGTTTTTAAGATAGCCCACAGACCGTGAATAATCTATTACATCACTAACAATACCATAAAACATCCGAATAATAAACAAAATGGTTAAAGAAAGATAACATTCCAGAATACCTAGGGTCATTTTTGGCTGCTGAGATATATTATTCCAATTATAGAATAGAGTCATAAAACACTACAGCACAGAAACAGGCCCTTCAGCCCATCTAGTCCATGCCTACTTCCATTGATCTGCATCTGGACCATATCCCTCTATACCCCTCCCATCCAGGTACCTATCCTAATGTCTTTTAAATGTTGAAATCAAACCCGCATCCACCGCTTGTGCTGGCAGCTCATTCCACACTCTCACCACCCTCTGAGTGAAGAAGCTGCCCCTGATGTTTCCTGTAATCATTTCACATTTCACCCCTAACCGAAAACCTCTAGTTGTCCTCTCACCCAACCTCAGCTGGATTTTTCTCTTTATAACCCTCATAATTTTGTATACCTCTATCAAATCTCCTCTCAATCTTCTATGTTCTAGGAATAAAGTCCTAACCTATTCAACTTCCCCTATAACTCAGGTCCTCAAGTCCCAGCAACATCCTTGTAAATTTTCTCTGCATTCTTTCAATCTGATTTACACCTTTCCTGTAGGTAGGTGACCAAAACTGCACACAATACTCCAAATTAGGCCTCACTAATGTCTTATTCAATTTCTACATAACATCCGAAATTCTGGGCTCAATACATTGATTTATGAAGGCCAATGTGCCAAAAGCTTTCTTTACGACCCTATCTACTTGTGACACCACTTTCAAAGAATTATGCATCTGCATTCCCAGATCCCACTATTCTACCACTCTTTTCAGTGCCCTACTGCTTACCATGTAAGACCTATCCTTGTTGGACTTCCCAAAATGCAACACTTCACACTTGCCTGCATCAAATTCCATCTGCGTTTTTCCAACTGGTTCAGAACCTGCTGCAAGTTTTGATAGTCTTCCTTACTGTCCACTACACCCCCAATCTTGGTGTCATCTGCAAATTTTCTGATCCAGTTTACCACATTGTCATCCAGATCACTGATATAGATGCCAAACAACAAACGACCCAGCACTGATCCCTGTGGCACACCACTAAGTCACAGGCCTCCAGTCGAAGAGGCAACCATCTATGACCACTCTCTGGCTTCTCTCGTGAAAGTGTTTAATCCAATTTGTTACCTCATCCTGAACGGTAAGCAACTAAAACTTGCTAAAATCATGTAGACAGCATCCACTGTCTTGCCTTCATCAACTTTCCTGGTAACTTCTTCAAAAAAACTCTTTAAGACTGGTTAGACACAACTTACCATGTTGACTATCCCTAATCAGTTCATGTCTATCCAAGTATTTATATATCCAGTCCTTTACAACATCTTCCAAAAACTTTCCCACTACTGATGTCAGGCTTACCAGCCTATAATTTCTTGGCTTATTCTTAGACCCTTTCAAAAATAATTGAACAACTTTGGCTATCCTCCAATCCTCCAGCATCTCACCCATGGTGAAGTATATTTTAAGTATCACTGCTAGGGCCCCTGCAATTTCTGCACTAGCCTCCAAAAGGGTCCAATTTGAGACTAATCAAACACCTCCTCCTCTGTAATCTGTATAGGGTCCATAACCTTGCTGTTGCTTTGCCTCACTTCTATAGACTCTGTGTCCACCTCACAAGTAAATACACACGCAAAAATGCATTTAAGATCTCCCTCATCTCTTTCAGCTCCATGAATAGAGTACCACTCTGATCGTCCAGAGGACCAATTTTATTCCTTGCTATCCTTCTGCTCTTAAAATATCTGTAGAAATCCTTAGGATTTTCCTTCACCTTGTCTACTAGAGCAACCTCATGCTTTCTTTTATCTCTCCTGAGTTCCTCCTTAAGAGTTATCTTGAATCTATTAAACTCCTTAAGTACCTCATTTATTTCTGCCTGCTATGCACCTCCTGCTTTTTCTTAACCGGGGTCTCAATATCTCTTGAATACCGAGGTTCCCTAAACATATTATCTTTGCCGTGTATTCTGATAGGAACTCCCGTATTTTCAAAATTTAGATCTTGAAGATCTCCCACTTACAAATAAACCTTTGCCGGAAAACAGCCTGTCTCAATCCACACTTGCCAGATCCTTTCTGATACCATTAAAATTGACCTTTCTCCAATTCAGAATCTCCCATCTTCTCTTCTGAGCCACAGAGCTGGACTCAGTACCAGAGACCTGACTGCTGGGGCTTTTCCTCAGCAAGGTCATCCCCTTCCCCTCCAACAGTAAACATCTTGCTGAGGGGAACCGTCACAGGGGGTACTCTCTGCTGGTTGCCTATCCCCTTTCCTGATAGTTACACAGTTACCTGTACCCTGTACCCTGTATGTAACTACCTCCCTGTATGTCTTGTCTGTCAGCCCCTCAGCCTCCCAAATGATCCAGAGTCCATCCACTTCCAGCTCCAACTCCTTAACACCGTCTGTTAGAAACTGCATCTGGATGTACTTCCTGCAAGTGTAGTTTTTAGGGATACTGGAGATCTCCCTGACTTTCAACATCCCACAAGAGGAGCCTTCCTTCCTGGCGTCCCACTGCTCTAAAGGTGCCGTAGTAATGAAAAAAGAAATCTACCTAAGGCGTTCGCCTCTCCTCATCAAAATCTCAACTCTCCACTCTAACTCTGGCCCACTCCCACAACAGCTGCTCCACTTAAACCTAACTTCTTTTTATTGGATCTTGCCAAGTGCTTAATTATGTGCAATCCAATCTCTCCTTGGGAATTGTGTCACGCAAAATGTGCCGACTGCCCCAGGTCAGTTCTTTTAAACTCTCGTTCCCCCTACGCAATCCAATGTCTCCATGGAAACTGTGGCACACAGAGTAACTATTATCCAATTATAAACCAGATAATATTATAGTTCATTTTCACTAATAACTTTGTACCCACAGATCAGAGGGAGAATTCTCCTGAGTGTTCTTTTTATAGAAGGTTAGTTATTTTGATCTTGTACTGGCTGGTTTCATATTCATCAAGCTAATTCTCTCTGTGTTATTTATTTAAATATTCTTTATCAACAAACTTATTTTGTCCAAATCCAATAATACATAGAAATTTCCTTCTTATCAAGTAGAGATTAAATCTAGAACTGTGTCTGGAGCTCACCCCATCTCTCCACAAACGCTCTTTGGAAAATAGGCATAGAAAACTGTGGGCAATATTACAAATCAATATCAGGAAATCATAAGTCTGATTGCCTTAGATGCAATTCTTTTGGACTTCACTTTATGACTATATTAGTCTTAATATTCTTCCTCTGTAGAATCCCCATGCCAAATACTGATTGAATGCAACATTCCACTCATACTTCAGCCAGAAAACATGAGCGTATCCCAGTTGTCCTTGAACCTGGTGGTAGGTACATCCAAGCTTTTGTATCTTCTGCCTCTTAGGAAGAAGAGGGAATGTCCGGCATGGGTGGGGTCTTTGATTATGTTGGCTGCTTTATTGAAGCTGCAAGCTAGGGTCCATAAAGGGGAGACTGTTTCTATTATGTTCCCAGTAGTGTCCACAACTTCCTGCAGTTTCTTTCAGTCATGGTCAAAGCAGTTGTTGTGCTAATGGGCACATGTCAAGTTTCCTTAGTCTCCTGAGGAAGTAGAGGCATTGGTGAGCTTTCTTGGCTCTGTTATCCATGTGGTTGGATCAGAACAGGCTATTGGTGATGTCCATTCCTAGCAACTTGAAGCTCTCGGCCCTCTTGACCCCAGCACCATTGAAGCATTCACACTGCCCACTTCCTGAAGTCAATGACCGGCTCTTTGGTTTTGTTGACATTGAGGGAAGGATTGTTCTCATGACACCATGTTAGTAACCTCTCTCTCTCTTTCCTGTACACTGATTCACTGTGACTGGGATAGGGTCCACTACAGTGGCCATTGCCTGTAGATGGAGTAAGAGCAGAATCTGTCCACACGATTATGCGTGTAGAGGGAATCGAGTAGGAGGAATGAAGATGTAGTGTGGGGAGCACTAGATTTGAAAATAATCATAGCAGAGGTATTGCTGCCTATTTTTACTGATCGTAGTTGGTCAGGGAATCAACAACCCAATTGCAAAGGGAAGTGTTGACTCTCAATCCTCGGAGACTGTTGATGAGTTTGTCTAGAACTGTAGTATTAAAGGAAAAGCTATAGTCAATAAA
The DNA here is from genome assembly GCF_030028105.1 of Mobula birostris. Classification (NCBI taxonomy): domain Eukaryota; kingdom Metazoa; phylum Chordata; class Chondrichthyes; order Myliobatiformes; family Myliobatidae; genus Mobula; species Mobula birostris. The sequence goes on along the minus strand of NC_092375.1, from coordinate 42,989,841 downwards.
ACAATGGTTAAATGTATGTATCTTTAAAATCTGGATGCTTCTAAGATGAGTGTTGGACCTGGGGGTTGACTTCTGCCATACACCTATTTTGGCAAAATTTCATCTGGAAGGCTGAAGTTGATATGTAGTCCAAAAGAGTGGCTATGACACTTCATGATGGTGGATGTCAGAGCCACTGGGCTGTAAACATTAACACAAGTTACCTTTTTTTTCTTAGGTATAAGATGATGAGAGGCATTGATCGTGTGGATAGTCAGAGGCTTTCTCCCAGGGCTGAAATGGCTAGCATGAGAGGGCACAGTTTTAAGGCTCTTGGGAGTAGGTACAGAAGAGATGTCAGGGGTAAGTTTTTTACGCAGAGAGTGGTGAGGCGTGGAATGGGCAGCTGGCGATGGTGGTGGAGGCGGATACGATAGGGTCTTTTAAGAGACTCCTGGACAGGTACATGGAGCTCAGAAAAATAGAGGCTATTGGTAACCCTAGGTAATTTCTAAGGTAAGGACATGTTTGGCACAGCTTTGTGGGCCGAAGAGCCTGTATTGTGCTGTAGGTTTTCTATGTTTCTATGTATCGGGATAATAGTGGTCTTCTTAAAGCAGGTGGGAACCTCTGAATGAAGCAAGGAGGGTTTGAAGTCATCTGCAAGCACCCGCCATGATTTGAGACATTACTGAAATAGTAGGAGTATAAAAAGGGTTGACTGTGGAAATGTCAATGGAATAGGAATATTATAAATTATTTGTCCTATTCTCAATCCTGTGACTGCAATATTAGCTCAGTCATAGGCCTCTCACCATTAGAACCAGTTAAAAAGAAAAGTGTGATATATGATCAGGCAGAGGTTATTCGCCATCAGAAACAGTTGAACAGAAACAGTAAAGTGACATTTGGTGTCTTGAGGGTGGTATAATAGATCAGTAGCTATTGGAGCATCTGTCTTGCATGCCTTATCCTCAAATCTTAATTAGAATGGGGAAAGCTTGTAAGATACTTTATCTAGTTGATAAAATAAGATCCATGTACAAAAGGTGTGCCATTTGAAAAGGCTCTAGGGAAAAAGAAACGGATGAAGTGGCATATGAGACAGAAGAATGTAAAAACAAAAAAAAAATCAAAAACTCTACCAAAGAATATGGCCAAAGGGAGAGTGGGCATTTAAAGTTGTATGCAACACACATAAAAGTTGGTGGTGAACGCAGCAGGCGAGGCAGCATCTCTAGGAAGAGGTACAGTCGACGTTTCGGGCTGAGACCCTTCGTCAGGACTAACTGAAAGAAGAGCTAGTCCCACTTCCAAATCTCTTACTAGCTCTTTTTTCAGTTAGTCCTGATGAAGGGTGTCAGCCCGAAACATCAACTGTACCTCTTCCTAGAGATGCTGCCTGGCCTGCTGCGTTCACCACCAACTTTCATGTGTGTTGCTTGAAATTCCAGCATCTGCAGATTTCCTCGTGTTTGCGGACTTAGAGTTGTATGACTTGATTCTGTTCCATCTGCTTATAGCAGGTGCTTCCATTCACAGGGATTTTCAAAGATATTTCCAGTGCTGGAGATGCTAATGAATCATCTGCTTGAATTTCCATGTAGAAATGTTCATGAAAGATAGGAGCTTTGTGATAGACAAGAATATTTTGTCTTTGCTCTGAGAATGTATTTTGCCCAAAATTATTTGTACACTGTTTGCATGCTTCTGGCTTTTATACCACCTTTTGGAAAGAGTATGGCAACTGGAATAGCTATAACACAGCTGGAATCTTTTCTAACAAACAAAGGTATATAAAGGTGAAACTTTTATATCTTAACCAGGCCAGTAAGTTAAGCATCAGTTCAAAAAATATTTAAGACCAAGAAATAGGTCAACAGTTGGGTTCCGCCATAAGCAATAACTAGCTGGTTATACCCTCGAGAACTAAAAATAGTAAATTTCACTCCACTCTTTAAGAAGGGAGAGAGGCAAAAGACAGGAAATAGTAGGCCAGGTAGCCTGACTTCTGTGGTTGGTCCTTTATTAAGGATGAGGTTTCAGGATACTTGGAGGCACACATAAAATAGGCCAAAGTCAGCATGGTTTACTTAAGACCATAAGACAAAGGAGCAGAAGTAGGCCATTCGGCCCATCGAGTCTGCTCCGCCATTTTATCATGAGCTGATCTATTTTATCCTATTTAGTCCCACTCCCCCGCCTTCTCACCATAACCTTTGATGCCCTGGCTACTCAGATACCTATCAATCTCTGCCTTAAATACACCCAATGACTTGGCCTCCACTGCTGCCCGTGGCAACAAATTCCATAGATTCACCACCCTCTGACTAAAAAAATTTCTTCGTATTTCTGTTCTGAAAGGGCGCCCTTCAATCCTTAAGTCATGCCCTCTCATACTAGACTCCCCCATCATGGGACAACTTTGCCACATCCACTCTGTCCATGCCTTTTAACATTCAAAATGTTTCTATGAGGTCTCCCCTCATTCTTCTAAACTCCAAGGAATACAGTCCAAGAGCAGACAAACGTTCCTCATATGTTAACCCTCTCATTCCCGGAATCATTCTAGTGAATCTTCTCTGTACCCTCTCCAACGTCAGCACATCCTTTCTTAAATAAGGAGACCAAAACTGCCCACAGTACTCCAAGTGAGGTCTCACCAGCGCCTTATAGAGCCTCAACATCACATCCCTGCTCCTATACTCTATTCCTCTAGAAATGAATGCCAACATTGCATTCACCTTCTTCACTACTGATTCAGCCTGGAGGTTAACTTTAAGGGTATCCTGTACGAGGACTCCTAAGTCCCACTGCATCTCAGAACTTTGAATTCTTTCTCCATTTAAATAATAGTCTGCCGGTTTATTTTTTCTGCCAAAGTGCATAACCATACACTTTCCAACATTGTAGTTCGTTTGCCACTTCTCTGCCCATTCTTCCAATCTATCCAAGTCTCTCTGCAGACTCTCCGTTTCCTCAGCACTACCGGACCTTCCACCTATCTTTGTATCGTCAGCAAACTTAGCCACAAAGCCATCTATTCCATAATCTAAATCGCTGATGTAAATTGTAAAAAGAAGCGGCCCCAACACTGATCCCTGCGGAACACCACTGGTAACCGGCAGCCAACCAGAACAGGATCCCTTTATTCCCACTCTCTGTTTCCTGCCAATCAGCCAACGCTCTATCCACATATGTAACTTTCCCATAATTCCATGGGCTCTTATCTTGTTAAGTAGCCTCATGTGTGGCACCTTGTCAAAGGCCTTCTGAAAATCCAAATATACAACATCCACTGCATCTCCCTTGTCTAGCCTACTGGTAATTTCCTCAAAAAATTGTAATAGGTTTGTCAGGCAGGATTTTCCTTTAAGAAATCCATGCTGAGTTCTGCCTATCTTGTCATATGCCTCTAGGTACTCTGTAACCTCATCCTTGACAATCGACTCCAACAATTTCCCAACCACGGATGTCAAGCTAACAGATCTATAATTTCCTTTTTGCTTCCTTGCCCCCTTCTTAAATAGCGGAGTGACATTTGCAATCTTCCAGTCCTCCGGAACCATGCCAGAATCTATCGACTTTTGAAAGATCATCGCTAATGCCTCCGCAATCTCCACAGCTACTTCCTTCAGAACACGAGGGTGCATTCCATCTGGTCCAGGAGATTTATCTACCTTTAGCCTATTCAGCTTCCTGAGAACTTTCTCCGTCGTAATTGTGACTGCGCACACTTCTCTTCCCTGCCACCCTTGAGTGTCCGGTATACTGCTGTCTTCCTCAGTGAAGACTGATGCAAACTACTTGTTCAGTTCCTCTGCCATCTCCTCATCTCCCATTACAATTTCTCCAGCATCATTTTCTATCGGTCCTATATCTACTCTCACCTGTCTTTTACTCTTTATATACTTGAAAAAGCTTTTAGTATCCTCTTCGATATTATTTGCTAGCTTCCTTTCATAGTTAATCTTTTCTCTCTTAATGACCTTCTTGGTTTCCTTTTGTAAGGTTTTAAAAACTTCCCAATCCTCTCTCTTCCCACTAATTTTTGCTTCCTTGTATGCCCTCTCTTTTGCTTTAACTTTGGCTTTGACTTCTCTTGTCAACCACGGTTGCATCCTTTTTCCACTCGAAAATTTCTTCTTTTTTGGAATATACCTGTCTTGCACATTCCTCATTTCTCGCATAAATTCCAGCCACTGCTGCTCTGCTGTCTTTCCCACCAGTGTCTCTTTCCAGTCAACTTTGGCCAGTTCCTCTCTCATGCCACTGTAATTTCCTTTACTCCACTGAAATACCGACACATCAGATTTGGCTTCTCGTTTTCTAATTTCACAGTGAACTCAATCATGTTATGATCACTGCCTCCTAAGGGTTCCTTCACCTCAATCTCTCCAATCACCTCCAGTTCATTACACAATACCCAATCCAGTACAGCTGATCCCCTAGTAGGCTGAACAACAAGCTGTTCTAAAAAGCCATCTTGGTGAAATCTTTTAAGGTGAAATCTTGTCTGACAAATTTGTTGGAATTCTTTGAGGAAATAACAGGTAGGATAGGCAGAGGAGAGTCCTCTAGATGTTGTTACTTGGATTTTCAGAAGGCCATTGACAAAGTGCTGCACATGAGGCTACTTAACAAGATAAAAGCCCATGGTATTACAGGAAAGCATGGATAGACGATTGGCTGACTGGCAGGGGTCAAAGAGTAAAACTAAAGAGGGTCTTTTCTGGTCAGCTGCCGGAAACTAATGGTGTTCTGTAGGGGTCTGTGTTGGGTTTGCTACTTTTCATGTTATATGTTAATTATCCGGATGACAGAATTGATGGCTTTGTGGACAAATTTACAGGTGATGCAAGGATAGGTAGAAGAGCAGGTAGTTTTGAGGAAGCAGGGAGTATGCAGAAGGATGTGACAGATTAGGAAAATGGGCAGAGAAGTGTCAGATGGAATACAATGTTGGGCAGTGTATGGTCATGAACTTTGGTAGAAGGAATAAAGGCCTACACTATCTTCTAAACAGGGAGCAAATTCAGAAACTGAAGCTGAAAGGGGACTTGCAGGATTCCCTAAAAGTTAACTTGCATGCAGGCTGAGTTAGTGGAAAGGAAGGCAAATGCATTCATTTCTAGAGGACTAGAATATATAAGCAATGATATAATGCTGAGACTTTATAAGACATTGGTCAGACCACATTTTGAGTACTGAGCAGTTTTGGGCATCATATCTATGAGAAGATGTGCTGGCATTAGAGAGGGTCCAGAGGAGGTTTACGAGAATGATTCCAGGAATGAAAGGGCTAGCATATGAGAAGCGTTTGATGGCTCTGGGCCTGTACTCACTGGAGTTTAGAGGATTGGGAGGGGGGTATCTCATTGAAACCTACTGAATATTGAAAGGCCTAGATAGGCGTCTAGATAGAATGGACACTGAGAGGATGTTTCCTACAGTGGGGGAATCTGGGACCGGAGGACCTGGCCTCAGCATAGAAGGATGTCCCTTTAAAGCAGGGATGAGGATGACGTTCTTTAGCCAGAGCGTGGTGAATCTGTGAAATTCATTGCCTCAGATAGCTGCTGAGCCCAAGTCATTGGGTATATTAAAATGGTGGTTGATAGGTTCTCAACTAGTAAGGGGGTTAAAGGTAATGGGGAGAAGGCAGGATAATGGGGTTGAGAGGGATAATAAATCACCCAGGATCAAATGGTTGAGCAGACTTGATGGGCTGAATGGCTTAATTCTGCTCCTGGAGTACTGTGCAAAAGTTTTAAGCATATAAAGAACTAGGGTGCTTATAATGTCTACACAGTACTGTATTAATTTTATGTATAGCACTGTACTGCTGCCACAAAAAAACCCCAGATTTCATGACAAATTTGAGTGATGATAAACCTGATTCTGATATGGGTCTGTATTGTGGATTGAGAGTGGGAACAGGGCAGGGAGAAGGGAGTCATAGTTGGGAAGAGGGGAATGGAAGGGAAAGTGGAGGGAGCAGAAGCTCCAGAGACACTTTCTATAATCATCAATAAACCAACTGTTTGGAATCAAATGTCCTTGCCTGGTGTCGCATGGTGTGTCTGCACCCCTGCCCCTGGCACTATGTTTCTGCCACCTGTCCCACACCACTCCCATGGCACTCCACCCTTGCCATTCCCAAAATCCTTTGCTCCTGCCATATTCACAAACTCACTCTCCACTCCATGTTGACAAATATAGTATTGTGCAAAAGTCTTAGGTATCTTAGCTATAAATGTGTGCGCAAGATTTTTGCTCAGCACTGTATGTCTTATAGTCTTACAGTGTCTTGTACAAGGGGTGATTGATAAGTTCGTGGCCTAAGGTAGACGATGAGTTATACACCTCTCTACAAGCACATGCAGCTCAACTCTTTGAGTGATTATGCAGAAAGTTTAAAGTTAATAACTCATCAGTTAATAACTCATCAGGGGTGATTGATAAGTTCATGGCCGAAGGTAGAAGGAGAAGAGTTATTAACGTCAAACTTTCTGCATAATCACTCAAAGAGTTGACCTGCATGTGCATGTAATGAGAGCTGTATAACTCATCTCCTTCTGCCTTAGGCCACAAACTTATCATTTACCCATCTGTGGACACTTTCTGGAGGTCCAAGATCCGTACGCTCCACGACCGCCAGACTAAGTGTGTAAGTGTAGGAGGGGACTATGTTGAAAAATTAATGTGATATGTTTTCTAAAATTGACTCCTTCTCCCTTAGGCCACGAACATATCAATCACTCCTCGTACCTTACCTGAGTGAGAAACATCCCACTGTTCTGTGTTAATACCAGTGGATGTAAATTGGTTGCTCACCGCTACGATAACCTTTGTCTGTACTGAGCCAGATTCAGTCTCCACTACCCTCCCCTACCTGGTCCGCATGTTGAGAGCCAAGTGGTCTCTCTGCCATCCAGGAGATATTCAGCAAGGCATACCAGGGCCTGAGGTGATGTACTTCTGAAGCCTTCATTCTCTGCTCTTCACCCCTCACACTCCCCAACCCACCAAACACTGGCAGCTTTTGTCAAAATGCAAGGCCAGGGACTAAAGATTTGCTTCCCCTCATAGATGGTTTTTTAATACTTTTTAACTGTCTCAAATTATATTGGAAATTATTAAACTTTAAATTTTAAAAATTCTAAATCTATAAATATTTAAATATTATAATTTTATTAAAACATAAAGAATTAATGTAAAATATAAATTAAAACACGTTAAAAAATTGTTACTTCAAAATAACCTATGTTTTTTTTTCCCCTTAATCACCAAGTCAGAAATCCTTGTTGAAATGAATTGGATGACCCAAAGCCAGGTCTTGCCTGGTGCAGGATTGCAGATTCATATTCCCCAGTTAATGCCTGTGATCTCCAGCAGAGTGACCCATTGGTGGGACAGCTCGGTGGGTTTAAGGCACCAACACCTATCACTCTGCTTGCTCCTTTTAGATGTGGAATGAGGGTGAAACGTGTGGAAAGTTACCAGAAGTTAGAGAAATCGATATTCAAGCCTATTTTTTTAAAGTGGTACATTAATTCTTTAAAATAATTAGGCAGTAAATTAAAGCAAACATAATTAGTTAAAAATGACTTGATACCTTTAAGGGCAATAATCTAGTGCAATCTCATTAACAGAACTGAAAATAGGCTCAATCGCATAAAATATGTATATTAAATCACTGTGCCAATTTGGAACCTGGGAGTAATCACCTAAGATCACTTTAAAATGCAACATTGAACATTTGCTGGCTATATTATAGAAAACAAAAACTTTTTGGAATGTGCCTCTTTGTGTTCTTGTTTCAAAAAATTATCCAATTAAAATGTTCAAGCCTCTACAAATGCCCACAATCAAGGCCAATATAAAAACTCCCATGATGATTAATTCACTTTCAGGCTGTGCCCTGTTTTATGGGCTGGCCTTGGTTCTAGCACTATGTTTTAAAACCTGTATAAAACATAATAAAAAACAATTTATACCATACACTCTTAATATTCTACAAAACTTGACAGCATCTATGGTTATACATGTTTAGCTAAGAGTACACTTGAGTAATCCAAACAATCTGACTAATGTTGAACCAAAAAGAAAGCCTTTCTTAACATCAGGATGAACATAGAAAATGATGAAGAATGAGAGGTGATCTTACTGAATCAAGTCAGATCCTTCAGAGGTGTGATCCAGTGGATGCCAAGTTATTTCTGTTTGTGGGAGTGGATGGATTTAAGAGATTGGGGGCAACCACTTAAAACCATGGTACATAGAGATTCCTCCTTGCAGTGTGTGGTGATTGTCTGGAGTTCTCTTCTTTGGAGAGTTGTGGAGGTGAAATCATTGCAGGTATTTAAAGAGAAACTAGATTTTTCTTAAAGATCAGAGAAATGACGGCAATGGGGAACTGACACAGAATGGACATAGGGTCAGTGTGAGTAGCCATGATTATTTGGAAGGTTGAGGCAAGCTTGAAGAGCTTCCTATTTTTTTTGTTCTAACACTAATTTTGTAGTCAACTCTGATTATAAGATACTGTGTGAAAGTGTTTTTAATTTATGGAATGGTGGCATTGCCAACTAGGTAATATTTAATTGCCCTTAATAGGTAACCTGCTTTCCTGAACTTTGTGCTTGCAGGTACTCCACAGAGCAGTTGAACTTCTTTGTTGCAGGAATTTAGCCCAAAACGGATAAAGTTATGATGACTTATTTCCAAGTCATGTTGATGTCTTGACTCTGAAGGGAACTTACAGGTGGTGGTGATCCCATGAATCTGCTGCACTTGTGATAAGAGATCATGACTTTGTGAAGTGTTGTCTAAAAAGTGACTTTGCATTTCATAGGTTTGATGCATTGCAGCTTTGATACAGGAAATTCAGGGTAGAGACAAGTCCCATTGTATTTACAAAAAATTGTAAAGTGGTAGTGTTTGTTACCTTTGGTAATTTCTGTGATTTATGGGATAGGGTTCCTTCAAGTGCACAAGGTGTCACTGACATATATACTGAAAACAGTAAACAAATAATAGATACCTAGAAGATGTGAGAACAAAGGTATACCTGGTATGTTGAAAATAACCTGATGTCATTATGACTGTTGCTTCTCCCCACAGCATGGAGTGATGTCTAAGGTGAACATAGCACTCTTTTGGAGAAGTAAGCTACGACTAATCTAATACAGTGAAAAGCATATTTAATTTTGTGTACTGCTTATTTCTGACTTGTTAAGGTTTGTAGTCCCCAATGGAATGTGTATTACTAATCTGTTCTAAGGTCCAAGCCATTGTTAGCAGCACTGGGTGAGCAACAGATGATTAGAAATAGATTGAAATTTACCTAATTCTCCAGCTGCATTCCGGCCACCCACTGCATACAGATTTCCTTTAAGGGCACTTAAATGGAAGAAGGTTCTCTTTTCATTTAGTGAGGCCATCTGTTTCCAGTTGTTGTAACGGGGGTCGTATCTGTACGTCGAATCAACAGCAGTTTTTCCTTTTGTGTCGTAGTTGCTCTGCCCACCGACGACAAAGAGGAAGTTTCCAATCACAGCTACACCATGTTGGTAACGCGGCACATCCATCGCAGCCAAGGGCCTCCATTTCTGTGCATTCTCGTCAAACAAACGCAGCTCTTTGCTCACTAGGAGCTGCTGGCGGAGCACGCCACCCAGCGTTACCAGGTGGGTTGAATTGGAACGAATCCTCGTCCTTTCTGACTGCATGATTGGTTGCATGTGTGGCAACATCTGGTAGTTACTAGCTTCTAGTAGAAGGTTAACACAGCTTGTGTCAGTTCGCATGAACTCCACGATCTGTACATGTTCCAAGAGCTCCTGCGGTGTCATCAGCGGGAAGCGAATGTTCTTCATGAGTTTTGCAGCAAACTGCATTCGGCACTCCTCGTGATTCAGCCACTGGCAGGTGGCCTTAAACAGCTGAAGCTCAGAGCAGCGCTTTAGGCTGTCACTGCTGAGCACGGAGAGAAGCTGGTCAAGGGAAAGCTTCAGAAATTCCCCATTGCTTAGCACTGTCGAGAAGTTCTTTACAATAAAGTCTTTGATAAAGTTGTGCAATTTGGTCAAGTGGAATGTGTTGGCAATACGTCCAAATTCTACACAGTTTTCAACCGAGACCTGGTAAATATAGAAGAATTTTAAAGAAACGTTACGTAAAATGGACAAATTATCATTAGTGCCATGAACTTCTTATTTCGATGACACATTCTACTGTGTCAAAGATCTTTGCAGTACAGTATTTATAAAAAGCTGTCGATTCCACGCTTCTGCTCACTTGTTGATACGCTGGTTGCGTTGGTGTAGAACTTACTCTATTCTGTTGGTTCATAAAGATAACAACTAATGTATGTTATCAACACAAGAGATTCGGCAGATGCTGGGAATCCTCAGCAACACACACAAACTGCTGGAGGAAGTCAGCAAGACAGGGGGCATATAACTGGCGTAGAAAGGTGGCACGGTAGTGTAATCACTTTATAGTGCCAGCAATTGTTGATCGGGGTTCGATTCCCGCTGCTGTCTGTGAAGAGTTTGTATGTTCTCCCGAGACTGCGAGAGTTTCCTCCTAGTGCTCAGGTTTCCTCCTACATCCCTAAGATGTACAGGTTAGGTTAATAAGTTGTAAGCGTGGTTGTGTTGGCACTGGAAAGTTAGCGACACTTGCAGTCTGCCCCAGTGCAATCCACGGACTGTGCTGGTCAAGTTCAAAGTAAATTTGTTATCAAAGTGCTTACAATGCGGAGATTCACTTGCTTGCAGGCGTACCCAGTACATACACAATAGAATCAATGAAAGACCACACCTCCTTGATGCAAACAATGGATTTCACTGTATGTTTCAATGTACATGTGACAAATATAATTAATCTTTAATATTTAAATAGTCAATGTTTCAGGCTGAGAAGTGGCAAATGAAGAGTCCAGATGAAGGGTCTCAGACTGAAATGTTGACTGTTTATTCCTCTTCATAAATGCTGTGCAGACTACTGAGTCCTCCATTATTTTGTATGTCTATGTTACTCAAGATTTTCAGCACCTGCAGTATCTCTGTGCTGCTTGAGTGATTGAGTTCTTCCAATGTTTTGTGTTCTTGTGTCAGATTCCAGTATCTGCTATTTTATTTGTTTTCCATCCAGCGATTCTCTCCCACCTAGAGTCGTAGGTGCTTTGTATTTCAAAATTTCGTATTAGATTACTTTTTTGATTTTAGAATCAGAAATAATTCAGCAATAGATTTTATTTTAGAGGGCTGCAGTTTATAAACCCAGCCTCTGAAACATCACTGACATGATCAAACTCCATTTGAACCAGATTATCAAAGGGGGGAGGGAATGGCACGCAAGAAATGGGAAATTTCACTAAAAATCTATACAGAAATCCTTGTTAATTCAAGCAGCGTCGGGGGAAGAGAGAAATATAGTAAACATCTCAGGTCTAGGACGCTTCATCAGATCTGGAAAAGTGTGGCTTACATAGCAGGAATATCTGTGAAGTTGCCAAAGTAAAATATTACTTTAAATATTGTTGGAGGCAGAAAAGAATCCAATTGAAACAGGAAGGTGAAGCCATATCCATTAAGAGAGAGGAAAGGAAAGCAGGGGCAACTGAAAAATTTAAATGCAATATGAAGACCTGTGGGCTGTAAAATATATAGATGGGAACCTCTTCGTCAAACGTCCTTTGAAAAATATGCCAGTAACAATGGAACAAACCTGAGAAATTAGAAGCTCCTTACAAAACTCAAGGATGGGCAATATCTGAAGGAAGCTGGCTGCTTCTAGTATATCCTGGAGATTGTCCACATTGAGAGCCAACTTTGATGTGTAGATGAACTCTACAATATTTTTCAGTCCTATCTTGCTTATTCCATGTAGCTTGATAGAATTCAGCTCCTGTTCCTTCATGCCACCTGACATCAAAAGATTTCAATACAGTAGCATTAAATTGCAGATCATGCTTATGGTGTGTACACGCATTTCCCTTAGATTCTGTCTGTTAGAACAGATAGCTAACAATTTTCAAAAGCTATTAACTTAAGTTACTCCAATAGTTCAAAAGGTAGGAAAGAGACTTGCAAGAGCTGAAATGAAACTGAAAAATAAAGACCCTTCCTTAGCAATAGAAAGAAGAAAAACAATGGAAGTATAGAGGAAAAGAGAAAGCAAAGCAGTACAGTAAGTACCTGAGAAGGGAAATTAAATGCTTAACATAGGGTAGAGAGAAATTGCTTTTGTCAAAGGCCAATTGCGATAATATTCTAAAGGCATTGTTTTGTAGTGGAACAGGCCTCAGCATGTAACACATTCAATGGCTTTCCTCTGTTCCCTTTGTTATTTCAGAAAAATGGGATATTGAAGGTGTGGGCCTTAGAGCCATAGAGAGAGGGAATTGAGTGAGTGTTGGACAGAGAGTGTCAGGGATTCAACAGGGTGAAAATCTACAGAAATATAACCTTATAACAGTGCACAGATTTTCACAATGCTCCTGCTGCTCTACTGAAATAACCTTGGTGGATAACCAGTAAGAACTTTGTATGAATAACCTAAACAGCAGGCAGGAAGTCAAGAGGGCCTCTATGGACAATGTCATGTGGATCATGCCGTCAATTCATGATTCTTAAACACAAAATAATCTGCAGATGCTGGGGTCAAAGCAACACTCACAACACGCTGGAGGAACTCAGCAGGTCGGCAACATCCTTGGAAAAGGTCGGTCGACATTTCGGGCCGGAACCCTCGCTGAAGGGTTCTGGCCCGAAACGTCGACCGATCTTTTCCATGGATGCTGCCCAACCTGCTGAGTTCCTCCAGCGTGTTGTGAGTGTTGCAATTCATGTTTCTGTTCTTGCTGAGTTAGTCTTACACTTAAATAGTGAAAGGCAGAGTTAGTAGAAACGCTAATTACCCGTGAACATAGCCTTAAAATAGTCGCTTGCTGATGCCATCATAGCTCTGTGCACAGGAAACTTTTCATCACTGTCTCCTGGCACCAAAGTGACATCACAAAGTAAACCTTCATTCCTCAGGTTGTTAAATCCCTGAAAGAAAAAGAAAATTAGAACACAAAGTTCAGAATTTATAGCCAGAAACTCCAACAGACTTTAAAAAAGGGAGATCTAAAATGGTTTTCTAATAATTAATAAATTAATGAGGTAACAACTTCAACACTTATCATTTGTCACCATAATAAGACCTTAAGATGTAGGAGCAGAATTAGGCCATTTGGCCCATTGAGCCTGCTCCACCATTTCATCATGGTTGATCCAATTTTCCTCTCAGCCCCAGTCTCTTGCCTTCTCCCCGTATCCCTTCATGCAATGACCAATCGAAAATCTATCAGCCTCTGTCTTAAATATACATGAAGTCTTGGCCCCCACAGTTACTTGTGGCAAAGAATTCCACAGATTAACCGCTCTCTGGCTAAGGAAATTCCTTCTCATCTCCATTCTAAAAGGTCACCCCTCTATTCTGACACTGGTCTTAGACTCTTCCACCATAGGAAACATTCTCTCCATATCCACTCTTTCAAGGCCTTTCACCATTTGATAGGCTTCAATGAAGATCACCCCTCATTCTTCTGAGTTCTAGTGAATACAGGTCCAGAGCCATCAAATGCTGTTCATATGACAAGCCATTCAATCCTGTAATCATCTTCGTGAATCTCCTTTGACACTTCTTCAGTTTCACCACATCCTTTCTAGGATAAGGGGCCCAAAACTGCTCACAATATTCCAAGTGAGGCCTCACCAGTCTCAACATTACAATTCTTACATTATTCTAGTCCTCTTGAGATGCATGCTAACATTTCAACACTTATCCCACCCTCACCAACTGCCCAGCGTTGTCTTTTGTAGAGTCATAGAGAAGGCGCTTTGGCCAGCAACTCTCTCATGCCTCTGTAATTCCCTTTACCCCACTGTACTACTGATACATCTGAATTTAGCTTTGCCTTCTCAAACTGCAGAGTGAATTCTGTCATATTATGATCGCCGCTTCACAAGGGTCCCTTTCCTTTAATCAAATCGGTTCCTTGCACAACACCTAATTCAGAATAGCTGATCCCCTAGCGGGCTCAACCACAAGCTACTTGGATCCAGCACTAACACAATTTTCCCAAACTATCTGCATATTGAAATCTCCCAGGACTATCGTAACATTGCCCTTTTGACATGCCTTTTCTATCTCCTGTTGAAATTGGTAGCCCATATCCTGACTACTGTTTGGAAGCTCCCATCGGCCTCTTTTTACCCTTGCAGTTCCTTAACTCTACACACAAGGATTCTGCATCTTCTGATCCTATTCACCTCTTTCTAAGGATTTGATAACACACTTTACTGAGAGCTATACCAGCCCCTCTGCTGTCGTTTTGATGCAATGTGTATCCTTGGACGTTAAGCTACCAACTATAATCTTCTTTCAGTCATAACTCAACAATTCCTGCAACATCATCTGCCAATCTCTAACAGGCTTCCAGTCAGAAAAGCACCCTTCTACCACTATATTCTCCCTCTTATCACCAAGCTGAGTTTTAATCCAATTAATCAGCTCACCTTTGTCCTTCTGGAGTAGTCTATCATGTGGGCCCTGACAAATACCTTACTAAAGTTCACATAAACATGTCTGCCATTCTTGCTTCATCAATCTAACACAGGTCAGTAATGAAAAGAGATCTTTGTAGTTACCTGCAGCACAGCTGAGCTGTGAGTCTCACTATCGAACATCTGAGGAGCCCCAAGAGAAATTGAAGACTGGCAGTTTTTTGAATCTTCCATCCTGCCAGAGGACAAAGGCACTTTCAGTGGAAATGTGCCCTCTTCTACGAGTGAGCTGAATAGAATAACACAGACAATTAGATAACAGGAGATTGGTATTATTCTGTGACACACACTTAGCCTGTCAGCATTTTCTATGAGGGATTATTATGTTTTTCCCCTGTATAACCATGTTGTTACATCTGATGTCAAGAGGACTGTCATTATTCATGAGAGAATCTGCACATATGGTACCAATATTTATTCACATTCCATCGCTCAATTTGACCCTTCCCCATCTAAACTCCAAAAGCTTTTTTGCACAGAATATAATAAGTGGGTGTAAACTCGGACTGAATTCCCCACTGACAGCCACCCAGGACAATTACACCACCTAATCTGCACATCCAACAATCTGACCCGAATCCTTTCCGATCGCTGTGACTCCGTTCCCAAAACTCTCTGAGCTATTGGTGTGGATGCAGAGAGTTTCTCAAACAAATAGTCCAAAGAAGTTAGGCCTGAATCTCAAGAAAAGCAGGGGAATAAATACCTAGTTAAGGAAAAAAGGATTGTTATTTTATATAATTAACATTCTGAGCTGAGATGCAATATTTAATGCTTGTGATTGGAAAGTATGTTATGAAGAAAATGTTATTCTTGTTCAAAATGCCACCTCGGGGCTCTTCTACGTAGGATAGAAATGTAAGAGTAAGCTGGCATGGCTGTGTAATTATGCTATTTACTTGGGGAGGCATTCTGCTACAAAAAAAAACCGATAAAATTCTTACCATAATGGAAAAGTGGCAGTGATTCAGCAAAGTTTGCATTCTACCAGAAGTATTAATCTGCCATTATCCTCTTTCAAGTGTTGCTGTATTTAAACAATTAATTAACAGAGAAGATGCTAGGATACAGCACCCTTAAGCTTAGCAGGAACCTTAAAAAGATCATTCCTGCACTGTTTGTTCACCCGGCAGCCTGGAAAGATAAATTGTGTGCTGTAGTTCTGTTGGCACAACAACAATGGACAGATGTTGAAATGCTGGGAACACACAGCAGGTGCTGAGCACTTCCAGCAATTTCTATTTAATTTCAGAGATGCAGCGTCTGCAGTATTTTGCTTTGGAGTGGTCTTTACCTTTAATTGCTGGTGGAAAACTGGCAGGAGCACTTCAGAAGCGCGTTACAGAGCCTGCTGAGTTTTCAGTGGAAACAAAAACAGTTATTGGGCATAAGGGTAGGACAATCCCCTGCCATCAGTTTTCAAGCTAGCAGCAAAACTTCAAACTCAGCTCTGCAGAAGTAGAATGGTAGAGGTGCAGAAAAAAGCTGTTCACTCTTGAGGTCAGTTCCAAGTCTTCAGGTAAGTAATCCATGTGGGTTTGCCCTTCTTATGTTTTCTCAGTGGTCTAAGTTATTGTCTTTCAGCTACTAATAACGAACTATGTATAAAAAAATCTTAGCTTGTTTTGTAGTTGAATACCTATACTGAAAAGTGCAATAACTTGGAGATAGGATAGCATGTGGCACTCACCTATTACCTCCCAAGCAAAATCAATTCACTCCACAAACAGAAAGGAGTGAATAGAAATTGCAGCAACTACTCCCCATGAGGACAGATAGTTTCTCCAATAAGGTGCAGTAAGTGGCTGAGTGATACTTAAAAATCATGCAATTAAAATCAACCTCAGCCATTCATAGTACTGTTGTCACCAAGTTCAACTGACGGAAAGGTTACCCAATCACACCACTTTGCCTGGTTCTAGTGTCACTATATTCAGCCATGAATTCCTTCGCACGGTGTTCAGAGTGAGTTGCTCCTCGCCTCTCCTTAACTTCTCCACTCATGATGTAACCATCAAAGGGAGCAGGGTTATTTGCGTCTTAGTTATCTTAATCTACGATATCATATTGCAAGCATTTTCATTCATTTGTAAATGACATGCACCAAGATACAGTGCAAAACTTTGTTCTGCATGCCATTCATAAAGATAATTTCAAAACACAAGTATATCAGGGTATTACAAGGAACCACAATTGCAGAATGCAAAATGTAGTATTATTGTTATAGTTGCAGAGAAAGTACAGAAACGGGCCATGTCCAGGCAGATTGTGAAATCAAATGTTCATCTTTATTATACAAAGGATCCATTCAATAGACTTATAATAGTAGGACTGAAACTGTCCTTGAGCCTAGTGGCGTATTTATTCAAAATGACAAATTGGAATCTTGTTAGGTAGGGTATAGATGCCTATAGATGCAAAACCATTGTATACATATTATTAAATAAATGTAATTTTGTTAGCATATTGTGAAGTCACAGTATTAAAATTATTAGAGAGAATTTCCTTGACTGTCAACCTATTCCTTCAATGCCCTTTAGGTGTAGTGTATCTGAGTTAGAAACAATGGTACCAAATGGAAGACGAAGACTTGCACTTATTTAGCACTTACACTTTTAAGATATGTCAAAACACCTTACAACCAATAAAGTGTTTTTAAAGTTAGTCGTTCTTATAAGGTAGGAAACACATAGGCTGCCTTGTGCCCAGCAAGCTCCTACTGACAGGAATATGTCGACGATGAGATAATCTGTTTTAAAATAGTTGTTTGCTCTTGGGATAACTATTGGTCAGACCAGCGGAAATAGATCCCAAAGCTTTTTCACAATGAGGCTATGGAATATCTTATACCCATCTGAGAAAGCAGAAGATGACACCTCCACAATGAAATTCTCCTCCACTATTGCTGTAGAGTTTAGTATTCAAGTCTACAGCGTGGCCTGCCACCTTCTGACTTGGGAGGAGGTTAGACAACTGTCAAAACACTGAGGCATTTTGGATTATACATTTGCAGTGTTTATAGTTCTGGAAGGATGTGTTTGCATGGGAGGCAGAGCAGAGATGATTCCTGGGACGGTGTGTAAAGGCTGGACCTGAACATATTAGAGTATAGAAAAATAAGACATGATCTGATTAAAACATACATCATTATGAAGGGGATTGACAGGATGGAGGCTGAGAGGATTTTTCCACTTGTAGAGATACCTAGAACCATGGGATGTCACTGCAGAATAAGGTGTCATCCATTTCAGAGAAAGATAAGGAGGTCTTCTCAGAAAATCATGAATCTTTGGAAATGACTATTCAAGAGAGCTGCAACAATGGATTCATTGACTACCATGCTGGTGGAGGCTGACAGGCAATTGAACTATAGGTGTAATGGGGAAGAGCAGAAGTGTTTACATCAGCTAAGACTTTTCTGAATGGTGGAGCAGGCTCAATGTGCCATTCCAGCAGAATTTGAATTCTTCTGTCCTTCCCTTTATGGTCCTCTGATACGCCTGGAGCAGGCTCAATGTGCCAGCAGAGCCTAGTGCAGGAGATTCAAGTAGGAATATATTGCACAGTTGCAAGCTCAAGGCATGTGCATTTGGCATTTGGATTGCTGGCCTTTGAGTTTCTGGTTCCTTCTAGCCCAACCACCAGCCTCATGAAATGTTGCTTCAGCACCCTGGAATACAATGAATATCCAGAAGTATGTAATGAACCCAAGCTAATCCTTGCCCATGTTTTTCTGATTCATGGACAATGGGGGAACTGACATTCCTAGGGGAAAAGGTGAAAACAAGCTCAGCCAAATAAAATATAATCTTTGTATTCAATTTCAACTTTTAAGATAAGTTTGGATAAGTACGTGGACGGGAGGAATATGGAGGGCTATTATCCAGGTGCAGGTCGATGGAACTGGATAGACAACAGTTTAGCATGGACTGGATAGGCCGAAAGGCCCTTTTCAGTGCTGTAGTGCTCTATGACTCTAAATCAGAAGTTTACACAAAATAGTTGAATTAGAGAGAAAATCTTTAATTGTTGAGTCAAAAGGCACTGGATCCAAACCCCAATACAAAGATTTGAGAATATGTTGCAGGTTGTAACATCACTGCTGCACTATCAAAGGCAGAATCATTTGGAAGACAAAGGCCCCACCAGCCTTGACAGGTAGATGTAAAAACTCTCACATAAAGCCAACGCACCTGTCAAGGCTGGTGGGGCCT
This sequence comes from Mobula birostris, assembly GCF_030028105.1. NCBI lineage: Eukaryota > Metazoa > Chordata > Chondrichthyes > Myliobatiformes > Myliobatidae > Mobula > Mobula birostris. Next base: position 42,971,024 of record NC_092375.1, on the reverse strand, counting down.
TTGTCTAGTATCTCTTCCAAATGACTGTGCCTTTGATAATGCAGCAGATTTACCTCATATGCTGTCCTTCACCTAAATCACCGAATCTGGTCTGCAGACTATTCATCACATTGCTCAGGAAGTTCACTGTGTGCAGTTTGCCTGCTGAGCTTCTCTCTAATCAGGTAAGCAGTACTCATGGGCTGTGAAGCTGTGAACCTCAGCAGCACTGCTACAGGGAAGTGACAGCCAAAATGGATTTTGACAGGGCAGTCAAAATATGAATGCATGGGAATGTCATTTGCATTGGTGTCCCCACAGGTAGATTAAGGGGAGGAAGAAAAATGCAAAAGTAATCCAATACAATGTGGACATGTTTAACAATACAATGTGATAGATGTTTTATTATCAATATCTAAATATTAATACCTCTTTAGGGATATTGTACTTTGCATATGTTAATTTAATGTTTTGGCAGCAATTTGTTTGACCCATGAGGACAGGACATCTCTCATCTTTAAATCATAAAGTTCATTCCACTGAATCAAAATATTTGGCTTATTGATTTAGCTAAAAAAGAAAAAGTGAATGTTTCTTAAGAAGTTAACAAGATGTAACAAACTAAGTACATCTATATGAAACAGCATCCAAATGCAGCTGAAGGGATGGTTTGTCTGTGGAACTGTACGGCAGCTCAGACCACAGTCTTACCAGTCAATTTCCAATGTACAGGTCACATAGTTCCTGCTAAGGGAACAGATGCATTGACACAGTGGCACTGTAGATAGTACAGCTGTTTCACAACTCCAGCAAACCCAGATCAATACTGATCCTGGGTGCTGTCTGTGTGAAGAGTGCACGTTCATTTTGTGTCCATGTGGATTTTCGATTTCCTCCCACATATCAAATGTGTGCTGGCCAATGGCCACTTTAAGTTACCCTAATGTGAGTAGCTCGTGGGAGTATTCAGGATTACTTATGTGTATGTAGCTGAATATAGGTTACAGGGAAATAGTGGAGGATGTGTGAGGATTTCTGGATTTCTCTGAGAGCTCCATGGTCCTCGGCAATGTTGTGAGGAAATACAGTTGTGATAAGTGACTGCCTTCAGCAACAGAATCTGTCAGATAAATATAAAGTAGTATTTGATAAGTGTTTTTCTTTGTGCATTCAGTATAACAAACTGAAATCCGACCTTCATCGATCATTTACAATTCTGCAGCTTTCAGAGGAAACACTTTCCCTTGATCAGTGAAAAACCCACCTTTAGAATATTCCGCTTTATGAAGAGGCTGAGTGGCAGTGTTTGTTTCCTTGGAGCTCAGCATATTAGATGCCCTCCTGCTCAAGAGGAAAGGTCAAATAATAAGCTTCTGCCAAAATGGACCTCATGCAAGATAATTGTTCTTCCAATTTTTCTCTGCCTCTTCTTTGAAAAGCATCTGGTCTCAACCTGACACAGCTGAGTCTGCTGATTCAGCCCAGCAATATACACCTTGCAGCCCCAAGCAGCCTGAGCTGAGACTCCGATCTACACTGCCCCTTTCAACCTATTGCCATCTGCGATTTCAGAAAACCTGATCAGCACTTCTTAAATTTAAATAGGGTTGTGAAAGATTAATGACATACTGATAAGTTCTTATTATGTTTTTAGATTAACCCATTTTAAGCATTGAAGTAAATATGTGAACATTGTCATTAACATAGTAGATTAATGAGCACTGTTCAATACACTGTACAGGATGTAATATGCAAAACAAGCTCAACTTTATCCAAAGTGCCAGTAAAAATTCCCTCACAACTATATTTAAAGTTTAGAAGTACATTCTAAAGTGTAGTAGAGGGTTAATGTTTCAAACCTGTGGTACTTTGCAGAAAATTGAAATAGAAAAAGCATGTAAGCTATTACAGAGAAAATGTATGTTACATGAAAAAAGTGTGTGTGGCTAGCAGACATAATAACCAGGTAATTTGAGCAAAAACACATTTACTTAAATTGGGCTGCACATATTGAAAATGGAAAATGATCCTTTTCCAGTTATTATATTGTCACTTACATGGAATAAAATTACAGGTATTTGTATTCCACTGTATTCATTAGGATCACTGTTCCAGTGAATGGATGTAACTGCTATTCAACTCAGGAAGAGACCCGACAGATTCTTTGTATAGGGGGATTTCCATTGCAACTCATTTGAATACACAGTATCAAATTTCAGACTTAGTGCTTTGTGCAGATGCTGCTGTATTAGATGTTTAATGCTACTAGTCCAAAAATGGTTATTTAACCTGTCTGTCAAGGGGTCACCACCTTGAACCTTAATATCTTCCCAAGTGCTGACACAGTAGGTGATCATTTCCAACTTTTAATATCTTCATTTCACAAATATCATTATGGTACATATCAAATAACTGCTAAAATCTTTATTCACTTAGAGTGTCAAATTCATTAATATTAATCATTTGTATTCAGACTGATTGATTCTAGAAGTTCCTTAAATATCAATACTGTCTGCAGAGAGCAAATAGTTGCTGAATTCACTGAGAATTCCACACATTCCTGTTTAATGAATTGAACTAAAAGCTTGGTGACAATGAGTCTTAGTGTCATGCAGAACAGAAACAGGCCCTTCAGCCCAACTCGTCCATGTTGACTGTTCTTACCCATCTGCAGTAATTTCATTTATCCACACTTGCCTATTGAAATGTCTGTTTAAATGCTTCTTAAACATAGTGGTTGTATCTAACTCCACACCTCCTCTGGCAAATGAGGAGGTGATGGATTCAGGAAATGTAGAGGAGACTTGACCTAGGAATAGAGCAGTGGAAATGATTTAGCAGCAAATGGTATTTTACTGACCAATTGAAAAATAACATGCCAAGCGGGACCACAAAACAAAGGAGAGCAGATAATTTACACAACAAGGCAAAAAGGTAACTGAAGGCTCACAGCAACTGGTTGAGGCTGGCTGGTTCAATGGGTCAACAAGGACTGTGGATGAGAGCTGGGTTTAAATAGGCTGCAGGTGACGAGTTGGAAATGAGTGGCAGGTGACTCCTCTTAGCTGGGTGGTGACTGGGAGGTGTCTGCCTGTGTAGGCCTGACGGGACCTCTCCTCCTACTGCCTGTCCCCGAAGGCCCAGGATAACCTGGATGGGTTTGGTGGAACTCCTCAGTGAGTGATGGATCTTAGATTAAACTGAATGGCACCTTGACTTCTCCTCCAGGCCATACCCCATCCAGTTACTGCACAACCCACCCATGATGATGCAAATTCATCAACGGGTGAACCATGCACACTGGACCACCTTCCAGCATCCTTGGTTCCGGAGGTGCTGGCTCAGATGGGTTGAGAGGTCCATAGACAATGGGCTTGAGGCAGGACATATGGAAGGTAGGCGTGATCCTGAGGGATGATGGCAGCTGGAGACGGTAAGTGACTGGGCAGATGAGATGGGTAATCTTAAAGGGACAAATGAACCGGGCTGAGAGCTTGCAGGAATCCATGTGCAGGGACAGATCTGTGGTGGACAGCCAGATACTGTCCCCAGGCTTCAGTAGTCAGTGGTAGTTAACCTGGCAGCAGTAGGTATGATCTGCAGCAGAGATGGACCTCTTCGAAGCATTCTTACACCAGCGAACCGGGACCCTGGAAGACAGAACTCCATTGTTGGGTCCTCTGTGGGGAGCAACAGAGGTTGGTAGCCATGAAGCACTTCAAAGGGCAGCATATCTGTGGCAGAGGAGGTGTGTAGATTATGGGACAGTTCAGCACTGTGCAGATACCTCTTCCCACATGTGGATGGGTTAGAGGTGGCGAAGCATCACAGAAACATCTTCACTTGCTGATTGGCTCTTTCGCATTGGCCACTGGTCTGCAGATGATATCCAAAGGACACACTCTCTGAGTCGCAGGGATGGAAGCAGAAGGCTTGCTAGAAGCAGGACATGATTTGTGGGCTCCTGTCTGACACAATGTCCTGAGGGAAAATTGTGGAGGCAAATGTTACGTTGGAGATCCATGTCCTCCATCTCAGTGATTGGGTGAAGTTTGGGAAGGGCAATGAAGTGGGCCACCTTGGAGAACCGGTCCACCACTATCATCGCCGTGGCCCCATTGGAAAGTAACAACCTGTAATGAAATCCATGGAGATAGGGAACTACAGGAGTTGGGAGCCCAGAGGGACAATGGTTGGAGGAAATGGACCTGGCACGTTGAGGGTAGTCAGTGATGAACTGATATACATCTGTGTTCATGGTGGGCTAGCAGAACCGGCATCGCAGAAAATCCGGAGTCAGCCATGTGCCTGTATGGATAGAGCTGGGAGAGGAGTGAGTCCACTAGCGTGCCTTAGAGCACATGGCTGCCAGCACATACATGTGGTTGTCAGGTGTACTGGCTGGAGGAGAATCGCGCTGTAGGGCAGGTCGGATCGGGTTCTCGGGATTGGGGTGAGGACCTGTGAGGATTGAATGATGGGCTGAGGGTTGATCTCTGTTTCAGCTGGGTTGAACTGCCATGACAGGGCATCTGCCTTAGGGCCAGGTGGTGAGCGATGGTGAAGCTGAACTGCTGGAAGAAGTGGGCCCTGAGACACTGATGTGGGTTGAGTTGGCAGGTCACTGGTATGGATATGAGGTTCTGGTGGTCAGGCAAGATCAGGAAGGGCTTGGTGTTTCCTATCAGCCAAAGTCTCTACTCCTCTAAGTCTCACATAATGGCGAGTAGCTCCATTTCCTACTCTATAACAATGCTGTGAGCTTGTGTGAGAAGGTGGCACAGGAGTGTGCCTCCCTATCCAGTCCTCACTGAGAGACGATGGCCCCAGCACCCATGTCAGATGCGTCCACCTCTACCTCAAAAGGTCAGGAGGGGTTCGGATGGTGAGAATAGGAGAGATGGTGAAGCGTCTGTTGTGCTCCACCAAACTGTGCTCCACAGTAGCAGACCAGGTTATCCGTGAGGTAGGTGATATGGTGAGGGAGGTGACAGGAACGATGATTTTGGCTGTAGTTCCTGATGAAATGGCAGTAGAAGTTGGAGGAGTCCAAGAAGCGCTGTAGTTGTTTGAGGGAGCATGGTCAAGGCCATTCAACGATGGTGCACACTTTCTCTGGGTCCATGGTTATGCCTTGTGGTGAAACAACATATCCCAGGAGGGAAATAATGATGGTCTGAACCTGGCATTTCCCAACTTGATTTTTGAGAAGATGCTGAGGGACTAATCAAATGTGACAGCATGGCCTTGAGGGTTCTTGGAGAAGACAAAGATGTCATCGAGGTAGATGAACCCAAACCTGTGTATCATGTCTTGGAGGATCTTGTTGATGAAGATTTGGAAAATGGCTAGACTGTTGGAAAGCCCAAAAGGGATCACCAAGAATTCTTGCAGCCACAGGGTGCCATCTTCCACTCATCTCTCTGGCAGGTCCAGATCAGGTTGTATGCGCTCTGTAGGTTCGGTTTGGTGAAGATGTGGACCCTGCAGAGTGTTTCGAATATGCTATCCATCGAGCAGAGAGGGTAACGGTTCTTAAATGTGATTTTGTTGAGTTCCTCGTAGTTGATACAGGTATGGAGACCCCTACCTTTCTTTTTAACAAAGAAGAATCCTGAACTGGCTGGGGACTAGGTTGGTCGAATGAAGCCATGCTGTAGTGCTTTGTTAATGTAGTCATGGCTTGGATCTCAGGAGAGGAGAGGGAGAACAGACGTCCTTGGGGAGGGGTGGTGCCCAGGAAGAGGTCAATCATGCAGTTGTGTCTGTGAGGCGGTTTGAGGGAGATCTCCCTACCTGCATGGGCTCTGGAGGTGTTGTTGATGAGGGTACTGCAGCCTGAAATGGTTCTGGGAACAGAAATGGGGATCTGGGTATCGATCTGGAGGGTCATTCCATAAGACATTCATCAATTTGGAGGGCCAGAGTAATGAGGCTTTGAAGGTCAGTGGGCATCTCCCGGGTAGACAGGTTATCTTTCAAGGGCTCTGAGGCTGTGGTGGTAACGGGCCAGCAGGGCTTCTGATTCCAGCCGCGAGGGTCCTGAGTTCCACTGTGTAATCCAGCACGGAACAAGAGCATTAACACAGGCAAAGTATCCAATCCACTGTCCCAATTCCACTTCCTGGATGGTCAAAAACTTGGCGCAAGTCAGTGGTGAATTCCTCGTATTTATTGAAATGGTGGTTTTATTGTCCTAGTGAGCAATGGCCCAGCTCAGAGCTCACTCAGTCAGGAGAGAGATGACGAAGGCTCACTCCATAAAATACAGAGGAGGCTGGAGCTTAAAGCGTAAGGTGCACTGTGATGGGAAGTTGCGACATTGGGTTGGGGATCCAGTGAGAAGTCTGCGCACTGGAACCTGGGGCTCTGAGGGAGGAGGTTGACTAGCATGGGGTTGCTGTTTTGAGATGAAGAATTGGTTGAGAGTGGCCAGCAGATGGTCAATGTTTTTTCCTGCTGCTTTGAGATTGTGTGCTCTTGCCAAAAAGAGAATTTCCTTCAGGCAAGCATACTCTACTGGGTCAGTTGTGGGTTCACCCATCCTGTCAGGAAATGTAGAGGCGGCTTGACTCAAAAGCAGAACGGCAGCAACGAATTAGCAGCAAGTGAAATTTTACTAATCAGCTACAAAATAACAAGCCATGAGGGGTCACAAACAAGAGAGAACAGATACTGACCACAACAAAGCAACAAGGAACTGAATGCTAGGAGCAAATGGCTGAGGCTGGCTGGTTCGATGGGTGAACAAAGGGCTGTGGACGAGAGCTGGGTTTAAATAGGCAGCAGGTGATGAGTGGAAAATGAGTGACAGGTAACTCCTGTTAGCTGGGTGGAGACCAGGAGGTGCCTGCCTGAACAGGCCAGGCAGCAACAAGTTCCGGATATCAAGCAAGCTGCAGCTAAATGTTTGTGGTAACAGTAAGTTCAGGCTAAACTTCTGCCCTGTCTATGCCGATCCCATACTGCTCATCTAAAGTGGCTCAGTTAGATCTGAGCTTGTTACACATCCGGGACACAGTCAGACTTGATCGGCTATTAGTACAAGGGTTTCGGCAATTGCTGGAAATCCAGAGTAACACATATAAAATGCTGGAGGAACTCAGCACGTCAGGCAGCATGTATGGAAAAGAACAAAGATTCGACGTTTTGGGCCTAGATCCGATGAAGGTCCTGATGAATGATCTCAGTCCGAAACATCAACTCTTTGTTCCTTTCAATAGCTGCTGCCTGACCTGCTTTGTTCCTCCAGCATTTGGTATGTGTAATTATTAGTTTTAAAATGGTAACTTGCTATAGCACAAAATAATAGTTTTTTTGTGAATGGACATCGTTGGCTAATTGAGAATAATTAAGTCAGTAATAAATTCATTTATTACTATGGGTAACCCTAGGTAATTTCTCAGGTAAGGACATGTTTGGCACATCTTTGTGGGCCGAAGGGTCTGTATTGTGCTGTAGTTTTTCCATGTTTCTGTGTTTCTTCAATATGTTCAGAAACATATTAGGACTTTGGAGGCAAAAGTGAAATATTATAGTGATGGATTTTTGAAGCAAGACAGAAAATACTAGAAATTCTCAGTACGTCAGGAGCATCTGCAGAGACAGAAGTTTATCGTTTCAGATCAGTGACCTGTCAGCAGTTCTAATGAAAGGTAATCGACTTGAAACTTTAACTGTCCACAGCTGCAAAAATATCTCACCATTTTCCTCACTGAATGCAAGCCTTGCTGTGTTTCATTGTTTGCCTGAAACCTACCCTCAATTTACAGCACGTACTCGCACTCACATTAAAATAAATGAAATTGACTTGGAGTACACTTTCTGCTGCAGTCTTAACCAGGCAGGTTACTAATGTGATAAACTAACAATTATTATTTTTAATTTTATTAATAATAATTGCACTGTAATAGGAGCATATTCAGTGCAAGCAATAGTTTAGAAGACCATACCGACTCTGTAGTTATAATTCAGATTAACATTATATTCTATTCCTTTGTTTAGGTATGATACACGGGAGCGCAGCACTACACAACACAACTTGCAGCATTGCTTCACAAAGAGCAATCAGCTGATCTTTTAGGCAATTATGGTCTACAAATTTGTGTGGCTGACATTTGCAGTTCCCGATGGATGAGAAGTCAATGGAAAGGTAAATGGACACCAGGGAGACCTCTCTCCTGCTGCTGCTTATTCACCTGGCAAGCACAGTTTAAAGGAAGACCACAAATAATAGATGAGTGTAGGAGGATGCTGGCTGAACAAATCAGGGGTAGAGTTACACTGCAGGATGGAAAGAGGCATATGTACAGCACTTATGTCAGATTAACTCTACACTAACTAATCAAATATCTAATTTCTGACATTGAAACCAGCTGCAAAAATACTATAACACTGAGCTATGGGGTATTTTCTCCTCTCTGCTCCTCGGCTACTGGATATTATTTCATGGATGCTGTGATATTTTTGGTCGAGTAATTTAGACTGTGATTGTTTACAACCTGTGTTACTATGAGGGAATCGGAGTTAGCCCAACCGTTCTCTTCACCTCACACCTATTTATTCACAAATATAAAAGGAATAATTGGACTCTCACTGGGAGCTGAAACTGGCTGACTTGTGCCCTTGAACCCTAGGGATTAGCTAATCAGTGAATCTCCCAGCCAAGCTGACAGAGGCCAAAAACTGTACTTATTCTGTGTAATTGATCTGCTGTGTCATTGTCTGATATCAAGTATTTGCACCATCACATGGTGGACGTCAGAAAGAAATATAAAGCTCTTATACATTCAGGCATGTTCACTAAATTCTTTGTGTTCAGTAACATAGAATCACTTCTGATTTATGTGACCTAGACCATAGAACAGCACAGAAACAGCCCCTTCAGCCCACAATGTCTATGCCGACAGTGATGCCAACTTAGACGTTATCGATTGGAGAAGCAAGATGACATGGATGCAATTTAGAAACATAGAAAACCTACAGCACAGTACAGGTCCTTCAGCCCACAATGTTGTGCCGAACATGTACTTACTTTAGAAATTACCTAGAGTTACCCACAGTCCTCTATTTTTCTAAGCTCCATGTACCTATCCAGGAGTCTCTTAAAAGACCCTGTTGTATCCGCTTCCACCACCGTCACCAGCAGCCCATTCCACACACTCACCATGCTCTGTGTAAAAAAACTTACCCCTGACTTCTCCTCTGTACCTACTTCCAAGCACTTTAAAACTGTGCCCTCTCATGTTAGCCATTTCAGCCCTGGGAAAAAGCCTTTGACTACCCACATGATCAATGCCTCTCATCTCCTTATACACCTTTATCAAGTAACCTCTCATCCTCTGCCATTCCAAGGAGAAAAGGCCGAGTAAACTCAACCTTTTCTCATAAGGCATGCTCCTCAATCCAGGCAACATCCTTATAAATCTCCTCTGCACCCTTTCTATAGTTCCCACATCCTTCCTGTAGTGAGGTGACCAGAACTGAGCACAGTACTCCAAGTAGGGTCTGACCAGGGTCCTATATAGCTGTAACATTACCTCTTGGCTCTTAAACTCAATCTCATGGTTGATGAAGGCCAATTTGATACTCTTTCTCAATGTAAACCCTCCTCATCCGTAAATATGTAACTGCTAAATGGGTATGTTGGTTTGAGTAAATGATTCCTCCTACATTCAGAAGAAGTATCATCGATCTGAAAGTTTAAGTGCTCCTCTTCTCATGGATGTTGCCTTACTTGCTAAGTATTTTCTCTGTTTACTTCTTCCTATGTTGTCAATTGTATGTTCATTACTATAATATCACTATTTAAAGGCATCGCTATATTTTTTTCCAAAATAAAGACTATAGTCATGATAAGGAAAATATTAGTTTGTTCTAAAAAAAATTAAGGAATCGACTCAAAAATGATTTAATTCAAATTTAAAAGTACTTAAATCTTAAGAACTACATCGATAAATAGAAATCAGATTGACCGAGATCCATTAAAATATCAACACCATTACAATTGTGGTTTAATTACTGAAGGAAACGGCTTGAAATTGTCTGATCAACATTAATCAGAATCTTGGCAGCTTCTTATAACACCCTCTCTCATTTGTACCACATTTCAGTGAGAAGACCATACGAGAGAGCCGAGATACTGTGAGAATCCTTACATATTTTCCTTTCCTAGAAAATTCTCATTTTATTAATAACATATGTTCTGAGTGTACAGAGTTCAATCAATTCCTAATTGCCCCTACTATCACATTTTGGTTATTAGATCGCGGCAGCATGCTGACTGAAAAAAAAAAAAATACCACTTACATGTACGTTGGAGAGACAGTCGCTGCCCTAGAAGCCTTAAGAACAGAAACCATGAATCTTCTTTCAATGGGGCTATTACAGAGTTTCCATTTCAACGGCATGGTGGTTCAGATAAAGCAAAAAGCACTGGCATGTATTATGTTGATAAAGGAGTCTGTTCGCTCACTCATTCAGATGACTGCTTCTCCACCGTAGGTAACTTAATTTTGGAGACATATTCCAAAAATAGCAGGACATGATCCAGTTAATGCTGTCAGCTTCTAAACCTGGCAGATTGTGGAACATAAGCCTGCTTTAGACAGCAGCTTCTCACTGGCTCCCTCTCTCTTCACTTCCCTCTCTGGGTATTGACAAACAGCTTCTGTAGAATCTACATAAGTGGACATCTGATTATTGATTCATCAGAAGCAGAGCGGAGGCAATGGAAAAAGAGTTTCTAGATTGCCCAATGTTAAGAAGCTCTGTACATATAAATTAAAGATAATTTTTGACACAGTCATAGAAAATTAATTGCCAGATATTTATGCTTAAGAAGATTTTGAAGCATTTCTGTCAATAACCTTTATTTTCTTAATTGCTAAGTACCCTGTTTCAAAATGGAAAATGTTTCTAGTAATCATTATGGTATCAAATTTCCTCCCTAACTAAATAAATCCATGAAGAGCAGTGAGGTCAATGAAGGATTTCCTAATGAAACATAGCAAAGCATTGAATGCATTGCTATATATTTGGGTAGTTTTACCTTTAGCATTTCCTGTTGTTGCTGCTGCTGTGTGCATGTCCGATTAAATAAGACTCAGAGTTTTGATAAGCTTTGGGGAACCCCTTGTACTTACAAATACTTATAAACACAGTTTGTTAATGCAACCGGTGGAAGATAAAATCTTTTTGTTCGAATTGCAAAACCACATTGCTTGCAGCACATTGCAATCTCTGCAGTTGCTGCTGAGAGCAAATCTTATAAAAAGGTTCAAAACCTCTAGCACTTCACAGTAGGGTAGAAATAGCCACTATTGACCACCTTGGATACCGATCCTATCACTTTCCCCGGAAGATGTTTGTGTTTGCAGGAATTATTTAGGTAATGACTAGACTATCAAATCTGCACCACACAAGAAAACTTACTGGTAACAGAATTAGAGAAACATGTCTTGAATTTAATTATTACAAAGGGAGATATCATCCACAGTATGCCCAAGCATCAAGTTTGTTTATCAGCACTTCTTTGAACAAATTGATCCTTTAGAGGTGGACACTGTTCTCCTTTCAGGATCCCAATAACTTCAGCAAAGTCAAGCTTTATGCTCTCTGTACAGCATCTAGCCAGTACTACACTACACATTTAATGAAACCAGTCAAGTAAACATTTTAAAATTGAGGCAAAAAGTTCAGTACCAAGGAGATGTTATGTGATGTTAGCCCTTCTTTAAAGCAATTGGTTCCATCTGACTTTGGTGATATCCCTCTGATTTCCTGACCAACATCAGAGCAAATGGCTAAATTTTCTTTAAGTATTTGCAGGCTTTGCTTTGATTGGCTGCTTATATGCTACAATGGTAGGATTGTTTGCAAAATGTTCTGGGAGTTTTCTAATATGCAGGCAATGCTACTCCTCAGCACCGTCTCACACTGAGACAGCTACTGTGAGTGTCCATTGTAGAAGATGACCCTTCGCAGTTATTTGAAAAAATAGCAACAGGAAGAGATTTTATGTTAAAAGTGGATAATCTGACATAAAACAGTCGGAAAACACAACTAGATAAACTAAAAGAAATTGATGGTTGAATTTTGGATGTGGGACTCTTTACCAGAATATACAGAATATATACTGCATATATTTAATAACGACTAAATGCACCATAATACGTCTAAATGCATGAGGTGCTTCTCAATTTTACGACCTGAAATGGCACCACACAAGTGCAAATATATTGAAAGGTCACAGCCAAGACGTTAACTTTTCTTTCTGTTTCAAATGTTGTGATAGATCTCCAGCAGTGTTTCAGTTCTGTTTTACTTTATATTCTATTTCTGTTTTAAATTGAAAGGATCAAGAATCCTAATTCATCAACTCTATTGTTGTTTCAGTTGGGAAGAAAAACCCTTGGGATTCAATCCCAGGGCTGTGCTACTCAGACATGTCATTCTCTGTGTAGCTTTTATCCCAGACACCTCCAACCTCCCGGCTGCCAGCAGCCTAACAGCCCATGGCACTGCTTCGAAGCTGACAGGGAGATGGTAGGAATAGAAATGATCATGTCAGCAGAGACAGAACTCTTTAAAAAAATGATGTTCAATAAAATTCTGCTTTGACTCATTGGATTGACGGATGCTGTCTGGTCAACATATATCTATATAATTAGGGATAGATTAGCCGTCTAGTAAGGTGGCGTTGGTTACACACTTAAAACCAGAAAGGAAATTACAGGAATTTCACCAACAAAAGGAAGTTCTAGTCGGGTAGCAGCACCCAGAAACTAAATGTTTCTTATCGGTTTTCAAATTAATCAACATGGATAGCGTTTACGGTCAAAGTAAAGATTGCTAGCCCCAGATTCAATTATAGTGAACTTTATAGCTTGGCTCGGGAGCAATCGAACTACAACTTCAACACATCAGTAATTAAAATTTCAGCATGAGCTATTTATTATATTTGAGTAACTGTCATCATTGATTTCATGGGACTAAAAGGTCTGCTTAATAATCAAATGAAAAAGGAGAGCAGAGGCCTATTTTCAAGCTTCAATTTCCTGTTTTATTGGGAACAATTAGGAATGAAATGTAAAGGGTAATGTAATCGTTTAAAAAATGATTTTCCCTGAGAAATGATATGTTAGTATTTCTCTTTATCAGACCACATAATTCCCTGCACACACTCACAGCTCGAAATGAATGCAAAAGAAAGCCAATGAAAGCACATGTTGCGATGTTGTTTGGCACAAAAGTGATGAGTTCAGGCAGCTTCAAATGTGGATATTTCCCAATGTTAATATTCTCATATCAGCCGTCCTATTCCAAGTTCATTTTATAAATGTCACATCTTCTGATGCAGCAGGACTGCTTTGGTTTGTAATTTGCAAAGGTGGAGACATTAGAAAAAAGATCTGGATTTATAGATTATTGTAATATTTTGGCTGTGAACACTAAATGCATTGTGGGTATGGCTAACAGATTATTTTGAAATGTTTTCAATACTGACTTATCACGAGCATTACGCACCCCACAGCTATTACTGCTATACTAAGGAATGACTTTAATCATTGTCAGTTCTGAATCTGCTCTAATTGAGCACCTGATGCTGGTAGTGATGGGACTTGGGCCCAAGGATCAGCTGCCATCCATCATTGTATCAATGAGAACAGCTGTCAGAATGACTCTGACATTACCCTGTATATCTTTTCCCCAGGGAGAAGATCCACAGTTTTCTTGACAAATCTCAGAAATGAGATCTGATTTATGATCCTAGACTGGCATTTTAGAAAAAATGCATCATTGCACACGGAGGACATGAGGAGAAATCAAAAACATCCAATCAGACACAATTTAACCAAAAGCAAAATTAGTAAAATCGTAGAATAAGCTGAAATCAACATATAATGGCATAGAGCAACATATATTGATCACACAAAAAGCCTAAACTCATGTGGTTCAGATGAAGTACTTCTGCTTTAGTTACTAAGCCTGAAATTAGGATGTGACTTTTCTAAGCCTTAAGAGGCGCCAATCAATTTCTGGGATTGGGTCTCATTTAATTTTGAATGGCGAGCTGTCAACATTAATTTGTCTACTTGAACAAGCAGGAATTGCAGCCAGTCTACCACTTATTGAAGCAGGCCTGAGCGCTGATTGTGAAAGTGTTTTTATTGATGATGTACAGAAAGCTTTGGAGTAATGCCAGTGGTGGTGGTGTGGCAATTTTTTTGCATATTGTCGAATTATGGGTGGCATTTTCGGTGTAGGGAGACTTGCCTATTTATTGTGGCACTTAACATGAGTTATCTTAGTAAAATCATGAGAGTTTTCCCTCCAGGCATTTGTTCAAAGAGCAGAGGCCCCACTCTGTTGAGTCCAAAGGACGGATGGGTCTTGAAGCCTTACTTCACACAGCGTAAAGACTTGGTTAGCTGTGCAGGTCCTTGGAATTTACTCCACTGGCCTTACTCTCATATTTCTGTTATGTAGATACACTAGATAGGCTGGGTTGGTTTTCCTTAAAGCAAAGAAGACAGCAGGAAGTGCTTCTCCCCTACCCCCAAAAAAATAAGAGAATATGGGTTAGGGTAAGGGGTGGAAGACTGATAGAGGATCTAAGTGAGAACTTCTTCCACCAGAAGGTAGCTGGAATCCGGAACACTGCCCTAGAAGATGGTGGAAGAAGATAGTATTCAAATATTGAAGGATATTTAAGAAATACCTAAATGAGCACTTTATTTGCCAAGGCATAGAAAGCTGCAAACCAAGTACTAATAAGTTGGGTTAATATTAATTGTGACTATGAACAAATTGGCTTGAAGGGCCTCATTCTATTCATGTATTTTCCAGATCAGTGATATTAGTTATTTCCTAACTTATTTCTAAGAAATGAAAAGACTCAAAACTGTTTAAATTTGAGGAAAATGTCAGTATTTTAACAAGATTTAAAAGATCTCAGATTTTTCTGAAAGGGTCTGGGATGGGTGAACACTGTTGTGTCTAGACATAGTGCCACCCAGTGGGGAGATTGTGTATTTATAGAAATGATCAGTTCTTGAGCAGTAAGGATGTTTGTTATAGGTAAATGATTAGAATGAAATGACATTTAAAAATTCTGACAACAGAAGGTGTAGACAGAAAATGCATTGAGCTGTAAGATTTTAGGTTGGTCACAATAACTAAAAAGAATGAATCAGTAAATATAAGGAAATCTGCTCTTAATAATATTGAATTATAATAATTCTGTGTTCAATGAGTCTGTTGATTTTGGGTATTGAATGAAGATTAATTTCCAAAATTATGTGTCTCCACCTTTCAGATACATCTATTTTTGATAATTTATCACCAAGTAAGTTCACATCTAATTCAGTGTGGTATGGAAGTGAGCGATGAATGCTGTTGGACTTGACCTTGTCCTTGTAATATCAGTGATGTTTTACACAATAAATTGTTGCGAAGGGTGGCAAATCCGTGGAATTCATTGCCACGGATAGCTGTGAAGGCCAAGTCAATGGGAGTATTTAAGGCAGTAACTGATAGGTTCTTGATTGGTAAAAGGGTTAAGGATTATGGGGAGAAGACAGGAGAATGGCATTGGCGAAAGAATTAGCCACAATTAAATGGTGGATCAGACTCGATTGTCTAAATCCATGAATTCTGCTCCTATGTCTTATGTTCTTATTCCTGTCACTCTGTCTTAATGTCTCATTCAATAAAGCAAGTTATTTCTGCTCCTCACACTTATCCCAATATACAGATGTACAATGCTGACTTTGTTCGTGAAATGACCACTTACTTAGCAATGACACTGTGCCTTGCTTGGACGTACTCACCACATCCAAGATCACTTCAGGACCAGTCCACACACTCTCTGAAAAGATATGTCGACATGCCCAGTCTCCCAAATGTTAACTATTGGAATTGGAGTTGATTTATTATTCTGGTTATACTATATGTACTATGATACAATGCATCCTGTTCATACAGGTCAGATCATGACACAGTGCCTTAAGGTAGAACAAGATAAAACGATAACAATGCAGTATAAAATATAACAGTGATAGAAGATGTGCAGTGCAGATAACGAAATGGTGCAAGATTACATAGAGTAGATCATGAAGTCATGTATCTAATTTATTGTACTAGGGAACTATTTAATAGTCATTTAACAGTGGGGTCGAAGCCCACTTCAGTGTTGTGGCATGAGCTTTCAGGATTTTGTGTCTTCTGCCCATTGAAAGAGGGAAGAAGAGAGAATGACCAGGATGAGTGGGGTCTTGAGTCATGCTGACAGCTTTACTGAGGCAGTGAGAAGTAGACAGAGTCGATGGAGGAGAGGCTGGTTTCTGTGATGTGCTGAGCTGTGTCCACAACTCTCCGCAGTTTCTTGCAGTCACCACCAGAGCAGTTGCCGTACTAAGCTGTGATGCATCTAGATGTGACGCTTTCTATGTTGAATCAATATAAAATGTTAAGAGTTGATGGGGACATGCCAAATTTCATTAGCCTCCTGAAGAAGTAGAGGCATTCTAAGTAAATTTATTATCAAAAATGTAACCATTTGCTCCCATTTATTTTCTTGCATGCATTTGCAGGAAAAAAAGAAATAGAAGAGAATTTATGAAAATCTATACATAGACAGACAAAGACTGACCAACAACTAATGCCCAAAAGAAGAATGTGAAAAATAGAAGCTTTCTTGGCTAAGACGTCTACGTAGTTGGACTAGGACAGACTATGAGTGATATTCGCTCCCAGGAAATTGAAGTTTTCAACCCTCTCAACCTCAACATCACTGATGTAGACAGGAGCATATGCACAGCTCACCTTCCTGAAGTCTATGACCAGCTCTTTTGTTTTGAGAAACAGATAAGGCAGGAGACCAAAGGGGAGCCTCTTCAGGATAGGGTTGTCATTTCTGGAGGAGAAGGCACTGGGCCTGATGAAAACAGCAGTTCGTGAGCTCGAGGCGCCAGGAGACGCAGAACTAAGCTGCACTTACGTAGCCTGTAAACACCCCAGAGGGAAAGGGTTATCTTTGCAGCATGTTCCACATTGCAATACAGTGGAAGCCATTCCTGAGTCATGAAGTCTGTCCAACACTTTCAACAAACATGTATTGAGGCCAATCATTGCTGAGCAATCAACCTCAAAGATTGAAGAACATTTATTATCAAAGTATTTGTACTACATAAAACTTGCACACTTTGCAAATATGCTCACTGTTGTTATGGGTATGTTTGGTGACACAGATAACGTTTGAGACTCAGCTTTGTTTTAGGACTACCTAAAGTGTTGTGCTTTCCCTTTCAGCCTGTCCTTCTTTTCTCTGACCTTCAAACCGAGTGCAAATGAATGAGCTGCCTTGCTGTGCGAGATAACTAGGCTTATGAAAGTTACCCATTCACGCCACTGGAGGGTAGTCCATTGTGCCTTTGTCTTGTCCCCTGCAGAGAGTGAAAGGATCTGGGGAATCAAGAGGAGAATTACTTGTCACAGGATACCCAGTCTTTGTTGCCAAAGTATTTACGTGGATGGCCCAGCTGACTTTTCCATCAATGGTGACTCCCTCGACCAGGGTGCTGATGGTGAGGAATTCTGACACTGCCTTTGAATGTCAGGAAATTAATTTAGTATAGATTAAGTGAGCATACATGGCATTTTCTAGGATCACCTCGCTCTATCCAGTCATATGCTGCCTTGTTGTCGAGGGAATCATTTTCATCTCAACTCTGGAAGCTCCTGATGTGTTTCCTCTCTGTGGGTTAATGTTGCTGGGAGATGCAATCTCAGAGAAAACTGAGTACAATCACTAAATACGACCATAGGAGCAGAATTAGGTTATTCGGCACTTTGAGTTTGCTCCGCCATTTCATCATGGCTGATTTTTTATCCCGCTCAATCCCATTCTCCGGTATTCTCGCTGTAACTTAAATCTAGAACAGCCCGCTAAAATATGTAAAATTTACTCTGACTTTAGAATTAAGATACTTCTGCTGGTGTTGGCGTCCCTCACAGTCCTGCCTTGAATGGCTACTCAACGCATTTCTGCAGATAAGATCTAGAACAGAGGCAGCCTTTTGTTTAAAAAAAACCACCAGGCAATTTCAGTTTCCTGCAGTAGCCTACTGCGAGAGGAAGCCGTTTATCTGCTTCTCAGGATTCTGTGTACATCTCGCCATCTGAAAGAATGGCAAGCTCTCACAGGATGAGCTTCAGGTGAGAACAGCTGCACACACACTTCATTTTATCAGTGTTTTAAGAGAAATTTTGCTGGTAATGGTAGACCACAAGGTAGGAGCAGGAGTAGGTCACCAGGTCCCTAAAGCCTGTGTATTGTTCAATACGATCATAGCTGATCTACACTGGCCTCCAACTCCTCGTATGTGCTGGTGTCCTTGTGAGGGCATCTGTCGGTCAGAGTTGACCATGGATGTTTTGTCCTAGCTGTCTAAATACACAAGCCTTGGCAGTATGACATGGAGAGCAAGCTGTTGCCCATGTTGCAAGCTCTCCCTCTCCAAGCACCTGATCAACCCAAAGGAACAGCAGAGACAGATGCAGTTTGGTACCAACTGTGTTGGCGGAGTTGCAAGTCAACGTTGAGCTCAATGTAGGACTTCCTAAGGGACTCCAGCTCCAGTTTTTTCCCTCAGGGTTTATTCCCGAAGCTTTCTGCATGAGTAGGTATAGCTGCAAGGCAGCAGAGGTTTGAGATCAGAGTTTTCCTTCTCCTAGATGAACTGCCAACCACGGCTAACAAGCCTCACCTGCCCAAAGTAACTGGCTTTAAGGTGCCAGAAACCCAGCTTTGACCCTTCTCCTGTCAGTGGAAAGAATCCAGCCAAGCTTAGTAGCTAAGCTACACATGAACGGCAGGAGCTGGATTTGGTTGTCAGAGGCTATTTGAGGTGCATGCCATTGGGAGCATTTAATAGGCAGTGGGAGCTTGTCCCCATTACCACCCCCTGGCTTTAACAAATTTAGGTGTCCTTAGCCCTCAGTTATTTAATCTTTCAAATAGTTCTGATTATCACACCTCCAGAACTTTCTGGTGTGGTGAATTCCAAACTTTCACCCACCATGAGTGCAAGGTGAAATATCTGTGTACCTTTGCTTTAAATCACCAGGTCCTTCCCTTGTATCCACCTTCTTGTTCAAAACACATCAACTAGTGACAACATCATCACATTTAATCAGTCATACCCTTCAGGAGCTTACTGGTCTTTATAAGGTCACTCTTCATTCTTCTTCATGGGGTAGTAATCTGCATTTTAGTACATCAGTGGTTGGATTTCCACACTAAATTCCAAATTCTTGTTCCACCTATATAAAAAATTAGACAGGGCATCCAGATAAGCACATGTAGTCACATTCTAGTATCCCATGGTTTCAAAGCTATATCAACAGGTTGATGTGATTGCTTAGGACACAAGGTATACTGTGGAGGTGAGCGATGTTGGTTAATTGGTTACAGGTCACAATGTGTGATTAAACCATCCTCATCTGACATTCACAGGCCTGACCCAAAAGACGCACTACCAGTCCAAAGCATGACTTTGTAGTGTAACATCACAAGGAACCCAAGTTCATGAGTGGCTGCTGTTGGTTCAAATTGTGCGATGCTGACCCAAGCTGTGCTACACTGCTGAAAGGAAATGAGCTCTTGGTGAGACCCACTGTTTGAAGTGATTCTACATGACGTTGAAATGTTATAACTATGAAATGTCTGGAAGGAACGGCTGGGATGGTTGGCAGTGGGCATCCTGATATTCTTCCAGAGCAAGAATTCTTGATGGAGAAGATAGAGAGGGGGATAAAGACTCTTTATCTATAGGATTAATCCAGGTTAATATTAAGGTAATGGATGCAAGTTATCAAAGTTATACGAAGAGCCAAATCCCAGTGGGCAGACTAAGTTGACTAACAGACTGAAAATCGCTGTTAGAAAAATGATGAACGTTCACATGAACGATATGCTGCCTGTGGTTACATATGAGCTGCACAGGGAAGGATTAATGCAATGGCTATGATCGCATTGAATGATACGGCAGGCTTGAGAGATCTGGTGACCTACTTCTGTTCCTATTTTGTGGTCTTGCATTTACCAGCAACATTTCTCTTAAAAACCTGATAAAATAAAGTGCATGTGCAGCCTTGTCCAAAGCTCATCCTGTGAGAGAAACTCAGTGGGTCAGGCAGCATCCATGGAAAGGAATAAACAGTTGATGTTTGGGGCCAGGACCCTTCATTAGGACTGGAAAGGAAGGGGGAAGGAACTGGAGAGCTTCAGTGTCTCGTAATTTTTAAAAATGGCAATGTTCACACAAAATTCACACAAAGTGATATGCATGGGAAGCCCACAAAATGAGTGAGTTGCCCCTCCCTCAGATTTGTTCTTCTTACATAAGAACCAGTTTGCCCTTTGTCTGCTCCACCACTCAACAAAGTTGTTGCTGATCTGACCTTGACCTCAACGCCACACTCCTGTTCTCTGCCCACACTTCTTGACCCCATTGTGATTGCAACATGAATATATTCAATGATTCTGTCTCAACAGCCCCGGGGTTAACAGCTTCAAGCATTTATGACTTTCTGTGAGAAAAATTCCTCATTTCCATCTTAAATGGATGACCCTTCATTCTGAATGTACGCCCACTGGGTTGGGATATCTTTAAAAGGGGGAGGGGGGGACATCTGCCCCCTGAATTCTCTTCAGAATCATGGTTAGATCTAGCTGAATATTTCTTCAAACATCAACCACCACAACCCAGTGAACCTTCCTTGAACTGCTTCCAGTGCAGGTGTAACATTCTGAACTTCCAAACTATAAGTAATACTCCAGGTGTAGTCTTGTGAGTACCTTGTCCTTACAGTTTTACCCTATATCCCTTGCAATAAAGACCAGTATTTCATTAGATATCCCAATCATTTGAAAGAGCTGCATGCTAGCTTTTGCATTTCTGGTATTAATGCAGTCAACTCCCTTTGTATTTTATAATTCTTCCTTCTGCAGCAGATAACTTAACAACTTCCCACATTATGCCCTGTCTGCTAAATTCTGCCTGATTACTTATCTATATCCCTTTTAAGATGTGCTGTATCCCTCCCTCACAGTTTACCATTTATAATCGTATCATCAGCAAAATGTGGCCACGATATGCTTAGTCCCGCCATCCAATGTAGATTATAAACAGCAGAAATTCTCTCTAGTTAATGATGGTGTTGTTTTTGTTGTAGATATTTTTCTATATTTTTATATCAACAGATTCTAACATTTTCCTAACATCAAATGCTACATCAACTGGCATGTAGTTTCTTCCTTTTTGTCTCCCATTTGTTTGTCTCTGGTAGGATGATGTGGAAACCATAGAATGGGTGCAGAGGAGATTTACAAGGATGTTGCCTGGATTGGGGAGCATGCCTTATGAGAATAGGTTGAGTGAACTTGGCCTTTTCTCTTTGGAGCAGCGGAGGATGAGAGGTGACCTGATAGAGGTGTATAAGATGATGAGAGGCATTGATTGTGTGGATATTCAGAGGCTTTTTCCCAGGGCTGAAATGGTTGCCACAAGAGGACACAGGTTTAAGGTGCTGGGGAGTAGGTACAGAGGAGATGTCTGGGGTAAGTTTCTTACGCAGAGAGTGGTGAGTGCATGGAATGGGCTGCCGGCAACGGTGGTGGAGGCAGATACGATAGGATCTTTTAAGAGGCTTTTGGATAGGTACATGGAGTTTAGAAAAATAGAGGGCTATGTGTAAGCCTAGTAATTTCTAAGGTAGGGACATGTTCGGCACAACTTTGTGGGCTGAAGGGCCTGTATTGTGCTGTAGTTTCCTATGCTTCTAGTTTCTATGACATGAATCTGTCCCTCGCTGTACTGAGAGACTTGGTGACCTGCCCTGTGCAGCAATATGATGCGAACAGTTTGAGGTTGCTCCCATCTCCAGCAGCCTGGTAGGAACTGTAGGGCCATAGGTCCTTCAGAATATATAGGGAACACAGAAGCAGTTCCTTTGGCCCAACTCATCCTTGCCAGCCAAGGTCCCGATCTGAGCTAGTCCTATTTGTCAAGGTTCGACCCATACCTCTGAAAATCTTCTCTATTCATGTATTCGCCATGCATTAACATTCAATGGAATTTGTATCACCAATGTCAATTCCCACCGGCAATATTCCTGATCATTATTGACAAACTGGCATACATTGTCACGTAAGTGCAGTTGCTAATGGTGCTGGTCAGAAGTTTGGTAAGATACAAGCTCAAATGCCTCAAAGCCTTTCCACTGTCTGTAAAGTCCCCATTGGGAATGTTCGGTCATCCTCCACTTGCCTGGATGAGTATATCTCCAACAACATTCAATAAGCTCTCTGTAAGAAGCTTGTACATCCTTCCTGTGAGTGCAGGAGTTTCCTCTGAGTGCCCCAGTTTGCTCTCACGATCCAAAGACGTACCAGTTAGTAGGTTCATTGGTCATTGTAAATTACCTTGTGATTTCACTAAGTAGATGGATTGTTGGACAGCGAGGCACATTGCGTCAAAAGGGCCTGTTCTGCACTGTTTCTCTAAGATAAAAGGCTCATCTACTGAAAAGGCTTGCTCGTTATGTTGCAGTTGGACTGGAGGGCCTGCGTTATAAGGAAAGGCTAGGCAGGCTGGGTCATTATTCCATGGTGCGTAGGAGAATGAAGGGAGGAAGGGGAGTCCAAGCTAGGGTGCCTATGTTTAGGGTGAGATGAAAGGTTTTAAAGGGGACCTGAGAGGTAACTTTTACACCCAGAGGATGGTGAGTATATGGAATGACCTGCCAGTTGAAGTGATCGGGGCAGATACAGTAACATCACTTAAGAAGCACTTTGATAAGTATGTGAAGTTGTGGGGCTTGGAGGAATATAGGCTGAATACAGGAAATTGGGACTGGCTGGATGGGGAATATAATCAGCATGGATTCTGGGCTATATTGCTCTATGACTCTTGGACTATCTAGAACAAAGCAGCCTACTGGATTGGCATCCACCCACAACATTTATTCTCCCACTCAACTGCAGTGTGTAACAAACTGTACTGTCCAGGGTGTTCTGGCAGACCCTATACCTGCCACTTCTAACATTGCAATGGGATCATGTTGATTGGATATATCAAACTAGACCAGGCTGGTTACGTTATTTAGTTCTAAGAAACTTGCAAACCAGGTTGATACTATCACTTAGCACATCAAGTAGCTGATCTATCAATAGTTGAAAGATTTGTGTACTTAAAGGATCAGCAGTCACAGCATTTATTGTGGGTAATTGGGGACTCTGTCCAGTGGCGTTTGGACCATATGTGTGAGAAGGTATTTGAAACAATATTGTATGTGTGAGAGGTCACCCAAGTGGCAAAATAAAACATAATAATTGTAAAGGAATGGCCAGGCTTGTTAGGAATGATCAAGGAACATATAGAAGAATGACAGAAAGATGGGGTGAACTAGAATCCAGTCCTCTGACTTTGATTTCTGCGACAATCAACTTGTTTGTCTGCAGCTCATTGGTATTTCTTTTAAACGCGTAGGAACCTGTGTTTTGGAAATTCTTTGTGTTTTAGAAGTGGTTTGTAATTTGGAAATCATTTCTAAGATAGGAAACCTCTGAGTTTTAGATATATTTAAAGAATGTTATCTAAATTTTAATGCCTATCACAGAAAATAGACTATTTGTTCCCGCAAAAATGGAATCTTCACCTTTTTCAACCTGATCCGGACAGACCAACACAGGTGTATCAATAGTTCAACAACAAGTAACCATCGTACAAGTAATCATCAGTACTAAGCCCCCAGATCTCAAGGGCACTGAGTGGCATCAATGGTAAATGTGTCAAATACTGGCTGTAAAAGGATCTATAAAGCAATGTAACTTGAGAACCTGTGTCTAGCATAAATACTTTCAATCCATATGGATGCACCAGAGCTTGGTCCCACTAAACCTCTAGGAATAGTGTTTTGCACTCTAGTAATTCCCTTGATACATTTATTGGAACGTATTCTCTCCAAGACGCCAGCCTGTTCCTTTACTGTTACCTCCATGGTTTTGCTTCTTTTCTTCGCTGTTTGATTAATCACTGACTTACTTTTCAAAGATTTTCCTGTCCCTTGCAGTCTCACTTGAAATGTCCATCTTCTCCAGCAGTCCTCGGCTAGTAAGTCCAACAGGTGGGTTGGGTTTCCCAGTGGACATGTGAAGTGTAGCTGAAACATTGGCAGACTTCCTTCAAGTCAGTCCAGCTCAAAGGCTTTTCAGCTCACTCTTCAAAAGCTCGATCTCTGTGGCATCAGGGGTCACTTCCACAACAGAGGTTGTCACTGAAGACATTACTTTGCTTTTGGAGATGTTCCACTTCTCAATCATGTTTTCCTCCTCTCTAACTTCTCTAAGTAACTCGCTAAAAGATGGAGCAGGGTGCACCTTGTAAGTCGTTCAAATACATAGAGCAATCATGTCATGTGACAGCGCACACTTCACAACTTGCTCCACCCTCAAGCAATTTCTCTCAGACATTTGAATGCCCTTTGTGGTGCAAACAGTGCAGCTGTTTCTCCAACCTGAAAAGGTAGGCAGACATCTTCTCTCCTTCCTCCTGGAACGTGTGCCTAAACTTCATCATGATATCGGCTGCACTTTCAGTAGTGCCAAAAGCATCTTCCAGAGCTTGCATGTAGTTAGCTGAAGTGGCTAATGGGTTTTCTGCCTTCAGGAACCTCACTATATCAGCTGCCGGGCCCTTTAAACTCTCTACCACTCTCTGTTTTTTCGTATTATCTGAGCACCGTCATTTATCCAGCGACTGAGATGTCTGCTCAGTTCAAGCCTCATATTCTTCCTCTCCATCAGGTGTGGGCTTGACTCCCGAGAACATTCTCAGCCTACAATAACTGGCTCTCGCAGGTACACTTTGGCATTTATCAACCAATGACGTAATAGCCAAAACCAGCTCAAAACTGAAGGACTTATTAGACTTCTTACATCAGACAACTCCTTTCCCTCACTTTGCAGAAACAAAACCAACTTGTCTTTAAAGTCTTCACCCTCAGCTACATCCCCTCTTCTCTAAAGAGATGCACAGGCCATGGCTCCACCTCCCCAGGTGCCCTTATCCTATCGGGCAGCGTGACTTCTGTCATGTCACTGTCATGGACTAACATGACCCCCTTACCAGCTGGTTGGTCAAAATGTCATTAAATTAGTGAAACTTTCCCCAATACTTTCACAGAACTCAGTATTCTAATTAACAGTTTATCAAGAATTCAGACATCCACCCACCTCAAACACAAGCATTACATGTGGATACGCTCTTCGTGTCGCACCAAGCTTTAATCCCCATGGCATCCATAATAAAGGACTTTAATTATGATGCACAGCACTTTCCACAAGCATTAGTTTAAACACTGTCTCAAAGACACAAATAAACTGCTTAATCAATTCTTGCACAGCATTCAATCTCTGGACGAGCATCCCACAAATGCACCCCTCTCACTGGGCTCATATACAAACTTGGCTCGTTAGCTAGCTCCGTATGACTCAGCAGTGAGAGGGCCACACTCCATAAGTAACACACATTTAGGGTTAGTATAATTTGGGTGTAACTGAACAGGAAAGTTAGGATGTTCTGATTAAGGAATATCGTTTGTAGTGAATGCTGTGTAAATACTGCCTCATATGCAGGTATTGTTCATCAGGAAATATCAGATTGTAAGTGGGCATGAAATTATAAAGAAAGTATATTTACCAATTTTACAACTTTGTTAAACAGTTAACAGGAAAATAAAAGAAAGATAAAAGGACCCATTACAGTTAAACCGGTGCAATGTGCACTTAAACGTTGGAGCTCATTTCTGAAATAGACGGGCATATCGTTGTACTCGTGCTGAACCCACGTTCTGCATGAAAGACACCTCAAAGACTATCTCGAGAAAACTCTTTAACTCAAAAGTATGGACACTTCCTCCTTGGGACTTTTCATCTTCACAAAGCACTTCTACAACGGGGTCTCTCATTTGAGCAGCATTCTGCAGGCATCTTCCCTTGCCCTTGTTCCACAACTCCTGACTTTTTTTCTCTATTGTGCTTGGATCTATTGTTCTTCACAACTTGCTATGCTTTTTGCTTTACTGACTCTTAGTAAAAGTTACTTTTTATCACCTCTTCATCTGAAAGCCCCCCAATAAGCAAACGTCCAGACTGGTAAAAAAGCATAACCTAAGTAGTAGCTACCACAACCTCATTACCGTATATGTTGCATGATTTGGTTCCTCTTGTGAGGTAGGGTAGGGACAGTGTGAAAGGAATTGTTGGTTTCCCTCTGTATTTTTAGCTGGTTGTAAAGCACCCACCCCTGCCTTGCCTGATGATGAGAGGAGCTCTGTACATCAGATCATTCCTTTGTGGTCAGAATCTTACTATCAATGCGTCTTGGCATGGCTGTGATATCAATGGGACAGTTGTTCGTTTACTTGCAAAGAGGGACTGAAAAACAATGCAGGTTGTCTTGTCACAGTTCATCCCTAGCAGCAGTGTAACGGAGTGGCGGGGGAGGGGGATGGGCTCTGATCTATGGGTTGTTCCCAGGATGCAGAGTGAGATCAAGTGCTGCTGGAAGATGCGTCAACTCAATGAAGGTGCACTTTTATCTGCCTGAGACTTGTTGGTCTTCTAGTACAACGAGATCTGTTAGGGAGTGTGGCTGACAGGCACGTTCCAGGCTGCAGGAGGACAACCTTAGGGCTGCAAAGAAGCTTGGTGCAGCCAATATAAAGGCTTTGTGGGAGAAGATCACAATTTTGGGTGCTTCTATGGACAATAGACAATAGGTGCAGGAGTAGACCATTCAGCCCTTTGAGCCAGCACCGTCATTCACTGTGATCATGGCTGATCATCCACAATCAGTATCCAGTGTTCCTGCCTTATCCCCATAACCTTTGATTCCGCTATCTTTAAGAGCTCTATCCATCTCTTTCTTGAAAACATCCAGAGACTTGGCCTCCACAGCCTTCTGGGGCAGAGCATTCCATATATCCTCCACTCTCTGGGTGAAAAGGTTTTTCCTCAACTCCGTTCTAAATGGCCTACCCCTTATTCTTAAACTGTGGCCTCTGGTTCTGGACTCACCCATCAGTGGGAACATGCTTCCTGCCTCCAGCGTGTCCAATCCCTTAATAATCTTATGTGTTTCAATAAGATCCCCTCTCAGCCTTCTAAATTCCAGAGTATACAAGCCCAGTCGCTCCAATCTTTTGACATATGACAGTCCTGCCATCCCGGGAATTAACCTTGTGAACCTACGCTGCACTCCCTCAATAGCAAGAATGTCCTGCTGCTAGACATTGAAGGGCTAAGTCATATGTAGAAACCCCTCAAATATTTGCAGTTCTGTATCCTCGGAGGAGACTACATGAGTGGTAATGGTGCTCTGTGCACAAAATGTACTAACAGTACCAATGTATAGATTGTGAACACTGATTGTACAAGCTGAAAGCACTATGAATGTTTTTCATGGCTTTATTTATTTTTACAAATAAGGTTCATTTTTGGAAAAGAAAAATGCTTTAAACCTGTAGGGTCACAGGCAAAATGGGCTTCCACTACACTTTAGGGTAGGAAAAATGCAAGTTCTAAGGCAACATTCAGATATTGGATTGAGAGAGAACCAGATCTAAGCTGCAAGCTTATAGGCAGGCAGATGAAATCAACTTCTCATTCCCATTTTGACACATTCATCCATGGCTTCCTCAACTGCTACGATCAGGCCAAACTCAGATTGGAGGAGCAACATCTCTTATTCCATCCGGGAACCTCCAACCTAATGGCACAAACATTGATTTCTCCAACTTCCAGTTATTTTCTCTACTGCCTCCCTTCCTTCTTCCATTCCCACTCTGGTTACCCTCTCACTGTTTCTCTTCTCACCACCTGCCTCTACCTCTTCACCTCCCTCTGATTCCTCTCCTCCTCCCGTTTTTCTTTGGCTCACAATCCTCAACAGTGATTCCTCCTTCTTCAGTCCTTTAGTTCTTCCACCTATCACTTACTAGCTTCATATTTCAACCCTCCACCCACCCACCTTCTCCCACACCCGATCTCACCTATCACTTGCCAGCTTGTACTCCTGAACCCTCCCCTCATCTTCTTATTTTGGCTTCTGTCCTCTTCCTTTCTAGTGTTGATGAAGGGTTTTGGCCCAAAACATTGACTGCTTATTCCCCTCCATGACTTGCTGAGTTCCTCCAGCATTTTGTGTGTGCTACAATTTCTAATGATTGTTAAATAGTTTTGCTTGGGTTTCTCTTTTTGTAAAGAAAGCAATTATAGTAATAAATGCTCACAGTCAGCCTTAATTTTCAAAGTTAAAGAAAACACACAAATAGATGCTATAGTAAACAGGGTGTAGTTAATTTGCCAGTATGTTTACTAGAAGTCAGTTGGTAACAGTCTTTTAATGGCGTAACATTCAGGGAATAAAAGGTTACTGCCTCCAATACTGACTGTTCTAACAGAATGCTCTCTCCTAATTGTGGAAATTAAATGATCTGTCTCCTGCATCTCTTCTCTTCCATTCAAAGGTTATCAGCCTTTTCAAAGCCTGTACTGCCAATGTGAGGTGTTAAAGCAAAATTAAGCAAAAGCTGAAGCCAGCTAGGACCAGAATAAGAAAACATAAGTACAGTATTATTTCTTCTTCTATAAAATCATTTATACAAAGTTATGTCTTAAGCCATTGAGACTCTGCATTCCCTCAGCTCTGACCTCTTGTGCATTGCTGTTGCAAGGACGTGGCTGGGGACGAACCGAAGAGCAGGACACAGGCATGGAGACAGGGTCGTGAGGTGTTAGTGCAGCCGCGAATGTGGAACAGGTATTCAGGAGAAACTTTACACGGAGAACAAGGTTTACATAGATTATCCAGGGAATCATGCAGAGCTTAGAACTGACAGTCCTAAGGAATCAGGAAACGAGGTTTACACGGACTAGAATAGACCAACAAACTGGCGAAGCATGACAGTGACGCCAGGGTTCTTATCCTCAGTTCGCTGATGGAAAGCAGGTGTGCTGTAATTAATGAAAATTGGGAACAATTGGAAATCAGACGAGGGGATTAATTAATTACCTAATTAAGGAGGTAATAGCAAGATGGGGTATTGCCGACGGGGCCATAACAATTGTCAATCCCTTTGTTGCAATTATGATTGTCGTTGACTGCGTGCTTGAGTCAGAGTCATACAACATGTAGGATATACCTCAGAGTTTTTCTTACATCTCTCTTATATTTCTTTACATTGTTCTACCTCCTGCTGATTTTTAGTAGGTCTGTAATGCACCTGTAGCAAAGTGACTACACCCACATTGTTCTTTTTGGCCATTTTTTGAGGAGTGTTCTGGAATACCCTTCCTTAATATTGAAGTACTGCATTCCTTGACTAACAGCACAATGTCACTGGCACTTTCATACCCTCCTCTCCCCTGCCCCACTGCCCCTGTCTCACCTGGAGATTCTGAGTTGTCAGTCGCACCCATCCTTCAACCATGCTTCAGTGCAGAACTGCAGTCCCATTGTGTTAAAACTTTGAGTTTATCTGCTTAACCAGTTAGACCCCTTACATTAAAGTTGATACAATTTAGCTCTGAGTTCCCCTCCTGTACATTTACCTACTGGGCTTGCTAACATTTTCTCCTCTAGGTGAATAGTACCTGTGCATACATGTCCTCGTGCATATGATATTAAACTTAACTTTGACTGTATCAATGATACTTGATCATTGCTTGGCTCTAATCATGGAATCCCTGTTCAGTGCAGTGCGAGGAATACTTTCACCAGAAGGCCACCAGCTTCTCAAGGACATTTAAAGGTGGAAAATAGTCCCAGCTTCCGAAAACAAATGTTTGTGTTTTTTGATGTTGTAAACAGCAATACAGACAAAAGTGACTCAGTTGTGGTGATGTAGTTCGGTGCAATAATCTGAACCCCTTTCTCCTACCAGCTCAGTTTAAACTTAACAGCACTAAAAAGCCTCCTCACTAAGAGTTTGAAGCCTGAAATTTACTCCTTAATCCCCAAGCACCACTGCAGCTCTTCCCCATTTAAAAGCTTTCTGTCACCTTGTCTGAATATTTCTCTGTTGCTTCAGCATCCACCTTTACCAATGAAAATGCTTCAGGATATTTCTTTCTAACTTAAGCTGCTTCATGAATGCAAGTTACTATTGTTATTGTGACCTATTTCTTCCCCTTTCCTATCTCTTTTAGTCAGTACTTCTGAATATTTTGTTAATAGAATGACTGCTCTGGTTGTTGGAAGAGTGAAGCTATCTCAGTGGACTCGGGCTGTGCTGAAAATTCAAACCATAGTACACACAGTGCAAATGACATTCATAGATGAAGAGCCCCAGGCTGTTATATCTAGGTTAATGTTCAATCAGTTCCTCCTTCAAATATCCTTAGAGAGTTGCGACGAGTTTAGGAATTCAGTGAAAGAAAAGCTCTTTTGTAAGGATAAAACGAACAGCACAACAATCACTGAAGAGTGTTATCCATTGCAAGAATATCCCAACCATTGATTTCTTAATGATCCACACTTTAAACTATATGTCATGTGCATTCGTAAATAAGCAGTGTATGAGTACATTTCCTTTACTCATTCATTCAACAAATAGTAAAGCCAAAATTTAGTACACATCCCAAATTTCCTGTAAACTATTTAGTCTCTAAACTACTTTAAATGGCAGTTAAGGGAATTTAAAATTCAGTAAACAAAATATGCTATGTGTTTAGATTCAAATATAGTACAGAGCAGATAAGGAGGTGGTGTTTACTCCGTCAACCAGATGGGTTTTCAATAATAATTGGGAATTCCATGGTCAATGTTATTCTAACTGGACTTTCATGAGCTGACTTTAAATTCTGCAGTCACTATGATGGGCATTGGAAGATCATTATCACATACCTCTGGATAACTGGTCTAGCAGTGACCACGATACCTCTGATCCCCTCGTTTGATTCCCCCTTTATCAAATTGCTTTGACATTATAATTCAGCAAAACCATGTCCTCCTGCAATCTGCCCACTTACAGGCTGCACTGCTAAATGGTGAACACTCTAAGCAGTTTTACACATTTCTATAAAGACTTTGCTCATGCACTTGGTTGAGTTGGATGTGAAAGGATCAAGCACAAAATGCTGAGTAGATGCTTCAGTCCATTTGCAAAAGTGTATGACTTTGCACTGGTGCAATTTAACTCTCTTGGGTATGCATAAAAGATCTCAAGTAACTAATTTGAAGGGGGACAGGCAAGTTATCTGGGGAATACTCAATGATTCCATGAAATAAAATCATAGAGCCGTACAGCATAGAAATGGACCATAATGTCCATACCAACCTTTTTAGCCCATCTACACTAATCTCATTTGCGAGCAAGAGATCAGTATCTTTTTCTGTCTTGCTCTTTTAAGTACCTGTCTGAGTGCCCTTAAGCACAGCCCTGAGGCTGTGACACTGCTGAACCTCTCATCACAGCGCTAAGCAGTATTGCATCTGTATTGTGCTGTCTCAGTACTTTTATATTTGTGTGCTGTAGCACTTTTTATTTGCAGTTATTTTGTAAATAACATTATTCTTTGTATTTCTGGTCAGATGCTAAATGCATTTCATTGGCTTTGTATCTGTACTCGGCACAATGACAATAAAGTTGAATCTAATCTAATCTAATCTAATCTAATAATGACTGAATATGACTCCGCAAACTTATCTGACAGCAAGTTTATTTGTCAACCGCACTATGTATAAGTTTCCCACAAATCCTCTTTAAAACTCCTTCCTGTCACTTTAAAACTCAGCCCTTTTGTTTTTAATACCCCTACCATGTGGAAAAAAAGATTCTGATTATCTAGCCTGTATAAATGCCACATTAAGTAAACAAAGGTATGGGAATGATCTCAGAGCTGTCATAGATCTGATGAGCCAAATGGTCTTCTGGGAATATGAAAGAAATAGTCTATTTATTGTCACAATGCTGTTTGTGGAAGTTTACTGTGCAAAAATTAATTGTCCTTTTTCCTACATTAGTCATGTGTGACTACAGTTCAGAAGTATTTCATTAGCTCTGAAGCACCTTGGCATGTTCTGAAAGGGACACGATTGATGTTATTAGGTAATGATCTGTCAGTCCCTTGCAGAAGCTCATTAATTACTAATAAAACCAGTTCATGCTGACGTTGAATGTCTACTGTTGCATCATGGTAGCATAATGCTTTACAGTGCCAGTGATGGGAAGAGCTGGTTTCAATTCCTGCTGCAGCCTGTAAGGAGTTTGTATGTTCTCCCAGTGATTATGTAGATTTCCTCCGGGTGGTCTTTCCAAAGACATACAGGTTAGCGTTAGTAAGTTATGGGCATGCTATGCTACTGCTGGAAGCATAGAGGACATTTGCAAGCTGCTCTCCAGCACATCCTCAGACTGTGTAGGTTGTTGACCCAAATGATGCATTTCACTGTGTTTTTCAATGTTTCAATGTACATGTGACAAATAAAGCTCATCTTTAATCTTTAAGTCACGCCACTAGTCAATTATTCACTGGGCTTGTTTCAAACTTTACTCTAGAGATGCAAAGAGATTAGTGGCATGGATTTCTTTATGTATTGCTAGTTAATTTTATTTTGTCATGAGGTAGAATTGACAATTCTTTCCAAGTTTGCATGCCACCCTTACATTAGTGAAATGAACACCACATTGGTCCACATTGTCTTCAGGCAATCCTGGCAGCAGTTCGGATTGACCTAACTATGCGAAGAAATAGCTCATGTTCAGGACTTTTCAGGCCAATCTTTAAAAAAATTAGATGAAACATGCAATACACAAGTTCTGATTATATTTCCTATTTCCACAACAATACAAATGGGATCTTTAGAGTGGTTGCTGAAGTCCATAGTTGCAGATTTTGTGCTTTTTTACCTTCCAACCTGTGGTGGGAGCCCTTTCAGATCCATATGGGCTTTCGCCTCATTGGACTCCAACCCTGTTTTCACCCAAGGGATAATGAAGGTGAAACAGCTACACTAAATCCTCTCAGTCATGGGATGAGCTACAAATAGAAGCACAACAGACACTGAATGTACACTATATAAACTATCTCACAAATTTATATTTACTGCCCCTACACCTCCTCCCTCACTACCATTGTGGGCCCCAAACAGTCCTTCCAGGCGAGACGACACTTCACCTGTGAGACTGTTGATGTCATCTACTGTATCCAGTGCTTCTGGTGTGGCCTCCTGTCTATTGGTGAGACCCGGTGTGGATTGAGAGACCATCTGCACTCAATCCGCCAGAAAAAGCAGGATCTTCCAGTGGCCTCGCATTTTACTTTCCACTTCCCATTCCCATCCTGACATGTCAGTCCATGGCCTCCTCTACTGCTGCAATGAGGCCACACTCAGACGGGAGGAGCAACACCATATATTCCATCTGGGTAGCCTCCAATCTGATGGCATGAACATTGATTTCTCAAACTTCCAGTAATGGCCTGCCCCCATTCTCATTTCCCTGTCCCACCTTATCTCCTTAACTGCTCATCGCCTCCCTCTGGTGCTCCTCCCCTTTCCCTTTCTTCCATGGCCTTCTGTCCTTTCCTATTAGATTCCCCTTCTCCGGCCCTTTATCTCTTTCACTAATTGACTTCCCAGCTCTTTACTTCTCTCTTCCCCCTCTCCCAGTTTCACCGATCATCTACCACCTTGTGCTTCTTTCTCCTCTCCCCCCACTTTCTTACTCTCTCTTTGCATCTTTTTTCTCCAGTCCTGATGAAGCATTTTAGCCCAAAGCATCAATTGTTTATTCACTTCCATAGATGTTGTCTGGCCTGCTGAGTTCCTCCAGCATTTTGTGTGCATTGTTTATATTTATTGTTTCCTTATATAGCTCCTGATGCGGCCTCTACATTGGTGAGACCCATCGTAAATTGGGGGACTGCTTCGTTGAGCATCTCCATTCCACATGCCAAAACATGAATTTCCCAGTGCCAAACATTTTAGTTCCTATTCTGACATGTCGGTCCATGACCTCCTCTTTGGCCAAGATGAGGTCGCCCTCAGGGTAGAGGAACAACACTTTATATTCCGTCTGGGTAGTCTCCAACCGGTATTAATTTTGATACCTCCTTCTGCTTAAAAAAATCCTCCCCCTCCCCTCTTATTCTTCTATTCCCCACTCTGTCCTTTTCCCTGTTTCCCCTTGCGTATCACCTCCTCATGGATCCCCTCTTCCTTCCATTTCTCCTATAGTCCATTCTCCTCTTCTATCGGATTCCTTCCTCTCCAGCCCTTTACCTTTCATACTCACCTGACTTCACCTATCACCTTCTAGCTATCTTCCTTCCCCCTGACCCCCTGACCTTTTTAATCTGGAGTCTACCCCCTTCCTTTTCAGTCCTGAAGAAGGGTCTCATCCCAAAAGGCCGATTGTTTATTCATGTCTAGGGATGCTGCCAGACCTGGAGAGTCCTTTCAGCATGTTGTGTGTGTTGCTTTAGATTTCCAGCATCTGCAGAAATTTGTGTTTATCTTATTGTGGTTTTTTTTTGTGCTTTATAGGATCCAGAGTAATAATTATTTTGTTCCTCTTTATGCTTGTGTACTGGAAATGGCACGAGAGAATCTTAAATCTTGAAAGCACACCCCACCCACGCCCATTTATTAAGCTTTGGGTCCAGTTTTGTGCCTCAGGACTCCAGTTCACAGTGCATCATTTATTTTGGATCCTGCAATGGATTTACACTTGAAATATGAATTTACTCACATTATTTTGTGTATAGAATGTTCATGCCTTTGTTGTAAGTCTCTAACAACCACTAGGGAGGTTCCAATAACACTATAGAATAAGTCTCATTGTAATCATGACAGTAGTGTTAGAACCTGCAGTGCCTACAGTCCCTTTACTGTGTTCGTTGTTGAATATAACAACATGTATTTGGCAGAAATGATACCAAAGGCTTAATTTCTCAAAATTTTGGCCATAGTAAGCTACTTTCAGTAAGTATTTTGCATAAGCAAGAGGATGTGGTTCAGCTTGACCACTACGTTCTCAGCTAACTATTCCAGCTTCACAGAATACACGGATTACCGTCTACTCCACAGCAGTCTGCAAGTGTTGACATTTTTTATAAAATTTTCCTGTTTTTAAGAGTATAGCACATGATACTATGCACTCAGGATTTTTGAAAATTCTGGTTTTGGTTTTATAGTTCCTTCTAAAGTTTCCTCAAATATTTTTTGCCATTATCACATAGTGGTCATTCTTATCTTTATAATGTGTTTGCATGTTGAGTAAATTCTCATTAATTGTTCCTTCCTGTCATCTTTGCACATCACAGTAGCCCAGCTGCTAGATCTGCTGCCTCCCGGTACCAGAGAGCAGCATTTAATTTTGACCTCAGGGGCCAACTGTGTGGACATTGTACCTTCTAATTGTAATTGAGTGGATCTCCTTGGTTTCTTCTCAAAGAATCCCAAACTCCTACATGCTGATAGATTAATTGGTTGGTGTACATGGTGAGTGGTAGAAATCTCAGGGGATTGATGGGAATGTGGGAGAATCTTTAAACAACAGGACAATGAAGGGCATTGTAAACAGGATTGACATGGCCTCGATGGGCTGAAAGGCCTATTTCAATGTTATTTGACTCCAAGACTCCATCGTCGTGTTACCAGCCCACAAATGATTGGAATCAGATTCAGCTTTATTTATTTATCAAATGTGCATCGAAACATGCAGTGAAATTTGAAACATGTAAAAACATATAGGAACATATAAAATTATGAAAGGGATAGATAAGATAGAGGCAGGAAAGTTGTTTCCACTGGGGTGAGACTAGAACTAGGGGACATAGCCTCATGATTCAGGGGAGTAGATTTAGAATGGAGATGAAGAGGCACTGCTTTTCCCAGAGAGCGGTGAATCTGTGGAATTCTCTGCCCAATGAAGCCGTGGAGGCTACATCAGTAATTATATTTAAGACAAGGTTGGACAGATTCTTGCTTAGTCAGGGAATTAAGGGTTATGGGGAAAATGCGGGTAGGTGCAGATGAGTCCATGGACAGATCAGTCATGATCTTACTGAATGGCAGAGCAGGCTCGACGGGCCAGATGGCTGACTCCTGCCCCTATTTCTTATGTTCTTACGTAACTGATAAAACCTAGGGATGTGCCAATGGCAGGTCACAAGTGCCACACATTCCGGCACCCATACTGCATGCCCACTACTTTAGCGGAACAACACAAGCAGCAACAAAACAACATAACAACAGCAAAGCAAACCTATGGATTGAAGTAATATATTACTATTTACAAATTTTCATATTCATATTTATTTTTTAACTTACCCAGTTAATTGGATCAATATATACATGTAATAAATGTAATGGCCAAGGTTATAAAAAGATGCTTCTAGAGGTTGGTCATTGATTACGTTACTGGACAAGTGGCCCTAAGTTCAAATCCCCTCATGACTACTAAGGAATCTGTACTTATTGGAGTAAATGGACCTTGAACAAAAAGTCCTAATAATGGGTCTTGGACTGAAACGTCAGCTGCTTATTCCTCTCCATAGATGCTATCTGAGCTGCTGAGTTCCTTCAGCATTTTGTGCGTGTTATTCTGGATTTCCAGCATCTGCAGAATCTCTTGTCTCTTGAGTAGAAAGTTGGTATCGGCAAGAGTGACCATAAAGCTACTTCATGATGAGGAAAGTAAATCTGCTGTTCTTGCCTCCTCACATCTGCGATTCCCGATCCTTGGCAGTGTGGTTTGTCACAAACGGCTGAGCAAAAACACTTGGTTCAAAGACCAGCATGGATGGATAATAGAGATTCTAAATATCATACTTCAAAGCACTTTTGTGCCAAATAATTACTTCTGAATGGTGCACACTATCATTTTATAGTTCAAAGTAAATATATTATCAAAGTACAAATATATCATGATATACAACCCTAAGATTCATTTTCTTGCAGACATACTCAATAAATCCAATAACTATAATAGAATCAGAGAAAAGCTGTACCAACAGGGTGGACAACCAGAGTGCAAAAGACCAGAAACTGTGCAAATACAAAAAGAAATAATAATAGTAATAAAAAAATAAGTAAGTAATAATTATCAAGAACATGAGATGAAGAGTCCTTGAAAGTGAGTCCATAGGTTGTGGGCACAGTTCAGTGATGGGGCAAGTGAAGTTGAGTGAAGTTATCCCCTCTGGTTCAAGTGCCTTATGGCTGAGGGGTAATAACTATTCATGAACCTGGTGGTGTGAGTCCTGAGGTTCCTGTGCCTTTCTCCTGATGGCAGCAGTGAAATAAGAGCAGAAACTGAGTGGTGGGGGTCCCCAATGATGGACACAGCTTTCCTGCGATAATGCTCCATGTAGGTATGCTCAATAGTGAGGTGGACTTTACATGTGATGGACTGGGCTGAATCTGCTACTTTTTGTAGGATTTTCTGTTCAAGGGCATTGGCGTTTCCATACCAGATAGTGATGCTGCCAGTCAATATGCTTTCCACCACACATCTATAGACGTTTGTCATAATTTTAGATGTCAGGCTAAATATTTGCAAATGTCTAAAGAGGTTCCTATTTGTCACAGAAATTTACACACAGCTGATGTGAGATTATTTGCCATCTCCCCCTGTGTTTGAACTTTCCCATTTATAATGTTGAATGAACAAACTGTAACTCTCCCCTCTAACACTGTTGGCTAATCTAGAGCAAAAGGTTGCTGGGTAAATTGCTGAGCATGCCTTTCATTTGGTCCAAATTAATTTCTGTGCCTCTTCTGGATCCCTTAACATGAAAGTGGGTGTTGTCTATTTTGGACTTCAGAAAGGCCTTTGACAAAGTCCCACATGATACACTGTTCTGAAAGTTGAGGTCCCAGAGAATCCAGGAAGAGCTAGTTAGCTCAGAGACTAGAAGCTCCGGGTGGATGAAAGTTGGTTCTTGGAGTGGAGGCTGTTGACTAGTTCATGCTGGGGGGTGGAGGGGTGGGTGGGTCTGTGTTGGGACTCTTCTTTTTTGTATCTATATAATTGATTTGGATGTGAATACACAGGACTTGATCAGTCAGTGGATGTCACAAAATTAGGAGGTGCTTATTATTGTAGATTACAGGAGAACCTTGATCAGTTAGGGAAGTGAACCGAGGTGTGGCAAATACAGTATATTACAGTACCAATGTGTGAGGTGATGTACTTTGGAAAGCCAAACCAGAGTGGGATTTACACTCTGAATGCTAGGACAAAGGAGAGTGTAATAGAACAGAGGAATCCAGGAGTATAGTAGTAGAGTTTATTGAAAGTGATGTCATCGGTAGACAGGGTGGTGAAAAAGGCGTTTAGTACGCTGGCCTTCAGCAGTTATTTTAAGATCAGTGAGTCCACACTTGGAGTGCTGAGTATAGTTTTGGTTAGCCTGTTATAAGAAAGATGTGGTTAAACTGTGCAGGAAAGATTTATAAGGCCATAGGACCATAGGACATTCAAAGTACATTTATTATCAAAGTACGTATGCGGTGTACAAGCCTGAGATTCGTCTTCCCCGCAGACAGCCACGAAACAAAGAATTCATGGAACCCGTTCAAAGAAAAACGTCAACCCCCCCATGTGCAAAAAAATACAAATTGCGCAAATGGCAGCAAGATCATCAACCCCCTCCATGCAAAAAATATATCAGGGGCGCTAGTGCGCATGCGTATGGATTAGATGTGTTTGGTCAGTGCTCCTCTCCAAGGCCTCGATAAAAATTACTATTATACCGTGTTTTATTCATTCATAGGCCAACAGTCTATGTCTAAACTAAGTGCCTGGAAAAGTTTGACAATGCCGAAGGCAAATAAAGCCAAGACTGCTGACTGCCAAACTACCAAAGTTAGTGCTAACAAGGGGTCCGTAAAGAACTTCTCTGCATCTGAGATACTGCTGGATAAAACTTACGCCATGTGCAAGGCATTAGGTCAGGAGATTTCTCAGTCAGTTCTGCGCTGCATTAACGACCGCTTTGATGTTTTTGAGACCAAGTTTGAGGCGCTTGTGGCCTCCCAGGCTGACGTACAAGCCCACATGGCTAATCAAGAACTAACCATCAGTGACCTTGAAACACGCATGCAAGAGCTCGAAGTTAAGTATTCAGAGCTAATGAGACAAAATAGCCAGCTTGAAGCTAAAGTGCATGACTTAGAGGTTCGTTCCCGGTGACATAACATTAAGATTGTAGGGATACAAGAGGGTGAGGAGGATGGTAAACCTACTGAATTTGTGTCCAGACTGATTCCCAAGTTGCTCGGGGAAGAGCATTTCCTGTATCTGGTTAAAAACAATCGCGCGCATCGCTCTCTCTATCCTAAGCCGGCTTCTGGTGGGAAACCGCACACCATCTTGGCACGTATCCATCACTTTCAAGTGAAAGAGCTGATCCTGCACCACAGCAGACTACAACCCGTGGAGTACAAGGGAAATAAGGTCTTGATCTTCCCGGGCTATATTAAAGAGGTGATGACTCAACGTCGTGCCTTTCGTGATGTACTGCAAACTCTGCGTGATGGAGGAATCAAGCACACCCTGTGGTATCTGGCTAGGCTCTATATTTATCATCAAGATGGAAGAGCGCCTAAAATACTTGATATGTTTCAATGGCATCCCACTGCTTCCCCGCCCCCCCCCCCCCCCCCCATTCTTCTAAATTCCAGTGTGTACAGGCCAGTGCCAACAATTCCTCCTCATATGGTAACACTTTAATTCCTGGAATCATTATTGTGAAACTCCTCTGAACTCTCTCCAATGTCAGCACATCCTTTATAAGATAAAGGACTTAAAAACTGCTCACAATACCACAGTGAGGCCTCACCAGTGTCTTATAAAGCCTTAGCATTACAACCTTGTTTTTATATTCTAGTCTTTACGGACGATACAGATAGGTGAAGGGGCAGGTAGGATGGAGAATACAGGGAGGCTGCAGAAAGGACTTAGGCAGATTAGGAGAATGGGCAAAGAAGTGGCAGATGGAATGCTGTGCATGGTCATGCACCTAGGTAGAAGGAATAAAAACGTGGACTATTTTCAAAATGGGGAGCATCCATTTCAGGAGGAAAGTGAGGCTGAGCCTTATAGAAATGTTAAACATTATGAGACACATAGAGAACGTGGATGTTAATAGTCCATCTACCCCAGCTAGGGAATTCAAACAGAGGGGATGTAGATTAAGGGGAAATGGTGAAAGATTTAGAAGGGAACTGAGGGCTACATTTGTGGTGAGTATATGCAACGAGGTCCCAGACAAACACCTGGATAGGTATATGGAGGGGTGGGTCTTGGAGGAATATGGGATGAACACAGGAATTTGGGGCTAGCTAGGTGGAAATGTGTTTGATATATAGTGGTACCCAAGCCTGTATGCATACTGTGTTGCTGTATGTCTCTGTGAGAAAATAGGAATTAATCATGATCACGTAGATAGATTAATTGGCATTTACATAGGAATGCAAGCTGCTGACTGGATCAATGAGCATTCTGTCCTTTTTAAGAATGGGAGCCACGCTGTGACTGACTTAGAGACACACTGTATTTCCAACGCAGTGAGTTATTGTTTTATTGATACTGTGCTGAATTCAGAGTTGGACTAAGATTGTGAGCCATGGGAAGATGGAACACAGTAAGTGTGGTGACTGTTCAGCAGATAGATAGAAGGCAGAATTGTCACAGGAAGACATTTTGGGCAAGCCATGTATATATTTTCATGAGTTTAGAAGAACGAAAGGAAGTTGAATAGAAAGATACAAAATTCTCGAGGCAAATATAACTGTTGATGTTTTCCTCGTATGGGATTTATTTATTTGTTAGTGATAACAGCACGAGAAAGGCGTTTCTGGCCCAATGAGCAACCAGCAACCCAGCTCCACAACCCTAGCCTAACCACTGGACAATTTACTGTGACAAATTAACCTACCAGCTGGTACGTCTTTGGACGGTGGAAGGAAACCCATGCATTTACAGGAAGAACATACAAACTTTCTTACAAAGGACTCTAGAATTAAACTCCAAACTCTGATGCCCTGAGTTGTAATATCATCGCACTAACCACTACGCTGCCATGGTGCCCTGTTTAGGACTAGTGCGGTGGAAGGGCAGGAGGGGTCATAGGGTCAAAATTAAGTTTTGTTTATTCAAGATAGAGATGAAAAGAAACAGTTACATTTGCCAGCCAAGGCTGTGGAGGTTTAGTCACCGAATATAATGAAGGTTGGCATCAATACATTATTAGCTATGAAGGGAACCAAATTTCAGAAAGTTCCATACGGGGTTAGTGCAGGAGGTGGTGGTGGTGAAGTCAATGGACATGTCAGAGAGAATAGATTATGGCTAAATAAGTGGGAGGAATGAAATTGCTCTGAGAGTCAACTCCAAGTAGGCTCTGCTCATGTCGTAGGAAAATATGAAACAAGCTCTGTGTGTTGGTGGCAGCCATTAAATATGCGTGCGTAATAATTTTCACAATAACAAACAATGTCAGTTTTCCCATCTGAAACATCGGTCTGTGCTACAATTGCTTTGAAGAACATTAGCAGG
Source organism: Mobula birostris (assembly GCF_030028105.1). Classification (NCBI taxonomy): domain Eukaryota; kingdom Metazoa; phylum Chordata; class Chondrichthyes; order Myliobatiformes; family Myliobatidae; genus Mobula; species Mobula birostris. Next base: position 42,929,408 of record NC_092375.1, on the reverse strand, counting down.
CTTCACCTAAAACTTGGATACTACAAAGCCCAATTCACTCCAAAGTGTTGTACATTTAGTATTTCAGTAATATTTGAGAGGGTGAGTAGTTTCAAGTTCCTCGGTATACACAGCACTGAAGATCTCACCCGGACTGTACGCACCAGCTGTGTGACAAAAAATGCACAACAGTGTCTCTTCCACCTAGGCTATTGAAGAAGTTCAGCATGAACCCCCAAATCTTCAAGACTTTCTACAGGGGCACCACTGAGAGCATCCTGACTGGCAATATCACCGCCTGGTAGGGGAACTGCACAAACCTTGACATCTGGGCACTGCAGAGAGTGGTACAGACAGCCCAGCACATCTGTGGATGTGAACTTCCCTCCATTGCGGACACTTACAGCAGCAGGTGCAGAAAGAAGGCCTGGAAGATCATCAGGGACACCAGTTATCCTAACCTTAAACTGTTTCAGCTGCTTCCGTCTGGCAAATGGTACCACAGCATTAAAGCCAGGACTAACAGGCTATGGGACAGCTTCCTTCTATAAGCCATTAGACTTATAAATTCACATGTCTGTACATTGCGACGGAGTCATAACGCAAAGATTTTTACTCCCTCACATTGTGAGATGGATCTAATATTTCAAATAAATTCAAATTCAAATAATATTGTAGATATATTGTTTAGAAACATAGAAAACCCACAGCACAATACAGGCCCTTCGGCCCACAAAGTCGTGCCGAACATGTCCTTACCTGAGAGATTACCTAGGGTTACCCATAGCCTTCTATTTTTCCGAGCTCCAGGAGTCTCTTAAAAGACCCTATCGTATCCACCTCCACCACTGTCGCCGGCAGCCCATTCCACACACTCACCACTCTCTGCGTAAAAAACTTACCCCTGACATCTCCTCTGTACCTACTTCCAAGCACCTTAAAACTGTGCCCTCTTGTGCTAGCCACTTCAGCCCTGGGAAAAAGCCTCTGACTATCCACACAATCAATGCCTCTCATCATCTTATACCCATCTATCAGGTCACCTCTCATCCTCCATCACTCCAAGGAAAAAAGGCCAAGTTCACTCAAACTATTTTCATAAGGCCTGCTCCCCAAACCAGGCAACATTCTTGTAAGTCTCCTCCGCACCCTTTCTATGGTTTCCACATCCTTCCTATAGTGAGGCAACCAGAACTGAGCATAGTACTCCAATTGGGGTCTGACCAGGGTCCTAATGTTTTATTAAACATTAATTCATTAGGGGTTATATGTAAAAGTACATGAATAGTAGGTACATCATTACACCACTACTTTATATGTGAGTGCCTTGCTAAAAGTGAAAAATGAAGTTTACATGCTCCTCACAAGTTCCCTTGATTTTTTTTTGATTAGTTTTATGTTTTGGGGTTACAAAATATAAGCAAAGCAACCCACTGGCAGAACTCAGTGAGCCAAGCAGCAATGCAAGGTGGTGAGTGAATTGTCAACATTTCAGAACACCATCAATCTATTTCCTCCCACAGATGCCGCCTGACTCGCTGAATTCCTCCAGCAGATTGTTTGTTGTTCTAATTTCCAATGTTGGCAGTATCTTTTGTCTCAATAAAAAGCATTCTAATTTTACACTGGGTTGTTTTGGCACATGACTTTTTTTAAAAAAGCAAATTATGGTACAATTTACCAAAATTATGTGCAGTGAGACATTTGTAACTTTGTTATAGCAGACACTGCTATTTGCAACGTTAAAAAGCCAGTTGTGATACTTATGTGGCTCCAGTCTGTGGCCTCATCTGTACACCTGCTTGTTAATGCAAATATCTACTCAGCCACTCATGTGACAGCAATGGAATGCATAAAAACGGGTAGACGTCGTCAAGAGGTTCAGTTGTTGTTCAGACCAAACATCAGAAAGGGGGACGAAATGTAGCCTAAGTGACTTTGACCTTGGAATGATTGTTGGTGCCAGTTGGGGTGGTTTGAGTATCTCAGAAACTGCAGGTCATCTGAGATTTTCATACATAACAGTCTCTAGAGTTTACAGAGAATGGTGCAAAATAAAAAAAGACATCCAGTGAATGGCAGTTCTATGGACAAAAACACCTTGTTAACGAGAGAGGTCAGGGGAGAATGGCCAAAATGGTTTAAGCTGACAGGAAGGCGACAGCAACTCAAATATCCATGCATTACAACAGTGGTCTGCAGAAGGACATCTCTGAACACATAACATGTTGAACCTTGAAGTGGATGAGCTACAGCAGCAGAAGATCTCACACATACACTCAGCAGCCACCTCAATAGATACTGAAAGAACCCGATAAAGTGGCCAATGAGTGCAGATTTCGATAGCACAAGCAAGCTGCCATTTGACAAATGCACCTCAGCTCTCCGAACCAGATTTTTATTCAGTTACATTTTTACATCTTATTCTTTTTCAAATATTTCTTCCATTTCCTTAAAATACCATTGTAGGTTCTTACTTATGCTATCTACTGCAAAACAGGGACCATTCAGCCCATCAAATCCATGCCAGCTCATGAAAAAGTAATCCCATCAGTTCTCTATGCCTTATTTCCCAGTAGCCTTGCAACTCAGCCTCTGTCACGTGCCTCAGGATCAGGTTAAATTTCATCAGCATATGTCCCAGCTGTACAATGCAGTACGTAATAGTATAAAAATTGTGAATTACAGTAAGTATATGTGTATATATAAAACAGTTAATTATATATAAAATAGTTAATTTAAATAAGTAGTGCAAAAACAGAAATAGGAAAGTAGTGAGGTAGTGTTCATAGGCTCAATGCCGATTCAGAAATTGAATGGCAGAGGGGAAGAAACTGTTCCTGAACCACTGGGTATGCGCCTTCAGGCTTCTGAACCTCCTTCCTGATGGTAACAATGAGAAGAGGGCATGCCCTGGGTGATAAGGGTTCTTAACGATGGATGCTGCCTTTGAGGCATCACTCCTTGAAAGTGTCCTGGATACCATGGAGGGTAGTGCCCATGAAGGAGCTGAATAAGTTTACAACTCTCCTCACCTTATTTCAATCCTATGGAGTAACACCCCCACCCCACCGCCCGCACAACCCACCATACCGGACAGTGATGCAGCCAGTTACCATGCTTTCCATGGTATATCTGTAGAAGTTTGTGAGTGGTTTTGGTGATGCACCAAATCTCCTCAACCTCCTAATGAAGTATAGCCAGTGTTGTGCCTTCTTTGTATCTGCATTGATATGTTGAGTCCAGGTTAGAACTCATTGATCCTTTTCATAGCTGCCTACCATGGGGTAATCTACTGTAGTCTGATAACCTACCAGCATATCCCAGCTTATCCTCATAATGTAGGAAGAAACCAAAGTACCCAGAGGAAGGCCACATGGTTATGGAAATAATTTTCAAACTCCACATAGACAGTTCCATTTATCTTTTACTTCATTTCAATGCAATATCAATCATATGTCAAAATATTCCAAGTGTGGCCTATGGCATTGAGCAACATCATGTTCAAATTTTATACATTTTATACAACTTCCATACAATACCTAATTCCAGAGAACTACTTACCAGAGATGTCCAATAAATAAGCTTGAAAATACTATTTTTGATTTGCAGAGTAAAAATATTTCAGGTTTGTTTTAATAGGTCCCTTTTCTTCAACAATTAAGACCAGTCAACAAAGGTTTAGAGAAGTAAAGACACTTATACGAAGTGCAGCACTTTTCAGGGCAGCTCAAGTTCCGCTGTGAAGCTGTGGCTTGTGACGTCTGCAAAAAGCATGCTGTCACTGCACTGGGAAAAGCCACAAACTATCAGTAGATGCACAGCAGAGTAGAAATTGGACCTTGTTGCACCTGTTCTTAGGCGCAATAAGGGAACAATATCCTGTGTCTAAAAATAAGCCAGGAAGTTCACTGACTCAGTATTACACTGGGACATTTTTCAGGTGCTTCATGTAGCCATTTTAAACGCGCCTTAAGCCCTTACATATGCAAAGGTTTCAACATACCATCCTAGGCCCCCTGGGCGATATTAGATTCCATCAGGCCAGTTTCGTTCAGGTTTCTTAAGCAGTTTCCGTGGCCAAAGCAGTAGAGTGGGCAGCAAGGAAAGATGTTGTGTTCTTTTAAATGTTGTTCCTGTTTAGTAGCCAAGAGGAGGAGATGATACTAAAGTGCAATTATGACTTCACACAAAAGGGGCACTTAAAAAAGAAACTTTACAGAAAGTTTACGGAAAATGAAATTCAAGAATTGGCAAGAATTTAAAAGAAAGTAGGAAATGGGATGGATAATATTCATTTTGGATTGGTTTACGAATACACCTTAAAATAATGCTGTTGAAACGTAGACTGAGAATTTACCATTTAGTTCCCCTTATCACTGACCTTGTTGGTTGAGTCAGATTAGGAAAAAGTAATGAGTTCTGGAAGGTGCTATAAACAGAATTGGAGTCGGAGTAAAGAGAGTGTCTTACGTGATCTTGTGGAATGAGGTTTTTGGGGCAGAAGTATTTTGTTGTAGACTGATATACATTCCAGGTTGTTCTTGATTTTCACACCAATCTCATCAGCTCAGTCAATGTTCCAGTATTCTTGTTATCTGGTTTCTTGTTACTGTTTGCGAGATGAATTGTGCCCTCTGTGGTGGTTGATGACTAGTCCAAGTATTTTTTGATGGATTAGAGAGCAGCCATCTGCCGGAGCTGGCCAATGAAAGGGAATCTCAGCAATCATTTTGTAATGGATACACTTTGCAGATCAGTGTAGAGTGTGGAATTTGCAGCTCAGGATTATTGACTGTCTTCTCACAAAAGCTCTATTTTATGATTAAAACGAGGCCCTCTGTTGGTCGGAGTCGGTATTGCACCCTAGCTGTCTGTGATTCACAAGCCAGGTCAGTACAACATGGAGAACAAGCTGTTGCCCATGCAGCAGATGAATGCAAAGGAATGGCAGAGATGGGTACAGTTTGGCACCCGTGGCATCGCAGGAGTTGCCAGTCAGCATTGAACTCAATTTAGGGACTCCAGCTCTGGATTTTTCCTCAGGGTTTACTCCCAAAGCCTTCCCCATGAATTGGGTATAGCTGCAAAACAGCAGTGTCTTGAGATCAATCTTTTCCATCTCCTAGATGAGCTGACAACCAAGGCTATCTGCCCAAAGTGACTGGTCTTAAGGTGCCGATAAGCTGCTTCTCCTGTCAGAAGAAATGTCTCTGCCAGGCTCAGTCACTAGGCCACACATGAAGGCCAGGAGCTGGACTTGGCTGTCAGCTCCACTTCAGGCATAAGACATTGTGAGCATTTAATCGGTAGTGGGAGCATATCCCCACTACCATCCCTGCTATAACAATCTAAAGGAACCATGATTAAAATAATACAGGCAAACAGGAATAAGATTTCAGCAGGAGATGAGGTGGGAATGTGTGGAATAAATTGAATATCTGGTAGAGTGAGTCAAAATGGTTTAATGGGAGCACTTACCAACATATTAAACTCTTTGCGTAATATGTCGTTAATGGTAAAGAGCTAGAGACAGGATGAAGAGAGTCTAGGGATAATGAAGGATGATACAGTAAGAGCAAAAGAGCAAATGTGAAAAGACTAATGTGTAGCATAAAACAGAAATGTATTTATTTTACAGATATAAAAAGTACAAAATGGGTAGAAGGCATAGCAGTGATTACAGTCTAGCTGTCGACAATAGAGGACAAAATGAATGTCTTTGAAAACGGGGAGGACACAGGATGTAGACCAGCAGAGCCCTTCAGAAACACTGGCACTGGCCCTTCAGCCACAATGTCTATGCCGATAATTATGCCAGTTTAAATCAATTACATCTGCTCGCACATGATCAATCTCCTTCTGGGGATGTGCCTGCCCATGTCTCTTAAGTGTCACTACTGCATCTCCCCAGGCATGCGTGACAGAGGTATTGTGTGGGGGAAAACTATGGAAACAAGGTGCTCAAGAGTAACAGACACCAAATGCTGGAGGAACCCAGCAGGCCGAGCAGCATCTATGGAAAAAAAGTAAACAGTCGATGTTCTGGGCTGAAACCCTACATCGGGAGTGGAAAAAAAAGTCGGAGTAAGAAGGTGGGGGAGCGGAGGAAGATGTACAAGGTGATAGGTGATAGTTGTAACACAGAGAGGGGGAGGAGTGAAGTAAAGAGCTGGGAAGTTGATGGGTGAAAGAGATACAGGGCTGGGGAAGGGGGAATTTGATAGGAGAGGGTAGAAGATCATGGAAGAAAGGGAAGGGAGAGGAGAACCACAGGGAGGTGATGGACAGGTGAGAGAGGGAAATGGGAATGGGGAATGGTGAAGGGGATTGAAGACAATACCAGAAGTTCAAGAAAACAATGTTCATACCATCCGGTTGGAGGCTACCCAGCCGAAATATAAGGTGTTGCTCCTCCAACCTGAGTGTGACCTCATTGTGGTAGTAACCAGACGGTGTTGAATCTTTGGAATTCATTGCCACAGGTGAGTGTGGAGACCAAGTCACAGGGTATATTTAAAGCAAGGATTGATAGGGTCTTGATTAGTCGGTGCATGGATGGATATTGGGAGAAGGCTCGAGACTGGGGCTGCCCTGACTCATGAAGGCAAACACACCATAATCCTTCTAAAACGCCCTATCAACTTGTGCAGCATCTATGGATCTGGACCTCAAGATCCTTCTGTTCCTCCATACTGCAAAGTATTCAGCCATTAACCTTGTATTTCTGTTCAAGCTTGACCTTTCAAAGTGTATCGCTTTGCACTTTTCTGGATTGAATTCCATCTGCATCTTCTCAGTCCAGCTCTGCATCGTCTATATATTCCATTATAACCTATAACAACCTTCTACCATATCCATACTACAACCAAACTTTGTGTCACCTGCAGCTTACCAACCCAACCTTCCACTTCCCCATCTGTTATTTATCAAAGCCACAAAGAGCAATGGTCCCAGTAGTCACCAATCCCTCGGCAGAATATAATCCTTCTACTACTATCCTCTGCCTTCTGCAGGCAAGCTACTTCCAAATCCATGCTGAGAGGTTTCTGTGGACCCCATACCTCATGACTTCTGGATGAGCTTTCCATTGGGAACCTTGACAAACACCCTACCTCACTTCAAACATTCCAACTTCATCAGTCTGCTTTGCTAGTTCCTAGAAAAAGTCAGATAGGCCCATGAAGCATGGCCTGAACTTCACAAGATCATACAGACTACTCTTAATAAGGCTATGCTTCGTAAATCCTGTCCCTAAGGATTTAATATGTTAATAGCAAACTTAACCACTCTCACCTCCCCTTGAGTAATCTTCCCATCTTGTTAACAAGTTGCTTTCCAATTGAAATAATCAAATGGACCCCCATCATCAAAACTTTGGCCAGCTGCAGCGTAATATAGCAAAGTGGACCAAACTCTAAAGGCCGAGAGAAAAACACAAGCATATACAGTAGAGGTAAGCTGTGAAAAGTATTCTGTATAAGCAAAGAAAGATCATCATACAGGCTCTTCAGCCCATGATGTCATGCCAACCTTTTAACCTACTCTAAAATGAACCTAGCCATTCCCTCCCACATATATCTCCATTGTTCTATCATCCATGTGCTTATCTAAGAGTTTTGTAAATGCCCCCAATGTATCTGCTCCACCACCATCCCTGGCAGTGAACTCCACACACTCACCACTCTCTGTGTAAAAAACGTACCTCTGATTTCTCCCCCACCATTCTGCCCTCCAGTCACCTTAAAGTTATGGCCTCTGATATCAGCCAGTTCCTCCCCGGAAAAATGTCTCTGGCTGTCCAAATAACTCCTTGAAAATAGAACCACGAGTAGATAGGGTCACGAAGCGAGTTTTTGTCATATTGACCTTCATAAATCACAGCACCAAGTACAGGGGCTGGGATCTTCTGTTGAAGATGTGCCACGACATTGGTGAGGTGAAATTTGGAGTATTGTGTGCAGTTCTGATCACGCACCTACAGGAAAGATATCAATGAACATGAAAGAGTGCTAAGAAAACCTACATGAATATCACTAGGACTAGAAGACCAGAGATATAGGGAAGGATTGAAAAGGTTAGGGCTTTATTCTCTGGAGTGCAAGAGAATGAGAGGAGACCCTATAGAAGTATACAACTTTTTTTTTTGAGTAATCCTTGCAAGCTCTTTCCCATCCTTAGACTAGGACTAGAGGTTATAGGTTAAGGGTGAAAGGTGAAACTCCTGAGGGGAACCTGAGACAGAATCTCCTTAACTCAGAGAGTGGCAAGTTGCCAGCAAAAATAATAGATGTGTGTTCAACTGCAACACTCAAGAGAAGCCTGGATAGGCACAAAGATGAGTGAGGGGCATGGAGGGACATAGTCATGGTGCAGGCAGGTGGAATAAAGCAGAAGAAAATATTAGCACAGACCAGAAAGGCCAAAGGCCTTGCCTCTGTGCTGTAGCACTCCCTATTTCAGATTTCTAGTTTGCACTAATGGAAGCATCACTTGATTAAATGGTAAGTGTACTGAGGTACAGTGAAAAATTATCTTTTGCATGCCACCCATCAGTACCGATTGAGGTACTTCAAAGGAAAAGCAAAAACAGAATGCAGGATGTAGTTGCTATAGAGACAGTTCAGTGCAGGCAGACAATAAGGTGCAAAACCACGACAAGGTAGATTGTGAGGTTAAAAGTCCCTCTTGACATTCAGCAGGTTTGTTGAATAGTTTTAGAACAGCAGGGTACAAGTTGTCCTTGAGCCTGGTGGCACACACTTTCAGCCTTTTATGCAATGGGAGGGAGGAGAGGAGAGAAAATCCAGGGTAGATGGGAACTTGATTACGCTGGCTGCTTTACTGAGGCAGTGAGGAGTGAGGGTCCATAGGGCATTGATCTTATCGGGACCATTTATTTGATTGCATTGATTAGGGAAGGCATAGGCCTACTGTGGGTAATTAGGAAGTGTGTAGACAGGGAACATGGTTGGCACAGATGAGGTAGGTTGGAAGAGCCTGCTTTTTGTGTACTTTAGTGTATACTTTGTTTGCTCTACACTGCTGTTTGGAAAACTGGGCAGCCTGCAATGAGACAAGTGAAGTTGGTTATCCACTCTCTAATAGATACTCAACATTAGCAAAGTCTGTGCTGGCAGACAAACACTAGCAAACTGGGACTTTAGCATCCGCCTCGGCAATGAATTTGTAAGAAAATGGCACACAAAAGAAGTTATTTACTGACTCAACTATCTTCAACCGTTGGCGCGTGGCCAAGTGGTTAAGGTGTTCGTCTAGTGATCTGAAGCTCACTAGTTTGAGCCTTGGCTGAGTCAGCATGTTGTGTCCTTGAGTGAGGCACTTAATCACACATTGCTCTGCAACGACATCAGTACCAAGCTGTATGGGTCCTAATGCCCTTCCCTTGGACAACATTGGTGGCGTGGAGAGGGGAGACTTGCAGCATGGGCAACTGCCGGTCTTCCATGCAACCTTGCCCAGGCCTGTGCCCTGGAAACCTTCCAAGGTGCAAATCCATGGTCTCACGAGACTAACAGATGCCTATATATATCTGCAATTAAAATCTAGTATGAACAAATTGTCTACTACCAATTAATCAGAAATCCCATTTATTTAGCAGCTGGTTCTACTAGTATCGATGCCCCTGTTCTATTCTAACTAATTAGGACCTTTTTCCACACTCCTTTTGTCTTACTGGAGCCCCATTTCCCTTCAAACTTACCAGGGTCACAGGGAATATATATTGTACTGCTGGTAACATCTTAAAAGCAACACGGTTTTAATTTGCTTTTTATTTATTAAATCAAATGACATTCAAGAGTCCAGAAAAGCTGCAAGTCCAGTGTCACCAAATTGCTGAATTTAAGAAGTTTTACTAAAACAGACTTCAAAGGACACCACTGAAATGTTCCACTTTCACATTGTACGCTGGTGGTATTATGAATTCAACTTCATTTTTTTTCTTAAATATATAGCATTTGTGCCTAAATAAGATGACTTATTTCCCAAAAGCAGGCGAGGGAATTTTTCATCCAGCATTTTGGGACGCTTTCAAACAGTAAAAGAATAGAATTTCATTGGCAGTCATGATAAACCCAAAGGCAAATCGACCATTGTCGTACTGCCTTGGGTTGTGTGGGACTGCTGTCCATCGAAAATTAAAGGCAATGTACGAACTCATTACAGTATCCAGTCCAATTATAATCTGTTTTACAATAATCATGTGATTAATGCTGCTTTTACAAATTCAAATATGCCACTTCATTTTGCAACTATTTAGCACCAGGAAACACGTTTCTAGTAAGTATCCCTTTTGAATGAGTTACAACTGGAGTATTGGCTAGACATATTATTTCATTGGCTGCAAAACACATCAGCATGTCTGGAGTTTGTGAATAGCTCCATAGAAATGTAAGTCTTTCAATTTTTAATAACTTATATTGCAAAGTTCTGGAAATAAACAAAATACAAAATCTATACAGGAATTTCACTACCCACAGTATCCAAGATCAATTTTACAGATGTGTGCAAGCTCATATCAATTGCTACAAAACTTGATAAAATAAAACTATGTCCCCTGGGTGGGTTTTATGAAGACTTACATTATTAATACGCAGTGCATTAGAAAAATAATTTAACTTCCAATGGTTTAAAATAACAGTCAAGTATACATGAATGTCATTGTATGAAATGTTTTCAGAATTCTGCTTAGTTCGTATTTGAAGTTTAACTCATTGATCCTATCAGGTCTGAATAAATATCAGATTCCACAGGAAGCCCAAGATTTATTTCACTTTGGATCTGTGGTAGAAAATAAAGATTTGACAGACTGTTAGTTCATAGGTATTAGTGTTTGTAGTGAATGGCAGAAGCATCAAGTTTTACACAGGAGATACAGCACTGAAGTTGACATTTTCACAGAATTACTTAATTTTAAGCTCACTGCCATCAATATCCTTGCAGCTGGTCATGCATTATTGATTTTCTGTTGATTCTTTTCTCACTGAAGGTAATTATAGTAAGTTACAAATACAAGCGATTCTGCAGATGCTGGAAATCCAGAGCAACAGACAAAATACGAGAGGAATTCAGGTCCGTTATAAATTTCTAGTTTTAAAAAATACTGGTTATTTCCGTTCATTCATAACTGTCCAGAAAATGGAGATTCCTCTCTTATGGCATGCTGAACAGGTCATTATGCTGCTCCAACCACATGAAAAGATTCATAACATTGGGTAAAAATGCATTAAAAAAAAGTGCTGTGACATTCTATCACAAAGATGGAACATATGCTTCTATCAGGATCTTTATGCTGAGTTTATAGTCACCACATCATTGTATTGATTGTTAGGAACTGATAAGACATTACAGGATTAGCAAACAATGTGCTGGAAGAAATCTGTGAGTCAGCTTGCCACTTTGAGAGTAAAGAAATTGTCGATGTTTTGGGTCGAAACCCTGCACCAGGACTGATTTTGAAGAGGTGAGATCAGGATAAAGAGGAGAAGCAAAGTGGTAAGAAAGAACTCGAGGGTGATTGGTGGACTGTGGGGCGGGGGGGGGGGAGAGAGAAAGAGAAAGAGATGACAGGCAGGTAATCAGGTAGGAGATATGAGCAGGGATGGAGCTGGAAGACTGTGGCAGGTTAATAATTGATGGAGGTGGCCCTAGACAGAAGAGAAAGAAAAAGAAAAAGTAAACAACAGCTGGAACAAGGTGGGGCAGTAGAGTGCAAAGATGTGAAAAAAATCTTTATCTATAGTCAGTGACTGCTGCTGACATCATATGACATATTGGTCATGTGACAGCTATGCTCAGGTAAATATGCTGGAAGTACCAGGGCCAATTTCCCAATAGGTGCCAATTGACCTTAAAATGTTTGCTACCTGATCTAACCCATAGAAAACTATTTTTATTCAGGCTTTGCATGCAAGAAGGATGTGTAGAAATGGATCCAGTTTCTAGGCAAAGATATTTTGGTTATTCTTTTTTTACTTTGTTTGTGGTAATTCTGATGAAGAACTTTTCAATGCTACATGCAATGAATCTGGTGCCTCGAAGCTTGTGAAACAGCGACGACTTGCGGGTAACAAACTATAAATTACTGTATTAATCACACTTTTTCCTCGGACAGCCTATAACCTCCCTTTTGGAGTTGAGCTGTTGAACTGCTAATATGACCTGGCATTTTCGTGCTGTGAACTGAAGCCTCGAAGGCGCAGGATGGTTACAGCATACATGTACAGGCTGAATCAAGGTGACTTGGCCCAGGCATGAGAGCAGGGAACGAGCAAATGTTTGGCCATTACTGAAGCAGACTTTGAGGTGATTTGATACGGCAGAACTGGTGAGGCGGGCGGAGGCGATGCAGAGCTGAGGCTGTGGGGCCCGAACCTGGACCCAAGAGTGAGGAAAGATTCACAGTTTGAACGATACAAGCCGGGCTGAATTGGAAAGGACAGGTACGGGCTGAGTCGAGATGGCAGGATCCAGGCCCAATAGCGTATCAAAGCCGCAGGGCCCGGATCCAAGAGCGAGCAATGAGCCGGAGGTTTGGACAATTTAAGCACTGGGCCATGTTGAAAAGGTCAGGGTGTCAGAGCCGGAGGTGAGGGACAGGCCACTTCAGCTCACTGCTCCGCAAGGTTTACTTGTCTCTGTGTTGAACTGAGGCTGTGGCCTGCAACTAATGAGCTCCTGGATTGGTCGCAGCAAAGACTGGCTTTGTAGCTGTGGACTCACTTCCATGAGCTTCAATTCTGAATGTCAGTTGCTTACTTTTATTGTTTATGCAATTTGTTTTTTTCTGCACATTGAGTGTTTGACTATCTTTCTATTAATGGGTTCTACTGGGTTTCTATGTTTTGTGGCTGCCTGTAAGGTTGTATATAGTGTACATACTTAGATAATTAATGGGCTTTGAGTAGTTGGATTGGATGAGTACAGTAACATTCTCATAGCAACTGTGGAATAAGGTGGGCATTTCGGTTGTTGTAAATAGGAAACTGAGGAACTTGTCTCAATGCATTTTGTTCTTTTACTTCATGGTGGAAAATTACTTCATTAATAACTGATGGATAACCATGGCTTACTAGTTGAATAGAATCAAAAGAAGATTAGTGTCAAAATTCTGTTACAAGACATTCTTGAATCTGTACTTGGAATACTGTGTGCTGGTCTGGTTGCTTGCATATTAGAAGGATGTCACTTAGCTGGAAACGGCGCAGAGAAAATTTACGAAGATGTTCACAGGACTGAAGGGCCTGAGCTAAAATGAAAGTCTGGCTAGGGTGAGACCTTTTCCCTGGAGCTTACAGAACCTTATAAAATCAAGAGGGCATAGACAAAGTGAATCGTCACAGTCTTTTTCTCAGGCTAGAACAATCTAAAATTAGGGAGCACATAGTTAAGGTAAGAAAGGAAAGATTTAAAAGGAATCTGAAAATTTAAAAGCAACTTTTTCCACATGGGGGTGGTGAGTAAATAGAACACGCTGTCAGAGGAAGTGGAAGTGGTAAAAGGCATGGTTAGGAAAGGTTTAGCAGGATGTTGCTAAATGTGGGGAAGTGGGACTGTTTCAAGTAGACATAGATTGGTCAGCATGGGTGAGTTAGACCGAAGGATCCATTTCTGTGCTGTACAGCTCCACTGACACTAACAAGAACAGAATAGCTAGACAGGAAACAAATTCAACTGCAGATACTGAAATCTGAAGCAAAAACAGAAAATACTGGAAGAACTCACCATTCAAGCAGCATCTGTGGAAAGAAAAACCAATTCAGAGTTCAGATCAGGGAGTTGGTTCTGAGGAAGGGTCCCTGACCCAAAGTGCTAACTGGTTTCTTTTTCCACAGATGCTATTTGGCTAGCTGAATTCCAAAATTCTGTTTTATTTCAGACTAACTAGACCTCCAGTATCGCTAGCATAAAATTTCAAATACAGGAGCCTGTCATCTACAGGGATTATAGAAATCATTGCTGCTGTTATCAACCATGATTCCTCATTGTTTAGCTCTGCCCAGAATTACAAATTCATTGGAATCACGGGACGTAAAAATTACACTTGCTTCTTTGATCCAAGGTCCATTAGAGCTAGCCACAAAGAGTCAAATTTACTTCAAATTTTTGTAAACAATTAAGTGTACTTACTATAATAACTAATAGCTATGGGTCACATTAACAAACATGACTTTCCATTAATTGTATTTAAGACTGAAATGCTGTGAGTAACCATTACTAAAGTTACACACATCAAAGTTGCTGGTGAATGCAGCAGGCCAGGCATAAGAGGTACAGTTGACGTTTCAGGCCGAGACCCTTTGTCAGGACTAACTGAAGGAAGAGCTAGTAAGAGATTTGAAAGTGGGAGGGGGAGGGGGAGATCCAAAATGATCGGAGAAGACAGGAGGGGGAGGGATGGAGCCAAGAGCTGGACAGCTGATAGGCAAAGGGGATATGAGAGGATCATGGGACAGGAGGCCCATGATCCCCCTCCTCCTCCCACTTTCAAATCTCTTACTCACTCTTCCTTCAGTTAGTCCTGACGAAGGGTCTCGGCCTGAACCGTCAACTGTACCTCTTCCTAGAGATGCTGCCTGGCCTGCTGCGTTCACCAGCAACTTTGATGTGTGTTGCTTGAATTTCCAGCATCTGCAGAATTCCTGTTGATTACTAAAGTTAGCTTGTTTCTTCACTCACCTTTTGAGTTATTTCATTAGAAGGGTCCTTAGAGCAGAAGATGTGAAGGAAAAGTTTGCAAGTCTCTTCACCTTTGTTGATCATTAGCCTCAGTAATTCCCGGTTCCTTTCTTGTCTAGTTTTTTTGGATGATATGTTGCTTATTTCCTCTTCATTCAGATGTTTCTCATAAAGCTTATCCAGCACAGGTTTGTGAACACCTTCCCCCATTGTTTGAACAAATTTACTGAAGTTCTTGTGTAACCAATCTGACAAGAAATAAACACGAGTGCAACACAAATTAAATACTGGATGGAGCAGACAACTACCATTCCTTCATCAGTTGCAGAATATGGTCCTTCTGAGCTTCTGAGCCATCCCACTTAACACCTTTCCTTCTGATCACCTATACCCACTCTGATCCCTCCCACCCCTTCTACTACCCGTAATTGTAGAGGGCATTGTAAATAAGTTTGCAGATGATTAGAAAAAAAACTAAGTGGTTATCAAGTAAGAAGACATTACACTGTAGGAAGGGATAGATAGGGCAGAAGTAATGGCAGACTGAACTTAACCCAGAGTATTGTGATGTAATGATTCCCCCCCTCTCACTTGACTACGTCCAACTGATGCATCAATTCTTACCAATATTTTGTGATGCACCATAGAAGCAGAACAGTTTGATTTGACAACTGCTTTGCACGTGGCCACAAGAAACTGTAGAGAGTTATGGACACAGCTCAGCACATCTCAGGAACCAGCCTCCCCTCCATGGACTGAG
Source organism: Mobula birostris (assembly GCF_030028105.1). Lineage (NCBI taxonomy): Eukaryota > Metazoa > Chordata > Chondrichthyes > Myliobatiformes > Myliobatidae > Mobula > Mobula birostris. The sequence goes on along the minus strand of NC_092375.1, from coordinate 42,913,969 downwards.
TAAAGCAGCCAGCATAATCAAAGACCCCACTATCCCAGACATTCTTTCTCCTCTCTGCTTCCATTGGGCAGAAGGAACGAAAGCCAGAAAGTTCAAGGACAGGTTATACCCCACTGTTAGAAGACTACGAGTATGACAAGATGGACTCTAAAGCTCACTATCTACTTCATTATGAAATTACACCTTGTTTACCTGCACTGTACCTTCCCTGTAACTGTTACACTTTATTTTGCATTGTTATTGTTTTACCTTTCTCTACCTCAATGAATTGACCTGTATAAACAGTATGCAAGACAAACTTTCCAGTGTACCTCAGTACATGAGGCAATAATAATAAAGTAACTCAAATACACAGAGGAGATTGCACTCATGCAGAATAAAGGACTTTTCTTCCTTCAGCACAAACACCACTATAGTTATAAATCTGCAATTCCGAGTTACGCTACAAAATCAACTAGCATGTCCAAGTTTACTTTAAACTCTCCTTATATATTTTTTTTACTAATTTGCTCCATTCTTTTGAAGGCACCCATCACATCTTGCCGTGCTATTTTGCAGAATCTCTGCCTCTGCAGTGCTGCTAAGGAACATGCGGTGAGATTAACTGCACAGGCATAGATCTAATTGTCCACAATATGTTTAAAAATGCAAGTTAAATACAGAGCCCGACCAACTGTGCCTCACCACACAGAGTCCTGGAGCTAATCTCTGACAAACCCTCCAGACAGACATCTCAGCACAACTGGAGGCACCTGGACAATGGAAGTGACAGTCACCTTGACAATTCCTCTGAGTGTATGATGAATACTCACGCAAAGGAAAACTGGCACCATACCACAGATCACTGGCCTGACGGGCCAAGGTATGCCTAGTGTTAATGGCTGCATTACAGATTTAGGGATAGAAAACAATTCTTTATTTTTATTAGGATGAAACTTTATTACCAGGGAGAATGAAAGGCTCATCTCACACAATATCTTCCCAAACAGTTCCCTCAGATGACCTAATATCAAGCCATTAAATGAGAACTACAGTCATGAGCAGCTTCTTACCTCTGCAGGATGTGACTTTTGGGACTGAGTTTACTGCTGTTGTCAAGTTGTGTAGTTGGTTCCTCAGTATATCAAGCTCTTTTTCATGTTCAACATATTGTTGATAAGTTTTAAAGTACAGGTTACTGATTTTCTCCTCCAAACATTTTTCTTGAGGGTTTTTTTCATCTGTGAAACAAAATTAAAAACAAGAATATGTGATAATGAAAATTTATCAAAATGTTTTATAGAATTAAAAGGCTGCAACTTAAACTAAGGATGATGTGAAACTGATGAACTCCACAAGTAAAAATATTTGACTGAGTATCAAGGGGGCTGTTGGATCAGATCTCCCTGGATTTCAAACCAGTGAAGCTGATGTAATGGCATATTTCCACTTGCAGTGGTAGGAATCCCACTGCCTTCTGTCCATGCTGTTCTTAATAGTGCTACTGACAACATGTTCCATCACTTTTCTGAAGGGTAGAAATAGCTGATGATATGGTAGAAAGAAAATAAAACTCACTATTCCTCTAATGGAAATAGAATGTGAGCCTGCTCCACAACAGCTCTTTCTTTCAGAGCAGAATGCTGCTCTGCCACGGACATGCTGGACTCATCTGACATTCCTGAATTTTGAAAACACCGTAAGTCCCTCATGGCGCCATCTCCATCAACCTTTGCTACCTCTTTCACTCACTGTCCGACATCACTCTATCCAATTGCTTGCTCATTATTCCCTTTCCTGTTAGTCCACATTACCTTCCCCGCCCTATCTCTAGAATCCTTCTGTTTCTCCTTTTCGATAAACTGCACCCATCATCACCATCATTTGTTCAGATTTGCTCTGTGGTATACACAGGACATTCATCTGGCCCTGTTAACCACTAAACCTTCCATCTCTCCCTCCCTCTTCCACCTATTCCAGTTATAATCAGTTGTATTTCCCACCATGTTTCCCTCTTCCATCATTTCCTCCAATTGTATCCAAGATCTGCTTACTGAATTTGCTCAAGCTCCATTTGGATCCTCACTATATAGAAGACTGAGGAAAGTGTCACCTTAATGAATATTTGGCATTAGAGTCCCATGTTCTTGTCTGATAAAAAGCACACTAACAGAAATAAGATTAAACTGATTCTTATGATAAGTCTGTCGCCATATATGATTTTTATCTCCATGCAAGAGTTGCACAGCGTTCTGATGTCCTTTCTGTCAACTCTGCATCCAGCCAATCTCTCACACATTCACATACACACGCCACTGATTTACCCCCACTAGAAGACCTACCGACACACTTGACAAAGACCAGGTTTGTGATCCAGAATAGACGGTGTATGCTTATTGTCAGTTTCTCTATAAAATTCTCAGACGTGCTGCACTCGTCTGACATCGATAAATTTTGCAGCTGTTCTATGTCCCTTATGGCACTTTCTGGAACTCCGGGCTGAGCTTTCTTGAACAGTTGATAGGTGTCCAGGGACGGCATTTCACTGTGATCCACAGGTCGATCTGTTGTGTCTAACATGCACTGGATGACACAGCACTTCAGGATTTCTCCAACTTCATCAAGGATGCTTCTCCTGGCCTCAGTGCAATTGCTGTGTAATTTTCTTAGCAGTTCGCACAAGTTATTTACCAGCTGTGCTCCTTTAGGAAAGCAGCAAGCCTCTAGAACAGAACAGAGATCAGCTCTGAAAACATTTGACCAAAAAACAACTCCGGTCAAGTGTCTCTCACTTGAAACACTAACTAGACACTAGAATACTACAGCACAGTACAGGCCCTTCGGCCCTCGATGTTGTGCCGACCCATATATTCCTTAAAAAAAGTACTAAACCCACACTATCCTGTAACCCTCTATTTTTCTTTCATCCATGTGTCTGTCCAAGAGGCTCTTAAATACCCCTAATGTTTTAGCCTCCACCACCATCCCTGGCAAGTCATTCCAGGCACCCACAACCCTCTGTGTAAAAAACTTACCCCTGATGTCTCCCCTAAACTTCCCTCCCTTAACTTCGTACATTTGCCCTCTGGTGTTAGCTGTTCGTGCCCTGGGAAACAAGTACTGGCTATCCACCCTATCTATGCCTCTCATAATATTGTAGACCTCTATCAAGTCCCCTCCCATCCTTTTACACTCCAAAGAGAAAAGTCCCAGCTCTGCTAACCTTGCCTCATAAGATTTGTTTTCCAATCCAAGCAACATCCTGGTAAATCTCTTCTGCACCCTCTCCATAGCTTCCACATCCTTCCTATAATCCATCCTTCAATATTCAATATTCAGGAGGGATAGACATGAAAGAAAAGGAGGTGGGGTAGCATTGCTGGTTAGAGAGGAGATTAACGCAATAGAAAGGAAGGACATTAGCTGGAAGGATGTGGAATCGATATGGGTAGAGCTGCATAACACTAAGGGGCATAAAACGCTGGTGGGAATTGTGTACAGGCCACCTAACAGTGGTAGTGAGGTTGGGGATGGCATTAAACGGGAAATTAGAAATGTGTGCAATAAAGGAACAGCAATTATAATGGGTGACTTCAATCTACATATAGGTTGGGTGAACCAAATTGGTAAGGGTGCTGAGGAAGAAGATTTCTTGGAATGTATGTGGGATAGTTTTCTGAACCAAGATGTCAAGGAACCAACTAGAGAACAGGCCATTCTAGACTGGGTATTCTGCAATGAGGAAGGGTTAGTTAGCAACCTTGTCGTGTGAGGCCCCTTGGGTAAGAGTGACCATAATATGGTGGAATTCTTCATTAAGAAGAAGAGTGATATCATTAATTCAGTAACAAAGGTTCTGAACTTAAAGAAGGGTAACTTTGAAGGTATGAGACGTGAATTAGCTAAGATAGCCTGGCAAATGATACTTAAAGGGTTGACGGCGGATATGCAATGGCAAGCATTTAAAGATCGCATGGATGAACTACAACAATTGTTCATCCCAGTTTGGCAAAAGAATAAACCAGGGAAGGTAGTGCACTCGTGGCTGACAAGGGAAATTAGGGATATTATCAATTCCAAAGAAGAAACATACAAATTAGCCAGAAAAAGCTGCACACTTGAGGACTGGGAGAAATTCAGAGTCCAGCAGAGGAAGACAAAGGGCTTAATTAGGAAAGGGAAAAAAGATTATGAGAGAAAGCTGGCAGGGAACATGAAAACTGACTGTAAAAGCTTTTATAAATATGTGAAAAGAAAAAGATTGGTTAAGACAAATGTAGATCCCTTACAGTCAGAAACAGTTGAATTGATCATGGGGAACAAGGACATGGCAGACCAATTGAATAACTACTTTGGTTCTGTCTTCACTAAGGAGGACATAAATAATCTTCCAGAAATAGTAGGGGACAGAGGGTCCAGTGAGATGGAGAAACTGAGGGAAATACATGTTAGTAGGGAAGTGGTGTTAGGTAAATTGAAAGGATTAAAGGCAGATAAATCCCCAGGGCCAGATGGTCTGCATCCCAGAGTGCTTAAGGAAGTGGCCCAAGAAATAGTGGATGCATTAGTGATAATTTTTCAAAACTCTTTAAATTCTGGATTAGTTCCTGAGGATTGGAGGGTGGCTAATGTAACCCCGCTTTTTAAAAAAGGAGGGAGAGAGAAACCGGGGAATTATAGACCGGTAAGCCTGACATCGGTGGTGGGGAAAATGCTAGAGTCAGTTATCAAAGATGTGATAACAGCACATGTGGAAAGCGGTGAAATCATCGGACAAAGTCAGCATGGATTTGTGAAAGGAAAATCATGTCTGACGAATCTCACAGAATTTTTTGAGGATGTAACTAGTAGAGTAAATAGGGGAGAACCAGTGGATGTGGTATATTTGGATTTTCAAAAGGCTTTTGACAAGGTCCCACACAGGAGATTAGTGTGCAAACTTAAAGCAGATGGTATTGGGGGTGTGATATTGATGTGGATAGAGAATTGGTTGGCAGACAGGAAGCAAAGAGTGGGAATAAACGGGACCTTTTCAAAATGGCAGGCAGTGACTAGTGGGTTACCGCAAGGCTCAGTGCTGGGACCCCAGTTGTTTACAATATATATTGATGACTTAGACAAGGGAATTAAATGCAGCATCTCCAAGTTTGCGGATGACACAAAGCTGGGCGGCAGTGTTAGCTGTGAGGAGGATGCTAAGAGGATGCAGGGTGACTTGGATAGGTTAGGTGAGTGGGCAAATTCATGGCAGATGCAATTTAATGTAGATATATGTGAGATTATCCACTTTGGTGGCAAGAACAGGAAAACAGATTATTATCTGAATGGTGGCCGATTAGGAAAAGGGGAGGTGCAACGAGGCCTGGGTGTCATTGTACACCAGTCATTGAAAGTGGGCATGCAGGTACAGCAGGCGGTGAAAAAGGCGAATGGTATGCTGGCATTCATAGCAAGAGGATTCGAGTACAGGAGCAGGGAGGTACTACTGCAGTTGTACAAGGCCTTGCTGAGACCACACCTGGAGTATTGTGTGCAGTTTTGGTCCCCTAATCTGAGGAAAGACATTCTTGCCATTGAGGGAGTACAAAGAGGGTTCACCAGATTGATTCCTGGGATGGCAGGACTTTCATATGATGAAAGACTGTATCGACTAGGCTTATACTTGTTGGAATTTAGAAGATTGAGGGGGGATCTGATTGAAGCGTATAAAATTCTAAAGGGATTGGACAGGCTAGATGCAGGAAGATTGTTCCCGATGTTGGGGAAGTCCAGAACGAGGGGTCACAGTTTGAGGATAAAGGGGAAGCCTTTTAGGACCGAGATGAGGAAAAACTTCTTCACACAGAGAGTGGTGAATCTGTGGAATTCTCTGCCACAGGAAACAGTTGAGGCCAGTTCATTGGCTATATTTAAGAGGGAGTTAGATATGGCCCTTGTGGCTAAAGGGATCAGTGGGTATGGAGAGAAGGCAGGTACAGGGTTCTGAGTTGGATGATCAGCCATGATCGTACTGAATGGCGGTACAGGCTCGAAGGGCCGAATGGCCTACTCCTGCACCTATTTTCTGTGTTTCTATAATGGGGTGACCAGAACTGAACACAATACTCTCAGTGTGGTCTCACCAGAGATTTGTAGAGTTGCAACATGAACTCTCTACTCTTGAACTCAATCCCCCTATTAATGAAGCCGAGCATCCCATAGGCCTTCTTAACTATCCTATCAACCTGTGCAGCGACTTTGAGGGATGTATGGATTTGAACCCCAAGGTCCCTCTGTTCATCCACGCTCTTGAGTAACGGACCATTAACCCTATACTCAGCCTTCTGGTTTTGTCCTTCCAAAATGTACCACCTCACATTTATCCGGATTGAACTCCATCTGCCACTTTTCTGCCCAACTCTGCATCCTGTCTATATCCTCTTGTAACCTTCGGCAACCTACAGCTTCATCCACAACTCCTCCAATCTTTGTGTCGTCCGCAAACTTACTCACCCATTCTTCCGCCTCTTCATCCAGGTCATTTATAAAAATCACAAAGAGGAGGGGTCCCAGGACAGATCCTTGCGGCACTCCACTAGCCACCGACCTCCAGGCAGAATACTTTCCTTCCACTACTACCCTCTGCTTTCTTCCTGTAAGCCAATTATTTATCCAAACAGCCAAGGTTCCACTGATCCCATGCCTCAAGACTTTCTGGATGAGTCTCTCATGGGGGACCTTGTCAAATGCTTTGCTAAAATCCATGTAGACCACATCTACCGCCCTACCCTCATCAATTTCTTTTATTACCTCTTCAAAAAAACTCAATTAGGCTCGTGAGGCATGACCTTCCCTTCACAAAACCATGTTGACCATCCTTGAGTAGACTGTATTTCTCCAAATGCTTGTAGATCCTATCCTTAAGAATTCTTTCCAATAGTTTGCAGACCACTGACGTAAGACTCACCGGTCTATAGTTCCCAGGATTCTCCCTATTACCTTTTTTAAACAAGGGAACTACGTTTGCCATTCTCCAATCCTCCAGTACCCCCCCTGCAGCGAAAGAGGATTCAAAGATCATAGCTACTGCTCCAGCGATCTCTTCTCTCACTTCCCACAGCTGCCTGGGGTATATCACGTCCGGCCCTGGGGACATCAATCTTGATGATTTTAAGATGATTCTTGCTTAATTTCCACATTGTTCAGCATACAGGCCTGTTCTATTTCGACCTCACCCTGATCAAAGTCCTTTTCACCTGTGAATACTACAGCAAAGTATTCATTTAGGACCTCCTCAACCTCCTCCGCCTCCAGGCACATATTGCCTTCTTTATCTTTTAGTGGCCCCATCTTCATTCTTGTCATCCTTCTGTTCTTCGCATATGCATAAAACGAATTGGGGTTCTCCTTAATTCTACATGCCAAGGCCTTCTCATGCCCTCTTCGAGCTCTCCTAAGTCCTTTCTTAAGCTCCTTCCTGGCTACCCTGTATTTCTCATGAGCCCCTCCTGCTTCCTATATCTAACATATGCTTCCTTCTTCCTCTTGACGAGTTGCCTCACGTGTTTCGTCAGCCACGGCTCCCTTTTCCTACCATTTTTTCCTTGTCTCAGTGGGACAAACCTATCCTGAACCCAGCACAAGTGGTCCCTAAACTTTCTCCACATTACTTCTGTGCTTTCACCCTTGAACATCTGTTTCCAAATTTACTCTCGCTAGTCCCTGCCTCATACCTTCATGTTTAGCCCTTCCCCAGTTAAGCACTTACCCATTTTGTCTGTTTTTATCCTTTTCCATAGCTATGCTGAAGCTAATGGAGTCGTGGTCTCTCTCACCAAAATGCTCCCCCACCAAGAGGTCTGCCACCTGACCAGGTTCATTGCCCAGAACTGGATCCAGTATGGCCTCTCCTCTCGTCAGCTGGTCCACATACTGTGTCAGGAATCCTTCTTGAACACACCTGACAAATTCAGCCCCATCTATCCCCCTTGCAGTCAGGAGGTGCCAGTCAATATGAGGAAAGTTGAAATCACCCGTAACTACAACCCTGTACTTCCTGCTCCATTCTAAAATCTGCCTGCTTATCTGCTCCTTGGTGTACCGAGGGCTATTTGAGGGCCTATAGACAACTCCCAGCACAGTGATTGATCCCTTCCTATTTCTGACTTCCACCCACACCGACTCAGTGGACACTCCCTCTGCAGCGTCCTCCCTTTCTATAGCCGTGATACTATCCCTGACCTGTAATGCTACTCCTCCCCTTTTCTACCTCCCATCCTATTCCTGTTAAAACACCTAAACCCCGGTACCTGCATCAGCTAATCCTGCCCTTCCTCCAGCCAAGTTTCAGTAATGGCCACAACATCATAGTTCCACGTACTGATCCATGTTCCACGTTGGATCTATGATCCACGTTCATCCCCTTTATTCCTAATACTCCTAGCGTTGAAATAGACACATTTCAACCCCTCTAACTGGCTACATTTATATTTATGTTTTGTCCCCTGCCTGTCCTTCCTCACCAACTCAGAACACATACCATCATGCCCTTGTCCTTCCACCCTAATCTCTGCACTCACATTCTGATTCCCACCCCCCCACCCAACTAGTTTAAACCCTCTCCAACAGCTCTAGCAAACCTGCCCGCCAAGATATTGGTTCCTTTCCAGTTCAGGTGCCACCCGTCCTTTTTGTACAGGTCAGACCTTCCCCAGAAGAGATCCCAGTGATTCAGAAATCTGAACCCCTGCCCCCTGCACCAACTCTTCAGACACGCATTCATCTGCCATAACTTCCAGTTCCTACTCTCTCTGTCTCGTGGCACAGGCAGCAATCCCGAGATTACCACCATTGAGGCCCTGCTTTTTAACTTCTTTTCTAACTCCCTATATTCCTTCTTCAGGACCTCATCCCTACTCGTATCTATGTCATTGGTCCCTACATGGACTACGACATCTGTCTGCTCACCCTCTCCCCTGAGAATACCGAGAACTCAAGTCAAGTCACTTTTTATTGTCATTTCGACCATAACTGCTGGTACAGTACACAGTAAAAATGAGACAACGTTTTTCAGGACGATGGTGCTACATGAACAATACAAAAACTACACTGAACTACGTAAAACAACACAAAACTACACTAGACTACAGACCTACCCAGGACTGCATAAAGTACACAGAACAGTGCTGGCATTACAATAAATAATAAATAAGACAATAGGCACAGTAGAGGGCAGTAGGTTGGTGTCATTCCAGGCTCTGGGTATTGAGGAGTCTGATGACCTGGGGGAAGAAACTGTTACATAGTCTGGTTGTGAGAGCCCGAATGCTTCGGTGCCTTTTGCCAGATGACAGGAGGGAGAAGAGTTTATATGAGGGGTGCATGGGGTCCTTCATAATGCTGTTTGTTTTACGGATGCAGTGTGTGGTGTAAATGTCTGTAATGGTGGGAAGAGAGACCCTGATAATCTTCTCAGCTGACCTCACTATCCGCTGCAGGGTCTTGCGATCCAAGATGGTGCAATTTCTGAACCAGGCAGTGATGCAGCTGCTCAGGATGCTCTCAATACAACCTCTGTAGAATGTGGTGAGGATGGGGGGTTAGGCGATGGATTTTTCTCAGCCTTCACAGAAAGTAGAGATGCTGTTGGGCTTTCTTTGCTATGGAGCTAGTGTTGAGGGACCAGGTGAGATTCTCCACCAGGTGAACACCAAGAAATTTGGTGCTCTTAACGATCTCTACGGAGGAGTCGTCGCTGTTCAGCGGAGAGTGGTCACTCTGTGTCCTCCTGAGGTCAACAACCATCTCTTTAGTTTTGTTCACATTCAGAGACAGGTTGTTGGCTCTGCACCAGTCCGTTAGCCGCTGCACCTCCTCTCTGTATGCTGACTCGTTATTCTTGCTGATGAGACCCACCACGAATGTGTCATCGGCAAACTTGATGATGTGATTCGAGCTGTGTGTTGCAGCACAGTCGTGGTTCAGCAGAGTGAACAGCAGTGGACTGAGCACACAGCCCTGGGGGGCCCCCGTGCTCAGTGTGATTGTGTTGGAGATGCTGCTCCTGATCCGGACTGACTGAGGTCTCCCAGTCAGGAAGTCTAGGATCCAGTTGCTGAGGGAGGTGTTCAGGCCCAGTAGGCTCAGCTTTCCAATCAGTTTCTGAGGAATGATTGTGGTGAATGCTGAACTGAAGTCTATGAACAGCATTCGAAAGTACGTGTCTTTTTTGTCCAGGTGGAGGATGATGGCAATGGCGTCGTCTGTTGAACAGTTGGGACGGTACTCGAACTGCAGTGGGTCCAGTGAGGTGGGAAGCAGGGTCTTGATGTGTCTCTCGAAACACTTCATGATAATGGATGTGAGTGCGACGGGATGGTAGTCATTGAAGCAGGACACTGAAGACTTCTTCAGCATGGGGACGATGATGGCGGCCTTGAAGCACGTAGGAACAACGGCGCTGCTCAGGGAGATGTTGAAGATGCCAGTGAGAATCTCAGCTAACTGGTCTGCACATCCTCTAAGCACTCTGCCTTGAATATTGTCTGGTCCAGCAGCCTTCTGTGAGTTGACCCTGCACAGGGTTCTCCTCACATTGGTCACGGTAAGACACAGCACCTGGTTCCCTGGAGGAGGGGTGGTCTTCCTCGCCGTCACGTCATTTTCCACCTCAAAACGATCGTAGAAGTTATTCAACACATCTGGGAGGGAGGCATCACCAGCACAGGCAGGTGGTGTTGTCTTGTAGTCGGTAGTGTCCTGAATGCCCTTCCACATGCGCCGCCTGTCACCACTGTCCTGGAAGTGGTTGTGGATTCGCTGGGTGTGTGCACGCTTTGCCCCTCTGATGGCCCGGGACAGTTTGGCATGTGCTGTTGTTAGGGCTGCCTTGTCGCCTGCCCTGAAGGCGGAGTCACGGGTCCTCAGCAGCATGCGCACCTCCGCGGTCATCCATGGCTTCTGGTTAGAGCGTGTAGTGCTGGTCTTGGACACAGTGAGGTCATCGATGCACTTACTGATGTAGGTAGTCACTGATGCCGTGTACTCCTCTAAGTTGGTGGAGTCGCCATCGGTTGCAGCCTCCCTGAACATATGCCAGTCAGTGTGCTGACTAGAAGAGCAGTCTTGAAGAGCAGAGGTGGCTCCTGCTGGCCAGGTTTTCACCTGCTTCCGAACTTGATCCGAGATATCGCAGACCCCGGCACCAGGGAGGCAACAGACCATCTGGGATTCTCAATTCCTCCCACAGAACCTCCTATCTGTCCCCCTAACTATCAAATCCCCTATCACTACTAATCTCCTCTTTTCCCTCCTTCCTTTCTGAGCTGAGTCTCAGTGCCAGAGACACGACCACTACAACTTGTCCCTGGTAGGTCGTCCCCACCAACAGTATCCAAAACGGTATACTTATTGTTGATGGGAACAGCCACAGGAGCGCTCCGCTCTTTCTGTCTATTCCCCTTCCCTCTCCTGACAGTCACCAGGTTACCTGACTCCTGACTTTTAGGGGTGACTACCTCCTTGAAACTCTGATCTATTACTGCCTCTGCCTCCCAAATGATCTGGAGTTCATCCAGCTCCAGTTCCCCAACTCAGTTTAACAGGAGCTGCAGCTGGATGCACCCTTTGCAGAAGTAGTCATCAGAGACAATTGTCCTGTCCCTGATTTCCCACATCTTACAATCAGAGCACTGGACTTCCCCATCTACTGCCTCCATTACCAACTCCAAAGTTAATTAAATTAATTAAAGAAACTTACGCAGCCTTACCTCACTGGAAACAAACACGTCCTCAGCCTCTGCTCATCAAAACCTCTCAAGTCAAAGTTCCACTCCTTCACTGGCCGCTCTGCTTGAGCTACCTGTCTTTTTACTTGTTTGAGCATTTCAATTTTTGATTGCCCAATCAAACTGCTTGGTCACCTGACCTCGATTGCCCAATCAGCTGCTTTCTGCTGAGTCTGAGCTATTCAAATCTTGATTGCCCAATCAGCTACTTTCTGCTGAGTCTGACCGTGTCTGAGCTATTCAAATCTTGATTGCCCAATCAGCTGCTTTCTGCTGACATATTTGCGCACGTTGAACATTGTGTGGGGAAATCCGTATACGCAGATGACAGGGCTTTGTGGGTGAGGGGAAGAAATTTAGTTTATATACAAAGGAAAATGCAAGATGCAATAAATAAAGTGGAGGATTGGGCAAATAAATGGGGTTTCAAATTGTCTATAAGTAAGTCGCAAGTGATATGTTTCTCAAGAAATCACAAACCAATTTCCATGAAATTATATGAATAAAATTAGAGCAGGTAAAGATAATTCAGTTCCTTGGTTTGTTAGTTGATGAGAAACTTACATGGAAAAAGCAAATCGAGAAAATTACAATCAAATGTAAAAAAAAATAACTTACTGAGGGGTCTTGCTGGACAGGATTCGGGTGCGAGCAGGTTATCGCTACTAAATATTTATCAAGCTTTAATGAGGGCCACATTGGATTATGGATGTGTAGCATACATGTCAGCTGCAGAAAGTAATTTAAAAATGCTGGATGTTGAGCAAGCTCAGGCCCTCAGGATATGTAGTGGTGCATTCAGAACATCATCTACATCAGCTCTTCAAGTCGAAATGGGGGAAATGCCATTAAGACTTAGAAGATTAAAGCTAATGCTACACTACTGGGTTAACATCATGGGGCATAACTACTCACATCCAGCTAAAGCTATATTAAAAGACTGCTGGGAACATAATAATTCAAATTATGATAGCTTTGGATGAATCGGGGATGCAGCAGCACAAAAATATGGTCTACACGAAATGGAATACAGCCCTACAGTTCCAATACCTGATGTTCCTCCATGGTTCTTTACAATACAGAAAGTGGATATAAACCTGCAACAACTTTTGGGAAAGAAGTCTGACTGTGAAATCAAACTGATAGTACAAGAATATATAGACCTGCATTTTAGAAATGAACTTGTAATATTTACGGATGGATCAAAAGACCCCAGCTCTGGCCACACAGGTATTGCAGTCTACATTCCTCATTGAAAAACTAGCATTAGGAAAAGAACATCAAACCATTTATCAGTGTATACAACAGAATTAATGGCAATTATTGAGTGCATTATCTTGGATAGAAGAAAATAATGTCAAAAAGGCTATAATCCGTTCAGATAGTTTGTCTGCATTAACCTCTATCAAATCAAGAAAATCAGAAAGTAGACAGGATATTTTATTGGAGATTCTATGCAAGTTATATACACTGACCAAAAATGGGGTAGAAGTAAGCTTCCTTTGGGTTCCTGCTTATTGTGATGTGGAGGGTAATGAAAAAGTGGACATTATAGCTAAACAATCGTTTAAATCGTCTATAATAGAGGTCCAGATCCCTCTTAGCAAAGTGGAAGTCAAAAGCATTATTAAAACACGTATTAAGGAGACATGGCAGAAGCACTGGGATGAGAGTGAAACAGGGAGACAACTGTACAAAATACAGAGGCAAGTCAGATACAAAAGAATATCAGGTGGACATAGAAAGATAGAAGTGATCATCAGTTATTTAAGAATTGGACACAAGTCTTAATTACACATTACATAAAATAGGGAAACATCTAACTGGGTTGTGTGAATACTGTAATCAACCAGAAACAGTTGAACATGTATTGATTAAGAAGTACCAAAGGGAAAGAGTGAAGATGATAGGAGTGCTTAAGATAAACAAAAAATAACTGCTGTGGGTATAGAAGACATTTTTAGTGGGATTTCAAGAGAAATACAGACCTATATCATGAAGTATCTGAAAGACTCTGGTTTATTATGTAGAATTTAGACAATGCAATTCTTTTCATTCCTCCTGTTTATCAAACGATCCACACTCCAGTCTAGTAGGTGGCGGTAATGCACCTTAAAGCTGGTTTGCCAACCGCCATAAAACAACACAAGAAGAAGAAGAAGACGCAGCTGCTTTCTGCTGAGCCTGAGCTATTCAAATCTTGATTGACTTGACTGCACAATCCAACTGCCAAAACTTCTCGAGCCAAAGCCTCAAAGCTCCACTCCTTCACTGGTCCACTCACTCACTGGCCGCTCTGCTCTTTGTTTTTCCACAACACCAGCCAATGGACCAACATAGGAAAAAAGCAGTTCAGGAGAGGGAGATGGTAGATAGGAGGAACAAAAAGAAAAACAGCCAAGGTAGTGAAGATAGACAGCAGCATCAAAGAGGGATCAATACAGGAGTTACTACAGATGCTGGAAATCTTGAGCAATACACACAAAAAGCTGGAGAAACTCAACAAGTCAGACAGATGATGTTTATTTAGGACAGACGAAGAGTCTCATCCTGAAATGTTGATTGTTTATTCCCCTCCATAGATGCTGCCCGGTCTGTTGAGTTCCTCCAGCACTTTGAGTGTGTTGGAGCAAAGAAGAAAGCTGGGGAGCAAATAAGGACAAATAACAATGCACAGCACAGGATGAAGAGCTACTTGAACCACTATACCTCTCAGTATATGTGACAATAATAAACCAATTAAACTATACCTCTCAGTGCATGTGACAGTAATAAACCTATTAGACTCTAAAACATGTAAAACCTCACAGATAGCAAAACTATCTGGCACACTGCTATGCAGCCACCTGGCCTTTGTAATGTTTTCACTCAGCAAATTATTCCAGGGATTTTTGCCTCCACCACTGTACCAGAAGTCTATAGATAAAGAACCTCATCTTTTCAGTGATGAAATTACACAGGTATATTTAAGCCCAGATCTTTTATTTTACTCCCACAATCTAAAATGGCATTCTGAATTAACTCGCTCTAAACCAGCTAAAGTTTTCCATATCAATATGAGATTTCCTGCTCTGGGCCAGAAAGCCAGGATGGCAGTCTTACATTGCACTACGGGATAATATGGACCTTGGTAAAAGGGAATAAAAGAGGGCCTGTGTATGAATATGGATTTTGAGAATTTAAACTTATTCTAAAAGGTCCAAACTATTATTCCAGTTGAAGAACTCTTTGATCTTTCCCTGTCTCCCCTGTCTCCCAGTAACAAGTGATGCTGCACATCTGGAACAAGGACTGGTGGTATAGCTACACTCAATTAGGAAACGTAAATTTTTAAACTAAAGTACAATATACTTACCAGGTAGAAGTTCTAACTTTTTCCTACAAATGTCTTCTGCATCAGGCCCATGGAACCAATTGAGTTCTGCCAGAGTTTTTATCAGCATTCTTTCTTGAATCATTTGCACCATATCTTCTGTGGTTGTATCAAACCTGATGTCAATTGACTGGTCTCTGAAAAAGATGTCCTTTTGCCTTTCCGGCTTGTCTTCCATAAAGATCTTCACTATGTTCACCACATCGGCATTTTTCTTTATGCTTTTTCTGACCTGAAGGAACAGTTCAACCGCTGGAAATGGAAATAGATAACCACAAAATCATCATAAAGTCACTTTGAATATTTGTGCAGTTTGAAGCTAGATTTTAGGTTGCTTCTCTCACCCCATCTAAAATTCCAACAGAATATCGTTACTCTACATTATTTATTTATTTGTCCAAAGTCCTACCCATGTCTAACAGTGTAGACTGTGGCTACAGACTCTCACATCATCCTCCTCCCACATTCCCCCTCAAATGGTCTCATCTATCACCTGCCAGTTTGTACTTCTCCCCTCACCCCCACCTTCTTATCCTGGCTTCTGACAGCTTCCTTTCCTGTCCTGGAGGGTCTCGGCCAGAAACATCATGTGTTCATTTCCCTCCATGGATGCTGAATGACTTGTTGAGTTCCTCCAGCACTCTGTGTGTGTTGCAAAGGTTTTGTATCCTTTTATATAATCCACTGGACCAATGCACGTTGCTGACAAGGCCACCATTTATAACCCACTGGTAACTTCTCATGAACTATGAGGGGGTCCGGTTTAAGATGGCGCCGGTGAAACACAGCAATGACTCCAGGCAGCAAATAAAACTTTTAATTGTTTTATTAGTCACACTTTTTCTTGGAGATGATCACTGCAATCAATAGCCTGCAACTTCCCTTTCAGGGTTCAGCTTTCGAACCACCTGCACGACCTGGCATTTCTGCGGTGTGAACTGCAGTCTCGAAGGTGCGGGCTGGTTGTGTGGCGTGACGTGTACGGGCCAAATCGAGGCGCAGGGATTGGGTCCGAGAGTGGGGAATAAGTCTATGTTCGGCCGTACTTGGAGGTGATTCGTAGGAGCAGATCCGAGGCGAGGCAGAGTAAAGTGGCAGGGCCTGGGCTCGAGAGTGTGGAACAAACTGCTGTTTGGCCAATTTAAGCACCGACCAGACTGGAAGTATAATGTTTCCTAAATAGTATTGTTACTGTATCTCTTTACTATCCTTACTGTGATGTACACACCAGATCTGCAAGGAGTTCAAAACACATCATCCAACATCACATATTCTCACAATCATCTAGCTAGTGTCAGGCTGGCAGGTGCTGTTTTCTGTGAAAACATTTCACCGCTCTTGGGATGTTAAAAAAAAAATTTGCTGCATCATTTTAGCATGGGTGGGGTTTAAAGAACCAAGCATCCCGGGTACCAACAAAATACTTTACAAGTACTATCTTAGTCATGTGTGCTTTAAGTTTGCCGCCCCTGCTCTAAGATGACTGTTCATTGCTCTAGATTCTAGCATCTGCACTCTCATGTCTCCAAATTAAAATATATTTTCCATTCTTCAGTGCTCACTTTCTTTTCCTTGTCAAAAGCAGCCTCAAACTACAATGAAATGAGATGCGAATTAACTCTATTTACACTCTTTTTTTATTTAGGTTGATGATGCACTTTTTGCTTTGGGTGGGTACACAACATGGCAGGCAGCCAGCCTAATGATCTACACGGGTCTAGAAAAGTGGTTCCCAACCCGGGGTGCACGCACCCTTCAGCTAATGTCAGGGGTCCATGACATGAAAAAAGTCGGGGACCCCTGGTATAGAACAAGCCAGTAAAATGGAATGGAGATTTACTGAACGGTCAAAAAAAAAAGAACTCTAATTCACTTATGTTTCTTAAGGAAGGAACTCTGTTGTCCATATCTGATCTGACCTATATGAGACTCCAGGCCCACTGCAAAGTGGCCAGCTCAGGAGGTAGCCCAGAAAGCTGCTGAGTTCAAAGGAAACTATGCACATACGCTCTATGTGCATGGATGATAGAAAAATAGAGGGTTATGTAGGAGGGAAGGGTTATATTGATCTTAGAGTAGGTAAAAGGGTCAGCACAACATTGTGGTCTGAAAGGCCTGTACTGTGCTGTAATGTTCTATGTTCTTAACCTGTGAGAGCACCTACATCCCGTAAATTAATAAAATAAAAACATGGCATTCAAATGCTAATTTACATCATTAGGATTACAGATACATGCACTGCATAATTTGAATGTAATTGCATTAATCGTCCCAAATTGTTCTCACCTTTGTATGGTTTGCCATCCACAAACAGACACAGGGCAGGGTACCTCTTCTGCATACATTCCACAATAGAACCAACTTTGTACACAAAATCATCATGTTCAAACTCGTTTGTATTCACAAGGAACACTCTGTCGCTTCTTAATTCCAGATGTATTTTGTAATCGGCATTCTTTTTCTTTTCAAGTCGAACAAATGTAGCATCCAGGGATTCAATATAGGGCCATTCCTTTTGAAACATTGGTATCAATTCATTAAAAATATCCTTCTGGAAGAAGTCCATCGCTTGGTTTTCATACAGACACAGAAAGACCTCCCTCTGTTTACGTTTGAACCATAGATGGTAACACTTCGATGCTGGATCTGACAACACAACTAAATTGAAGCTTTTCAAGATGTCGAGCAGTTCATCCTTAAGTTTTAATGTTTCAATCGGCCAAATATAATCCAAGAGGCTTTCTGAAAATTTTCCACTGTTGACGAGTTTCATCCACTGACTTTGGATTGGAAATGGTGCAGTTTGTATCTTCAGTGGCGGGGCACAATTGATTGGAATCAATGCAGCCATGAGGTCCATAAGCCACTGAGGATCCAAGACCAAGACTGGCTCAGAAAAGTAAGCAAACTTCATACAGTTCAAAGCTTGCAGTGCCGCCTGCACTTGAAGCTTCTTGTGAGCA
This sequence comes from Mobula birostris, assembly GCF_030028105.1. Classification (NCBI taxonomy): domain Eukaryota; kingdom Metazoa; phylum Chordata; class Chondrichthyes; order Myliobatiformes; family Myliobatidae; genus Mobula; species Mobula birostris. The sequence continues at coordinate 42,895,889 of NC_092375.1, read as the reverse complement.
CTGCTCACATCTGTACCTTGGGGATTTCCCATGGTGTCATACCACGATAAGTACTTGTCTGAACACAGCAGATATTTCTCAGTGCAGTTCAGAATGTGGTAATACAACTTTGCATGACACAAAACAATGTCGTCCTCAAATGCAACTTCCCTTGACAGCCTGTCAATTGCCAAACGTAGCTCTGTGTATCCCACTCCCATATCATTGTCGACAGAGTTGTCAACAGCAAATTTCTCAGCATAAAGTGAAGCAGCTAAGTGTTTTTGAAGATAGCTGTAAATATTGCTCAAGATCTCTTCAGTCTATGAAGAAAAGGTGAGAAAAATAAGGACATTTAAACTGCACAAAATAAGAATGACACCAAATGAGAGTGCTTCGTTAATTACAATTAAAGTATATTTATTTTTAAAAGTTTGTAATCTTTATAGGTTTGAATAAGACAGCAAGTTCAGGAATAGGTCGGTAAGCCTCTTTAGCCTACTTGAGCATTCAATAGTAGCTGATATCATGTAGGTCTCAATTCCATTTTCCTGCCTGATTCCCATAACTGTGAACTCCTCCAAAAAATCCCTCATTCTTCAATATACACTATTACCCACTGAGCATCTGGGGCTCTTTTTGGGGGGTGGTGAAGAACAGTTTCTATCCCTCTGTTGTAAGACTATTAAATGGTTCCCTAGCTTGACGTCATAATTTACCTGTTTATGATCCCACACTTTATTGCTTTGCTACACTGACTGCACTTAGTCTGTTACACTTTTTCTGTATTATTATTTTACTTTGTTCTGCCTCAATGCACTGTGCAATAATTTGATCTGTATCAATAGTATTCAAGATTAAAAAAAACTCAGTATGTGACAATAATAAACTGATTCTAATTACCTAGATTCATATCTTTTTGAAAAGTAATTCCGTCTCATGTGAATGTTCAGTGGCTGCATCTTCATCTTGAAATTCATCTCCCTAGGTTAGGTTCAGATACCCATTAATGCATCTTAGACTCTTATATGTTTCAATTAAACCGGGGGTGGGGGGGAGGTGTGAGTGGTAGATGCAGAGTTGGGGTATAACTGTGGAATGTCAATGAGGTTCTAATTGAGTAGGACAAGCAGTCTGGAGATCAAGTCTGTCTGTCTGTATCTTGTTCTACGGCGGTTGGCATCCAGCTTAATGGTGGAGATCAAGTGTGGGTTGTATGGAGGCAGATTGTTAGTGGTGGATGATGGTAGTTGTTATAAAGTAATGGTGGGAGGGGAGATTCGACAGGTGAAGCTAACTATATATGTTCATCTTGCTAAGAAACCCTTGCACAGACTTTTAAAAATTAAATTTCTCTACCTTTCTCTTGTGGACGGAGAACTAACAACCACCTTACTATTTTTTAGTGATGATAAAGAACATTATCAGTCCTCTTTAACAATGTGCGTAGGAGAACAATAAACATCCGGCAGATGGAGTTCAACCCAGAGAAATGTGAGCTGGTTCACTTTGGAAGGACAAACTCCAAGGCAGACTACAAAGTTAATGGTAGGATATTTGGTAGTGTGGAGGAGCAGAGGGATCTGGGGGTACATGTCCACAGATCCCTGAAAGTTCCCTCACAGGTGGATAGGGTAGTTAAGAAAGTTTATGGGGTGTTAGCTTTCATAAGTCGAGGGATAGAGTTTAAGAGTCGCAAGGTAATGATGCAGCTCTATAAAACTTTGGTTAGGCCACACTTGGAGTACTGTGTCCAGTTCTGGTCACCTCACTATAGGAAGGATGTGGAAGCATTGGGAAGGGTACAGAGGAGACTTACCAGGATGCTGGCTGGTTTAGAAAGTATGCATTATGATCAGAGATTAAGGGAGTTAGGGCTTTACTCTTTGGAGAGAAGGAGGATGAGAGGAGACATGATAGAGGTGTACAAGATATTAAGAGAAATAGATAGAGCGGATAGCCAGCACCTCTTCCCCAGGGCACCACTGCTTAATACAAGAGGACATGGCTTTAAGGTGGGAAGTTCAAGGGGGATATTAGAGGAAGGTTTTTTACTCAGAGAGTGGTTGGTGCTTGGAATATACTGCCCAAGTCAGTGGTGGAGGCAGATACACTAGTGAAGTTTAAGAGACTGCTAGACAGGTATATGGAGGAATTTAAGGTGGGGGGTTATATGGGAGGCAGGGTTTGAGGGTCGGCACAACATTGTGGGACGAAGGGCCTGTACTGTGCTGTGCTATTCTATGTTCTATGTTCTATAATTACAAGGTTTACGGAACAGCATTTTGGGTTTCCCTATCTAACAGCATTGCACTGTGTCAGTTCCACAGCAATTCTACTGAATTCTTGCAATTGCCAGAATATAACCTTGCCAGCTCTCAAAAAGACATACCTCAACATACTTCAAAGTGCAGTAATCCATTTTTATTGAATGAATAAGTGCTGCATTTGGAATCGTTCTGGTGTTAGGATAGACTTGGTGTCTAGCTGGGGAAGAACAGTATCTACAATAGCTATTTATTTTTGTATATATAAGAGCTATAGAGATAGCCCAGGGCTACAGTATTGTAAGAAATAACGTTACACTTGTGTAGTTCATGCATGCACCACAGTGAAGCCTGTAATTAACAGAGACTATTCATGCCTGCTCAGACCTGTTCCTGAGAGCTGAAGGGAAAGTTTTCTCTCACAGATTACAGAGCCCGTCTGAACTTCCTAGTGCAGCATCTTGATATAAACAGAGGTGTGGCAGCATTACAGCAGCAATAACCCTCTCATATTTTGTTTTAGAGGGGAGGGAAGGGAAATTTAAAGAATTTCTAGGCCAGAAAATCTCTATGATCCTTTCCCGATTTCTCTCTCTCCTTCAAACAGAGTATGAGGGTCAATAGCTCTTCAACAACTTGTAAGCAGATCAACTTTTTAAGGGGTGGTTTACATGGCTGGTTTTCCTCTTTGCACCAGATTTCACCACTGTAAGGCTGCACTAGCCAAGGTTCAAAATCCCTCTTCCTAGACTTTGACTCAAGTCCTTGCATGTTATAATTGCACAGCAGATAGACATAATTCCACTTCTCCTGTAAAACAATTTTTCTCCCTTTTCCTTCCTCCAGTTTTAAAGAAAGCACGCAAAAGGAAGTTGAAGGGGTGAGAAATTTCAGTAAATAGTACTTACCTTATTGCAGCTTTTGGCAAAAGTCCCAACCAGAATGACACGATAAGCAGCCTTATGGTCTCTAGAGAGTGAAGAAATGCACCTGATCCAGTAGTCCAAATAATCTAAAGTTAAAAATATTGTGCATTTGAATTAATAGAAACATATATTAATATAATGAAGAACAACACAGGGAAGAACAAGAAAAGTAAAAGAGGCGAGAGTAGTAATCGGACCACTAGAAAATGACACTGGAGAAGTAGTTATGGGGATAAGGAAATGGTGTCCAAACTGAGTAACTATTTTGCATTAGTCTTCACTATGGAAGGCACTAACTGTATGCTGGAAGTGCAAGAGTGTCAGGGGCAGAAGTGAGTGCAGTTGCTATTACTAGGGAGAAGGTGCTTGGGAAGCTGAAAAGTCTGAAGGTAGATAAGCCATCTGAACCAGATGGACTACACCCCAGCATTCTGAAAGAGGTGACTGAAGAGATCGTGGAGGCATTAGTAATGATCTTTCAAAAATCAATAGATTCTGGCATGGTTCCAGTACCAGAAAATTGCAAATGTCACTCCACTCTTCAAGAAGGGAAGGGGGCAGAATAAAGGAAATTATAGGCCAGTTAGTCAGAGCTCAGGGTTGAGAAGATGTTGGAGTTGATTGTTAAGGATGAGGTAGGTCTCAGGGTACTTGGAGGCACATAATAAAATAGTCAGCATGGTTTCCTCAAGGGAATATCTTGCCTGACAAATCCGGTGGAATTCTTTGCGGAAATAACGAACAGAATAGACAAAGGAGAATTGATGGATTATGTGTACTTAAGTATTCAGAAGGCTTTTGACAAGGTGCTTAACAAGCTATGAGCCCACGGTATTACAGGAAAGATACTAGCATGGATAGAGCATTGGCTGATTAGCAGGAGGCATAAAGTGGGAATAAAGGGAGCATTTTCTGGTTAGCTGCTGGTGTCTAGTGGTGTTCTGCAGGGGTTGGAGTAGGGACTGCTTCTTTTCACATTATACGTCAATGATTTGGATGATGTAATTGATGGCTTTGTAGCCAAGTTTGCAGACAATACAAAGGTAGGTGGAGGGGCAGAGAGTGTTGAGGAAGCAGGGAGGCTGCAGAAGGACTTGGCCAGATTAGAGAATGGGCAAAGAAGTGGCAGATGCAATAAAGTGTCAAGAAATGCATGCTCATATACTTCAACAAAAGGAATAAAGGACTATTTTCTAAATGGGGAGAAAACTCAGAAATCAGGGGTGCAAACCGATGTGGGAGTCTTCCTGCAGGATTCCCTAAAAGTTAACTTGAAGGTTGAGTGGGTGACGAGGAAGGCAAATGAGAATTTAGCATTCATTTTGAGAGGACTAGAATATACCGTAAAAGCAAGGATATAATGCTGAGGCTTTATAAGGCAATGGTGAGGCCTCACTTGGAGTATTGTGAGCAGTTTTGGACCCTTTATTTAAGAAAGAATGTGCTGACATTGGAGAGGGTTCAAAGGAGGTTCACAAAAATGATTCTGGGAATGAAAGGGTTATTGTATGAAGAGCGTTTGATGGGCCTGTACGTGCTGGAATTTAGAAAAGTGAAGGGGGATCTCACTGAAACCTATTGAATGCTGAAAGGCCTAGATATAGTGGATGTGAAGAGGATGTTTTCTGTAGCAGAGGAGTCTAGGACCAGGAGGCACAGCCTCAGAATAGAGGGGCTACATTTAGCATGGAGATGAAGAAGAATTTCTTAACGGGGGTGGTGAATCTGTAGAATTCATTGCCACAAGTAGCTGTGTTGGCCAGGTCACTGGGTGTATTTAAGGAGGAGGTTGATAAGCTTTTGATTAGTCAGTGTTCAAAGGTTATGGGGAGAAGGCAGGAGAACGGAGTTGGGAGGGAAAATGGATCAGCCATGATAAAATGGCAGTGCAGAGTCTATGGGCTGAATGGCTTAATTCTGCTCCAATGTCTTATGGCCTTATATCTTAATGCCACAGAAACTAGAGTTGTCAGAGAGTCATACAGTATGCAAACAGGCCCTTCGGCCTATGCTCGCCAAGATGCCCCATCCAAGCTAGTCCCATTTTCCAGCATTTGGCCCATAAACTCTAAACCATTCCAATCCACGTACCTGTCCAAATGTCTATTAAAAAGTGTAATTTTAGCTGCCTCACGCACATCATCTGGCAAGTGATTCCACATAGATATAATCTTTTATGTAAAATAATTGCCTCTCAAATCTTTCATTTTTTTCCCCAGAGTTGGAGTACCAACAGCTAGAGCACATGGGTTTAAGGTGAAAAGGAATTTATATGCTTCTACCAGGTCACCTCAAGGCCTCCGATGTTTTAAGAAATGAAGTACTAGCCTGTCCAACTTTTCCCCATACCTCAATCCCTCAAGTCCTGACAGCATCCTTATAAATCTTTTCTGCACTCTCTTCAGTTGAATAACATTTTTCCTATAGCAGGGTGACAAAACTGAGAAGAAAGTTCAAAGTCCAAAGTAAATTTATGTTCAAAGTAGATATAGTATTTATCACCATATATACCCCTGAGGTTCATATTCAGTAAATCCATAATAGAATCAATGAAAGACAGCACATAACAGGATGGACAAAAAAATTGCAAAAACAAGCTGTGAAAATACAGTAAATAAATCAATAAGCAATAAATATTGAGAACGTGCGAGTCCTTGAAGGTGAGTTGATAGGTTGTGGGAACAGTGATGAGGAAAGTGAAGCTGCCCCTCTGGTTCAAGAGCATGATGGTTGAGGGATAATAACTGCTCCTGAACCTGGTGGAGTGAGTCCTAAGGCTCCAGTGCCCTGTTCCCGATGGCAGCAGTGAGAAGAGAGCATGAGCAGGGTGACGGGGCTCCCTGATGATGGATGCCACCTTCCTGTGGCAACACTCCAAGTCAATGAGCTCAATATTGGGAAGGGTCTTACCCGCGATGGATTGGGCCATATAAACTACATTTGTACCATTTTGCTGTTCAAGGGCACTGATGTTTCCATGCTGTGATACAACCTGTCAATATACTCTCCACCACTCATCTATAGAAGTTTGACTAAGTTTTAGACGTCATGCTGAATCTTCACAAACTTCTAAAGAGGTAAAGGCACTGCCATGCTTCCTTTGTAGTTACAGTTACATGCTGGGCCTAGGCCTGAAATGATAACACCAAGGAATTTAAAGTTGATGACCCTCTCCACCTCTGATCCCCCAAAGAGGTCTGGCTTACGGACCTTCGGTTTTCTTCTCCTGAAGTCAATAATCAGCCCCTTGGTCTGGCTGACGTTGAGTGAGAAATTGTTGTTGTGGCACCACTCAGCCAGATTTTCAGCCTGATTCATCATCGTATAGGAGACAGTGGTGTCATCGGCAAACTAAATATGGCTTTGGAACTGTGCTTAGCCACACGGCCATAAGCAAAGACATTGAGATGTCTCATCTTTGAATATCCAAAGTAGGGCCGGTATTTACTTAGTGGGAATTTCCTCACAACCTCCACAGGGTAACTTTGTTGGAAGAAATGCTGTTTTTCAAGTATACCCTGATTCTCATTATAATCTGCAGTATAAAATGGCAAGTCCAAGGTAACCTCTGGCAATAGTAACTATACATTAGAACATCTTTAACAGTCAAAGTAACCAATTTACATGATGTGCACCGCCCACCATAGCCTCATCCAATGCTATCAATCACATAGCCCCAAACACAGCCAAAATTCAAAGTCTGATATTTAAAATGAAGTAACAACTTATCCAAAGGGCTGTGAATTTTGGTATTGTTCATTAATTTTGATGGCATTTCAATAAATCTTACTATGTAACTAGTTGAAAACATAATTACTTCTGGTTTAAATTTAGTTTATAGCAACACAAGGCAGCAACTGGACAGATTTATGGAAAGTATGTCTCTTTAACTTGCCTTTCACAGTGTATCCACAGGTGTCCATTACTTTTTGTCCTCGAAGTGGCCTTTCCTTTGCTGGTAATTTGTCATTCAATTCCAGGTTTAAGTTAACAACCAACAGGTAGACAGCATTCTGAGGTAAAAAAGGCATGTGCATCTGTTGGTATTCAACATGACCTCCAAAGTCATAGTATCTAAATACTGAAAACCCATCAGAGCATTCACTGGTTTCTTGCAGCTTCATCAGTATTTCATTGGTAAAATGTTCATCCATTACAGGATCTGTCACAGAGAAAAGAAAAAGTGTGTGAAATTATTCCATGCACGCATCACTTCCTGCTCTGCAATTCCTATTCAGTTACCACCCCTCAGCCATCAGGTTCTTGAACAAAAGAGGATAATAACGCTTAGATTATGAGGACACGCAGTCCTCTTTTATTGTCATTTAGTAATGCATGCATTAAGAAATGATACAATGTTTTTTCCAGAATGATATCACAGAAACACGTGACAAACCAAGACTGAAAAACTGACAAAAAACCACATAATTATAACATATAGTTACAACAGTGCAAAGCAATACCGTAATTTGATAGGAACAGACCATGGGCACGGTAAAGTCTCAAAGTCTCTCGAAAGTCCCATCATCTCACGCAGACGGTAAATCTCCAGTGCCGCAAACCTGCCGATGCAGCATCCTGGAAGCATCCGACCGCAGTCCAACTCCGAGTCCGTCCAAAAGCTCCGAGCCTCCGACCAGCTCCCCGACACCGATGCACCGAGCACCATCTCTGCCGAGCGTTTGGACCCCAGCCCCGGCAACAGGCAACAGGCAAGGCTAAGGATTTGAGGCCTTCCCTCCAGAGATTCTCGATCGCACAGTAGCAGCGGCAGCGAAGCAGGCATTTCAGAAGTTTCTCCAGATGTTCCTCCGTGCTTCTTCATGTCTGTCTCTATCAAATCAGGATTGTGCACAACATCCTACTTCACAGATACGATATCAGTTCGGAATGGCAGCGCGCGCTGCGTCGCGTCGCCATCTTCTCCTCCCTCCATTCTATTGTTCTATTTCTAGTATTCCCATAACCAATGATTTCACTTTAATGACTCTTTATCATGTTATTTCATGCTCTCGTTATTTATTGCTATTTATTTATTTTTGCATAGTTTGTTGTTCATTGATCCTGGTTACAGTTACTGTTCTATAGATTTGCTAAGTATGCCCGCAAGGGGGAAAAAATCTCAGGGTTGTAAGTGGTGACGTGTATGTACTCTGATAATAAACTTTGCTTTGAACTTTGAATGAGAAACAAAATTATGCAGAAGCTGGAAATCTAAAACTAAAATAAACATGCAGGATAGCATCCAAATCAGACAGCATCAGAAGGTTTAGAGTATATGGTAGGTTGTTATTAAACATAATAGCATATGATTGAAATAGCAGAAGAACGGGATTTATTTTGGTTTTTGAATAAGAAACACATTTCAGTTCTTGATATTGTTGAAACTCCTTTGAATATGGGCTTGGTCACTGCCATTTGATTATTTTAGGGAAGTAATTGTAAAATTAAAAACAGATGCAAGCAGATTTCTAATTGAAGGAAAGGGGGTCTGTCAACAACAAAAAAAATTGAAGATTAATAGAATTTCTGGCTAGATTCCTAATGGTGCATAAATTTGAGTGCAGTATCTGATCTTAAATAAAACATTGAAAAAAATAGAAGGTGCTCAAGCCCTTCAGAACAAACTTCTAAAGATAATGAGGCAAACTGGCTCACTGCTCGCTATGTTCTCCTTATGATCTCTGACTTCTTTGAAGTTCAGCAGCAAGGCCCAAATCTCCTCAGCCAGATGGAGTGGATGTAACTCACCAAGCTCTTCAACTTTGTGCCAGGGACAATTGGCAATATGTAGAGGGACCCCACTCATTTAAAGTCATTGACTCAGATTGAAAACTTACATGCAAGTGGGTGATTTAATTTTCTCCAATTTAGCTCAGCTTCTTGTTTTTAAAATAAATTTTAGAAGTTTAAGTTTAAAATGTATATATTGTAATTATTATATGTATTTGATCTCTCTTAAAAAATATCTTTGGTGATGTGCTTCATGATAATCCAGAAATGGGACCTCAGTATCTATTGAACTGGTCATCTCTTCCTGTTCAATAGATATAAGGGATGCTGCAGCAGTGAAGGCTCGAGATCAATTGGAACTGCCAAGCCAGAGTTATCAAGAGGAACCATGGAAAAGGTTCAGTTTGTTTCTAGGTATGGGGAGGGGTTGGGGATCTGTGGACTGCATGTTTCAGTTTTCATCGGCTTAATATCTGTTCTACCTTTAAATTGCTGAGTGTGTAGCTGTCTTCCAGCTCAAACTGTAATGAAACTTCCTCTTTTGGGCTTCCTCAATGAGAGAAACTATCTGAATTGTTTGCATTTATTGAGGTCTCCACCCTGCAGACAATCCGCAGTCAGTGCTGTAAGTATTGTGCTATTCAGTAGCCGAATGATACACTTCTTAGCCATTGTACCAACTTTCAGTTACCCATACTGGTAATGAGAGGAATGGTCTGTGAGAGGGCAGACTGAATGATTCCAGTTGTGGCAGTGTCACTGACTGAACAAAGACAGCGAAGGCACAGGAATGACGGAAGACGTATATTGGGTAATCTACAGTAAGTTGAAGGGTGAAACTTAAAATTACGCAAGAAGGAAGTAACCTATTCAAATGCACGAGTACCCACAGTTGTTGAAGTTTTGGTGGTTCAGATGGCTGTAATGTGCCAGTTGAGAGATGTGGTGTACCAACACTAGCCTTCATTACAGGTTAAAGACAGTGGGAAGATGTGGGATTGGGATGGAGAATTAATGTTGTCAACTTTTCCTTTCTCTCATCTAACCAATAGCTCAGACACAAATTGCCTAGTCATCATATTGTTGCACAGAATTTCCCACTGTAGACCACAGCCTGCTGTTACATCAGATGTAACATACGTTGGAACATCCAGGGTTTGGTAAAGTTAGATCTTTGGATTTTCTTTGCTCCTTTGTTAACCATTTTAATCCAATTTAATATCATTCCATTCTTTCTGCATCTTCTTGGGATTTTTTCCCTCCAACACTTAAAATTTCTGCCCATTTTTATGAATGGCTTTAGTTAGAGTCAGCCCCTCAGGAGATTGATGGACTTCCTTCAGCTTGGGGAAGAGTATCTCAGTGTCCTGGCTGTCCACTGCTTTACTGAGTGCGTGGACAGGATATACAAAAAAGTAAAGTCAACACCCTCGGAGGAAGATGGTACCACTGTCACCATCAATGAATTGAGAGGAGTATGGGTCGATGCCTTACGCTTCTGCTTGAATTGCTCCAAAAGTGCCCATGGAGAAGATTGTTGCTCTCAACTATTGGGGCTCTCAGAGATCTCTGCAACATCAGGTTGGGAGCACTACAAAAGTAACTGATGACCTTTACAACACAACAGCACTGTAATGAAGGCTTGCCATGTTAGAAGAGCAGTACCAAGTTAGGATCATAGTTTTATATGGGTGCCAGCTTCCAAAAGCCCAGGGAACTTGCTGAGAGAGGAAGGACTTCACACTCTTAATATTCTCAGCTAATGTACGACTATAACTAGAGTATATTCCTCTTCATCATTTGAAACACAAGAAGTTGTCATCATGGATTCCTGATCCTTTCAGGAACATTGCTTCTTGGGTTAGAACAAAGTGTACCCAGTTTTGCCAAGGTTATTGATTCCTAACATTGCCAGGCATGAGTCACCAGTGCCCAGAAGTTTGAGCTTCCTATCCAACTTCCTCCGGAATGGCTTTGTAGACCAAAACAGAGTTCTGCATCTATAAACATGGGATTCTACAGATATTACTGTTATACACACACACACACACACACACACACACCACTCAGGAGGACAGGCAGCATCTATGGAAAGGAATAAAGAGTTGCTGTTTTGGGCCAAGATCCTTTATAAGGAGTTATCCTTTCCTTCTCGCCATATCCTACTGTCAGTGTTTCACAGTTCAATGGTGTGTGGTGAAGTGATTGGAGACAAAAGTGAGACGGAACAAGCCCTCCCACCTGTTTGCCCTTAATCTATTGCTGAAATATTTTAAAGGCAATAGAATCATTCAGCAACTTGCACCCATTTTACATCAGAATTTTCACAAAGGAGCCTGCAACTGAACATAGTGAGAGACTCCACATCCACCCTTCTCTGCAGAACAGTAGAGGAGATATTCCTTATTGTCAAATATAATAAAAATGAGCAACAGTGGTGCAATTAATTTTACAATATTGGCAAAAATTGAACGAAGCCTTCTAAAGTCGGTTGCAACCATTTCAGCTTTAAGATGGATAACTGGCTTTTGAGATTTAGACAGCCATTGGCAAATCTTTTACAATCTGTACCTTCAGTCTTGTCTTTCGGTTCTTCATTTAAGTGAGTGGTGCTATTCGCTTGATCTTCAGGTGTTCCTAGAAGTTAAGAAATGGTTTGTGACACAGGTATCTTACAAGAACTCGCTGTCTGATTATTGTGCAGATTTCATTGTGCAATTATGGTTATTGTGCAATTTGAATAAAGAGAACTACATCCATTTTAAAATTGGATTTGGTCTGAAAAAACATTAAGATCTAAGTGTAACCTTCAGATAAAATATTATTCCTGAACAGGAAGATAGATTGTTAGTGTTGCTGATTGTCTGTGCATGTACACCTCTATCAGACCAAGCTGGCAAGGAACGCTGCATTCGATTTAGGAGTAAAATGCAATGATTAACTCAGCTCTGGGTTGCCACTTCTAGTTTTTTTTACCCATCAAGCTGAACGGTTTGAGTTGTGAAATAAACATTTCTCCAAAACCAGAGGATAGGATGGCCTGAGGTTAAAGCAGCAGATCCTTTCAATTTCTTCACATACATTATAGTGTTGGCAGAGCCAAATGCTATCTATCACTCATTGCCTTTGCTAACCCACTTCAATGGCCAAAGACAGCAGCCTTTACAAAATCTGATTGGTGAGCCAGATGCATTTTTTAAAAATAATGTGTTGTGTAATCACCGTTACTAAATTAGCATTTTTGTTTTAAGTCTTTAAAATGCCTTCTGTTACTTGAAAATCCTTTTTCCAGATGTCATTGTAGGATTCAGATTCACAATCTCATTAACCATCATACTAATGTAACATTTTCTAACAACTAGTTAATATTTGCAGCACCATATAAATGTCCCAATTCCTTGATAGGAAATTTTGTTAAATAAGTTCTGAGTAATTAATCCAATATATATATGATAGGACTGCAATCCAAGTTCAATACTCACCTTCAGTTCCATCTTGGAGTTTGCACATTCTCCCTGCCACTGGGTTTCCACTAGTTGATCCAGATCCCTCCCTCATCCCAACAACATTCCAGCTTAACTGGCTGTTGGAAATGTCCTAAATCAATCAATGAATTGATGGGCAGGATAGAGAGAGAGAGTGAAAGTTGCAAGAATACAGAGAAATAAGGAGGAAACTAGGATAGATAGGATTACTGCCCGAAAGCTAAAATTGAGTTGATGGGCCTAATGGCTCCTGCTGTAGTGTTTGGTTAACCAATGGAAAAATGTTTACTGTGGGAATCATTGGGAGTCTCTGGGACCAGAAGCACATGGATCCATCGCCCAACAAACACCAAACACTGCACTGTCATCTTTGTAGAATCCAAGCAATAACATCTTGGTACACCTCTAATATCGTGGTAGACTTACAGATCAACCTTCTTCAAAGTTTTTAGACAAAACAATTGAATTACATTTTTACAAATCAACTAATATAGCAACTTTTTTAAATGTTCTTTTAAAACATAAGAATGTATCAAATTTATATCCATCCTCAAAAAATTAACAGGAATTAAATCCTGTTTTATTGTTCCCTGGATTAATTGTATAGGAATCAACTGAAGATAACGGGTGCCTTTCACAATTTATGTTTGGTCCTAATGATCAACTGAGCAACAGTGGGGAGAACAAAAGGAAGTGGAAGCTCTGAAGTGTTAAAAGAGTTAGAACAGCATAAAATGGGCCCTACCGCCTAATTCGCCCATGCCAACTCGAGTGCCCTCTCAGATACTTCCATTGCCCTGCATTTGGCTCACATCCTCTAAAACTTTCCTGTCCATACACTTAACAAGTGCCTTTTAAATGTGGCAATTGATACCACTTCCTCTGCCAGTTCGATTCATATACTCTCTGAGCGTAAACTTTATCCCTCAGATCCCCTCTAAATCTTTCTTCACTGACCTTAAACCCATGGCCTCTGGATTTAGACTCTTCTACTCTGGGGGAAAAAAAAGACTGTGACAATCCACCTGATCTGTGTTCTTCATACCATTACTCCTCAGCCTCCTTCATTCCAGAGAAAACCGTCTCAGCCTATCCAATCTCTCCCTGTAACTCAAGCCCTCCAATCCCAGCATCATGCTTGTGAATCATGAGGAGAACTGGATTTCGGGATATAAAACAATTTATATCCATCTGGGATTAATCAATTCTAAACATTATTTTAAGAAATCGCTTCCTATTTAAAAAAAAATCACTATCACTTACCGTCTAGAGGTTGTTTGTCGGTATTTAAAACACAAGTTGCAATTGCAGTTGTTAAATCATCACTTGGATTATCTATTGACAAGAGAAGAAGGTAGTAAATTCTGAATATGTTTAATTATGTTTAGAAGATCATACTTTTAGAACTCAGTTTATGTCAAAGTTTTGTGTTCAAGACATCCCAAAGTTCAAGCACTCAGTGTGTAAGCGGAAGAGAAGGAAATGGAATACAATGTGAAGTAGATCAAGATTACTTGAAAGTGGTCATTTTCAAATCAGGAAAACTGTATGAAATCGGAAATGCACAGCAGGTCAATCAGCAACTATAAAGAAAAAGATGAAAATTCTTTCATATGCCTACACCAAAATATAAACATTTGTCTTTAAAACTGGCTGACCGTGTTCTTCAGTTTTTTTACAACACCCCCCACCCCCACTTCAAGTTTGAAGACCAATTGCAGAGTGTGAGAAGAAATATATTTCAGTTTGCCATTATGTAGTTTTTTAAAAATAATAAATAATGTTAAATTCTGGTCCACAAAGCTATGCATGTAGGAAGTAGTTTGCAAACTTTGCTGGTTGAACAACAACAGAGATTTAATTAACATAGAAATTAAGGCTTGTTCAGAATCTTGTTATTGTTTACATTTTTCTTCTCAGTAATTCAGAGGTCTGCTTCAAACCATTGTGTTATCATGTCTCAGCTTTGTCAAGTATAATACAAAAGCTTGGTGGATTAAGTCATTTTCCACCATGTTAGCAGAGGTACTGATGTCACAGGGAAAGACATTGTCCATTGCTCATGTCAGTATAAGTAAGAGAGGTGCAGTCAATGGATCCGTTGTGATCCCATGCAATGAATATCGAGAAGGAACAAGACCAATTTCTACCGGCTAACTAAATGCTTTACATAAGAGGCTGGTAGCTTTGCTAATATCAGTCCCTTTATACAGTCCAGTGTGATCTTTAAAGATGGCTACATTCAACTGAAAGGAACTGGTCAGATTATTTTCCCTGATCTTGTAACACTGTGCAGGTGGGTGCTGTATTTGCGTAAGGGCTGTGAATGGCCCAATAAGCAAGGCTCTGATTGTCTGGACTTTTCATAAGAAGTTGAAATACATCTATCTGTGGCCCACACCTGTGCTCTCGAGTTTCTGGATTAGTCACTACACACTGTATTATGCAATATACCCCTCCAGGCAGACCGCAATAGATTTTCTGTGGAAGAGGAGGGGGTGGAAATTCAAACTTACCACTATCTCCCACTCTTAATGGGCTTACCTATCTTTTCTTCCCAGTTTTTAATACCAATTTGTCCAATTTGTATTCCATCTGTTATTGGCTCATCCTCCCGGAAGGGCTCATTCAGTAACCTGCGGAGCAAGGTAGTTTTTCCTGCGCTCCTGTAGCCACAAACAGTCAGCGTCCTGACATAAAATGGGACTTTTCCTTGCTGAAATACATTTTGAAGCTTTTCTTTTAGCTCACCCGTTCTTTCTTCATTTTGAGTTTCTGCTGAAGTACAATATTATGTTAGGCAAAATAAATAGCAGGATCATAGGCAACACTGAAGTAATTTGGCATTCCATCAATGTTATACAGTGGATTCTGGTTAATTGGCCCATTGGTTAATCGGGGCAGCTGCTTATTTGGGACAACTCTTAAAGAACAACAAATAATCGACAAAATAGCTCGGATTCCTTTTATTTATTTGGGATGTAATGCCACTTAACTGGGACAGGAGATAGTTGCTGAACGGTTTCTAACTGGTGTCAGTTGTGTGCTTGGAGCAGCTAGTTTTTAAATAGTGTCACTTGCATACGTTTGTGTTGAAAAAGCACAGTGATTTTTGTCACTGATAGTCGCTGAGAAATAAACAGCAAAACAACACAGAACTATTTCGCACATTGCTTTCAGGTTTGGAAATGTCAGAAATGGCTGGGAGTGAAAAAGATTTCACTACTTCAGCAAGTTAGGAGCTATGATGAATTTGAAGGCATTGGCAATCATCTTGAATGTTACAATGAAAATGAAGATTTGGGGGATGCAATCATTGAAAGAATTGTACGACGGCAGTCCATTAGGTGTCTGTGCTGGTTTTGTTCATTTAAGTCAATCAAAAGAACATGGTAGCGCACAGGTACACTGAATGAATTCCTCTATGGATAACAATTGGGAACTAATATATTTTTCTAGTACCATAGAGATATTGATAGTGTTTAAATTATTCTGTGTTTTCATTTAAATACATAATTTATTGGAAAGTAAGCAGTAGTTAGTATTTTTAAAGTACTTTTTTAACTATTTCCATGAAACTGGTTAATCAGGGCAGCCACAAAATTTGGCCAAAATGTACAGGTTCCAAAGTATTCCAATTAACCCAAATCCACCAAATTAGCAAAACGTCTTTTGTCTTACTTGAAAGAGATTGCCGCCTTCATTTAAAGACAAAAAGAAACCTTGACATTCTGCAGGATTATTGGCATACGTCTTTCATAGTCCCACCATTTGTCGCATTTTCTGATATTAACTTTCAGGGATTCTATTTGGAGGGGGGGCCAACACTCCATCGAAATAGCAGTACAACCTCTCAGGACAAAGGCACCATTTTGAGATGACATAGTTGCCTGGATAGGAAATTCCCTTTTCCCTTGTGTTGAAATAGCTTGGCAGAATAGCGGTACTGGAGTATGGTAGGTGGCACGTCAGCCCTACAGAATAACAAGTGATATCCAGAATAAAATGCCAAGCCATCTCTTGGATCCCACCCCCCCCCCCACCAAAAAAAGGTATTTTTGGACATAGTGTACATCTTTAATTTCTAAATGGCCCCTCTCAGAGATGAGACTCTTGGTGTTATAGCTTCTATGGATACCTTTTCCAAGGGAATATAAACCAGTTGTTATTAACAAAGTTTACAGTGGATTTTTCTAGCATGTCTTGTGTAGAATTATATTAACCTTATAACCTCCCTTACATTATCAGCACATCATCTAGAACAGGAATTACTGGCAGCCAAAGTGCAAATATTCATCACTATCTATTGTTAAATGGTTGAACTTTTTGCCATGGAACAGTTTTCACATCAAGACATCCATGGTGGTGTATCCTTGGAGTAGGGCAAGGAGGAGTTTTCTGATGTCTCGTCAGAACAATAGGAGCTATCCTGGGGAAAAGTGAGTTATCAGCTCTTCAACCTCCTCTGCTTTTAACCACCTCTCCCCCTCCCAATTCCTGTAAAGCCATCATGATAAGGTGTGCAAGAAAGGCACTGAGATGTGCGGTAGAATAAACAGCTCCACAATTCCATGAAAGTAGTATTACAGGTAGATAGGGCAATAAGGAGAGCTTTTGGCACTCACAACGACACAATCAAATAGCATCACAAGGAAAATGAGCAAACAAAACGAGTTACTCACCAGCAAGTGTGTTGGTTGTGGTAGGTTCACCTTGGCACATGCTTGGTGCACTTGCCTCACCAGGAAGATTGGTCTCTTCTGATTGTTCCCTCACTGTCTTGTCCTTCCTTAAAACCCGCTTTAATTCCCTGTCAATTTTCTTGTGATCAATGTTTTGGAGGATATTTTCTTTTCCAAATTTCTCCAGCTCTCTTCCTGCTTTTTTTAAAAGTCTGTCCATTTTTTTTTCAAATAAGTTTTGATTCTCAGTATCAATTCAAAGTAATCTTCTACCTGTTTTGTGAAATAGATTGATGGACTAAAGTGAAAAGAAACAGGATGAAATACCCAAACAACAGGAATTCTGCAGATGCTGGAAATTCAAGCAACACACATCAAAGTTGCTGGTGAACGCAGCAGGCCAGGCAGCATCTGTAGGAAGAGGTGCAGTCGACGTTTCAGGTTGAGACCCTTCGTCAGGACTAACTGAAGGAAGAGTGAGTAAGGGATTTGAAAGTTGGGGGGGGGGAGATCCAAAATGATAGGAGAAGACAGGAGGGGGAGGGATGGAGCCAAGAGCTGGACAGGTGATAGGCAAAAGGGATACGAGAGGATCATGGGACAGGAGGTCCGGGAAGAAAGACAAGGGGGACCCAGAGGATGGGCAAGAGGTATATTCAGAGGGACAGAGGGAGAAAAAGGAGAGTGAGAGAAAGAATGTGTGCATAAAAATAAGTAGCAGATGGGGTACGAGGGGGAGGTGGGGCCTTAGCGGAAGTTAGAGAAGTCGATGTTCATGCCATCAGGTTGGAGGCTACCCAGACGGAATATAAGGTGTTGTTCCTCCAACCTGAGTGTGGCTTCATCTTTATAGTAGAGGAGGCCATGGATAGACATGTCAGAATGGGAATGGGATGTGGAATTAAAATGTGTGGCCACTGGGAGATCCTGCTTTCTCTGGTGGACAGAGCGTAGATGTTCAGCAAAGCGGTCTCCCAGTCTGCGTTGGGTCTCGCCAATATATAAAAGGCCACATCGGGAGCACCGGACGCAGTATATCACCCCAGTCGACTCACAGGTGAAGTGTTGCCTCACCTGGAAGGACTGTTTGGGGCCCTGAATGGTGGTGAGGGAGGAAGTGTAAGGGCATGTGTAGCACTTGTTCCGCTTACACGGATAAGTGCCAGGAGGGAGATCAGTGGGGAGGGATGGGGGGGACGAATGGACAAGGGAGTTGCGTAGGGAGCGATTCCTGCGGAATGCAGGGGGGCGGGGAGGGAAAGATGTGAGTGGTGGGATCCTGTTGGAGGTGGCGGAAGTTACGGAGAATAATATGTTGGACCCGGAGGCTGGTGGGGTGGTAGGTGAGGACCAAGGGAACCCTATTCCTAGTGGGGTGGTGGGAGGATGGACTGAGAGCAGATGTACGTGAAATGGGGGAGATGCGTTTAAGAGCAGAGTTGATAGTGGAGGAAGGGAAGCCCCTTTCTTTAAAAAAGGAAGACATCTCCCTCGTCCTAGAATGAAAAGCCTCATCCTGAGAGCAGATGCGGCGGAGCCGGAGGAATTGCGAGAAGGGGGATGGCGATTTTGCAAGAGACAGGGTGAGAAGAGGAATAGTCCAGATAGCTGTGAGAGTCAGCAGGCTTATAGTAGACATCAGTGGATAAGCTGTCTCCAGAGACAGAGACAGAAAGATCTAGAAAGGGGAGGGAGGTGTCGGAAATGGACCAGGTAAACTTGAGGGCAGGGTGAAAGTTGGAGGCAAAGTTAATAAAGTCAACGAGTTCTGCATGCGTGCAGGAAGCAGCGCCAATGCAGTCGTCGATGTAGCGAAGGAAAAGTGGGGGACAGATACCAGAATAGGCACGGAACATAGATTGTTCCACAAACCCAACAAAAAGGCAGGCATAGCTAGGACCCATACGGGTGCCCATAGCTACACCTTTAGTTTGGAGGAAGTGGGAGGAGCCAAGGGAGAAATTATTAAGAGTAAGGACTAATTCCGCTAGAGGGAGCAGAGTGGTGGTAGAGGGGAACTGATTAGGTCTGGAATCCAAAAAGAAGCGTAGAGCTTTGAGACCTTCCTGATGGGGGATGGAAGTATATAAGGACTGGACATCCATGGTGAAAATAAAGCGGTAGGGGCCAGGGAACTTAAAATCATCGAAAAGTTTAAGAGCGTGAGAAGTGTCACGAACAACGGTCAGAAGGAATTGAACAAGGGGTGATAAAACCAAACCGTGTCGAGGTATGCAGAAACGAGTTCGGTGGGGCAGGATCAGCAATAGGTCGGCCAGGACAGGCAGGTTTGTAGATCTTGGGTAGGAGGTAGAAATGGGAAGTGCGGGGTGTGGAAACTATAAGGCTGGTAGCAGTGGATGGGAGATCCCCTGAGCGGATAAAGTCGGTGATGGTGTGGGAGACAATGGCCTGGTGCTCCTTAGTGGGGTCACGATCGAGGGGTAAATAAGAGGAGGTATCCGCGAGTTGTTGCTGTGCCTTGGCAAGGTAGAGGTCAGTACGCCAGACTACAACAGCACCCCACTTATCGGCGAGTTTAATAATAAGGTTAGGATTAGTGCGGAGGGAGTGGAGAGCAGAGCGTTCCGAAGGAGTGAGGTTGGAATGGGGACAAGGTGCGGTGAAGTCGAGATGGTTGATGTCCCGTCGGCAATTAGCGATAAAGAGATCCAGAGCAGGCAGAAGACCAGAGCGGGGTGTCCATGAAGAAGAGGAGGGTTGAAGACGGGAGAAGGGGTCATCGGTGGGGTTGGAAGAGTCCTTGCCGAAGAAGTAGGCTCAGAGACGGAGACGGCGGAAGAAAAGTTCCGTATCATGGTGAACACGGAACTCGCTGAGGTGTGGGCGAAGGGGGACAAACGTGAGGCCCTTACTGAGAACCGAGCGTTCTGCCTCCGACAGTTGAAGGTCGGAGGGGATGGTAAAGACCCGGCACGGATGAGAGCTGGGATCAGAGGGGGGAGGGGAGAGGCTGGGTGTGTCAATGGAGAGGGGAGGGTTGGGGTGAGAGGAAGATGGAGCCTCCGAGGGCCCAGGAGCTGACGGTGGGATCTGAGGGAGACGGGATTGCAGAGTATTGGTGGGGGAAGGGGAGACGGGAGTCACAATAGCAGCACAGCGTCCGGTGCTCCCGATGTGGCCTTTTATATATTGGCGAGACCCGACGCAGACTGGGAGACCGCTTTGCTGAACATCTACGCTCTGTCCGCCAGAGAAAGCAGGATCTCCCAGTGGCCACACATTTTAATTCCACATCCCATTCCCATTCTGACAGGTCTATCCACAGCCTCCTCTACTGTAAAGATGAAGCCACACTCAGGTTGGAGGAACAACACCTTATATTCCGTCTGGGTAGCCTCCAACCTGACGGCATGAACATCGACTTCTCTAACTTCCGCTAAGGCCCCACCTCCCCCTCGTACCCCATCTGTTACTTATTTTTATACACACATTCTTTCTCTCACTCTCCTTTTTCTCCCTCTGTCCCTCTGAATATAGCTCTTGCCCATCCTCTGGGTCCCCCCCCCCCGTCTTTCTTCCCGGACCTCCTGTCCCATGATCCTCTCGTATCCCCTTTTGCCTATCGCCTGTCCAGCTCTTGGCTCCATCCCTCCCCCTTCTGTCTTCTCCTATCATTTTGGATCTCCCCCTCCCCCTCCAACTTTCAAATCCCTTACTCACTCTTCCTTCAGTTAGTCCTGACGAAGGGTCTCGGCCTGAAACGTCGACTGCACCTCTTCCTAGAGATGCTGCCTGGCCTGCTGCGTTCACCAGCAACTTTGATGTGTGTAGGATGAAATACCCATTAGATAAAGAAACAGATTCATCTGTCTTGCATGGAGAAAAGGCAGGTTGATGCTACCTTCACCCTGACCAAGTTCCTGATGCCAAGGATAAGCTGTGCCTTGTCAGTTACATACTGTAGCTGGAAGACTTCTGCCACACTAACTAACTGGTCTGTAACTGCAGCACACAATGGAAGGTGAACTCAAACTATAGTCGTAGAATCAAAGAGCAATATTGCACAGAAACAGACTCTTTAGCTCAACTCACCCATGCCAATCAACATTCCCACCTAGAATAGTCCCATTTGCCCTGTTTCTCTCTAAACCTTTCCTATACATATTTATCCAAATGACTCTCAAGTTGTTTCTGTACCTGCCTCAACTACTTCCTCTGGCAGCTCATTCCATATACTCACCATCCTCTGCATGAAGACATTGTCTTTCTAGTTCCTTTCAAATCTTTTTCCTCTCACCTCAAACCTATAGCCTCTACTTTTTGTTTCCTTTTGCTTGGGATAAAGGATATGGCATTCACCCTATGATTTTATTTACCCCTATAAGGACATCCCTCAGTCTCTTACACTGCAAGGAATGAATCATGTTCTAGTCTGGCAATCTCTCACTATAATTCTGGCCCTCGAGTCAAAACAACATTCTTGTAAATAGTTTTTACACTCCTTTCAGCTTAATGATGTCCCTCCTATAACAGGATGACCAAATCCACGTGCAACCTCACCAATGTCTTATATAACTGCAACAGCTTCCCAATATGTACTCACCACTCTAATTGATGAAGACCAGCATGCCAGATGCCTTCTTCACCATCCTGTTTATCTATGGACCTGTCCTTCGAGGTCTCTCTGTTCTACTCCCCATGGTGCCACCATTCATTCTAGTAGTACTAGTAACGGTTCCTTCTAATAGTCCTGATGTCTCAGAAAGTAACTCCTTGCATTTGTCAAAGAGGAGTTGAGGGGCATGTAAGAGTGACTGTATTGCAGGATTAAAGGAAATAGGGAGGGGCTGGGGGAATGAGGCTGATGTTATCGCTCCATTGGGAGCTAGCAAGGATTTGATGGTCTAAATGGCCACCAGCACTGTAATTAGAATGTATCACTACCTTGTCAAGCAAGATGAGAATTCCTTATGCAAGAATAAGGGGGCATCCCTCATTCTCGTAAACTCAGGATAAACCAGGCCCAGTCTGCTTAAATTTTCTATACATCTGACAGCTCATAACAATATGAATCACTCAGGTGAACTTGCGCTGCACTCCCTTTGTCCTTCATTAGGTAGAGACTGTAAACCTGCACAAACTACTCCAGATGTAGTTTCACCACCTCATTAAAATTAGAGATCCACGACACATAAACTATCTTATCAGCCCAACTCATACATGTCAATTCAGGTGCCCTCTTAAAGTCATCCACTTTGCCTATGTTTGGCCTATGTCCCTCTTAATATTTCCATAAATGAGACCGTAATTGTACCCTTTTACTTCCTCTGATACCTTATCCTCACAACCCCCTGTATGGGGAAAACCAGCATGGAAAATCCGGTACAGAAAATCCCATGTGGAAATTCCTGTCCCTCACATCCTCTCTAAATCTTACCCCTCTCACCTTAAACATATACCTCATAATTTTAAGCTTGTCTACCTTAGGAGAAAGACTGCATCCAGCTTATCCATGTCCCATGATTAAAGAAGAAACTTCTATAAGGTCAACCCTCAGCTTCCTACACGCCAAGGAAAATAATCCCAGCCTATCTAGCCTCTCTTTATAAGTCAGGCTCTCCAGTCTTGGTAATACCCCTGTGAAGATTTTATGCACCCTCTCAAAATTTTATCACATCATTCCCATATAATGGAGACCAAAAATGCTTACAATATTCCAAGTGTGGCCTCACCAAAGTCTTCTACTGCACCAACATGACACCCTAACTCTTATACTCAATGCATCTTCAGCACCACCTTGTCTACCTGTGTCACCACTTTTTGTAAACTGTATACTTGCACCCCTAGGTCTCTGCTCTACCATGCCATTTACTAAGGCACATTTTGCCCTGGTTTAACTGCTCAAAATACATAGTTTAGCATTTCCCTAAATTGCATCTACAAATCCTTTGCCCAACTTCTTACTTGATCAAGATTCTGTTGCAACCTTGCACATTCTTCTGCACTACACACCACACACAATGACATCCCTTACATTCTCATACATATAATTAAAAATATACATGACAAAGGGGCAACATAACACTAATCCCTGTGGCACACCACCAGCTGGCCACAAGTACCTAAAGTAAAAATCAACTCTCCACACTGTCTGACTCTTTCCACCAAACCAGTTATGTATCCACTGGCTTGTGCAGCCTGGATCCCATGAGATCTTATCTTCTGGATAAAATTACCAAGTGGGACCTTATCAAAAGCCTTCCAAAAGCCCATATAGACAGTCCACAGTATCACATCTAGTATGATGTCTTTGCTCTTGTACTCCAGTCCCCTAGCAATAAAGTACAACACAGCATTTGCCTTCCACCATTATACCAGTGCCTAAGAAGAATAATCTGAGCTGCCTTAATGACTATCGCCCAGTAGCACTCACATCGACAGTGATGAAATGCTTTGAGGGGTTGGTCATGACTAGACTGAACTCCTGCCTCATCAAGGACCTGGACCCATTGCAATTTGCCTATCACCATAATAGGTCAACGGTAGACGCAATCTCAATGGCTCTTCACACAGCTTTAGACCACCTGGACAGCACAAACGCCTATGTCAGGATGCTGTTCATCGACTATAGCTCAGCATTTAATACCATCATTCCCACAATCCTGCTTGAGAAATTGCAGAACCTGGGCCTCTGTACCTCCCTCTGCAATTAGATCCTGGACTTTCTAACCAAAAGACCACAATCCGTGCGGATTGGTGATAACATATCCTCCTCACTGCCGATCAACACTGGCACACCACATGGGTATGTGCTTAGCCCACTGCTCTACTCTCTGTCTACATTTTAATTCGACCTCCCATTCCCATTCCAACATGTTGGACCAAAACCTCCTCTACTGCCACGATAAGATCACACTCAGGTCAAGGAGCAACACCTCATATTCTGTCTGGGTAGCCTCCAACCTGACAGCATGAATACTGGTTTGCCTAACTTCCAGTAATTTCTCCCCTCCTCCTTCTCTCCTTTCCATTCCAGTTCCCCCCTCACTCCTTCCCTTCTCCTCAACTTGCACATCACCTCCTTCTATTGACTCTCCTCCTCCTTCCCTTTCTCCCATGTTCCACTGTCCTCTCCTATTAGATTCCCTTTTCTTCAGCCCTTCACTTTTCAGCTCCCGGCTTTTTACTTCATCCCCATCTTCTCTCTCACCTGGTTTAATTGCTCAAAATACATAGTTTAGCATTTCCCTAAACTGCATCTACAAATCCTTTGCCCAATTTCTTACCTGCCGATTGTATTCCTTCCCCTCCCCCACCTTCTTATTCTTGTTTCTTCCCCCTTCCTTTCCAGTTCAGATGAAGAACTGTTTATTCCCACTATGGACGCTGGCTGACCTGTTGAGTTCCTCCAGCATTTTACATGTGTCTATTCCCTCAAGCTATTAAGGTAAGTTGTGCTGAGTCTCCCAACGGAAAACCACGTCCTTAGTTTCTCCTCCGGTTTCTGTCCGTCAACCAATTCATCGGCATCCATTATGCAGTACTACAATCAAACTCTTATTGTGTGTGGCACTTTATCGGAGAACTTCGGGATGTCAAAATACGCCACATCCCCAAATCCTCGTTTTGTTGGCCCCGCGTCCTGGCTCTCACAGAGTTCACTGTATTTCTCGATCTATTCCCAGAAATAGATCCCTTTCTTCCCTCTTCAGTCGCTCTGTGTCAGCGCAGGGAGGAATTCTCAGCTAGACTATCCACTCCTTTAATTTATATTCTAATCGGAAAAAATAGTTTCTAGAAAGGAAATGTAACATTCTTCCCTAGCAAGTATTTCTCACCCCTTCCCGCTGTATCACCCACCCCTTTATTCCTTTTATTCCTCTAACTTTCCTTTCGCCGCTGTGTAGCCTCTCAGAATCTTTCCGCCCACGAACGACCCACCTTTAGTATCCGGCATGAGTCTTTAAAACTCCAAACAACAGACTGCTCTGTCTGTTACTCTGCGTTCAGATCACAGTTGCCGGGACAGAGGCCGACAGATACAACCCCGCTAGAGCCAGGCTCTGCAGTCGGCAGTGTCCGGCTGACAGTCTCCTTACCGTTCCAATCCCGACACCACCAATCTTTCTGTTTATTGTTTCTGTAATTTCCCTTCCTCACAGCCAATAGCGAACAGCCAAGGTGATTTAATACAAGTGTGCAATACGGAACTTCACGGTTTGCGAAATGTAGGAAAGCAGTGAATGGAAAGACCATAAACAAAGGAGCAGGATTAGGCCATTTGGCCCGTCGAGTCTGCCCCGACATTCCATTATGGCTGATTTATTATCCCTCCCAACACCATTCTCCTGTCTTCTCCCCATAACTTGCTAATCAAGACCCTATCGACCTCCACTTTAAATAATCAATGATTTGGCTTGTCTGGGACAATGAGTGCCACAGGTTCACCACCATCTGGTTAAAGAAATTCCTCCTCATCTCCATTCTAAAGGGACATACCTGTATTCTGAGGCTGAGCCCTCCGGTCCTAGACTCCCCAACCCTAGGGCTCTTTCTCTCCAGTTCCCCATTTCATTGGCCTCTCTGCAACTGAGCAACTAATTTCAGAATGACTGTAAAAGTAACATACATAATCTACAACCACCGATGTTGAGTTGGGGTTCGCTTTAAAAGGCTGCTCTGATGTGATGACATAATTATGTGAAGTTCAATAGACAATAGGTGCAGGAGTAGGCCATTCAGCCCTTTGAGCTAGCACCACCACTCACTGTGATCATGGCTGATCATCCACAATCAGTATCCAGTTCCTGCCTTATCCCCATAACCTTTGATTCCGCTATCTTTAAGAGCTCTATCCATCTCTTTCTTGAAAGCATCCAGAGACTTGGCCTCCACAGCCTTCTGGGGCAGAGCATTCCACATATCCACCACTCTCTGGGTGAAAAAGTTTTTCCTCAAATCCATTCTAAATGGCCTACCCCTTATTCTTAAACTGTGGGCTCTGGTTCTGGACTCACCCATCAGCAGGAACATGCTTCCTGCCTTCATTGTGTCCAATCCCTTGATAATCTTATATGTTTCAATCAGATACCCTCTCATCCTTCTAAATTCCAGTGTATACAAGCCCAGTCGCTCCAATCTTTCAACATCTGACAGTCCCGCCATCCCGGGAATTAACCTTGTGAACCTATGCTTCACTCCCTCAATAGCAAGAATATCCTTCCTCAAATTCGGAGACCAAAACTGCACACAGTACTCCAGGTGTTGTCTCACCAGGGCTCTGTACACCTGAAGAAGGACCTCTTTGCTCCTATACTCAATTCCCCTTGTTATGAAGGCCAGCATGCCATTAGCTTTCTTCACTGCCTGCTGTACCTGCATGCTTAATTTCAGTGACTGATGTACAAGAACACCTAGATCTCGTTGTACTTCCCCTTTTCTGAACTTGACTGCATTTAGATAATTATCTGCCTTCCTGTTCTTACCACCAAAGTGGATAACCTCACATTTATCCACATTAAACTGTATCTGCTATGCATCCGCCCACTCACCCAGCCTGTCCAAGTCACCCTGCATTCTCATAACATCCTCCTCACATTTCACACTGCCACCCAGCTTTGTGTCATCTGCAAATTTGCTAATGTTACTTTTAATCCTTTCATCTAAATCATTAATGTATACTGTAAACAGCTGCGGTCCTGGCACTGAACCCTGCGATACCCCACTGGTCACCGCCTGCCATTCCGAAAGGGACCCGTTAATCGCTACTCTTTGTTTCCTGTCAGCCAGCCAATTTTCAGTCCCAGTCAGTACTCTGCCCCCAATACCATGTGCCCTAATTTTGCCCACTAACCTCCTATGTGGGACTCTATCAAAGGCCTTCTGAAAGTCCAGGTACGCTACATCCACTGGCTCTCCCTTGTCCATTTTCATAGATACATCCTCAAAAAATTCCAGAAGATTAGTCAAGCATGATTTCCCCTTCATAAATCTATGCTAACTCGGACCTATCCTGTTACTGCTATCGAAATGTGTCGTCATTTCACCTTTTATAATTGACTCCAGCATCTTTCCCACCACTGACATCAGGCTAACCAGTCTATAATTCTCTGTTTTCTCTCTCCCTCCATTCTTGAAAAGTGGGACAACATTAGCCACCCTCCAATCCACAGGAACTGATCCTGAATCTATAGAACATTGGAAAATGATTATCAATGTGTCCACGATTTCCAAAGCCACCTCCTTAAGTACCCTGGGATGCAGACCATCAGGTCCCGGGGACTTATCAGCCTTCAGACCCAACAGTCTATCCAGCACCATTTCCTGCCTAATATAAAATTCCTTTAGTTCATCCATTACCCTAGGTCCTTTGGCCACTATTATATCTGGGAGATTGTTTGTGTCTTCCCTAGTGAAGACAGATCCAAAGTACCTGTTCAACTCGTCTGCCATTTCCTTGTTCCCCATAATAATTTCACCCGTTTCTGTCTTCAAGGGCCCAATTTTGGTCAACTATTTTTTTTCCTTTTCACATACCTAAAGAAGCTTTCACTATCCTCCTTTATATTCTTGGCTAGTTTACCTTCATACCTCATTTTTTCTCTGCATATTGCCGTTTTACTGTGCTTTGTGTTCAGGTTTTGGAGTACAATAAATGAGTTGTTATGGTTTTTCTTAAACGTAAAATGCCTCACGTTGTTTTATTTGTGAAAACCTACATTGGTGACCCCAATGATTCCAGAGTTATTGAACATGTTTCCCAATGCAGTCACTTCGAAAACACTGGAGTTTTGGGAGCAAAATGCTGTTGCTTGGTTTGTACAAGCTGAGACCCAATTTTTGCTCTGAGAAATCACTACTGACACCACCAAAAGTTTTCTATTTGGTAGCATTGCTCATCAACTCCACAGCTGCGAGACTGGTGAGTCTACTAGAATACCCACCTGAACATAAGTATTGATCACTGAAAACTCACCTTGTACACACTTATGGACTATCGGAGTCTGAGCACGCCAAACAGTTGCTCTTCTTGACCAGCCTTGGTGATGCTAAGCAGATGGAGCTAATGGACCACATGCTATCTCTCCTGGGAAATCACCATCCTTGTTTTATTTTTAATGAACTCTTCATGCAGCAAATGCCTGATCAAGTTCACATAGCCCTCACTAAAGTACTTGTGAAGGACTATAGTGAGCTTACTAACATGGCTGATAGTCTGCACTTGGCCAGGCAGTGGTGCATCATTCCTCCTCCTTTCCCTACCTCAGTAAGCCTAGTCAGCAAGGCCTGAAAACTGACAAGGCCGGGTCTGTGAATTACCTCGCTCGCTTTGGTATGAACGCTAAGTGCTGACCACCGTGCAGCTTTAATATTGCCAGTGCTTTGGAGCATCAGAGGTCCATGGGTTTCAGCTGCCAGGGGCATCAACTGTTCATTGCTTCTGGTGTGACATGGGTGCTCAAGTGTGTGTGCTGCCAGCATCGTCTACTGACAAGAAGGCAAAGTGACTTACTGTCGTTAGCTGGAGGCCGCTAACGACAGCAGGATCCAGACTTACAGGACACGACAGGAGACGCTCCGCTTCAGTGTGTGACGTTACACACGGGACTTTGTCCTGGCTAATGTGGCTAGACCTCTGCTCGGTGCAAACTTCCTGTGTGCCCATGGACTGTTAGTCAATGTTAAGAACTGCCAGCTTGTGGATGTCAAGGACTTTGGGTTGTTACCCTGCTCCCCAGTAAGTTCCCACAACGACTCTGTCAAGCACATGCACCATCGCATGTGAGTTTACGCAACTGCTGGGTGAACTCCCAAACGTCACCAAGCCCACATTCTCCACTACAGTCACAAAACATGGAGTCGAGCACCACAGCTGGCCATGCCCACGCAATGGCAACCACAAAGGCTGAGTTTGCCAACATAGAAAGACTTGGCATTGTATGCTGGCCGAATAGCTCCTGGGCTTTGCCCCTCACATGGTCCCTAAGTCCAATGATGGTTGCTGCCTGTATCACTGATGCATTAATGAGTTCACCACCCCCAATTGCTACCCAGTCCCAAACATTCATGACTTTTCAGTAAGTTTAGCCAGAAAGTTAATTTTTTTCCAAAGGGGTGATTGATAAGTTCGTGGCCCAGGGTAGAAGGAGTCAATTTTAGAAAGCACATTTGTTTTTCAACATAGTCCCCTCCTACATTTACACACTTAGTCCAGCGGTCATGGAGCATACGGATCCCTTCTTTGTAGGAGTCGGCATCTTGGACCTCCAGAAAGTGGTCCACAGTGGGGGTGATTGATAAGTTTGTGGCCTAAGGTAGAAGGAGATGAGTTATACAGCTCTCATTACATGCACGTGCGGTTCAACTCTTTGAGTGATTATGCAGAAATTTTGAAGTTAATAACTCATCTCCTTCTACTTTAGGCCACAAACTTATCAAGCATCGAATTTCTCAGCCATTGCATCTCCACAGGAGGTGTGATACCCCTGCCATTAAAAGTAGCTGTTATTATGGATTTCCCACTGCCCTGCACTACTAAAAAAAATACAGGAGTTTTTAAGCGTGGTGAATTTCTATCACCACTTCATTCTATAAGCTGATGAACTTATGTTTCCCCTGTATAGTGTGCTTAAAGGTAATACCCCTGATCACGTGCTTGACTGCTCAGTGGACATGACCAGGGCACTTGATGACATCAAACAAACTCTTTCCGATGCAACTCCACTGGCGCAGCCACTCCCTGACGCACCCATAACCATTGTTACTGATGCTTCAGCCTATGCTGCCGGTGCTGTGTATGAACAGTTGGTCGGAGATGTGTGGCAGCCACTCCCCTTCTTCAGCCGCCAGCTCCATCCCCCGAAAGGAAGTGCAGCACGCTTGTCTCTATCTGGCTGGCCACCATTTTCTTTTTCTTTTAGAGGGTCGCCATTTTGTAGCGTTTGTTCAACACAAACTCCTCATGCACACGATGGCCAAAATATCAGACCCGTGGGCTGCACGGCAGCAACACCACCTGGCCTACACATCAGGGTTCACAATTGATATACACCTTATTCAGGGGAAAATAATGCTGCTGCTGATTGCCTCTCAATGCCAGCCACTGAAGCCATGCACATAGCCAGAGATCCAGGCTTACTGAACGGCAGTCATGGGCCTGTGGTTGGCTGACATTATGTTCAGGGAAGTGCGATGTCCCAACCGGTCACTCTCACCCCATAGTGCCCGCAAACTGGAGATGGGGTGTTTTTGACTCCATATATTGCCACTTGCAATCGGGTCTGAAGGTCTCACAGTAAATTGTTGCACTAAAGCTTGTGTGGCAGAGCCTTTGAAAGGATGTTTGTGATTGGACTGCAGCCTGTGTGGAGAGCCAGTGGCCAAAAATTAACCATCACGTTCAGGCACCTTTTGAGACTCCTGAGCAACAGTTTGACTGTGTCAATGTGGACCATATTGGGTCTCTTCCCACGCTCCCCCACTGCCTGAGGTTTCACACACTCGGTGGACCGTACCACCAACTGGCCTGAGGTCGTCCCTCCAGCATCGGCAACAGCTGGAGACGTGGCTCAGACATCCACCAGCACCTGGGTTGTTTGGTTTGGCACCCTCATCTGACCGCAGTCCCCAATTCATATCAGACCTCTGGGCTGCAATGGCCCAGAACCTCGGCGTTAGGCTACATCACGCCACGACATATCACCCACAGTCCAATGGCCTAGGCGAGTAGTTTCACCGCTCCTTAAAGGCTGCTCTGAGGGCTTCCCTGACCGATGTGTGTTGGCATGATCGAAACTCATGGATCCTGGTGGGGCTCAGAACAGCTCCAAAAGAGGACCTGTGGTCATCTGCGGCTGAGTTGGTGTATGGGCAGCCGTTATGAGTATCAGGTGATTTTATTCCTGATGCCACGACTGCCTGGTTCCACCCTCCTCGGTAAATTAAATTCCTTTGCACCTATTCTTACCTCCCATCATGGCGTACCCTCTTGGGGGCTCCTGTTGAACTACATTCCACCTCATTTGCTTTCGTCCGCCGTGATGCACATCAACATCCCTTTAGGTCCCCTTACAATGGCCCATTCTGTGTTTTGGAACGGGGAGAAAAGACTTTCATCATAGATAAGTGGGGTAAACCTGAACACGTTTCGGTAGATTGCCTTAACCTGTCCCACCGAGACTTGGAGGATTCTGCTACCATGCCCCTGCCGCCACGACATGACCGTGAGCGTGTGAATGCACCTCCGGACGAGCCAGAGGCATCTGCTCTTCCTCCAGCCACGGAACACAGGACCTGAGCCAGGCAGCTGGTCTGAGCTCTGGACAGATTAACAATGTCGGCTTTAGTGAATTCCAGGGGGGTCCTGTGTAGGGTAACATAATTGGTGGAACTGTACATAATACACCACCACCGACATTGAGTTGTGGTTCACTTTAAGAGGCTGGTCTGATGTGATCATGTAATTATGTGAAGTTCGCTTTACCGCGGCTTTGGAGTACAAATAAATGAATTTTTATGGTTTTTCATAAACACAAAATGCCTCACATCATTTTCCTTGCGAAAACCTCCATGACTGCTGCACCATTTCTTTTGCCAGTGAAGGCAGTGAATCTTGGAGTTTTAATATTTCATATTCGAGGTCCTGTCAGAACTGAGAGCATAGAGTGGAGATAGCCAGTGCATCTTTTTATTCTGGCTATCTGCTAGCTACATTCTCAGTCAGGCATAGGGTCTCAATCCAAAATATCAACTAAACTTTTGCCTTCAGATATATATATACACACAAGAAAAAACCACAGCAGCACATTAGCTAAGAATAGAGACTAAGGACAGTTTCAAGTTTTTTGAGTGCCCATGTAAGGCAAGAAAATTTATTGAGGAGATGGGGTAGTTTAACTATGCTAGTTAAATCGAGCAAGATGGGAGTCGGGTTGTGTTTGTTATTTTTTTAAAACTTGTATGCGGGCGAGTTTTACGCGCCATTTTGTTACTTTTCAGTTTAAAGTGGGGGGGTTATGAGTCAGTGTCAAAATATTGCAGTGTATGTGTTTGTCTTAATTATGACTTCTTTTAATTTAGATAAAATATGTTTCACCACATGGAATGTTAACGGACTGGGGAATCCTATAAATAGGAGAAAAGTAATGAATAAGCTTAAGAGACGAAAATGGGTTGTGGTATTTCTACAGGAAACACATTTATCAGCAGAGGAATCAGTAAAGCTACTAGGGGGTTTTGCAGATCGTGTTTTCTATAATGCAGAGTCAACTAAGAGCAGGGGTGTTATAACACCCATCAATAGGTAGCTGCAGTTTAGGTGTGAGAAGGATCAAAGATGAGGCAGGGAGAATTCTTATTATTTTGGCAGAAGTACAGGAGCAACATACTGTTTTAGCAAATATATATGCACCTAATATAGAGGATGCAGGATTTTTTTGTTGATCATAAAGGAAAGTTACATTCTACTGGAGCTTATGATATCATACTTTGGGGAGATTTTAATTTGGTGATGGATCCAATCATCGACCGTAAGATGTTGTCATATAGAACCTCAAAACTCACTGTGATGATGCAAAAAATGTGTAAAGCCCTCGGGCTGGTGGATGTTTGGTGCCTTATGAATCTCAATGGGAGGGATTACACATTTTTTTCTGTGGTTCATAAAGCATACAAAAGGATTGATATTTTCCTTATATCCAAGTCACTGTAGCAACTTCTGAAATGCCTCTTTTGCTGCCGCTGCTACTGTGCGATCAAGAATCTCCAGAGACATAGGCCCCAAATCCTCGGCTTTGCGTATCGCCTGTTGCCGGGGCCGGGGTTGAACCACTCGGCAGAGATGATGCTCAGTGCATTGGTGTCGGGAGGTGGTCGGAGGCTCAGTTTTTCGGATGGACTCAGGTCGGACTGTGGTCGGATGCTTCCGGGATGCTGCATCGGCAAGTTGGTGGCGCTGGGGGTTTACTGTCCGTGTGACATGATGAGACTTTGAGAGACTCAGACTTTCACTGTGCCATGGTCTGTTCTTATCAAACTACGGTATTGCTTTGCACTGTTGTAACTATATGTTATAATTATGTGGTTTTTGTTAGTTTTTAAGTCGGTTTGTCATGTGTTTTCGTGATATCATTCTGGAAAAACATTTTTATCATTTCTTAATGCATGCATTACTAAATGACAATAAAAGGGGACTGCGTGTCCTCATAATCATATTCAGTCTGTGTCTCAATGTGCAATTGGTAATATTATAATATCAGATCATGCTTGGGTTTGTCTAGAGGCAATACCTCAGTATAAGAGAATGCAATCACATAGATGGAGATTTAATTCATCCTTGTTAAAAAATTCAATATTTAGGCGAGCTATGAGACAACAAATCAAGGAGTATTTAGAGATAAATACACCTACGGCCCCCTGGGCAGGGACTAACTGGGAAGCCCTGAAAGCAGTTTTGAGGGGATATACTATTCAATACACTTTTTATATGAAAGAGCAGAATAATCAGAAAATTACAAACTTAGAAAATGAAATCAAAGAGATTGAGACAAAATTGAAGCAGCAGATGTCATTCAAAGTTCTGGGAGAACGAACACGGCTGAAATACCAACACAATCTAACATTATCCCAGAATAGAATTTTGGCTTTTCAGGGCAAGACAAAGGCAATTTGAATCGGGGGAGAAAGCTGGCAAGCTCCTGGCAAGGTGTATAAAACAGACAGAATCAATATCTATCATCCCAGCTATTAGATCAGAACAGGGCGGGATTAAGCTAGTGCTGGGCCTGTAGCATATGTTATAAAGGGGCCCTAAATTTTAAAAAATGCACATAAGTATTAAAACATAAATTATTTACTTGCATGGTAAAGTAATTCAATTTTTTCATTTGCTATACAGCCAGATAATATGACAAATGTCTGACACGTCAAAAATAACAAAACTACAATTTAAAAGTTACATTTTCTAGATTTAGCATGAGCAAATCTGTTGATGATACTGGAAATGTCTATTTCACGCAGAAGTTCATGTTCAATGTTCATTAGAGTGAGATTGTTCAATCTGTTTTGACTCATGGTGCTCCTTAGTTCATTTTTAATCCTTTTCAGGTTTGAAAATGAGCGTTCTCCACTGCAGTTGGTAACCATGAGTGACAAATAGATGTGCAAGGCATTTTCCACATTTGGAAAACATGACTCCAAAGAATTGTCAGTTATCAAACGGTACAACTGTAACTCTACAAGGTCTTGTTTGGCGCCAATATGAGGAACAAGATCAGTTTTCAACAGTTCAGTAAACTGCACAAATTCTTCATTAAGACTTTCTTTCAGATCTTCTGGACATGATTTAATAACATTTGATGACCTCTTTACGATATCTGCAGGTGTAAACGACTGTAACTGATGAAGGAATCCAAAAACACCATTCACCTTTAGATAAGCTTTCTGCCTTTTTGACAGGGCAGAAAGCAAGCTGTCAATAATGGAAAGAAATGTTCGGCTTTTAAACTTCTGAGAAGGCGTTTGAGATTCAACAAGTGGATCAAGAGTGCTGGAACCACTGAAATCATCATACGCGCGATTTTGCTTGTGTTTTCTTCAAGTTTGCTGTTGATAAACTTCACACTTTACTTTATACTTTATTGTCGCCAAACAACTGATACTACAGCGTACAATCATCACAGCAATACTTGATTCTGCTCTTCATGCTCCCTGGAGTACAAATCGATAGTAAATATTAAAAATTTAAATTATAAATCATAATTAGAAAATAGAAAAGGGAAAGTAAGGTAGTGCAAAAAAACTGAGAGGCAGGTCTGGATATTTGGAGAGTATGGTCCGGATCCAGTCAGATCCTTGGCTTTTTGCTCAATGTCTGAAAAAGTAGACCGCATAGCTTGAATATATCCATGCAAGGATTCGTAGAGTGCACAATCTGTGTTCAAGATTGCAAAGAAGCACTGGTCATTTGAAAATGCTGTAATGCCTGATCCCACAATATGACCATTATTCCTGTTTCCAACTTCATCATGGTTGAAAGTAGTCCATGAGCCTGTCGCCGACACTCCGCCTTCTGATCATTGTTATTTGAAATGCCATCCAAGACTTGTTTTATTGCAGAAAAGCTGTGTAAAAGTCCTTTTGTTGCATCTACAAGAGCTGACCACCTGGTAGCTGACATTCTTTTCACAATGGGCAAATGAGCACCACCATCAGATAATGCAGCAGAAAGGAGATCCCACCGATAAGTAAAAGCAGAAAAAAATGTGTACAGGCTTTCTACAAGATGAAAGAAAATTAATGCTTCTTGACAACATTCAGCAGCACATTTTCCAACCTAATTTAGTGAATGTGCAAAACATGGAATGCAATCTGCAAACTCATTCAGCTCTTTAATTCGTGCTTGTAAATTATTATACTTGCCACTCATGCTGCTGGCATTGTCATAACTTTGACCACGGCAGTCTTTTATATCAATGTCATTTTCCTTTAAAAAAATCAAGTAAACTTTGAGCGAGCTGTTCAGCACTATGACCTTCCATATCCAAAAACTTCACAATTCGGCGGGAGGAGAAGATGGCAGCACGCCGCGCATGCGCAGCTCTCCGGTGAAAAGTGATGTTGTATCTGTTAAATAGGGGCCGTGGACAATTCTGATTTGATGGAGAATGGACATGAAAGCACAAAGGAACATATAGAGAAATCTCTGAAACGCCTGTCCACTGCCGTTGTTACTGCGTGGTCCGGAATCTTTTGGAGGGTAGGCCTCAAGATCTCTGGCCTTGCCTGCTTTTTGCAACCGAGAAGGAGGTTGAATCGTTCGGCAGAGATGCCGCTCAGTACTCGGTGTCAGAGAGCTGATCAGAGCTCGAAGTTTTCGGATGACTCAGAGTCGGATTGTGGTCGGCATGGCAGGGAGTGTTTTTCTTCCCTCTCCTGTCTGCGTGAGATGTGGGACATTTGAGAAACTTTGAACTTTACTGTGCCCATGGACTTTCTTCATCAAGTTATGGTATTGTTGCACTGTTGTAACTATATGTATAATTATGCGGTTTTGTCAGTTTTTTCAGTCTTGGTCTGTCCTGTGTTTTGTGATATCACACCGGAGGAAATAATGTATCATTTCTTAATGCATGCATTACAAAATGACAATAAAAGGGGACTACGTGTCTTCATAATCTAAATCTTTCAACTGGTCCAGACGGCAAAAGATAGCACACAGTCAAAGTCAGCGGCGACCCTCCAGCGGTGTAACAGTGCACGCTGCAGCGGCTTGGCAGCATGGGAGATAGCACGCTGTGTCACCATGACACAGCAAGGAGCCAACACACACCTGCACACACATACCATGCAGCACGCAGCTCCCCCGACATGAAAACAACAGCGTTGCCAGATCGTTGTGAGAACACGGTGAGATGCCGATTTCACCAGACTGCAGCTCGCAAGCATTTCGTGTGGGGCCCTCGAAAATGCGTATGCTACTTTTGCTACTAGGTTAATCCGGCCCTGGATCAGAAACAGGTGATAAATTGACGACACCTAAAGATATTAATGATGCATTTCAAGAGTTTTACAAGGACCTATATACATCAACCTCCAACTCTAGTGAGAAAGAAGTTGATAGCTTTCTGAGGCCATTAGGGTTACCTAAGTTGACTGAAGAACAACAACAATACCTTGACTCCGTTATCACATTGGAAGGAATTATATCAGTGATTAGGACCTTACCTACTGGGAAAGCTCCTGGCCCAGATGGATTTACAGAGGAACTTTTAAATGCTATGCGGAGGAGCTAACTCCACTACTGCTGAATATGTACAATGAGTCTATAGAGCGGGGTAATTTACCTCCTACGTTATCACAAGTGTTAATTACATTGATTCTGAAAGAGGGTAAAGACCCATGTGAATGTAAGAATTATAGGCCAATTTCCCTAATCCCAATAGATGTGAAAATTTTGTCAAAGATTCTTGCAAACTGTTTAGATACAGTAATAACATGGTTGATACATAGTGATCAGGTGGGATTTATCAGGGGCCACAGCTCATCTGATAACATCAGACGTCTGGTGAATATTATGTGGTCGGTGGCCAGTCACCTATAGCAGCTATCTCACTCGATGCTGAAAAGGCTTTTGATCGGGTGGAATGGGGCTTTCTGTTTAAGATTCTTCAATTTTTTTTTGGATTTGGACCCATCTTTTTAAAATGGATTAGACTGTTGTATAATAACCCTGAAGCAGCAGTTCAAACTAGTGGTTACATTTCACCTTACTTCTCTCTCAGAAGGGGTACCTGCCAGGGTTCCCCACTTTCCCCAATGTTGTTCTGTCTGGCTTTGGAGCCCTTGGTAGCAGCTATCAGAGAGAATGAGAACTTTATAGGGATATCTGTGGGAGGACAGGCTCATAAACTGATGCTTTATGCGGATGATATTTTATTATTTGTGTTAGACCCTAGTCGATCGGTGCCATGTCTTATTAACATCATAAAGTCTTACTCTAGATTCTCAGGTTATAAGGTTAATTGGACAAAATCGGAAGCACTGCATATTGCCCTGCAAAAAGATAACCTGACTGCATATTGCCCTGCATTTGCTTTTTACTCAGGCTAATTTCACTGGCCAAAGAAGGGTATAAGATATTTAGGTATTTACTTTCATTTCATTGTTTTCATTTTTAAAATCTTTTTATTGATATATAATCTTCCACAGCTATAAAATACAAAAGTTCAACAAATTAGTATATATATAATTAATAAAGCTGAAGAAAAAAAAACTTGTATATGCTAATGAAAAAAATTATATAAAAAAGAAGGAAAAAAGAGAATCCCAACTAACTTCAAAAAAAACCCCACTAACTACAAAAAAAAACCCATTAGGAACCAACTCCCGGTGCAATACGTCTTACAATCATCTATACACACAAAAGAGAAAAAAAAAAACAACTGCCACATTTATATAACATAAAATTGGAAGGAAACCATATAAATTAATTCAAATTAAATGGTAATATTTGGCAAAAGAGCCCCACCTTCTCTCAAAATTGAATTGGGGATCAAAAGTTCTACTTCTAATTTTTTCCAAACTAAGACATAACATTACTTGGGAAAACCATTGAGTTAGTGTAGGAGCAGAAGTATCTTTCCACTTCAACAAAATAGCTCTTCTTGCCAACAACGTAACAAATGCAATTACATGTTGGTTTGAAAATGAAATACCCTGAATATGATGTGGAACTATTCCAAATAGAACAGTCAATGTGTTAGGTTGTAAATTAATTTTCAAAGCTTTAGAAATTGTAGAAAATAAAGATTTCCAAAAAGATTTCAATGAGAGACATGACCAGAACATATGTGACAAAGTAGCTACTTCATTTTTACACCTATCACAATAATTGTCTATACTAGGAAATATTATGGATAGCCTCTCCTTTGTTAAGTAATAACGGTGAACAATTTTAAATTGAATTAAGCAATGATTACCACATATCGAAGAAGAATTAACCATTTTCAGAACTTGCAACCAGTCTTCGTTAACAAAAGTCATATTAAGTTCTCTCTCCCAATCTTGTTTAATCTTAAGTGAGAGGTTATCTTTTTGTAGTAAAAATAAATTATAAATTCTACCAATGGAGCCTCTCACTAAAGGATTCATATTCAAAATAGTATCCAACAAATCAGATTCTTGCATATATGAGAACATAGAAACATATTTTTGTAAAAATGTCTAACCTGAAAATATTGCAAGAAATGTGTATGAGAGAGAGAATATTTGCTAATTAACTCTTCAAAAATCATCAATCGACCATCACTAAATAAATCTGCAAAAGAACAGATCCCCTTATTTCTCCATAAAAGAAAAATAGGATCAGTAATTGAAGGTTTAAATAGCAAATTTCAAAATATGGGGAGTTGCAAAACTGAAACCAAATCCGTAAGGACTGTTTAATAACAGGGTAGAGGTTTAAATTGGGAATTTTAGCAAGTTGTAAAGGTAATGGAGCTCCTAATAATGAAGTTAAATGAAATTGTTTAATAGCTTTTAATTCCAAATCAACCCAAGCTGGTTTTTGGCTCTTATCGAGCCAATATACCCAAAAACATAGTTGTCGAATATTAACAGCCCAATAATACAATCTTAAATTAGGTAGCGCAAGTCCACCATCTTTTTTGGATTTTTGTAAATGAAACTTATTAACTTTCGGTTTTTTATTATTCCAAATAAAGGACAAAATAGTAGAATCAATTTGATCAAAAATTTTTTAGTTAGAAAAATAGGTACATTTTGAAAAATATATAAAAATCTAGGTAAAATCATCATTTTCACAGCATGAATACGACCTATTAAAGAAAGTGTAAGAGGATTCCATCTAGAAAGTAATTGTTTCATAGAGTCCAATAAAGGAACTACATTAACTTTATAAAGATCTTTATATTTTTTTGTAATGGTAATACCCAAATATTTAAAAGAATTCACAATTCTAAATGGAATATCATTATATATAAAAACTAGGGAACAATTCACTTTTGTTTAAATTAAGTTTATATCCTGAAAATTTTCCAAAATCATTTAATAATTCCAAAAGATTAGGAATGGATTCTTCAAGATTCGAAATATAAACCAAAAGATCATCTGCACAAAGAGAGATCTTATGTATGGTCCCATTTATAGAAATACCACAAATGTTTTTAGCTTCATGAATTGTTATAGCCAAAGGCTCCAGTACAAGATTCAGTAATAAAGGACTTAATGGACACCCTTGTCAAGTACCTCGTGAAAGTGAAAAAAAGGGAGACCTAAGATTATTAATAATAACAGTAGCTATAGGGTTCTTATAGATCATTTGAATCCACTTATTAAAAGTATTACCAAAGCCAAATTTCTCTAATACATTAAACAAATAAGTCCATTCAACTCTATCAAATGCCTTTTCTGCATCCAGAGAAATAACACATTGGGGTGTTTTGGATAATGGTGAATATATAATATTCATCAATCTCCAAACATTAGAAAAAGAATAACGGCCTCGAATAAAGCCTGTTTGATCCATAGAGATAATTTTAGATAAAATGCTTTCCAAACAGTTAGCCATTATCTTAGAAAGAATTTTAGCATCCACATTTAATAATGAAATTAGTCCATAAGATGAGCATTCAGTAGGATCTTTATCTTTCTTAAGGATTAAAGAAACAGAGGCTTCATAAAAAGAAGGTAAATTACCTTTCTCAAAAGATTCATGAAATATTTCCAAAAGGTATGGAAAAAGTAATTTTTCATTTTTTTTGTAAAATCCTACCGAATAACCATCACGTTCAGGAGCTTTACCTGATTGCATTGACCATATAGCTTTCTGAATTTCACGCTCAACAATTGGAGCATCAAGGGTCTGTTGATCTTCAGCAGTAATTTGAGGAAAATTAATCTTATATAAAAAAGCCTTCATTTTGGTGGGAACTGCAGGAAACTGAGACTTATAAAGATCAGAATAAAA
Organism: Mobula birostris; assembly: GCF_030028105.1. NCBI lineage: Eukaryota > Metazoa > Chordata > Chondrichthyes > Myliobatiformes > Myliobatidae > Mobula > Mobula birostris. Next base: position 42,855,368 of record NC_092375.1, on the reverse strand, counting down.
ATCCTGAAAAATATTATTAATATCTTCATATTTGCTTACTTTACTGACTTTATACTTTATTGTCGCCAAACAATTCACACTAGAACGTACAATCATCACAGCGATATTTGATTCTGCGCTTCCTGCTCCCTGGATTACAAATATTAAATATTAAAAGTATTAAAAATTAGTAAATATTACAAATTTAAATTATAAATCATAAATAGAAAATAGGAAAATGGAAAGTAAGGTAGTGCAAAAAAAACCGAGAGGCAGGTCCGTATATTTGGAGGTTACGGCCCCAGATCCGGGTCAGGATCCGTTCAGTAGTCTTATCACAGTTGGAAAGAAGCTGTTCCCAAATCTGGCCATACGAGTCTTCAAGCTCCTGAGCCTTCTCCTGGAGGGAAAAGGGACGAAAAGTGTGTTGGCTGGGTGGGTCGTGTCCTTGATTATCCTGGCAGCACTGCTCCGACAGCGTGCGGTGTAAAGTGAGTCCAAGGACGGAAGATTGGTTTGTGTGATGTGCTGCGCCGTGTTCACGATCTTCTGCAGCTTCTTTTGGTCTTGGACAGGAGAACTTCCATACCAGGTTGTGATGCACCCTAGAAGAATGCTTTCTATGGTGCATCTATAAAAATTAGTGAGGGTTTTAGGGGACAGGCCAAATTTCTTTAGGTTTCTCAGGAAGTAAAGTCGCTGGTGGGCCTTCTTGGCAGTGAACTCTGCTTGGTTGGACAAAGTCAGGTCATTTGTGATACTGACCCCGAGGAACTTAAAGCTTTTGACCTGTTCCACTTGCGCACCACCGATGTAAATTGAGTCGTGTGGTCCGCTACTCCTTCTGAAGTCAACAACCAATTCCTTTGTCTTGCTGACGTTGAGGGATAGGTTATTGTCTTCGCACCATGCCACCAGGTTCTTAATTTCCTCTCTGTACTCAAACTCATCATTACCCGAGATACGGCCTACAATTGTTGTGTCATCAGCAAACTTATATATTGAGTTTGATGGAAACTTGGCTACACAATCATGGGTGTACAGTGAGTACAGCAGGGGGCTGACTACACAGCCTTGTGGGGTTCAGAGTGATTGTAGAGGAGAGCTTGTCCCCTATTTTTACAGCCTGGGTCCTGTCTGTGAGGAAGTTGAAGATCCAGCTGCAGATCTGAGTGCTAAGGCCCAGGTTCCGGAGCTTAGGAATCAGTTTATTTGGAATGATGGTATTAAAGGCAGAGCTGTAGTCAATGAAAAGGAGCCTTATGTATGTGTCTTTATTCTCCAGGTGCTCTAAGGAGGAATGTAGGGCCAGAGAGATGGCATCTGCCGTTATAATTACTTACTATATCTCCATTATCTTTACGAATCTTTAAAATTTGTCTCTTAGCTCTAGCAGTCCTTAATTGGGAGGCTAAGAGCCTATTATTTCTATCCCCAAAAATATATATCTGACTTTTTAATTTAAGCAAATATCCTTCAATAGGATAAGTTAAGAATAAATTATATTGTGATTGTAATTCCACTCTTCTTTTAAACAAATCAACATTTGGAAAGATTGCATTGATATTATCTAAATCTTTAATTTGTTTAGCAATTTTATCTAATTCCATTCTTGTCTGATTCTTTAACTTAGCTAAATAAGAAATAATCTGACCACGTAAATAAGCTTTTAATGTATCCCAAATTACTAACTTTGAGACATTTCTTGTATTATTAAGGAGAAAAAACTCTTTTATCTGGGTTTCAATAAACTGAATAAAATCTGAACTTTGTAACAAATGTTCTGGAAAATGCCAAGGTGGTCTTGTAGAAACAACATCTTTCAAATCAAATATTAAACTTAAGGGAGCATGATCAGAGATAACAATTGCATCATATTCACATTTCTGAACATTAAATAGAAGTCGAAGGTCGGCTACAAGATAGTCGATTCTCGAATACTTATTATGAACATGTGAAAAAAAGGAATATTTTCTATTGCTAGGATGCATATGTCTCCAGACTTCAATTAAACCATAATCAATTAAAAAGGAGTTAATAATTGATGCAGAGCGATTAAGGAGTTGATGTTTAGACGATAACTTATCTAATAAAGGATTTAAGCAAGTATTAAAATCTCCACCCATTGATAACATATATTCATTTAAATCAGGTAATAGAGCGAAAATATCTTTAAAAAATGAAGGATCATCAGCATTTGTTCCATACATATTAACCAAAACTATTTTCTTATTGTAAATTGTTCCTTTAACAATCAAAAATTTACCATTAATATCAGATATAATACCCTCCTGATTAAAGGGAATATTGGAATCAATAAAAATGGGAACACCCCTAATTTTACTTTGAGAGTTTGCGTGAATCTGAGGGTCCTTCCAAAATTTAAAAAATCGATTTTTATCACATAACCTGATATGCGTCTCTTGTGAAAAAATTATATCAGGTTGGAATCGATTAATAATTTTAAATGTTTTCTTACGCTTAATAGGATGATTCCAACCTCGGACATTTCAACTTAAAACATTTAACTGTTTAAGTAACATCATGAAACTTTACATCTAAAGAAAACAATTCGATGCATGTCAGGATAAGGTAGTCTTGAATGGCGGTGATAAGCAACCAATAATAACAACTTGCGTATGCTCCAGAATTCCATAATGGGAATAAAAAATAGAAATAGAAAAAAGAAAAAAAACACCCAACCTACAAAGCCCAGAAATAAGTCGATATCAATCGACGCAAGCCCCAAAGAATGCATAAGAAGCAATTCAGAACTCCAGCTGCCTAAATAAAAGGTACAGATGAAAAAAGGTAATCTGTCTCCCTCTCCCGAGTATACAACTCATTACAGTTGACATACAACCCATTACAATTAAGTTAGAAAAAACAGTTATCAGGAACAACCTTCAGTTTAGAAAGTAACCTTCATAACATTAGATAACTCCAAAACAAATTCTTAAAATATTTGCTCAGAAGAGAAAACAATCACCATCTTTAACTTATTACATCTATCTATAAAAAGTGAAAAAACCCAAATAGTAAGTTAAAAGTTCTTAACAAAAACATACAAAGCAAAAAAAAATTAGTTCATATAGCAAACAGAAAGAAATTCTAAATGATTTAAAATTTCTACAGTCTTCCAACAGATCCCATACGATATCCTGAAATTAAAACTATCCAAACCAGTCTATTTCAAAGATAAATGTACATTTTAATACCAAGACTTTCTATAGTCCTCAATTCTTCTGATCTCACCATTTCTTTTCTCACGGAACGATCTAATGGTAAGTCCTTTAAATGTCAGGCTTCAGACTCATCAGGGACAGAATTAATAAAACGCAATGCATCGGCTGGATCCTCAAAAATACAAACCCCAGAGTCTTTAGCGAAAAGCCTTAATTTAGCTGGATATTTAAGAAAAGGACGCATGTGTTTTTGAAAAGCTATATGCGTTACGGCCGCAAATTCAGAACGTTCCTGAACAATTTCACGCAGAAAATCTTGAAAGAAACGAATCTCAGAGCCTTGAAATTTAAACAGTCTTTGTTTTCTTGCCAGTTTAATAATACAATCTTTGTCTCGAAAATGAAGAAAACACACAATAACATGTCTATTTTTGCCTCGTCTCGAAGTTCCAACCCTATGAGCTATTTCAATGTCGGGCGATTGTGGAAAAGCCTTGGGAAATAGAGATTGAAACATTTTAGCAAAATAGTCCAGTGTGTCGGCTGATTCTGATTTCTCTTTCAATCCAACAATTCGAATATTGTTCCGACGGGAACGAGCTTCCAAATCAACAATTCATTGTTGAGCCTTTTCCAGACGAGAGGAAATATCAGCCGCATTACGAGTTACTTCTTTAACGTCCAAGCTCAAAGAATCAGTTTTTTCCTCCAAAGAGAGAAGACTTTCTTTTAGTTGAGTAAGTTCAGTGATGATAGAGCTCATTTGAGTCTCTAATCTATTAACCCAGGCTGGTTCCTCTGCAGCTTCGTCAGTTTTTTTAGGCTTACCATTACCTGTATCGGGAATCCTTTTAGTGCTTCTCAAGGTAGCCATAACTATAATTATCACTTTGCAAGATCCGACTGAATAAAGTTAAAATTTCAAAGCTTAAGTCGGGAAAGGGAGAAATTAAAGGCAGACAGAAAGACACTATGTCTTACATGTCCACAGGTGGAAGGCGGAGTCCTTTACTTTACCACTCAACTGAAGGATTTAGTAAAGGTAAATTTTGATCCATTATTGCAGAGAATTTCATGTGATGTAGACAGACCATCATCATTGTATTTGTCAATGTCGGGAAAAGTGAATGCCTTGAAGATGAATGGCATTCCAAAGATTAATTATCTGTTCCAATCATTACCAGTGCAAATCCCATTAACATATTTTAAGCAATCTGATAACATATTTATTATTATAATAATTTATTTGGAATGGTAAACGCCCACATTTAAACTTTAACAAATTACAATTGCTAGTTGAAAGGGGGGGGGGGGGCTTACGTTTGCCAAAGTTAATATACTATTACTATGCCTTTACCCTTAAACATTTAGCACATTGATCTCTCCCTCTGGACAGAGTGCCTCCTTGGTATCACATTGAGTGTTCTGCTCTTCCTCCCATCCCTCCATTACAATGTTTGCCTATCAAGTTACCTCCTGAGGCAAGGTCTCACCCAATTATATCACATATGCATTTGTTCTGGAATAAGATAGTCAGATTATTTAAATCTAATCCATACTTGAATGAAGCCTCGAGTATCTGGATGAATCCAAAGTAGTGTAATGATAAGTCCCCTTTCTTCTGGAGGGAATGGCAAGGGAAAGGCATAACTAAATTGGCAGACTTTTATAATGGTGATAGGTTAAAATCTTTTAATCAATTAACCCAACAGTATGATATCTCTAGGTCACAATTTTGGAGATATCTTCAACTGCGTCATTTACTACATACAACTTTTGGTTCTACACAGCAACTCCCACAAGTTGCTACGATACTGTCTGCTGTACTGGCTGCATATGGTAAAGGTCACGAAGCTTCAACTTATTATTCAGCTTTAACACAGATCTCTGGGGACAAAATTCTGTTGGGTCTTAAAAGAGCATGGGAAAAAGGCCTGAGAGTGACTTTTGAGACAAAAGAGTGGGACAAAATCTGCAAAATTGTCAAAATATTGTCAAGAGACCTGAGGGTGCACCTTATTCAGTTCAAGATCCTACACCGTTTCTATTGGACTCCAGCAAGGTTACATATATGAGGGTTGAAAAACACCCCTGAAAACTGGCTCTGTGAGGCGGATAAAGGGGATTCAGTACATGCTCTCTAGTCCTGTCCCAGAATTCAAGAATTTTGGATTATGATATGTAAATATATTGGTGAAGTTTCAGGTATTCAACTCCCTTTCTGCCCCAGACTTTTTGTCTTGGGAGACACACTTGGGTTACTTGGGGACAAACACTCTCAAAATTGGATCCAGACAAGTATAATGGTAGGAAGACAAATTATACTTAGAGGCTGGAGGAACTTGGGGGGACCATCATTTCAGGAGTGGGCCACAGAAATAGCCAAAGTGGCAGCTTTTGAACACATGTCTTACAAACAGTTTGATAGATTAGACATCTATACACAAAAATGGGGCAAATATTTAGGTTTCGGGGCGGGGGAATAGTGGTGAAGCATATTGCTAAATGGTAGTCTTTTCTGTTATTAGAGGTCTAATTGACATACAGTACTTGGTTATTACATTGATATTTATTTCTGCCATGTTTGTTTTTATTTTATGGATGATCTTATGTTTTTGTAAGCTATGGTTTACATAATTTTAACACTGACTCACTCAAGGGTTCAAGGAAAAATTTTATTGCAGTGGCAGCAAATATTCAGTTCCATTGAAGGATAATGCAAAGTTTCAGTTGGTATTTACTAGCAGCTTCTTCCATGCACGTCTACATGAGGATCCTTCAATTTCATTGACAAGGGGCTGCCTACACAAACATACATCTCATATAGGACACCATGGAGGAAAAGATCTCATAGAAAGGGTTTGTTTCAATTAAGTATTACCCTTCAATCATCAGGCTTCTGAACCAGTGTGGGTAATTTCATTCTGAACTAATTCTACAACCTATGGATTCACTTTCAAGACTCAACGACACAAGTTCTCAATATTATTTATTTATGTTTTATTATTTTGTGTTTTTTTTGTATTTGCACAATTTGTCATTTCTTGCAGATTGGTTGTTTGTCAGTCTTTGAGAGTAATTTTTCAAAGGTTCAAAGATTCAATAAACTGATTAGGAAGGCTGGCTCTGTTATAGGAGTTAAACTGGACACACTGGAGGCTGTGGTAGAACAAAGGACCCTGTGGGAAATCCTAGCAATTCTGGACAATGTTTCTCTACTCTCTGCATATCACCTTGGCTGAACAGAGGAATAGACTAAGTCTATTTTAGTAATAGACTAAGTCAACTCTTCTGCTCCAAAGAGCACTATATGAGGTCATTTTTACCCTCGGCCATTTGGCTCTATAATGAGTCAACCTATAGCTGGGGAAGTGATGACCCCCTCCTGTTAGACTGCTTGTGGTAACTTATTTTCATTTCTTTTTACTTCTTTTCTAATATTTATATCCGTGCACTTATAATGCTATGGTGACACTGTAACTTCCTTTGGGATCAATGAAGTATCTGTCAATCTATCTACTATCAAAGTATACAACTCTGAAATTCTTTTTCTCCAGGTAACCAACCACAAAACCAAGAAAGAAAAGAAAGACAGCACGATCATCAACTCCCAAATCCCCCCTCCCTGCACAAAAAAGGCCAACTAAAATGGAACAGACACATCAACCCCCAAATCCCCCTCCCCTGCACACACAAAAAAAGATTGGGTGAAGAACACAGAGTATAAAAAAAAGACTGAAAAAATTCTTTAGTCCATGTTTCTAATCCATCATGACATCATTTATTCTATTGTGAATGCGTGTAAGAAACTGAATCTCAGGGTAATACATGGTGACACATATTACAGCTCATTATGCCGCTGGTGTTTAAAGCAGACATGAAATGTTCTCCCCGGAAATGTTCAGAGCTTCCATCGTCATGTCAGTAGCTTCCTCTTAGTTTTCACTACTGTCAGCCATGCAAGTCCCGGGTGAAGACTCAGGAATACCATCTCACTCAAATGTAGCAGTGTTCTTCATTGGTGTTTCCATAACAATTTTGTTTCACCAGTGAGGGTTGTTAGCCCTGAGCTGAAACCCTGGACCTGGAGGATCGGTGGACCACTCTTGGTCAGGCCTCTACCCTTTGAACTGTTCGGCATGAGTGACCCTACCTAGAACCAAAGCATAAGGCCTTGACTGTACTCAACATAGTTCCCCAGGTCATTGAGACACACAAGTCTCCAAATCACGACAAGGTTCTGGTCACCTTGTAGGATATGGTGACAATGCATACATGGATTACAAATTTGCTTTGAACTTTGTATCACCAATTATAGAGAGATGGCGGTCAGTGTGATTATCCATTTTTTCAAACAGAAGACAACAAAATTCTGGTGCACCACTTCTAAAAATATCCAGAACAAATCAAAACCCCCAATGTTGCCCCTCTGTCTTTGACATTGCCATTCTTTAGCATTTATGGCATGTTATATTTTCCTATGTAAGATGAAGTAAACATTTAACCTACCAGTGTGGTGTGTCCTAATGTGCCATTGTTCACACTGGGTTATAAATTTCATGAATCTATTGTCTGAATATCAAAACAGTAAAAAAATCAGAACATTATAATCCATTCAATAGTCCAATGCTACACATTTGACTGTGCAGTACTGGCTCTGACCAGCATGTGGCACTGCTGCCTTTTTGAAACGGTACCTATTCGGCAGAAAACCTCTCAAAAATGCCATTCAACTGGTCTTTCTTTGGGCAATAATAAGATACTTAAACGTGGGGGAAACTACAGCAAAAAGGGAGATTCATTCCCAATGCATCATTTCAGGTGACCAACATCTATAGTTGTAGTCATCATCATTTGGAGATGGCATTAAATAATTTCACAGGTATGTAGAAATGGTAGAAATAAACCCACTGTAATTCTGTTTCAAACAGCAGAGCAATTCTTTATGTGAAAATGTTTTGAAAATGACAGATCAAGTGCTGCACAGCACAAAAACCTCCAATTATTACCTCTGCCTTCAATTTACCCGCTCTATCTCCCCTAGACAAATGAGCCTTAAAATCCCTGAGATTATCAGAATCAGATCAGATTTAATATCACCAGCATATGTCGTGAAATTTGTTAACTTTATAGCACTTGTACAATGAAATATGTGATAAATAAATAGAGAAAAATGAGTTACATTAAGTATAAATATATATGTCTATTAAATAGCTAAGTTAAAATAAATAGCGCAAAATAACAGTAATAAAAAAGTAGTGAGGTAGTGTTCATAGGTTCAATGTCCATTTAGAAATTGTATGGCAGAGGGGAAGAAGCTGTTCCAGAATCACTGAGTGTGTGCCTTCAGGCTTCTGTATCTCCTACCTGATGGTGACAGTGTGAAACGGACATCTCCAGGGTGGTGGGGGTCCTTAATGATGGATGCCACTTTCTGAAGGCACCACTCCTTGAAGATGTCTTGGATACTATGGAGAATTATGTTCAAATTCCTCCATCTCTTCTCTTTGATATACCTCTTCTATCCTGCATCCATGTCACTCCAGCCCCTAACCTTTCCTCCATTATAACTTAGACTCACTATCATTGTGGACCTCAGTCTGAATTGTAATATTCCATCAGTATGGAACTGTTTCCCTAAACCAGCCTATCTGGACTCTTTACCCCAGGTCTCAAATCCCTTCTTAAGCTACTCATCTATGATATTTACTCAATTTCCCACCACCTACAGATCTCCCTCCTCCTTCCTTTCACTCAATCACTTCACATCAGTGATTTTACAATTTCATGAAAAGCAAATTTTAAATCAAATGCCTAAAGTCGCCTCTCAGATGAACATAGCTGGCCAGCTGCAAAGGTGTGTGGCATCAATGCAACTGAAATCCTCAGCAAAACCTGATACATACTTTTTCTTAAAACAACTAGCAGAAACCTAATCAGGTTTGCAGAGTAAAGTCATTATTCTGAAATATATTAAAGCCAAGCTATATTTAATGTTGATATTCAAAAACTCTGGCTGGGCCTGTCTGTTTCCAGGTTTTGTTATTTGACTGGTGCTGGCACATAGTAAGTGAAGGAAGTTTTTAATTGTATAAACAGCAATAACTGGTTTCTTTTTCACTATTGTTTTGCAGTCTTTTTCTCATTGTTTATTATATAATTTATGTTCTGTGTATTGTCTAAATCTCTGTGCCTGTGATGCTACTGCAAGTGTGTCTTTGTCCTGTACCTCACCGTATCTGTGCACATGACAATGAACTTGACAACTTGTCCAGACTGCTGTTTGAGGAGTTTTGTTTCAAACAAAAATCCTAATGAAACCCTGTTTTGATGGGTGTCAATGTGCTGAAATGGTATCTCAGATTGTAAACATCCAAGCAACTGACTGGATGTTTGAAACTACAAATGGATGTGGTAACCATGTGAAATTATCACCCTTCCCACCTACACTCCGTGTGTGTGTGTGTGTGTGTGTTCATTGACTTCCATTTATTCAATGCCTCAATTATACAATTCTCATCTCTGCTTTTGAACCCCGACATTTCTGTGCAATCTACAAGTTTTGCCTTTCACTTTTCCAGTGACCACCATGTTCTTGGATACCATGAGTCTGAACTTTGGAATTCCCTCTCTAACCTCCTCAAAGAAACTCTTTAGAACCTGTCCTTTGACTAAGTTTTTGATGACATAGCACATAAACAGTACAGTACAGCACAGCAACAGTGCTGTGCTGAACCAACCAAAAAGGAAATCAAAAACACCTAAACACTAATCCCTCCTACCTACACCACGTCTATATCCCTTACATCTATGTGCCTATCCAAACATCTCTTAAAAGCCTCTAATGTAATTGCCTCTACCACCATACCAGGCATCCACAACTCTGAGTAAAAAACGTATCCCTTACCTCCCCCTTGAAGCTACCCCCTTTCACCTCAATGCATGCCCCCTGGTATTAGAGATTTCAATCCTGGGAAACTGATACAATCTGTCCACTCAGTCTAAGTCTCTCATAATCTTATATACCTCTGGAGCCGATGACGCTCCGGAGAAAACAACCCAAGTGTATCCATTCTATCATTATAGCACATGCCCTCTCAACCAGGCAGCATCCTGGTAAACCTCTTCTGCACCCCCTCCAAAGCCTCAACATCCTTCCTACAGTGGGGTGACCAGAACTGTATGTAATACTCCAGATGTGGCCTAGCCAGAGCTTTATAAAGTTGCAACATAACCTCCTGGCTTTTGAACTCAATGCCTTGACTAACAAAAACAAGCATTCCAAAGCCTTCTTAATCAATATCAACCTGTGTAGCCACGTACAAGGAGTAATGAACTTGGATCCCAAGATCTCTTTGCTCAGCAATGCTATTAAGGATCTTTCCCTTAACAGTGTACTGTCTCCTGGCATTTGCTCTACCGAGGTGCAAAACCTCACTTTTATCTGGGGTAAACTCCAGCTGCCATTTCCCAGCCCATATCTGCAACTGATCTATATCGTGTTGTATTTTTTGCCAGTCTTCTACACTATATGTCCCTCCACCAGTCTTGGTGTCATCCACAAATTTACTAACCCATCCATCTACATTGTCACCCAGGTCAATTACACGCATTACAAACAGCAGTGGTCCCAGCACAGATCCCTCTGGAACTCCACTAATTAGAGATCTCCAGCTCGAATAAGTCCCTGCAACCACTACCCTCTGAAATCTATGTCTAAGCCAGTTCTGAATCCAAGCAGCCAATTTCCCTCTAGGGTATGCATGTATGCGTGCACAAAGGATTTCAAACTGCGCACAAAAGGTTCTCACCCTATACCTCACTGGCATGTTAAGTAAATTTTACGATCGTAAGCAAACACATTTCCTTTTCCGGTTTCTGATGCGGGCGGTATTGACAATGATGAGTTTTGTGAGTTGGCTGCGCATTTTAGAACTGGCTTATTTATACTGTTTTTCTTGAAGAAATTATTCTGTGTGCACGTTGTTGTCACTGGGCAAAAAACTGCACAGCACAAGATTCTTGCGCACACCGGCCATTACAAATTAGAGGAAACCTAATATTTTTGTAACCACTGAATATCCAAATTCTTCATTTGATAATACTACTTCAAAGTGAATAATTTTAATAGCTTTGGAATGTTGGAAACATTTCGGGACTCTGCAATGCCCCTCATTCATTCTCCCTCAACCTGACCCCATCACAGTGTAGAAAGCCTTTTACTAAATACAATCTTGCCTTGAAGAATCTCCCTGGCTTATCACACAAGTGGGAAGACTAAATTGGGTATATTAGGTTTTGTAAGGCTGCAGTGAGTACAGGTATCCAGGCATCAACTGTGCCCCACTGTATCTCACTCAGTCACCTGTCCTGAGAGAATGACATGAAATCTGAAAAGTAGATTCCAGCAGTGAAATTGTGAACATTCACATTGTTTCCTACATTAGAAACTATGCACCTCCTCTGGCTTTACTGCAATCAAACTCAGGGCATAGAACAAAAAAGTAAGCATAATCAAGTTCCATTTGCAGAAGAAACTTTCTGGTTCCACCACTATGATTTGTGGTTTTGAATAGAATTTAATCTGCGCAGCTATATTCTATACAGAAGTACACCAGAAAAATCAATAAATCACAATTATACAGCACCTTCAAATCTTCCAAAAACTTTAACAGAGATGGGGGAAGAAATGAATATTGACGTAAAGACTGAAAAATACAGAAAAATAATGGTGAAATGATGGATAGTGTAAAGCAACTTGAAAAGAAAAGGTGGTAGAGGGACTTGCAGAGAAAAATGACATTAACGTGAGTGTAATTCTGAAGTTCCAGATAAAGAACATCTATACATGTGAAGAAAATAAAAACTATTTCTCACAGAGGTATGTTTCAACAGTTATGGCATTGCAAATTAAACTTAATATATTCTGATTTGTTTATTTTCTTCGCTACAGTGTTTCCAATTTGGTTCACATTTGTCCGAAATGGTCTCGTTCTTCTAGCTAGATTGATTCCCCAGCAGTGGCAGTCCCAATCCAGAGGTGCCATTTGATACTACTCCAGGAATCGCTCTAAAGCTTGGAGAGCTGGATGAGGTTCCTGTTGATCTCAGAGATATTTCTGCAACCTGCATTGGAGAGAGTACATTGGAAAAGTGAGGTAAAACCCATCTGCAGTTAATACTCAGGCCAAAATCTTGGAATTAGAGGGAAATACTGTATATTTCTTATAGGAGCCACACTCCATCACCTGGTTCTGTCTGATGCCAGATCAGAGTTGCCCAAGGTACAAAGTTTACCTTGAGGCTTACAACTGCTGTCATTTCAGAAAAGGAAGTTGTCTGCCCCCATGTAGCTGCTCTGAAAATCATTTCATTTTGCATTTTTTTTTAGAAATCAGTGATAACCTTGTAAAAGCTTTTACCACCTGTAACATTTGGCACAAGATGTATTACAATATATTTCCAAACTTAGTAAATTGAGTTATCAAGGACATTGATTTTATTAGTTTGGGGAAAAATAAAACAACTATCTCCTGGTTGCGAGAGAATCAAGCATGAGATAACACCAATCAGGTTCTGATGAAAGGTCCTGACATAAAACATTAGCTGTTTATTGTCCTCCATAGATGCTGCCTGACTTGCTGAGTTCCTCCAGCATTTTATGTGTGTTGCTCAAGATTTCCAGCATCTGCAGAATCTCTTGTGTTCATGAAAACACACCAACAACGTACTCCTGTTCACAACAGGTGAAGATTAAACCTTGCCTGTTACACTCACTTCTCACCCACGGTTTATCCTCATGCATTCATGAAGATTAATTGAATTTTGATTTTGCATTTAGCAGCATTTATATCTAATTGCAACAATTTTTAGGGGCAAGAAACCTATGGGCAGAAAATAAAGCAGAAAAATCACAATCAGTGTAACTCATGTTTGCACTGGAGCTGTCCAGACACTAAACCCCTTACTTACTTAGTATCTATTATAATATGGAAGGAGGCAATTCAGCCCATTGAATCAATGCCAGCTCCTGGAAGAGTAACCCCTCATTTTCCCCTATAACTCTGCAACTTCTTGTTCCTCTTATATTCCTGCCAGATATGTTACGTTACATTGTCACAGGAAAGCCACATCCATTATCAGTGACCCCCACCACCCAAGTCCTGCTCTCTTCCCTCTGCTGCCATCAGGAAGAAGGTACAGGAGCCTCAGGACTCACACCACCAGGTTCAGGAACAGTGATTACCCCTCAACCATCACGGTCTTGAACCAGTAGGGATAACTTCACTTGCCCCATCACTGAACTGTTCCCACAACCAATGGACTCACTTTCACGGACACTTCATTTCATGTTCTTGATACTTATTGCTTATTTATTATTACTATCATTATTTCTTTGGTGCAGTATTTCATTGATGCTATTATGATTATTGGATTTATTGAGTATGCCTTCAGGAAAATGAATCTCAGGGTTGTACTGTAGATGGTGACATATATTTACTTTGATAATAAATTTACTTTGAACTTTTGGAAATTCCCTTTGATTCTTTAAGGAATAATTTAGAGAAGCTAATTAATCTATGAGGAGATCACTGGGATGTGGAAGGAAAGCAGAACACTCAGGAAAAAACCACTGGGAATGGAGAGATTGTGCAAATTCCACACCTCTTTAGTTACCACTATTTTCTATTTTCTATTTTCTTATATCGAACATCAACTAAAACATGTTGCAAACATCAAGGCCTACAAATTTGCTGCACAATTCCAGGTTTTCAGTGCTAAGCAGTCAGTATCAGGATACTGGGAGAACTCTTTGTCTTCTCCACAGAATTTGAAATGACCAAAGAGCATACAATGACATTAGGACTCTGCCTGAGTTTCCTTCACTCCTTTCTCAAACTCCCTACAAACTCTCTGTTCCTTAACTGTGTAATTTGTGAGCTTCCTCTTAACTGCATCTTGTTAATGTCCTCAAATATTCCTTGTGACAACAAATTCCACATCCTACCCAATCCCTTTGTGCCGCTTTCTCTTGAAACCCTTCTCTAATTTATTACTGATGTTATGTACCCCTGGGGGTTCCTTTTTGCTGTGGACTGTCACTTTAAGGCACAAGAGAGAACTGAGGCTAACTTTTGGATTTCTGCTGAGAGAGAGAGATGGAGTTATTTGATGGACAATTGATGTTCTGGTTTCTCTGCAGTGTGTTTATTTTTCTGCCAGGACACTGCCAGCTTCTGGGTTGCCATGTAAAGAGAAAGAGAAAGAGAAATGAGCAGCTCCTGAGTCGTCATGGTAACTGACGGCGGCGTTATGTGATGGACAGCTGGTGTTCAGCATGCCAAGATAAATACAAGGTCAGCTGGTTGTTAGACACACATGGTTTTGGACTCTGGATGAGCTTCTCGTGCCCACAGAAAAGTGGGTTTTTGGAGGATCGGTCAGGTGAACCGATCAGTGGCTCTCGCAGTGTGGAAAAGAGGTGACTGGTGGGAAGTTATCAGTGTGTCCAACCCTTGCCTGGGTTGATAGCTTAACCACAGAAGACGGTCTCCTTTTTGTGGTCACATTCGGTGACTTTAAAGGAAGAGAAGAGAGATAGGTTTGAAACAGAAGAAACCTAGTGACAAGGAGGTCACTGTTTGGACTCTCTCTCTTCCGCCCGTAAGGGTGAGTTTGAGTTCCATTCGAATACGAAGGTGTGACTGTCACGTAGTTAATCCACAGGAGTGGGTTCTCTGGTGAGGGGAGTACCTTTGTGAATACCACGTGTGTGTTACCCATGTTTGGATGTGGTAGTTCACTGAAGAAAGGCACCCCTGTGGCAAATCACCGTTGGAGTTATTACGTATGTCGTGGAACTGGATAAGTGGCTATCACAGTTGTGTATTTGGGGTAACCTTGTGTGGAAACTACCTGTGTGTGATAATCCTTGCCTGGGTTGGTAGTTTTACCACTTGAAGACGGTACCTCAGTGATAGATTACTGTTGGTGATAATCCATACGTGGATTCTGTTGGAGTATCCTGTGGCTACCACTTTGGGATGACATGTAGTTGAATTCGGGTGTGGTACCACTTGTGTCGAAAGGATATTCGTTGAAGATCACTGTCGGTGATATTTCGTGTGCGGAGTGGAACAACTTTGGAGATAAAACCTACTACTATTGTTATCTTGTATTGCTGTCGTGGAATCTGTGGAATATTGACGTAATTGCCTTCTCTCGACATTTACCCTGGATTATAAATATCTCTCTCTCATCACCTATTCCGTGGATGAACTGAACTTTCATACTTTACCATCTCAAGACTCTAAGCCTTGTTTCCCCCAAGCTCAATAGTTCGGGAGCTATATTTACACACCCGTATATGCATAGGTTCTGCTAACCTGTTTGATTTGTCTGGTTTTATAGTATTATTGCATAGTAACTAATAAAAATAGCATTAGTTAAAAGCAATACCAGACTACAGGTGTTTTTCCATTTCTGCTGGTTCTTTAACTACGGGGTACGTAACACTGACATATTGTATGACCCACGGTTTGGATATCCCCAACAGTTGTGTTTTTTTTTTTCTTTCATTATACACAGGACACCCTGTATTACAGCCATTCAGGTAATTCCGCACAAAATTCACAAATTACTGAGTCCCGATGAAGGGTCTTTACCTGAAACATTGACTGTTTATTCCTCTCCATAGAGATGCTGCCTGACCTGCTGAGGGCAGCATCCAACACTTTGTGTTTGTTGCTCTGGATTTCTAGCATCTGCAGAACCTCTTGTGTTTGGTACTTTTCAAAACCTTGAGATTCTGAGAGAAAGCATAATCCAAGTTGAGCCTGACTCCAGTAATGTATGGGGAGTGCCCTTTTGCTATGAGATAGCAGTGCAGCACTCCCTCAACGGTGCATTAACTGCACTCTTAACAGTCCAACTCTCCTTTACCAGTGCATTGACTCCATGGCAGAGAGCACTCTCTCAATAGTTCATTAAGTGCCGGCATAGATTATGTACTTTAGAGATTGGAGCTGGAAAAAAACTTTTGACTGCAAGGTGATTGAGATGGAAACATACCAAATGTACAACTCTGCAGATGATGGGAATGATGCTGCAGAACCATTGCTGTAAACTTTAGACATGTAACCTTGTACACACACAGTTAACGTGCCCCATCCAAGCTGCAATTCAAGTTAAGCTCCCTTATGGCCTCTTTTAATCCATTCAGGTACTTAGTCAGTAAAGGCTGCAATCTTTTTGCAAGATCTTACCAGACAAAGCCATTGATAAACGAAATTCATCATTCAGTATCTGCAAAATCTCTTTGACACCCTCTTCGCCCTAGAGAAAAAATGAGCTTATTATTTCATTTTTTCCGTAAAGCCTTTATGTTTCCTAATTCCAGACCGACCACATGTATAAACACACACTTTTCATTTTTGTAGGTAAAGGCTATAATAGTTGTCTCTGTTTCTCAAATAGGAATACGTGGCCACTTTATTAGGTAGAGGTGTGGATTTTGGTGTGGTCTTCTGCTGCTGTAGCCCATCCACTTCACGGTTCAACGTGTTGCGCATTGAGAGATACTCCTCTGCACACCACTCTTGTAACGTGTTTCAGTTACTGTTGCCTTCCCATCATCTTGAACCAGTCTGGCCATTCTCTTCTGACTTCTCTCATTAATAAGGTTTTTTTTTACCCACGGAACTGCTGCTCGTTGGATGTAAATTCTAGAGGCTGCTATGTATGAAAATCCCAAGGAGATCAACAATTTCTGAGATACTCAAACCACCCTGTCTGGCACCGACAATCACAGTCAAAGTCACTTAGATCATATTTCTTTCCAATTCTGGTTTAGTCTGAACAACAACTACTGAACCTTTTGACCATGTTTACATGTTTTTATGCATTTGATTGCTGATTAGATACTTGCATTGGTGTACCTAATAAAATGACCACTGAGTGTATAATCCTTATTCACAAATACTGCCCACATTAATAAAAGAAATATTTTGTAGGAATGAAAGAACTCACACAGCAGTTATATTGCAGAATTACACAGAGCTTGAGGACTATTGTCATCCAGATGCATATCTTGAGATAGTTTTAATAAACCACATCAGTCTTACTCTAGACAGAGGAAGTGAACAGTGACACTCAGAATTTGAGAGCAGGAGAACGGGGAGTAATTGGAAACTTTAAGATATAAGTAGGAATTGCGACATGTTACTTGGCAAATAAGCAAAGAGCAGAGGGATGGTGAACAGAGGAATGAAGAGCACATGAGCACTGGACGAAGAGGAGGAGAGTTTAGGAGTGTCTGGAAAACGAATGAAGTAGTAACAGTGGGCAGTGAAGGGCAATGTAAAACTTAAGCTCAAAAAGGATTTTGTCTTACATCCTCTTACTTGTCTTTTAACTGTACTCTCTCCTGTAAAAAAAACTTTTGACAAGTTCTTTAAAATCAGTACTCCCTTATACAAAGTAGCTATTATTGAGTACACAGAGGAACGGAAGTATAGATTGAGAAAAAAATTATGCTGTGGGAATTCCATGTTGTAAATCCTTTAATTTGAAACATTACCCTGATTAGGTGTTTGTGAAGAAGGGAGTTTTATGCCTCCCGTTGTTTAAGGAGAATTATTTACCTGTTCTCAAATCTGCTTGGGCTCCATCAGATTTAAGGATGCCCAAATTTTCCTCTGGCAGGGTGCAATGGAAATGA
Organism: Mobula birostris; assembly: GCF_030028105.1. Lineage (NCBI taxonomy): Eukaryota > Metazoa > Chordata > Chondrichthyes > Myliobatiformes > Myliobatidae > Mobula > Mobula birostris. Next base: position 42,837,485 of record NC_092375.1, on the reverse strand, counting down.
GGAGAAGTTGAAGGCTGGCTGCAACAAATCATCAATTACCTTGTAGGCAAGCCCCCAAATCACAGGCCGGCCAATAAAGACACACCTAGCTCCAAGAGCTAAAGCCTTGAGAACATCACTTCCTGTACGGATTCCTCCATCCAGGTAAATCTCAACTCTTCCTTGTACTGTCTTCACAATCTCCGATAAGGCATCTATCTGCAAATATTCAAACAAGCATTACCTCTTTCGCTCCATTTTTCTGTTTGGCATTTATTGCAGTGGCATCATTTCTAGATTTGTTTATAATTAAATAAGAAATGACAAACTTTCAAAGTTAAGTGTTATAAAATCTTAGGCTTTCTAGAAAGAAAAGGATTACAAATCTCCTTTGCTTGGACAATAAGGAACCAAACATTTTGACCTGCCAATTTTACTCTAAGCAAATGCCTGCAGTGAAACCATAGTGGTGGTTTTCCTGTAACACGATTAACTGTTGTTCCCTGTAACTAACGGTGCTGAAACCACACATACCATGCCAGTCCACGTTAAGCAACATAAGCTAACTTCACACTTTAGAAGATATTTCAGTAAAGCAAATTGCTGATGTGATGTTACAAGTTTTAAGTTCTTAATCTGTGCCTAGGTCAGTTGGCACTGTTCCTGCTGGCATGTTGAAAGGTTATTGGTTAAAACTCTCTTCAGGATTTCAGCACATTATCAGGGTTGATCGGAGGCCATGTTGGATATGTCTTTACTAGATAACAACTGGATAAAAGGTTAAGACAACAGGCAATATCTAAAATGGTTATGTACTATACTGCAACACACATCAAAGTTGCTAGTGAACGCAGCAGGCCAGGCAGCATCTCTAGGAAGAGGTACAGTCGACGTTTCAGGCCGAGACCCTTCAACAGGACTAACCTGAAGGAAGAGCTAGTAAGAGATTTGAAAGTGGGAGGGGGAGGGGGAGATCCAAAATGATAGGAGAAGACAGGAGGGGGAGGGATGGAGCCAAGAGCTGGACAGGTGATAGGCAAAAGGGATATGAGAGGATGAGAGGATCATGGGACAGGAGGCCCAGGGAGAAGGAAAAGGGTGGGGGGGGGGGACCCAGAGGATGGGCAAGGGGTATAGTCAGAGGAACAGAGGGAGAAAAAGGAGAGAGAGAGAGAGAGAGAGAAGGTATGTATATAAATAAATAACGGATGGGGTACGACGGGGAGGTGGAACATTAGCAGAAGCTAGAGAAGTCAATGTTCATGCCATCAGGTTGGAGGCTACCCATACGGAATATAAAGTGTTGTTCCTCCAACCTGAGTGTGACTGTTGTTTGACGAAGGGTCTCGGCCTGAAACGTCGACTGCACCTCTTCCTAGAGATGCTGCCTGGCCTGCTGCTTTCACCAGCAACTTTGATGTGTGTTGCTTGAATTTCCAGCGTCTGCAGAATTCCTCGTATATACTCTACTGGTACATTTTGAGTAAGAGTATTTCCCTTTCTGTCAGACCAAAAGCAAATCTTGCCACTACCAAAAGCAAAATTATTTCCTTTGTTGTTTATGTGAGCTTGTTCAGTGAAAATTGATGGATGGCTGGAATTTTATTTGCATTTCTTTAGAAAGTGAAGCATGCAGCAAGAACTGGACAATAATTAGATTTGGGAGCGTAAGCAGCAAATACCACACAAATTTCTACAAGGTAGTGTGTAATAACATTTTTTCTGACATGCAATGGCATTACTATCATTATTGAAACTCCCTGCTATCAAATTCAAGATGTAGAGAGTTACCTTTGACCAAAACTTCACAGGACTAGGCTGGGAAATAATGTGGACACAAGAGTGTGTCAGAGATAGGGCAGCTTGCAGTGAGTGCCTCATCTGCTGACTTCCCAGATTCTTTCCATTATCTACAAGACACAAGTTGTTAGCTTAATAGAACACCATCCTCTGGCACGGCAACTCTCAGGGAACCTGGCACCGTCCTTGACAAAGCTTGATTAGAAGTATTCACTCTTTCCAAAAGCAAAATAGAAATTCACCATGATTTTTTGTAATGGTATCTCCCAAATTTGCATTGAGGAATTTAACTATGAATCATGGAACTCACAACCCAACAGCAGTATATAAATAACCATAGGGCTGTAGCTGAGGCAGACAGATAAGTGTCCCTTCTTAAGGACCCTGAGGCGCAAGCAATACTTGTTCACCTTGCCAGCAAAGTTCTATAATTCTGTGGTATTTCCAGGCAAGCTGTTGTTCATGGTTGAAAATCACAAGAAGGAAATGACGGTGCAGTGTGAGAGAAAAAGAGAGCTAGATAAACTGACCGTAGCTGGCCCTCCATCAAGTTGTCTTCCTCCGTGGTTTGACACAATGATACCTTGAACACCATGTCCCACTGCCAGCTCTGCATCTTCCTTGGTCAGAATACCCTTGATAATTATAGGCAGGCGAGTTAATGACCGAAGCCAGGAAATATCTTTCCAAGAGATCGATGGATCAAGAGAATTAGCAGGTATTCCATACAGTCTATCTTCGGTAGTTTCCTGTTGGGTTAATAAGCAATCACATGATATTAGCATGGTACATGCAATTGAAAGAGACTATTTGTACTGTAAATTTAACACAAGAAACAGATACAGTGATCTAATATTGCAAAAGGGTCTGAAATAGGTGCTTGGCCTGAGTCTATCTACAGTGTGGCTCAAATAGAGGTCTTCAGCACCAAACTCTTGCCTAGCATTTGGGCATTGCACAATGGAACCTTTAACTTTACATCACTAACTCGATCAGCACATTGCCAGAACAAGGAGGGAATGGCGCAGGAAGAGCAAATGGGGTAGATTACATCCCTTTTCCATCTCTCTTCGAAGTGCTCACTGTTCTGCCTACTTTTTGTTCATGAGCACTAAATCTTGCCTAGGTACAAGCTGATTAATCAGCAATCATCATCTCAACTATCTCCTAGCTTCATCTGCATTTGGACATTTCAGCGGATTTGTGTCAGTCTCAGATGGGGAGACTGTTTAACTTTCCCCTCCAAATGATGTGACACTGAGGATAACAACCAACACAGATCAGGAATTGTACAACACACATAAAAGTTGCTGGTGAACGCAGCAGGCCAGGCAGCATCTCTAGGAAGAGGTGCAGTCGACGTTTCAGGCCAAGACCCTGCGTCAGGAATTGTACTGAGGGCAGCCTGCAAGTATCACCACGCTTATGGCACTAACGTAGCATGCCCACAATTTACTAACCCTAACCCAAGTGGGAGGAGACCAGAGCACCTGGGGGAAACCCACAGAGTAATGGGAAGAACATGCAAACTTCTTACAGACAGTGGCAGGAATTGAACCCCGATCTCGATCACTGCTGTAAAGCACTGCACCAACTGCTTTGCTAAAGTATCACCCTAAATACCTTGAACCATTTATACCTCAAAAACGCCATCAAAGTTTTTTACTTTGAGATGAGGTGGTAGCTTAAAGTTGTTCCTGATGTCATTTCTCCGCTTTCCGGTATAAGGGACATCCACGGTTAAGACAATGGCCTTGTATCCACATGCTTCCACCCGATGTACTAACTGCTCTGACAGTTCATGGTTCAGGTAGACATAAAGTTGAAACCAACGAAATCCATTTGGAGCTGCTGCTGAAATCTCCTCCACTGAGCAGGTAGCATATGTGCTGGCAATGTAGCAAGTATTCATGGCTTCAGCAGCTAAAAGAAAAACATTTTAACTTGTTCTAAGTGGACTGTAAAATTTTGGTATACCTTGATTTTGAAAAGATTGTGTTAAGAGTCCTCCATCAATTGGTACCTTACACACATTATACAAATGTGCCATGTTCCCCATCGAACCTTTTATCGATGCACCACAGAAGCGTCCCATTTGGATGCACAATGGTTTAGTATTACAACTGTTTGGCAAGTGACCACAAGAAATTGCAAAGCTCTGCACATCACAGAAACCGGCCTTCCCTCCATGGAATCCGTCTCTATTTCTCACTGTCTCAATAAAACAGTGGCAGCTTATTCAAAGATCTCATCCATCCAGGGTACTCTCTCTTCTCCCCTCTTCCATCAGGGAGAAGATACAAAAGCCTGAAAATATGTACCATCACTATGAAGAACAGCCTCTACCCCACTGTTATAAGACAATTAAATAATTCCCTAGTTCTCTAAATGGGACTCTTGACTTTACAGTCTACCTCATAATGATGTTGTACATTATTATTTACCTGCACAACATTTTCTCTGCGGCTAGTACACTTTATGCTGTATTGCTATCACTTTACCTTCTCCCTCAGTGCACTGTATAATGATCTGATCTTTAGGAACAGTATGAAAGGCAAGCTTTTCATTGTATCACAGTACATATAACAATAACAAACCAATTCCAATTACATTCATTTCAGCTCAAGAAAAACTATTGTTTTTATACCCCTTCACGGATATTTAAGGTATCTTTTAAAATCAGAAACTAGTTCAGACATTTTATTCACATTCCTGTATTCCTGGAAAGCATCTTGCATAAATTTGCCACATATTTGCAATAGGATGCCTTGTGCCCTATTATACTGAATTCCAGGACAAGGTGGCATGAGTGATTTACACAACTTCTGACACCATGTCATAGCAGGTGGGACATTGGGTTGCTCCACCCGAATCCTTTCCAGGAGAACTAAAATTTTATTGTAACCACACTATCATTAAAATCAACATGAACATGCATTTCCTGCACCTGAGCTATTGGACACAGTCATTATGGTGACAAGTTCCATCACATCATCGCTTTCTGTTTGGGACATGAAAATACCACACACATTTTAATCACACACACAATATGCTGGAGGAACTTAGCAAGTCAAGTAGCACCTGTAGGGTGGAATGAACAGACTTTGGGACTGTGGCCATACATCAGGACTAGAGATTGAGGAGGCAGACTCATCCCTCCCCACTGATCTCCCTCCAGGCACACATCTCTGCAAGCGGACAAGTGCTACACCTGCCACTAACCCTCCTCCCTCACTACCACTCATGGCTCCAAACTGTCCTTCCAGGTGAGGCGACACTTCACCTGTGAGTCTCTTGAGGTCACCTACTGTGTCTGGTGCTCCCGGTGCGGTCCGCTACATTGGCGAGACTGCTTTGTGGAGCACTTTTGCTCTGTCTGCCGCCAAAAAAAAGCAGGATCTCCTGGAAGCCACCCATTTCAACTCGACTTTCCATTCCCATTATGGAATGTCTGCCTGTGGCCTGGTCTACTGTCATGATGAGGCCTAACTCAGATTGTGGGAACAACACCTTCTGATGAAGGTTCTCGCCTTGAAACATCCACTGCTTATTCCCCTGCATAGGTGCTGCTTAACTTGCTGAATTCCTCCAGCAGTTCATGTGTTTTGCTCAAGATCTCCAGCACCTGCAGGGTCTCCTGGGTTTCAACTTTCTAGTCACTTGATTTTGATGACTCATTTAATCATTTATCCTGGTAACTAATGGAAATAAATATGACACCCAAAAGGTACATTAAGAACGTGTTATATGCCTGTGTAAGCATTCCTTTCTTCACACATCACAATCAAGTAAGTAAGTAGTTATCTTTTTTGAAAGAAGATGTTGGTGATGAAGTACCACGAGTTGTACTCATCTCGCCATCATGCCATGCCAAACAGTGGAAAGCAATGGGTGCAATTCCTATGGGAAAGCTGATCTCTGTGCCCTGGATGGTTGTCCTTGTGTCTGTTATAGAAACATCTCTCAGCATTCGGGGACGCAGACGGATCCTGCAAAGTTACCAAACGTGTGAAATTAGTTTAAACTCTTTGATCCATTTAATTATACAATTAGTGGCCACTTGTTGAGGTATAGGAGATAACTAATAAAGTGGCCACTGAGCATATGTTTGTATTCTTCTGCTGCTGTATCTCATCCTCTTCAAGATTCAATGTGTTTTGCCTTCTGAGATGCTCTTCTGCAAACCACGGTTGTAATGGATGGTTATCTGAGTCACGGCCACCTTCCTGTCAACTTGAATCAGTCAGGCCATTCTCCTCCAACCTCTCATGATCAAGGCATTTTTGCCCACAGAGCTGTTGCTCATAGAGTCACAGAGAAGCACAGCCAGAAATAGGCCCTTTGGCCCATCTAGTCCACACCGAAAACCATTTAAACTGCCTACTCCCATCGACTTGCACTGGGACCACAGCCCTCCACACCCCTACCATCTATGTACCTAAACAAATTTCTCTTAAATGTTGAAAGTGAGCTTGCATGCACCATTTATGCTAGAAGCTCATTTCACACTCCTACCACCCTCTGAGTGAAGAAGTTTCCATTCGTCTCCCAGTGGCCACACATTTTAATTCCACATCCCATTCCCATTCTGACATGTCTATCCACGGCCTCCTCTACTGTAAAGATGAAGCCACACTCAGGTTGGAGGAACAACACCTTATATTCCGTCTGGGTAGCCTTCAACCTGATGGCATGAACATCGACTTCTCTAACTTCCGCTAGGCCCCACCTCCCCCTCATACCCCATCCGTTATTTATATACACACATTCTTTCTCTCGCTCTCCTTCTTCTCCCTCTGACTATACCCTTTGCCCATCCTCTGGGTTCCCCCCCCTCCCCTTTTCCTTCTCCCTGGGCCTCCTGTCCCATGATCCTCTCATATCCCTTTTGCCAATCACCTGTCCAGCTCTTGGCTCCATCCCTCCTCCTCCTGTCTTCTCCTATCATTTTTGATCTCCCCCTCCCCCTCCCACTTTCAAATCTCTTACTAGCTCTTCTTTCAGTTAGTCCTGACGAAGGGTCTCGGCCTGAAACGTCGACTGTACCTCTTCCTAGAGATGCTACCTGGCCTGCTGCGTTCACCAGCAACTTTGATGTGTGTTGCTTAAGTTTCCATTCATGTTCCCCTTAAACTTTTCACCTTTTACCCTTAACCCATGACCTCTGGTTGTAGTCCCATCCAACCTCAGTGGAAAAGCCTGCTTGCATTAACCCAATCTATACCCCTCATAATTTTGTATATCTCTATCAAATCTCCTGTCAACCTTCTACATTCTAAGGAATATAGTCCTAACCCATTAATCTTTCCTTATAACCCAGGACCTCCAAACCTGGCAACATCCTTGTAAATTTTCTCATTCAACCTTGTTTACATTTTTCCTCACTGGATTTTTTTGTTGTTGTTCACACCATTCTCTATAAATCTTGACTGTGTGCATGAAAATTCCAGAAAATTAGCAGTTTCTGGCACAATCATTCCACAGTCAAAGTCATCTATATCAGCCTACATGCTATCAAAGACATGTATACAGCAAGGTGCCAGTAAGGGCCGGGCCAGTAGCATCATGAAGGATCCCACGTACCCTCCTTATGGACTTATTCCCATCAGTGCAGAGGGTCAAAAGCAGTTAGTTTCCCCAAGCAGTAAGGACATACAGTCAATCTATGTATATAAGCTATTTTATGTATTTATATCAATTGTGTTTTTTTATTACTGTTTTCTTTATCTTACTGTTTTTTTATGCTGCATCAGATCTGGAGTATCAATTATTTTGTTTTCCTTTTCACTTGTGTAATGGAAATGACATTAAACAATCTCGAAGTTTGAAACACCGTTCTTCCCCACTCTATATGTTTGGTCTGAATAAAAACAGAATCTCTTGACCATATCTGCAAGCTCTTATGAATTGAGTTGCTGCCACATGATGGGCTGATTAGATATTTGTATTAGCATGCTGGTATACCAGTGTACGTAACAAAGTGGCCACTGAGTGTGTGTCATTGCCATTAACTCCCTTCATAAGCTAAACTGGCTAAATTGCTCTAAGATAAACTCCTCAAGTTGGGTTCAGGGTATTGCCCAAGAAGAAGAGAAAAAGTAACGTGGAGGCAGAATTAATCTTGTTACTTGGTAGACTACTAATTTTTCTATTTAAGTAAATTAAATCAAAATCAGGGGTGCCCCTACCTAATATTGCATTATGCCTCCTGCGCAGAGGGAAAAAAAACTACAATTAAACACAATCCCTTCTAATAACGCAGAAGAGCTTTTGTTTTATTGTACTTACCAAACCAAAAGCATTAGTGGTAACCCATGGTGAGGATGGAGATAAGGTTTTGATTCCTGGCCCTTCTGGATCCCACTCTGAGCATGTGACTAGCAGGGTCCTAAGTGGAGGCTGCAACTTGTTGGGTTATGTTTATGCTGGTCTTTGTTCTCTCACGTGTGGCGATTTGCCCCACTATATGATGAACTGAGGCTTTGGGCCTACTCAGGGATTCAGAGTCTATGGACTCAATTTGGTTCAGAATGCTGTTGCTTGCGTCTATTGTTTGCATGATTTGTGGCTTTTCTCTTTCTCTGCGCATTGGGTGTTGGTCTTTATTTTTCAATTGGTTTATTTTGGGTTTTCTGCTTTGTCTGTAAGTAGACAAATCTCAAGGCTGTATAATTTATACATAATTTGTTAATAAACGTACTTTGAATCTTTGATGGGTGAAGCAGACTCTGGTGGAACATTAGATCAGTGAAATAAACTGATCGGTTTATGTCATCTTCTCAAGGCTATAGTGGTGGTCAGTTGAAGTGGAGTGAAAATAACTTAAGAAAAGAAATCATGTTGATGTGGTACATTATAGACCTTCCTGACTTTCCGCCATTACTAATATGATGGTAAGAGTGTTTATCATTGAGAGTAAGCCATTATATGTAGCGAATGCTGTCTGTGGTGCAAAGTTATGGAGGAAAGAGAAGTATTACAGGACCAAATGACCACAACAGCTCACCTGGCTGTTCATGAACTGCCAACATATAGGCTAGGAGTGATTTATACTCCTGCTCTTGGAATACTTAACATACATATTACTCAATTATTTTGCAGTTACAGCGTGTAAAGCTAGATATTTTAAAAGAACAAAGATAGGTTTTTGTTAGGAACTGGGATAATAAGGAAGAATTTGGGAAATATTAGGAGAATATAGGCAGATTAACAGAAAAGAGTTTCAAACGAATGAATGTGCACAATGAAGAAAAGAAGTCATGAATGGAATAATGAAATAAGGATGGGTAGGCATTGGCAGAATCAATGTCATGTCAGGATGAAAGGATTACTTTCATTTGCAATTTCACTAATAATATTTAATAACAACATAGGGCTGTAATCAGAACTGTTTCTGTCTTTTAAATGGTCCGCCGTGGTATCCTTACACGGATTTAACATTGCTAATACAGTAAAAGTGGCCTTCGGAAAAGGGTAACAAGATTCCGGTGAATATGAAAACAAATATATTTTGTTAGTTGAATTTCTGTAACATTTTTACACCAAATGAGGAGTAATAACTCCACATATGGCATTAATTTATATTAAAGCCATAGAAATGACAGAATTGTATCATAAAAAAGGGTACATAGATCAAAATTAAGTCTTTACTTAAACAAAAATCTTCAAGATTTTGAGTAGCGAATGTCATGTCTCTGATGCCTATTTCTCCTGCAATCCTCCTGTTAAAATCAACATGAAAATTATTGGAGTCAATTGCAGCAGAAATGATTTTCAGAGATCCATAGGCTCAATTAAGCCTGTTGCATTTTAAAGCGTTGGACTTTGATTAGAATTCTTGGCCACTTTTAAGTTAGTTGAATGGGAATGGAAGGGAAGGTGCTTGTGAAGTAAATATAGAAATATAGAAAACCTACAGCACAATACAGGCCCTTCGGCCCACAAAGTTGTGCTGAACATGTCCCTACCTTAGAAATTACCAGGTTTACCCATAGCCCTCTATTTTTCTAAGCTCCATGTACCTATCCAAAAGCCTCTTAAAAGACTCTATCGTATCCGCCTCCACCACCGTTGCCGGCAGCCCATTCCACGCACTCACCACTCTCTGCGTAAAAAACTTACCCCTGACATCTCCTCTGTACCTACTCCCCAGCACCTTAAACCTGTGTCATTTTGTGGCAACCATTTCAGCCCTGGGAAAAAGCCTCTGACTATCCACATGATCAATGCCTCTCATCAACTTATACACCTCTATCAGGTCACCTCTCATCCTCTGTCGCTCCAAGGAGAAAAGGCCGAGTTCACTCAATCTGTTTTCATAAGACATGCTTCCCAATCCAGGCAACATCCTTGTAAATCTCCTCTGCACCCTTTCTATGGCTTCCACATCCTTCCTGTAGTGAGGCGACCAAAAATGAGCACAGTACTCCAAGTGGGGTCTGATCAGGGTCCTATATAGCTGCAACATTACCTCTCGGCTTCTAAATTCAATTCCACGATTAATGAAAGCCAATATACCATAGCCTTCTTAACCACAGAATCAACCTGCGCAGCTGCTTTGAGCGTCCTATGGACTCAGACCCTAAGATCCCTCTGATCCTTGACACTGCCAAGAGTCTTACCATTAATACTATATTCTGCCATCATATTTGATCTACCAAAATGAACCACTTCACACTTATCTGGGTTGAACTCCATCTGCCACTTCACAGCCCAGTTTGGCATCCTATCAATGTCCCACTAAAGTAGCCCAGGAATTCTTCAGATATTGAGGTGAGACAGTGGCAGGATGAGGCAAAGCCCTTCCTCTCAAATGGAGTTTTGCTGTTGTGTGCAATTCCATTGGAAATAGCTTCTCTCTGGATCCTAGCATCCATTGGATCCAGCAAAACTGACATTGTGGAATCTTCTCCAACACACAATGTTTCAGATCTAAAGAATGCAGTGTTATTTTGAATTACAGCAAATCCTAAAATTCTACAGTTAATTATTTCTTTGGTGGACGAAAGCTCAGAAATAGTCATTCACTAATTCCATGCTATCACCTAACCAAATGGAAGAGCAGATGTTACTTACTAGACCATATGAGATTTCATTTCCTATAATCGTTCAATACTACCTTATTCCACAATTCAGGCATTTGGCTCTTGTAAGCTTTTGACATAATACAAACCTTTTAAAAGCCATCAGATTGTCATCTCTGGTGCAGCACTCATCAGCTCCGGCAGCATAGAATTCCCAGATGGCTTTGGGTAAATGTTCTTTTGCATACATCTCAAAGTCAGGCAGACATACCAAAGGCATCTCTGGGTCACACACAGAGGTCCTGAAACAATAGTGTTGCAGAAATATTTTAACACAAACCTCAAATTCTACTACTATTACAGAAGACATTAACGATTAATATGATGCACAGAGAAAGTGTGTCATCTCAACTCACAGGTAGAAAGAGTTACCCATGAAGTAAGTTTTTGCTTCTTGGTCAAAACCCTTACTCCAAACAAGAGAAGATCTGCAGATGTTGGAAATCAAAGTAACACACACAAAATGCTGGAGGAACTCAGCTGAGACCTTCTGGATCCTGATGAAGGGTCTCGGTCTGAAATATCAACTGTATTCTTTTCCATAGATGCTGCCTGGCCTGCTGAGTTTCTCCAGCATTTTGTGTGCATTGCCCTTACTTCAAATAGTGTCATTTTCTGTCCTGTGCAGAGACACTTCAGCAGTTTTCAAATGCACAGCGGTAACCAGTGTTATTAAAGCCTATGTAAAGAATAGAAAAAAAGTGCAGCTTTACAATGAACAGCATTTAGGAACTGTCTACAAGTTGGCAAGAATGTTGGATGAAATTTAAAAAGAAAAACAATATAATCAGTAAATAGTACCTGCAGAAGAAAATTTTACTAATGCTGGAAATCTGAAATAAAGCTTATGATTGTGTTTCTTTCTCGACAGATAACGTCTGCTGGGTATTTCCACCATTTTGAATGGCAGCTGGAAAATAAGTGTAAATCTTTCCTGAAGGACCTCGTCCCACAAGATTAATTATCCTTTTCTTATGATGCATAAAACAGCTTTAGGATCACCTGTTGCCTAGTTGGCACCTCAGTGTACTGAACCAAAACAAACCTCACAAATGCTCTCCAAAATTAATCCTCCACAAAATCACTTGGTTTCACTCACGTACATATAGATTAAAGCCACTTATGATTATGAAAGAAGTCTTGTGACATGCACCTCTGCTTTCCTGTTTGCTGCATTTCCTATATTACCACTACTGTCTGGTGGGGTGGAGGGGCTAGAGATAACTCCCACCTTACTGTCTATCCTTTCCTGCTTCTTGCACTAGCTGGACTTAATTTTCTTAATCGATATTGCCTGTTTTTCTTCTTTTGCTATTGACAACAGTTACTCTGCAGCCATGTCACTATAGCAGCGATCATATTTGTTTACATTTATTTGCACTGTTTATTCATCTAATTTATTTTAAAATACTTAATACTTTTATGTTTATATTTGTCTTGGTAGCATTCTGAGACACCACCACCTATTTGTCTCGTTACTTTTTCTCTTATCTCTATCTGTGATCACCTTTGTTGGTATGCCCTTCCTGACACAGTTTGATGCTGCCTAACTCCATCGCAATCTTGCATTGCTTCCTTACCTTTTAACTCAACCACAGCCCTCTATATTCATTAGCAACTCGGCTCACTAGAATGTTAGTGCTAACTTGACAGGAACTCAGCAATGGTAGTGCCATTACACGAGACAGGTAGGTCGTTAGCATTTCATACATTTTTCTAAACATTCCAGCAGGATTTTAATGATCAGAGTTCCGTAGATGACATTGAAACCTTCCTACAGTAGCAACATCCAGGAGAATACTAAGCAACTCTAGAGTCCAGGATTGTTCATTACTTTTATGTTACATATTAAACTGCAAGTAATAAATCACTCATTTGAAAAATGCCAATATGTGTTGAAAATTAAATTTGTCTCACATCAGCACTTTAGCCCAAATCAGGTTCAAAGGCCGCAAGCTCCATCTCTGCTCACCTGTTAGATCTCCGTTGCAGGAATTAACAGGGTAGTCTTCACGGGTTCACTAAGCATGAATCTGTTGTCACCAGAAAATCTTCCTGTACATCAGGAAATGGAAACAGGAGTCCCTGAGGTCCCAAAGCCTGTCTAGTAATGGAAACTGCGCCACTTTGTAACTTCACTGTAGTGGCTTTAGAACAACAAAGAGGAAAACTGAAGAAATAAACAATACTGAATACAACTAGACACTGAACATTTTCTCAATTAATGATTTCCAACTAAAATTAATGGTAATAAAATGAAGTGTTGTGATCTGTGTTGCTGCCCTCTGATACTGCCTGGAATGTGAGGAACATACTGAGTCCTGCCATGGTGTGTTGTCTATCTGGTTGACTTAATGCTATTGAGCTTGTGTTTCAGAGTGCAGGTTAAAAGGCAAGGATAACAGGCTTAGGGAACCTTGGTTTTCAGCAGCTATTGAAGCCCTGGTTAAGAAAAAGGAGATGTACAGCAGGTATGGGCAGGCAGGAACAAATGAGGTACTTAAGTATAAGAAATGCAAGAGAACCCTTATGAAGGAAATCAAGAGAGCTAAAAGAAGGCACAAGGTTGCTCTAGCACACAAGGTAAAGGAAAATCCTAAGGGCTTCTACAGATAAATGAATAACAAAGAATAGCAAGGGACAAAATCGGTCCTCTGGAAGATCAGGGTGGTAATCTGTAAATGGAATCGAAAGAGTTTGGGAGATCTTAAATGGATTTTTTGCATCTGTATTTACTCGGGGGTTGGTCACAGAGTCTATAGATGTGAGGTAAACCAACAGCAGGGTTATGGACCCTCTGCAGATTACAGAGGAGGAGGTGTTTGCTGTCTTGAGGCTGTTACGTACCCCATAACTGGGTTGCCAAACCAGCAGAAATGGACCACTAGTTGGAGTCTGGTTTAACAGAAACTAATAAAGTTTTATTAAAGAAATAAGTAACACAGTATTCTAATCATAAGGATATAAATGCAACAGGTTAGCAATGATAAAACACACATGTACACAGAACTAGGATAATAGGAATCAACCAAGCTTTATGGCAGTCTAGGGGTAAAATGATCAGGCTCAAGTGACACAGAGTTCAGTTCAGCTTAGTACAGTTCGCAGTAATCGCTGTTGTGCCATTGGGGGGCAGGAAGAGAGAGAGAGAGAGAGAGAGAATGCAAATTTTGATTCAAGCAGAGCTTTGATGTTCTTCGCAGTTGGCTTTCGGGCGGACCTTTTTATGTCTTCTATCCCACTGTGGTCACCGACTGTGACCCCTCCATTCCGGATACGACCATTCTTCCGCAGTGAACCCGGCACCCAGGCAAGGACGGACACACACACCAGGTTCCCGCCGATCGTACCTTTTCACCCTGTCAGTCTATGGTCGGTTCCCTCGAACCAGACCTCCAAACTGCCACCAACTTGTGGGGGCATACCGCTCTTCCTGGGTCTCGTTATCTTGTGGTGTGTGTCGTGCCTTAGTGAATCTGTTTGTTTTATCCCCCTGCTGGGGTATCGCCTGTCCATCAAACTTCAAACAGTTCAGGTTCAAAGCAACCGGTCTGTCAATACTCTGAATTGTGTCTCTTTTCGTTCTCTCTCTCCTCTCTCATTAACATTTTGAGCGTTTCTCCATTTGTCTCCCTTATCTCTCTGATCAGCATCAATCTTCTGATAACTTGGTTTTTCGTCACACCCCTATCCTTCAAAGGATTTTTACCGGTATAAAAATTATGGGCATGAATACATTGTTAGATACACACTAATATACATGGTTATCAGCTATTCGGCTAATACAGAGATCTTTAAGTTTTCAACACCTTGACAGACAGTCAGCAATCACATTTTCCATTTCTTTTATATGTTTTATTTTAATATCAAGTTCCTCTAAGACCAGGCTCCAACTTAGCAACCTTTTGTTTTTATCCTTCATAGTGGCCGAAAACACTAATGGGTTGCGATCAGGGTAAATTATCAGTGGTTTCCGTGCCGGACAAATATAACAAAGGTCGTCCCACACAAACTTCGCATTCTTTGGCAAGAGCTTAGTAAGAGGGAGGGTAATATCCGCAAAGTTTTTGCAAAACTTCTGATAGTACCCCACCATCCCCAAGAACCTTCTCAGGGGTCTCTTGTCTGTCAGGGTGGGGACTTCAGAGATAGCCCACACCTTAGCCTGCATCGGTGCCAGCTGCCCCTGTCCTACCACATACCCCAGATAAGTGACCTTTGCGTGGCCGAATTCACTTTTTGCGAGGTTCGCTGTCAGGCTGGCTTCAAACAGCCGTTTAAACAGTTCCTCTACCACCACAATGTGCTCCTCCCACGTGTCACTCCAGACCACTAAATCGTCAATATATGCTTCTGCGTTCTTTAGCCCTTTTGTCACTGAATTAATCATCCTATAGGGGTGTTGCTTACTAGGCTGACCTGATGTGACAACAATACCATGTACCGGCTCTTTGCATCGCCTCGGGACATCCGGACATACGTGTGCGTGCCGGTTAATTAGCTTTCTCAGTGGGTCGCTCTGTTCGGGGGTTAAGGGAGAGACCTTATCAGCAAAGCTGGCCAAAACAATAGAGTTCTCCCATCTGGTCGGCACCATACTTATCTTTTCAAAATGGGTTTTCCCCTTATCAAGTGGCACCCTAGCCTCACTAATTTTCGTGATAACACCGACTAGGTCTGCTCGCTTATCGTGGCAAGCTGTTAACATATCAATAGCCTGTAATTGTGTTAGCTTACGTCTACAATAGTCAATAGCATCCTTCCTCCTGTGCGGCCAGTAAAACTCTTTCATGATTCTATCGACTGTCTTCCTCACCCCAAAATGTCCACCGAGGGGTATCTTGTGGGCCAGGTTAAAAATCTCATCCCCATTACTTTTCGGCACTACCACCTGGTGCACCACCCCCCATTCCTCATCTGCGGGCACGATACTTGGTCTCCATTTCCTCCTTAGTACTCCCTCCTTCACATAATAGCCCACTGGCTCCCTTTTTAATTCTGCTTCGGAGAGAACTGTCTCCGTCAAAACCATCAGCTACTCATCTTGTTCCTGTGCCTGTATAAATTCCTTCCTCGCTAATGATAAATCTACCTCAACTCCCTTACTTCCTTCCGTTTCACTACGCCCCTTCTCACTTTCTAACCCCTCCTGGTACAAGGCTGGTAAAAACGTCTCAGCTAAATCTACTTTCGCTTCGGCAGCCTTTCTGGACATGCGCGGAGTCACTGCGCAGACAGGATAAACCTATGAGTCTATGCGCGGGGCCTCAATCCTGGTAGGCTGGTTTGTTAGCTTTACTGCTGAGTACACATTTCCGCCTGCAAGGTCATTACTGAGTAAGACCTCCACGTCTTCCATCAGTAGTTCGGGCCTCACCCCGATCATGACCGGTCCGGAGACCAAGTCGCTTTTTAGGTGTATCTAGTGCAAGGGTACTGCTTCAGTCCCTTTCCCAATGCCTTTTATCACCCTGACCTCCCCAGTCTGGGTCTCTGAACTAAAGTCTAACACATTCTTTAAGATCAATGACTGATAAGCTCCAGTGTCTCTCCAGATCCGTACTGGAACCAGGTTTAACCCCTCCTTCACCGACACCAATCCGGTCGAGATAAAGTCCTCGCGCCCTTCCTGAACTTTATCAGACCTCTTCTCCCCTAGCGGTTTGTTTGCCAGATCAATACAGCCAGTCGGAACCGTCGTTTTTCCTTTCCCTGTCTCCTTCCTTGGGGCAAAGCAC
Source organism: Mobula birostris (assembly GCF_030028105.1). Taxonomy (NCBI): domain Eukaryota; kingdom Metazoa; phylum Chordata; class Chondrichthyes; order Myliobatiformes; family Myliobatidae; genus Mobula; species Mobula birostris. Next base: position 42,820,885 of record NC_092375.1, on the reverse strand, counting down.
CTGGATGCAAAGTGACCAGCTTTCCCAGAATTATAGAATACGACCCCAGGAGACTTCCTACCAAACTGCTCCCGGTCTTCCTTATCCTTCTCACTAGTCCCTGGCTTACTTTCTGCCTTTTCTAGCGGACTCTCTCCGCCCTCTTGACTACCCTTCTGGTAGCTTTTACTCGGGGTAAACTTCGCTTTGTGCGTTAACGCGTAATCATCCGTTAACTTAGCAGTTGCAGCTAAGGTTTCTGCCTCTTTCTCATCTAGATAGGGCCTCATACCTTCAGGGACACAACCTTTAAACTGCTCAATCAGTATTAGTTGTAGCAGTCTGTCATAATCCCCATTGACCCCCTTCGAGGCGCACCAACGCTCACAATACATCTGCATCTCACGGGCAAACTCTAAATATGTGCGGCCCCACTGCTTCCTCGCATTCCGGAACCTCTGCCAGTATGCCTCCGGGACCAATTCATAAATCCTGAGGATGGCCTCTTTCACCACCTCATACCTCTGGGCATCTTCTGCGGACAAAGCCGAGTAAGCTTGTTGGGCTTCTCCTTTAAGTACGCTCTGAAGCAAAACAGCCCACTTATCCCTCGGCCAGTCCTGACTTGCAGCGACTTTTTCAAAATGTGGAAAGTACCGATGAACATCGGCCTCCTCAAATAGGGGAACCATCCTAACCTCCTGGGTAGCCCTGAACCCTCCACCTTGGTTCGGCATGGGCCTCTGCACTAGTGTCATCCTTAACTTCTCCAGCTCAAATTCCCTTTCCCTCTGTTTCTCTCTCTCTTCTCGTTCTAACTGCCTGTCCCTCTCTTCTCCTTCTAACCGCCTGCCTCTCTCTTCTCGCTCTACTGCCTGTCCCTCTCTTCTTGTTCCAGTTGTTTTACCCGGAACTCATCCTCAAGTCTCAATTTTTCCATCTGCAGCTGTAGTGCTTCTCCACCAGGTTTGCCCATAGATACCACCTCCAGCTCCCCGTGGGGAAACACACCTTTAGATACATAATGCTCAATGATAGCTCTGTGCATCTCCGCTCTCCTCATTGTCGGCTTCCCCTTAAAAAGATTCAACCGTTTGGCAAGTTGCCAATTCTGATTTCCTGGCATCCTCTAATGCCTCCAAGGTTGGCGCCTTTAGAAATTCCTCAATCTCCATTTCTGCTGTTTGCCCTTTCTTTCTTTCTGGAATTTTAACCCAATCAATTTACCCAGTCCCAAATTTGGCGTTCAAAATCGCGGACGAGATCCCCACTTATGTTACGTACCCTGTAACTGGGTTGCCAGACCAGCAGAAATGGACCACTCGTTGGAGTCTGGATTAACAGAAACTAATAAAGTTTTATTAAAGAAATAAGTAACACAGTACTCTAATTGTAAGGATATAAATGCAACAGGTTAGCAATGATAAAACACATATGTACACAGAACTAGGGTAATAGGAATCAACCAAGCTCTATCGCAGTCTAGGGGTAAAATGATCAGTCTCAAGTGACGCAGAGTTCAGTTCAGCTTAGTACAGCTCACAGTAATTGCTATTGTGCCGTTGGGGGGAGAGAGAGAGAGAGAATGCAAATTTTGATTCAAGCAGACCTTTGATGCTCTTCGCAGTTGGCTTTCGGGCGGACCCTTTTATGTCTCCTATCCCACTGTGGTCACCAACTGTGACCCCTCCGTTCCGGATACGACTGTTCTTCCGCAGTGAACCCGGCACCCAGGCAAGGGTGGACACACACACCAGGTTCCCGCCGATTGTACCTTTTCACCCTGTCAGTCTATGGTCGGTTCCCTCGAACCAGACCTCCAAACTGCCACCAACTTGTGGGGGCACACCGCTCTTCCAGGGTCTCGTTATCTTGTGGTGTGTGTCGTGTCTTAGTGAACCTGTTCTTTTTATCCCCCTGCTGGGGTATCACCTGTCCATCAAACTTCAAACAGTTCAGGTTCAAAGCAACCGGTCTGTCAATACTCTGAATTGTGTCTCTTTTCGTTATCTCTCTGCTCTCTCATTAACATTTTGAACGTTTCTCCATTTGTCTCCCTTACCTCTCTCATCAGCATCAATCTTCTGATAACTTGGTTTTTCATCACAAGGCAAATTAAGATAATAAATCCCCAGGGTCTTACTAGGTGTTCCCTTGGACCCCGTGGGAGGCTAGTGCATAAATTGCAGAGGCCCTAGCAGAGATATTTAAAACATTCTTAGCCACAGATGAGGTGCCAGTGGGTTGGAAGATAGGAAATGTTGTTCCGTTGTTTAAGAAAGGCCCTAAGAATGTCAGGAAATTATAGGCCAGTGTCTGACATCAGTTGTGGGGAACTTATTGGAAGGTATTCTAAGGAACTAGATATATATGTATTTGGACAGAAAGGGACTGATTAGGGATGGTAGGCATTGTGTGGTGTGTGTTGTGCCAACCAATCTTACAGAGCTTTTCGAGGAAGTTACCAGGAAAGTTATTGAAGACAAGGCAGTGAATATTATCGACCTGGACTTTAGCAAGGCCCTACATGGGAAGTTGGTCAAGAAGGTTCAGTCGCTTGGCATTCAAGATGAGGTAGTATATCGGATTAGACATTGGCTTTGCAGAAGAGGCCAGAAAGTGGTCATAGATGGTTACCCCTCTGACTGGAGTCTGTGACTAGTGGTGTGCCACAAGGATCAGTGCTGGGTCCATTGTTGTTCGTCGTCTATATCAACGATCTGGATGATAACATGGTAAAATGGATCGGGAAATTTATGGATGACACCAAAATTAAAGGTGTAGTGGATAATGAGGATGACTATCAAAACGTAGTGGCATCTGAAATAGCTGGAAAATTGGGCTGTAAAAGGGCAGATGGAAATTAATATAGACAAGTGTGAGATGTTGCGCTTTGGGAGGACAAATCAAGGCACATCTTACGCAGTGAGCAGTAGGACACTGAGGAGTGTGGTAGAGTAGAGGGATCTGGGAATACAGATCCGTAATTCCTTGAAAGTGGCATCACAGTTAGGTAAGGTCACAAGGAAAGTTTGGCCTTCATGGATCAATGTATTGGTTATAGGAATTGGGATGTTAATGTTGAAATTGTCTAAGAGATTGATGAAGCGTAATCTGGAGTATTGTGTGCAGTTTTGGTCACTTGCCTAAAGAGGTAAATAAGACTGAATAAGTACAGAGAAAATTTATAACGATGTTGCCAGGATTGAAAACTTGAGTTATAAGGAGAGATTAAATAGGCTAGGACTTTATTCTCTAGAACATAAAAGATTGAGGGGAGATTTAATTAGAGGTATAGAAAATTATGAGAGGTATACATAGGGTTAATGCAAGCAGGATTTTTCCAATGAGATTGGATGAGACTACAATTGGAGGTCATGAGTTAAGGGTGAAAGGTGAAAAGTTTAAGGGGAACGTGAGGGGGAATTTCTTCACTCGGAGAGTGGTGAAAGTGTGCAAAGAGCAACCAGCACAAGTGGTGGACGTGGGTTTGATTCACTATTTAAGAGGAATTTGATCAGGTACATAGGTGGGATGTGTATGGAGGGCTATGGTCTGATTGCAGGTTGATGAGAGTAGGCAGATTACTAGGCAATACAGAACAGAATAGATGGGCCAAAGGACCTGTTTCAATGCTGTAATGTTTTATGACTCTACATATTCTGAAGTGGGAGGATGAATAGCTAGAGGTCACTGTCCATGTAGGTACCACAACATGGGTAGAATGAGTGACGAGGTCCTACATAGGGAGTTCAGGGTGTTAGGTGCTAAGTTAAAGGGCAGGACCTCCCAGGTTGTGATCTCAGGTTTGCTACCCTGAGGCCAGAACTAGGAAGATTATACAGCTTAACACATGGCATGTGATTTCTGGATCATTGGGCTCCCTTCCAGGGAGGGTGGGACAAACAGAAGGGACAGCTTGCACTTGAACTGGATGAGGACTAATATCCTATTGGGAAGGTTTGTTAATGCTGCAAGGTGGGGTTTAAACTAGTGTTGCAGGGGATTGGAAACCAGAGTGCCAGAGAGGTTGTGGAAACAGATGTTGGTAAGACCTCAGGCAAAGTCAGGAATCAAAAGTTTGAGCATGGTGCGACGACTGACCTGAGCTGCATATATTTCAATGCAAGTATTATCATAGGAAAGGCAGATGAGCTTATAGCATGGATCAACACCTGGAATTATGATGTTGTAGTCATTAGTGAGACTTGGTTGCAGGAGGAGCAGGACTGGCAGCTCAATGTTCCGGAGTTTTGTAGTTTTTGATGTGATAAAGCAGGAGGGATTAAAGGGGAAGTGGTGGAATTACTAGCTAGGTAAAATGCACGGTAGTGCTCCATCGGAACAGATTGAAAACTCATCTAGTGAGACATTATGGTGGACTGAGGAATAAGAAAGGTACGAACATGTTAATGCAGCTATATTACAGAATACCCAACAATCCCAGGGATTTAGAGGAACACATTTATAAAGAGATCACAGATTGTTGCAAGAAACATAAGGTTATTATAGTAGATGATTGTAACTTTCTACATATTACTGGGAATCTCATACTGTAAAGGGCTAGATGGGATAGAGTTTGTCAAATGTGTTCAGGAAAGTTTCCTTCATCAATATGTTGAAGTCCCAATGAGAGAGCATGCAGTACTGGATCTGCTATCAAGAAATGAGAGAAGACAGGTGACAGAAGTTTGTGTAGTGCAACACTTTGCATCTAGTGACAACAATGCCATCAGTTTCAAAGTAAATATGCAAAAAGAAAGGTTTAGTTTGCTGGTTGAGATTCTAAATTGGGGAAAGGCCAATTTTTGATGGAATCAGAAATGATTTGGCAAATGTGGATTGGGACAGGATATTTTCTGGCAAAGGTGTTCTTGATAAGCGGGAGGCCTTCAAAAATGAAGTTTTGAGAGTAGAAAGCCTGTATGTGTCTGTCAGAATAAAAGGTAAAGGTAAAGATACCAAGTAGAAGGAACCTTGGTTTTTAAGAGATATTGAGGCCCTGGTAAGAGAAAAAAGGAGATGCACAGCTAGTATAAGTGGGTAAGAACAAAGGAGCTGACTATGGAGTACAAGAAATTTTTTTAGATTATGAAGACACGCAGTCCTCTTTTACTGTCATTTAGTAATGCATGCGTTAAGAAATGATACAATATTTCCTCCGGTGTGATATCACAAAACACAGGACAGATCAAGACTGAAAAAAACTAACAAAACCACATAATTATAACATATAGTTACAACAGTGCAACAATACCATAGCTTGATGAAGAAGTCCATGAGCACAGTAAAAATTCAAAGTGTCTCAAATGTCCCACATCTCACGCAGATGGAGAGAAGGAAGAAAAACTCTCCCTGCCATACCCGACCACGGTCCGACTCTCAGTCAAGCGAAAACTTCGAGTTCTGATCAGCTCTCTGACACTGAGTACTGAGCGCCATCTCTATCCGAAAGATTCAACCTCCTTCTCAGTTGCCAACAGCAGGCAAAGCCGGGGATTTTGAGGCCTACCCTCCAAAAAGATTCCCGACCGCGCAGTAACGACAGCAGTGAACGAGCGTTTCAGAAATTTCTCCAGCTGTTCCTCTGTGGTTTCAAGAGAACACTTAAGAAAGAAATCAGAAAGGCTAAAAGAAGGCATGAAGTTGCTCTAACAGATATGTTAAGAGCAAAATGATTGCAAGAGACAAAACTGGTCCTCTGGAAGACCAGAACGGTAATCCATATATGGAGTCAAAAGAGATTGGAGAGATTTTAAATGAATTCCTTGCATCTGTATTTACTCAGGAGATGGATACAGAGTCTATAGCAGTGCACCAACTTCATGGACCTTGTACAGATTACAGAGGAGGAGGTGTTTGCTACCCTGAGGCAAATCCCCAGGGCCTGATAAGGTATTCCTTCAGGCACTACGGAGGGCAATTGCAGAAATGGCTGGGCCCTAACAGACATATTTCAATCATCCTTAGTGACAGGGGAGGTACCAGAGGATTGGAGGATAGCCAATGTTGCTCCACTGTTTAAAAAGGGCTCTAAACTTTAATCAGGAATTCAGGTGCCAGTGAGACTGACATCCGTTGTGCGAATGTTATTGGAAAGTACTCTAAGGGACCGGATATATAAGTATTTGGATAGTCATGGACTGATTAAGGGTTGTCAGCATAGCCTTGTGCACGGTGGGTCACATATAACCAACCTTACAGAGTTTTCGAGTAAGTTACCAAGAAAGTGGATGGCGGCAAGGTAATGGATGTTACCTACATGGTCTTTAGCAACGCATTTGACAGGGTCCCACATGCAGTTGCTCGGCATTCAAGATGGGGTAGTAAATTGGATTAGACATTGGTTCTGTGGGAGAAGCCAGAGAGTGGTAGTAGAGGGTAGTCTCTCTGACTCGTGATGTGCCACACGGATCAGTGCTGGGTTCCTTTGTTGTTTGTCATCTATATCAATAACCTGGATGATAATCTGGTTAATTGGATCAGTAATCTTGATTATATCAAGATTGGAGATGTAGTGGACAGTCTGGAAGGATATCATGGCTTGCAGAGGGATCTGCATTAGCTGGAAAAATGGGCTGAAAACTGGCAGATGGAATTTAATTCAGAGAAGAGCGAGGAGTTGCATTTTGACAAGACCAACCAGGGCAAATGGGAGGGCACTGAGCAGTGTGGTAGAATAAAGGGATCTGGGAATATAGGTCCATAATTCTTTGAAAGTGGCATCATAGGTAGATGGGGTTGTGAAGAAAGCTTTCTTCATATTGGCCATAAATCAGCATTGAATACAGAAGATGGGATGTTATATGGAAATTGTATAAGATGTTGGTGAGGACTAATTTGGAGTATTGTATGCTGTTTTGGTCAACTATATACAGGAAAGATGTAAACAAGGTTGAAAAAGTACAGAGAAAGTTTACAAGGATGTTGCTGGGTCAGGAGGATCTGAATCTGAATAGGTTAGGACTGTATTCTTTAGAATGTAGAAGAGGGAGAGGAGATTTGATTAAGGTATACAAAATTATGAGGGGTATAGATAGGATAAATACAAGCAAGCTTTTCCCACTGAGTTTGGGTAGGGCTACGACCAGAGGTTATGGGTTAAGGGTGGAAGGTGAGAAGTTTAAGGGGAACATGAGGGAAAATTTCTTCACTCAGAGGGTGGTGAGAGTGTGAAATAAGCTGCCAGCTCAAGTGGTGCACGTGAGTTTGATTTCAATATTTAAGAGAAGTTTGGATAGGTATGTGGATGGTAGGGTATGGAGTTCAATGGTCCAGGTGCAGGTCAGTGGGAGTGGGCAGTTTAAATAGTTTTGGCACGGACTGGATGGGCTACAGGGCCTACTTCTGTGCTGTACTTCTCCATGACTCTGTGATGTTACCATTTTACAGAACCACCAATGTTCTACTTGTTCCCTCCCAAAGACAATAGAGCAAGTCATTTATGTTTAGTATAGTGCCCCCGCTATTCCATTATTCATTCTTACCATATTAATTGCACTGGTTTGCTGCAAATATTTTTGGAGAGAATATATAGACAGACATGAAGGATGGTAGTACAGCTTGAGCATATCCCATATTCTTGGGGCCAGAAGTGTTTCGGACTTTGAATTTTGGAATTTTTGCATCTATATAATGAGATACTTTGGGAATAGAACCCAGGTCTAAACTCAAAATCCATTCACATTACATATACAGCTTGTGTACAGCTGGTGTGAAGCTCAGAGATTGGAGTCCACGGTTGGAGCACAGTCTGACATAATGGAGCTGGGTCCCACACTGACTGTCGGAGTTGAATGACCGCCCCGAACTATTAACCAGTTCCAACGCTGCGATTGGCTTCATATCTGCCATCGATTCCAAACAGCTGCCCGCTGTTTGAAATATGTTTGTAAATATAATGAGCACTGGGATATTTTAAATAGTATTTCTAATTATTTTGTGCATGAAACAATTACACTCAATTTTCAGTTTGTTGGGATCTTTGCTTGTTTCATGATCAGTGTACCATTATGTTCACTCTGACCCTGACAGATCCATTCTTTCAATACATTTCACATCGAACTTTAAAGTAGTTGGGGTACAGCAGGTACCGAAGAAAGTGGACACTGAGTGTACGCCTGTAGGTAATAGCAGATGGAACCAGATGAGGATGGGTGATGAATCCAGGTAACTGGGGAAGCGAAGGAAATGGAAGAAGAGAACAAAGGGAGAGGGAAACTGGATAGAGTGGCGGGAATGTGAAAGCAGTACATTTCCCCTCAGCTCCCCTAAATTCTACAATGCAATACACGAGGAGCATTTCACAGAGGACAATTACCAACCTGCATGGATTTGGGACATGGGACAAAAATGCAGCATGTTGGGGAAAGGCAAATGGCCACAGAGAGAACGTGCAGTCTCCAGACAGGTCTCACCAGAGGTCAGGGTTGAGAGCGGATTGCTGGAGTTGTGAGACAGCAGCTCCACTAACTGCACCACTGTTCACCACAAATGTAAAAGGTTCATTCAGTGGTGGACAACACCAGATGTACAAACCTCCATGTATTTCCAATTTCGGAATGGCCCAGGCACCCATGAACACTACCTCATTATTACTGTTTTGCACTTACTTATTTACTTTGGTAGCATGGTAATTATTATGTCTTGGACTGTGCTGTTGCTGCCAAACAAGAAACTTCACAACATACTGTCCGTCAGTGATAATAAACCTGATTCTGAAGCACAGTCCACTGTGCCTCTGTACTTGCCAGTGAATGTCTATGTAATTAGCCTTTACTTGGCCATCTGGCTGCGTTGAAAGGCAGAAAATTAAGATACTGTAAATAGTTCTCTAAGGCTGTAACAGCCAGGGAGGGGGTGGTGGGGGTATTGGGAATAAGGTCCCATTACCTATTAAATACTCCCAATGGCATGCGTCTCAAATAGCCTCTGACACCCAAGTCCAACTCCTGGCTTTCACGTGTGGCTGAGTTACTAAACCCAGCGTAACCATTTCTATTGACAGGAGAAAGGGCAAAGGTGGGCTACTGGTGCCTTAAAAATCAATCTCTTCAGGCAGATGAGGCTCATCAGCCATGTTTGGTAACTTATCTTGGAAAAGGAAAACTCTGATTTCTAACCTCCACTACCTTGTGGTTATACCCACTCATGGGGAAGTCTTTGTGAGTGAACCCAGAAGAGAAGACTGGAGCTGGAGTCCTATGTTGAGTTCAACACCGACTGGCAACTCCTGTGATAACAGTGGTTCCAAACTGTTTCAGTCTCTGCTGTTCTTTTGGACTCATCAGCTGTGTGGAAAGGGGGAACAAGCTGTATGGGCAATAGCTTGCTCTCCATATCACACTGCCCTGTCTTGCATAATGGCTTGTGTATTGACTTCGGCAGCTAGGACACAACATCCATGGTCAGCCCCGACAAGTAGTAAGATAAATATAAGAACAGCCCACTGTTCCCTCTAACTGTTCGAGTGCGCAGCCACACAGTAACTGAAATGCTCCTGCGCATATAGTCTTTGTTGCCGTGTAGCTGGAGTTGCACACAACTCAAAATAGTTTATGAACTCGAAAGACTTTCAGAATCAGAATTGGAATCAGGTTTATTATCACCGGCATGTGTCATGGAATTTATTAACTTAGCAGCAGGAGTTCAATGCAATACATAATATAGAATAAGAAGAAAATAGTAATAATAATAATAATAAATAAGTGAATCAATTTAAATTTTATGTATATTGAATAGATTAAAATCATGCAAAAACAGAAATAATGTATATTAAAAAAGTGAGGTAGTGTTCAAAGCTTCAATGTCTATTTAGGAATCGGATGGCAGAGGGGAAGAAGCTGTTCCTGAATCACTGAGTGTGTGCCTTCAGGCTTCTGTACCTCCTACCTGATGGTAACAATGAGAAAAGAACATGGGGGTCCTTAATAATGGATGCTGCCTCTCTGAGACACTGCTCCTTAAAGATGTCCTGGGTACTTTGTAGACTAGTATCCAGGATGGAGCTGATTAAATTCACAACCCTCTGCAGCTTCTTTCAGTCCTTTGTTTCCTTATATTTCATTTTACTCTTTAATAAATAAAATCAAAAGTATGTGATTTTTCAGTTTTCATTCTAAATATTCATAATATGCATAGTACAGAAGAACATTTAAAGAAGGCACAGTTTTCAAGCCAGATAAAAATTTCCTGTTCAGAGCAATGGACGGTCCGCACAGTTGTAAAAAAACACCGAGGAAAAGTTGGTACAGGCAAATACAATTCTGTGACCTTCTCTTGCCACTCTTGTAAGTCATAGCTTATTTATATTGCAACTCCATTGCTCTGGCTCCCTCGAACCCTTAGCTGACAAACATTTATTAATACCGACATTTGAAGAGGTACATTTCTGTTTCAACTGCTGAATTCCAAAGAATACTCCTGATTTCACCCTTATATAGCTTTCCTTTAATCAAACCACAGTGTTCTAAAGCAATAGTTTCTGAACTTACCCAACCAAAATCCTTATTGACTCTCAGCAGACTGACTCTAAACCTTCTAAATTCAAAGCTGTACAAAACTAAGCTTACGTAATGCTGTCTGCAAAATTTACTAGTTAATTATAAGACAGAAATGACCTTTACACAGAACCGCTGAAATGTGGAATTCTCAAATACAAGACATGTTGGGTGCAAAATCAAAATTAAATAAAAACTGGAAAATGCTGGAAATCTGAAATAAAAGAGAAGCAGATTACATTTCATGTCAAAGCCCGTATTGGAACTAATAAACAAATCAGATGAAAGGTATTCAAACTGAAACATTAACTTTTTCTCCTTCCACTAATGCTGTCTGATCTGCCAAGGTTTCCAGCAATTCCAGTTTTATTTCACTCTTGTGAAAAGGAATTGCATATTTGCTAGAATTGGGAGGGAATGATTAAGATAAATGATACAAAAGTTAGACAAGGAGAGAAATCTAGCTGAAAACTGCATAAACTTTGCATGTGTAGTTAGCTGTGCATTCTGTAAACACATTTCTCATTTCCATCTCCACACTTTTCTCTAGAAAGGAAGGTTATATGAAATAATGCAGAGGTAGAAATAAGAGATGTGTTTGTGGAACACACCAGCAAATACACATACAGTGGTATCTGAACGATGAAATGGCACAGCTACTCAAAGTATACTTGGGTCGGTAGAACTGTGCTTGTGACAACGGTCAAGCTCAAATTACAACAGCCAGAGAAACCAAGATCAGAAATCCAAGTGACACACACAAAACGCTGGAGGAACTCAGCAGATCAGACAGCACCTATGGAAAAAAATACAGTCGACATCTCGGCCTTGAGATCCTTCGGCAGAACTGGACAAAAAAAGATGAGTAGATTTTAAAGGTGGGGGGAAGAAACACAAGGTGATAGGTGAAACCGAGAGGGGAAGGGGATGAAGTAAAGAGCTGGGAGGTTGATTGGTGAAACAGGGCTGGAGAAGGGGGAATCTAATTGGAGAGGACAGAAGACCATTGAAGAAAGAAAAGGGGGGAGGAGCACCAGAGGGAAGTAATGGGCAGACAAGGAGATAAGGTGAGAGCGGGAAAAGGGGATGGGGAATGGTAAAGGGGGGGGGGCAGCATTACCAGAAGTTCAAGAAATCGATGTCATACCATCAAGTTAGAGGCTGCCCACAAATGCTTTCTGACTGAGAGAACAAGGTGAAAGAAATGGAGGGAATTGTTCCTGGTATACACACACACCAATTTATGAGAATGGCTGAACATATTTGAAACACATTTAGTAAGGTGAAGAATTCTACAATTTATAAATAAAGGATTGATGTACAAAAACAGAAAGTTTTTGTTGAACCTTTATAAAACATTGATTCAATCCCAACTAAAGGCAACATGTTAGCAGCTACGATGGAAACCGTTAAATATTCCCGTTTCAGTCTGCTACAGCTGAGAACCACAACTACATTCAAGGTCTGCACAGTTAGTAACATGGTTTTAATGAGATTAAAACTCAGTGTTACTTAAAGCCAACAGAACTCGAATGGACTCTGGTTTCAGTGTTTCCCCTTCAATCCCGCCAAAGAAGGGATGCCGAGCTGGCTTAAAGGCTCATCTGAGACTCCCAATACCAATAATCTTGCTGGCAAACGTACAGTCTCCAGTAAATAAAACTGAAGATCTCAAAGCTAGATTACTTCCTACAAAGCAAAACCCAATGGCATGAATGGCAGCGATGCTTCACTACCAGATGAACTCAATGCCTCCTATGCACGCTTTGAAAGGGAGAACACAACTACAGCTGTGAAGATCCCTGCTGCACCTGATGACCCTGTGATCTCTGTCTCAGAGGCTGATGTTAGGCTGTCTTTAAAGAGAATGAACCCTCACAAGGCCGATGGAGTATCTGGTAAGGCTCTGAAAACCTGTGCCAACCAACTAGCGGGAGTATTCAAGGACATTTTCAACCTCTCACTGCTATGGGCAGAAGTTCCCACTTACTTCAAAAAGGCAACAATTATACCAGTGCCTAAGAAGAATAATGTGGGCTGCCTTAATGACTATCGCCCAGTAGCACTCACATCAACAGTGATGAAATGCTTTGAGAGGTTGGTCATGACTATACTGAACTCCAGCCTCAGCAAGGGCCTGGACCCATTGCAATTTGCCTATCACCACAACAGGTCAATGGCAGACGCAAACTCAATGGCTTTCCATGTGGCTTTAGACCACCTGGACAACACCAACACCTACGTCAAGATGCTGTTCTTTGACTATAGCTCAGCATTTAATACCATCACTCCCACAATCCTGATTGAGGAGTTGCAGAACCTGGACCCCTGTACCTCCCTCTGCAATTGGATCCTCGACTTCCTACCAGAAGACCACAATCTGTGCAGATTGGTGGTAACATATTCTCCTCACTGACGAATAACACTGGCACACCTCAGGGGTGTGTGCTTAGCCCACTGCTCTACTCTCTATATACACATGACTGTGTGGCTAGGCATAGCTCAAATACTGTCTATACATTTGCTGACGATACAACCATTGTTGGTAGAATCTCAGGTGGTGACAAGAGGGTGTACAGGAGTGAGATATGCCAACTAGTGGAGTGGTGCCACAGCAACAACCTGGCACTCAACGTCAGTAAGACGGAAGAGCTGATTGTGGACTTCTGGAAGGGTAAAACGAAGGAACGCATACCAATCTTCATAGAGGGATCAGAAGTAGAGAGAGTGAGCAGTTTAAACTTCCCGGATGTCAAGATCTCTGAGGATCTAACCTGGTCCCAACATATCGATGTAGTTATAAACAAGGCAAGATTGCGGCTATACTTTGTTAGGAGTTTGAAGAGGTTTGGCATGTCAACAAATACACTCAAAAACTTCTATAGTTGTACCATGGAGAGCATTCTGACAGGCTGCGTCACTGTCTGGTATGGAGGGGCTACTGCAAAAGAAGCTGCAGAAGGTTGTAAATCTAGTCAGCTCCATCTTGGATATTAGCCTACAAAGTACCCAGGGCATCTTCAGGGAGCGGTGTCTCAGAAAGGCAGCGTCCAGTATTAAGGACCTCCAGCACCCAGGGCATGCTCTTTTCTCACTGTTACCATCAGGTAGGAGATATAGAAGCCTGAAGGCACACACTCAGCGATTCAGGGACAGCTTCTTCCCCTCTGCCATCCAGTTCCTAAATGGACATTGAATCTTTGGATATTACCTCACTTTTTTTTAATATACATTATTTCTGTTTTTGCACATTTTTAAAATCTATTCAATATATGTACACTGTAATTGATTTACTTATTTATTACTTTTTAAATTTATTATTATTATTTTTTTCTCTCTGCTAGATTTTGTATTGTATTGAAGTGCTGCTGCTAAGTTAACAAATTTCACGTCACATGCCAGTGATAATAAACCTGATTCTGATTGCTGTACCAGAGGGACATTAGGACCTGTTGCTTTTTTTATTTCATTAAATCTTGGTTAACCTCTTCCGTTCCAGGCACAGTGATTCAGATTGATGGGTTCATAATACACTACCAAAATAAGACAGCTGAGTTTTTCAAAGCTAGAAGTGTGCTTCATGATAAACTTCTTGTGGTGTACAAATGTGGTAGTTCTGTCCTGGTCTTGTTCACCTGACCTGGAGCACCTCGTGATCAAGTGCTATCTATCTTATCTGCTGCGGGAGATTTCAGTCATCATCTTGGCTGTGGTGTACATCCCACCTCAGGCCAGCGTCAAACAGGCTCTAGACAAACAGCGATGTCAACAACGGGCATGAAACAGCCCAATTCTGGCCTAATTCTGCTCCGACATCTTATGGTCTAAGTTATGGACAAGGGAGGCACAGGAGTGCTTACTGGACTGCTTTGAATCGATGGACTGGACTGTATTCAGGAATTCATCCTTGAGTCTGAATGAGTACCAAAGCTGTCACTGTCTTCATTAAAACCTGTGTGGATGAGTGTGTGCCTACGAGAACTTATTGTACATACCCAAACCAAAAGCTGCGGATGAACCTGAAGGTTCGTAGTCTGCTGAGGGCTAGATCTGTGACATTCAAGTCAGGAGACCCACGTCTGTACAAGAAAACTAGGTATGATTTGTGGAGGACTAATTCTGAATGAAGTTGAAGGTGAAACTGGATGCATGTCAAGTCTGGCAGGGTTTGCAGGCCATTACTTCCTACAAGGTGAAACCTAACACCACAAATGGCTGAGATGCTTCACTCCCAGATGAGCTCAACGCCTTTTATGCTCGCTTTGAAAGGGAGAATAAAACTACAGCTGTGCTGATCTCAGCAGCACAAGAGGATAAACTCTTGCAAGGCGACAGGTCCTGATGGAGTACCTGGTAGGGCTCTGAAAACCTGTGCTAACCAATGGGTAGGGATACTCAAAGATATTTTCATTCTCTCCTTGCTACAGTCAGAAGTTCCTAACTGCTTCAAAAGGGCAACAATTATACCAGTACCCAAGAGAGAAGGGTGAGCTGCCTTAATGACTATTGTCCAAGAGCACTCACATATACTGATGAAGTGTTTTGGGAGGTGGGGTTATGGCTACAATCAACTCCTGCCTCAGCAAGTACCTGGATCCACTGCAATTTGCCTATCCCCTTGGCGGACACAATCTCATTGGCTCTTCCTGCAGCCTTCAATCACCTGGACAATACAAATACCTGTATCAGATGCTGTTTATTGATTATAGCTTAGCACTTAACACACTCAGTCTTACAGTTCTGATCGATAAGCTCCAGTACTTAGGCCTCTGCACCTCCCTCTGTAACAGGATCCTCGACTTCCTAACCGGTAGACCACAATCTGTGCGGGTCAGAAACAACATCTCCACCTCACCGACAATTAACACCGGTGCACCTCAGGGATGTGTGCTTAGCCCATTGTTCCACTATTTCTACACCCATGGCTGCGAACAAGCGTGAGATCCATCAGCTACTTGTGTGATGTTGTAGCAACAACTTTGCACTCAATGTCAGTAAGACCTAGAACTGATTGTGGACTTCAGAAAGGGTAAGATGAGGGAACACACACCAGTCCTCACAGAGGGATCACAAGTGGAAAGAGTGAGCAATTTCAAATTCCTGAGTGGCGATATCTCTGAGGGTCCAACCTGGACCCAACATAGTGATGCAGCTGAAAAGGAGGCATAACAGCGGTTATATTTCATTAGGAATTTGGGGAGATTTGTTATGTCTCCAAAAACACTCGACAATTTCTAGACTGTGGAGAGTGTTCTGACCGGCTACATCACCATCTGGAATTGCCGGGGGCAGGGGGGCGGCTACTGCACAAGATCAAAGTAAGCTGCAGAGAGTTGTAAAGTTAGTCAGCTCCACTATGAGCACTAGCCTCTGTAGTATTCAGGACATCCTCAAGGAGCGTTGGCTTCAAAAGGTAGTGTCTGTTATTAAGGACCTCATCACCCAGGTCATGCCTTGTCCTTGTTACTACCATCAGGAAGGAGGTACAGAAACCTGAAAGCACACACTCAATGATTCAGGAACAGCTTCTTCCCTTCTGCTATCCAATTTCTAAATGGAAATTGAATCCATGAACACTACCTCACTATTTTTAAAATGTCTATTTCTGCACTACTTATTTAACTATTTATGATACTTTATACATATACACACACATACATACATACACACACTGCAATTCACAGTTCTTTCCTCTATTATTATGTATTGCATTGTACTGCTGCTGCAAAGTTAACAAATTTCACAACATATGCTGGTGATATTAAACCTGATTCTGATTCACAACACCTCAGGAAAGATATGATAAACTGAAAATTGTTACCCAAAAGATTCAGTAGAAATGATTACAGAGAGAATGCAGAGAACAGTTGTTCTGATCAGCTGATAATTTTAGAACATAGAACATAGAATAGTACAGCACAGTACAGGCCCTTCGGCACACAATGTTGTGCCGACCCTCAAATCCTGCCTCCCATATAAGCCCCCACCTTAGATTCCTCCATATACCCGTCTAGTAGTCCCTTAAACTTCACTAGTGTATCTGCCTCCACCACTGACTCAGGCAGTGCATTCCACGCACCAACCACTCTCTGAGTAAAAAACCTTCCTCTAATATCCCCCTTGAACTTCCCACCCCTTACCTTAAAGCCATGTCCTCTTGTATTGAGCAGTGGTGCCCTGGGGAAGAGGCGCTGGCTATCCACTCTATCTATTCCTCTTATTATCTTGTACACCTCTATCATGTCTCCTCTCATCCTCCTTCTCTCTAAAGAGTAAAGCCCTAGCTCCCTTAATCTCTGATCATAATGCATACTTTCTAAACCAGGCAGCATCCTAGTAAATCTCTTCTGTACCCTTTCCAATGCTTCCACATCCTTCCTATAGTGAGGTGACCAGAACTGGACATAGTACTCCAAGTGTGGCCTAACCAGAGTTTTATAGAGCTGCATCATTACATCGTGATTCTTAAACTCTGTCCCTCGACTTATGAAAGCTAACACCCCATAAGCTTTCTTAACTACCCTATCTACCTGTGAGGCAACTTTCAGGGATCTGTGGACATGTACCCCGAGATCCCTCTGCTCCTCCACACTACCAAGTATCCTGCCATTTACTTTGTACTCTGCCTTGGAGTTTGTCCTTCCAAAGTGTACCACCTCACACTTCTTCCAGTTGAACTCCATCTGCCACTTCTCAGCCCACTTCTGCATCCTATCAATGTCTCTCTGCAATCTTTGACAATCCTCTACACTATCTACAACACCACCAACCTTTGTGTCGTCTGCAAACTTGCCAACCCACCCTTCTACCCCTACATCCAGGTCGTTAATAAAAATCACGAAAAGTAGAGGTCCCAGAACAGATCCTTGTGGGACACCACTAGTCACAATCCTCCAATCTGAATGTACTCCCTCCACCACCACCCTCTGTCTTCTGCAGGCAAGCCAATTGTGAAACCACCTGGACAAACTTCCCTGGATCCCATGCCTTCTGACTTTCTGAATAAGCCTACCGTGTGGAACCTTGTCAAATGCCTTACTAAAATCCATATAGATCACATCCACTGCACTACCCTCATCTATATGCCCGGTCACCTCCTCAAAGAACTCTATCAGGCTTGTTAGACACGATCTGCCCTTCACAAAGCCATGCTCACTGTCCCTGATCAGACCATGATTCTCTAAATGCCTATAGATCCTATCTCTAAGAATCTTTTCCAACAGCTTTCCCACCACAGACGTAAGGCTCACTGGTCTATAATTACCCGGACTATCCCTACTACCTTTTTTGAACAAGGGAATAACATTCGCCTCCCTCCAATCCTCCGGTACCATTCCCGTGGACAACGAGGACACAAAGATCCTAGCCAGAGGCTCAGCAATCTCTTCTCTCACCTCGTGGAGCAGCCTGGGGAATATTCCGTCAGGCCCCGGGGACTTATCTGTTCTAATGTATTTTAACAACTCCAACACCTCCTCTCCCTTAATATCAACATGCTCCAGAACATCAACTTCACTCATATTGTCCTCACCATCATCAAGTTCCCTCTCATTGGTGAATACCAAAGAGAAGTATTCATTGAGGACCTCGCTCACTTCCACAGCCTCCAGGCACACCTTCCCACCTTTATCTCTAATCGGTCCTACCTTCACTCCTGTCATCCTTTTTTTCTTCACATAACTGAAGAATGCCTTGGGGTTTTCCTTTACTCTACTCGCCAAGGCCTTCTCATGCCCCCTTCTTGCTCTTCTCAGTCCCTTCTTAAGCTCCTTTCTTGCTTCCCTATATTCCTCAATAGACCCATCTGATCCTTGCTTCCTAAACCTCATGTATGCTGCCTTCTTCCACCTGACTAGGTTTTCCACCTCACTTGTCACCCATGGTTCCTTCACCCTACCATTCATTATCTTCCTCACCGGGACAAATTTATCCCTTACATCCCGCAAGAGATCTCTAAACATCGACATGTCCATAGTACATTTCCCTGCAAAAACATCATCCCAATTCACACCCGCAAGTTCTAGCCTTATAGCCTCATAATTTGCCTTTCCCCAATTAAAAATTTTCCTGTCCTCTTTGATTCTATCCTTTTCCATGATAATGCTAAAGGCCAGGGGGCGGTGGTCACTGTCCCCCAGATGCTTACCCACTGAGAGATCTGTGACCTGACCCGGTTCATTACCTAGTACTAGATCTAGTATGGCATTCCCCCTGGTCAGCTTGTCCACATACTGTGACAGGAATCCATCCTGGACACACTTAACAAACTCTGCCCCATCTAAACCCTTGAAACTAATCAGGTGCCAATCAATATTAGGGAAGTTAAAGTCACCCATGATAACAACCCTGTTATTTTTGCACCTTTCCAAAATCTGCCTCTCAATCTGCTCCTCTGTATCTCTGCTGCTACCAGGGGGCCCACAGAATACCCCCAGTAGAGTAACTGCTCCCTTCCTGTTCCTGACTTCCACCCATAGTGACTCAAAAGAGGTTCCTGCTACATTACCCACCCTTTCTGTAGCTGTAATAGTATCCCTGACCAGTAATGCCACCCCTCCTCCCCTTTCTACCCTCTGTCTATCCCTTTTAAAGCACTGAAATCTAGGAATATTGAGAATCCATTCCTGCCCTGGTGCCAGCCAAGTCTCTGTAATGGCCACTACATCATAATTCCATGTATGTATCCAAGCTCTCAGTTCATCACCTTTGTTCCTGATGCTTCTTGCATTGAGGTACACACACTTCAGCCTTTCTACCTTACTGTCTTTACACCATTTATTCTGCTTCTCTTTCCTCAAAGCCTCTCTGTATGTTAGATCTGGCTTTACTCCATGCACTTCTTTCACTGCTCTATCGCTCTGGGTCCCATACCCCTCGCAAATTAGTTTAAACCCTTCCGAACCATGCTAGCAAACCTACCTGCAAGGTATTGCTCCCCCTCGAGTTCAGGTGCAGCCCATCCAATCTGTACAGGTCCCACCTTCCCCAGAAGAGATCCCAATGATCTAAAAATCTAAAATCCTGCTCCCTGCACCAACTCCTCAGCCATGCATTCAACTGCCATCTCCTCCAATTCTTACCATCACTGTCACGTAGCACTGGCAGCAATCCTGAGAACGTCACCCTTGAGGTCCTGTTCTTCAGCCTTCTGCCTAATTCCCAAAACTCACACTTCAGGACCTCATCCCTCTTCCTGCCTATGTCGTTGGTCCCAACATGTATCACGACTTCTGGTTGGTTTCCCTCTCGAACCAGGATGTCGTGCACCCGGTCAGAGACATCCCGGACCCTGGCACCCAGGAGGCAACAAACCATGCGGGTGTCCTTCTCACGTCCACAAAATCTCCTGTCTGCTCCCCTGACTATAGAGTCTCCAATGACGACAGCTCTCCTCTTCTCTGTCCCACCCTTCTGCACCACAGGGTCAGACTCAGTGCCGGAGGCCCTGCTACCGTGGCTCACACCTGGTCGGTCGTCCCCGCCAACAGTATCCAGGATAGTAAACTTATTATTCAGGGGAATGGCTACAGGGGTGCTCTGCACTACCTGTCTGCTCACCTTCGCTTTCCCCCCGTCTGACTGTCACCCAACGACCTGCTTCCGACAGCCTAGGTGTGAATACCTTCCTGTAGCTCTCATCTATGATTGCCTCATTCTCCCTTATGAGTCGAAGGTCATCCAGCTGCTGCTCCAGATTCCTTACACGGTCTTCCAGATCGCCCAGCCGTAGGCACTTCTGGCAGATGTGACTCTGCGGGAGAGGGGCGTTCACCCAAGACTGCCACATCTCACATGAGAGGCACATCACCGTCTCAGGAGACATTGTAAAGACTAACTGCGAGCTAGCTTGTCCTCCGCCTCTTCTCGTCGAAGCCTCTTGAGTCAAAGCCTCAAAGCTCCACTCCTTCACTGGCCCACTCACGCACTGGCCGCTTTTTAGTCAAAACTTTTAAGTAATGGGCATAAAATACAATGGATATGTAATGAAAAACAATTTTATGCAGAGCTTTATGAATAGAACTCACTTCATGTAAAGATTCAGGAAATAAAGAGTGAGGGCATTCAGTAAGGAATTCAATAGGCATGAAAGGAAGGAACCTCTATGGCTAAAGTCAAAAAATGGAGTTATGGGAATGGCTGAATACTTGGCACAGAACCTACATGGACCTGGAATGCTGAATGTCCTCCTGGGATTTAACGATTCTAAAACTGGGATTGTCAATGGGACCCAATTCCAACTGCCTGTGCCCACCAAAGTCCATATTCCCAATGGACACCACCTTAGGATTGCCTGCGGACAAAGTCTAGAATACCAGTGTAACCAGCTCAGCAATGTCAGTGGAAGCCATCAGGACTGTCAATGGTACCCAAGTCAGAACAAATGATTTGTTCTATTTGTTGATTGGCAAATAGTGAAATGTTGATTGGCTGTATCAACAGATTGGAACTGTGAATCAATTATTGTGGAGATTTTGGATGAAGAATTGAATAATGTAGCCTTTTGTATATTCACTGATAGTCTGTTTTCATTGTTGACAAGGCCTGCATTTATTAGGCATTCTTCATTGTCCTGAGATGGTTTTGCTGAGCAGCCCCCTTAAAACACAAGGCAATTTAATGTGTGCCATGTATTACAGACCTGGAAAGGGATATAGATTTCCTTTCTTAAAGACGTTGGTGAACTCAGCGAGGGAATAGATATTGGTGGATTTCATCATTGGTCTGCCCCAGTCTGATGGAAACACTACCATTCCTCTGGTGGTTTTGGACTGATTCTCCAAGGCTGCCCACTTAATTGCTTTCCCCAAGCTCCCACTGGCTCATGGGACTGCTACCCTCATGGGTCAGCACATGTTCAAGCTGCACTGCTTCCCTCAGGATATCATGTCTGATCCAGGACCACAAATCATGTCCCATTTCTGGAAGACCTTTTGATCTCTTGCAGGAGCCACAGCCAGTCTGGTTTCCACCTCCAACCTAATGGCCAAACTGAGAGAGTCAATTAGGAGCTGAAGACAACCTTGTGCTGTCTTGACTCTTCCAACCCCACGTCCTGGACGTTGGTTTAGGCGGAGATTGCCCACAATAACCTCCAGTCGTCCTCCACTGGCATGTCCCCCTTTGAATGCCAAAAGTAATTCCAGTCACCACTCTTCCCTGACCAAGCCGTTGACATGGGAGTTCCTGCTGCTGAATAGTTGGTCCAACTCTACAAGCGCACATGGAGATAGACTAGAGTTTCTCTGCTGCACACTCAGAAACATGTTCTCCCAACAAATGAGACCTCTCAAGCCAGAGGAGAAAGTCTGGCTGGAGTCTAGGGATCTTCCCTTAATAGTCAAGAGCCGCAAGTTGGCTCCACATGGGACCATTGTAGTGGATGAGGCAATCAAGATGGACTCAGATAGATTGCGCCTATCATCATCAATGAAGATTCACCTAGTGTTCGATGTTTCTCAGCTCAAGATGGTGACTACCTCCCCCCTCCACTGGCTCCAGTCACACCTCCTCCCCCCTCCCCCCTCCTCCCTGCTTGGTGGATAGGTCCCTGGTCGATTCTGTGTGGCACGTCTTGGTATCTCACTGAGTGTGGGGCAGGGTTCAGTATCTTGCACTTTGGGAAGGGTACGGCCCTGAGGAACATTCTTGGGTTCTAGTCCATGACATCCTGGATAAGTCCCTCATTCGGGACATTTGGCAAGCATGGGCCTCTGGCACCTCAGGAGTTGTGCCCATGGAGGGGTGCCCTGTCATAACCATGTACGTCGCCACAGCCTCTGTGTGACCTCACGGGGAGGCTGCAGAACGGTGTCGGCAATCACCCCCATGAGTTTGCATGTTCCGGCCAATTAGTGTCTCATTGTGGTGATATTTAACTCCCTTCCTCTCCTTTCAGTCTCATACAGACAGATCTCAACAATGACAAGGTGGTGTACAGGAAGGAAATAAACTGCTTAATGGCAGAGGGTCAAGACAATAACATGTCTCTCAATGTCAGAAGGAGCTGGTCATTGACCTCAGAAAGCAGGACACAGTACACACCAAGGACTGTATCAATGGTGCTAAGGTGAAGATGGCAGAAAACTTCAAGCTCTTGGATGTAAGCTAACCAATAATTTATCCTGGTTATTTTAACAGCCAAATAAAAAACAGCAATACCACTAGCTCGTCAGAAAGCTAGGGAAAATAAGCATGTTTCCAATGACTCGTGCACCATGGAAATCATCCTATCTGGATGCATCAGGCTCTGCTCAAGACCACAAGTTATTGCAGAGAGTTGTGAATGCAGCTGGGTCCATCACGCAAAACCAGCCTCCCCTCCGCTGACTCCATCTGTGTTCGCTGCTACCTTGATGTACTAATGATCTGACTGGATAACAGGCAAAATAACCTTTTCATTGCGATGCCATGTGCCAACAATCCAAATACTAATAAATAGATCGCTGTGTCCCCCTACTTCGTGTTTTCCCATACACACAAAAAGAACTTCTTTTCTCGTGGTTGCTTTCCCGATGCCATGGCGGGAATACTTTAATGTCCGAGAGTCCTCACAGAGGTCGGAATGGCAATGACACGGCAGCAGACACCTTCTTGCGCACCACCTGATGGGAAGTGCACAGGGCCCACTTTGGTGCATGATCCTGTGAGTACATCACCATCTCTCCGTAGACAAACTTGCAAAACAAAACATTCCGACAAATCTATGCATACTGCTTACTGTGACAAGGATGATGGAAAGCCAATTTCCAGGCAACATTACCTTATTCAAATTTAGTCCGTTCTATCTTGTTGCCACCAGAATTTCACTGACTAGTGCACCATAAACAAATTAAGTTGGTCAGTGGCATACTATTTCAAATTAGAAACATAGAAACAGAAAAGCTACAGCACAATACAGGCCCTTTGGCCCACAATGCTGTGCCATACACGTACTTACTTAGAAATTACCCGATGTTACCCATAGCCCTCTATTTTTCTGAGCTCCATGTACCTATCCAGGAGTCTCTTAAAAGAGCCTGTCGTATCTGCCTCCACCACCATCGCCAGCAGCCCATTCCACACACTCACCACTCTCTGTGTAAAAAACTTACCCCTGACATCTCCTCTGTACCTACTCCCAAGCACCTTAAACCTGTGCCCTCTCATGCTAGCCATTTCAGCACTGGGAAAAAGTCTCTGACTATCCCCACGATCAATGCCTCTCATCATCTTATACACCTCACCTCTCATCCATGTGAAATCCACGTGCGGTACAGGTACATACTCTTAAAGTAAATATTCTGCATGGTGTATATTTATTGTCAGCAGAGTCCGAAACGCCAAAGGAAAATTGCAAGTGGGCCTTTAGGGGTGTTTTTAAAAATTTTTTTTAAACCAATGATTAAAACGAATGCTTCTGTATAAATTGCTTCACTTTATTCAACAAAGGCATTTAATTTTTTGTTATTTTAAGTTCCATTATATTCAAACAACTTCATTTCAACAAGAATGTATTTTGACTAGTGTTTTCTTAAGCAATGAAAAACACATTTTTAATTTTATTCCATATAGTTATTTTATTTGCAGAGACTTAACAAATTCTTGACTTTTGACACCTCTAATAGTGAAATTTGAACACACACCAAAAATAAGTAACAAGGAATAAGCAAAATCAAGGCAAAACATTACGTGGTTTCTATCGCTGTCAGGAGCAACTGGTTGCAGAATTGTTATCCAACCTAGGCCTTCAACATACAACCCATGGAAACCGAGACATGAAGCTTATGTGAAAGTAAAACAGAGAGTCGAGCCTCACCTAGCAAGTTATCCGTAATCTTTATCATAGTCAGCTATGGAAGCACCCATATCCATATCAGACGGATGTAAACTGTTCCTACCTTTAATCCCCAAGAAGAGCTCGTTTTCTGCTACTTTGAACCTGTTCTGTTTTCTTTTATTTCATTGTTAAGAATAGCATAAATCGTCAGCATTGCTCTTTTCGACTGTGC
The DNA here is from genome assembly GCF_030028105.1 of Mobula birostris. Lineage (NCBI taxonomy): Eukaryota > Metazoa > Chordata > Chondrichthyes > Myliobatiformes > Myliobatidae > Mobula > Mobula birostris. The sequence continues at coordinate 42,796,419 of NC_092375.1, read as the reverse complement.
GAGACACCCAAAATGTAAATGGATCCAAACACACACACTGTCCCCTAACTAAACTGTTTATGGGTCATGTAATACAAAAAGTACAAAAAATAACTATCAGGGATTAACTCTCTGTTCAAACCCCACAGTGTTCACCTTTGTGTTGCAGAGACATTAACTGCCAGAATTGTGCTGAGCCCATGCCATCAAGGGACGTAATCCCATCCTTTTGACATTCCAAAAATACCAATGTGATTACTGACTATTGTGAATCTTTGCTGTCCTGTCACGTGCTCTGTGAAATGACTAGCACTTTTAACTGTCACAGTTTTTCTTTTTTTGTGTTCTTTTCCCACAAATTATTTTAAAAGAAGACATTTTAATGTCCCTCATGCAATGAACTCTCTACAAGTTTTGCATTCTCTGCCTTAATCTAGAGGCCAAGATAATCCTGTTTATGGATATTTTAAAGTTGTAAAGAGTCATTCCAGTTCCAAATTTGAGCATGAATTGGTGATATGATTTACTTCCACCCCACCATTATTCACCCCCTTCCCAGTCACTTGCACAGCAAACCACCAAACTTAGATGTCAAAAAAATGTGTGAGTGCATGTAATACAAGGGCAAATGTTTCTAGACAATTGCCTCTTTTGTCATGTCTCACTCCAAATAGTCACTAAAACAATCTTTGGCAGAGTACCAAATAAAATAGCCGTTGTTCATACAGAGCTACGTGTCATGTACATATGATGTTAACATTTTAAAAATTGACAAATGAGAACCAGACTATGAAAGGATTACAAATAGCTTCATTCAAATCTTGAAAGTAATTTGAATTTTATCCGATGCATACTCATTCATAAGCAGAAAGATATATGGAATGTGATCAAGGTTTTACCCACTTACAAAGATCTCAGAACAGGGAAGCTAGCTTTATGAAGGTTCTATTAAGCTTGCATTCTATGCTTCAAGCAGAAGAAGATTATATGGTATATATATAGTGAAAATAAAGCAAAAACAGCAATGTTGGTAGACAGGAATGATGAAAATAAAGCTTATTTTTTTTCCCCAGATTTGGGCATTGCTGGAACAGTGGGAACATATCTCTGTTTTTAGAAAAATTTAGTAAATTGAGAGTCAAGGCAGTTTCTCTGACATGGGACCTCCCAACCTAAAGAGCTTCACCCTAATTTTATCCCCTTCCTCCAATCCCTTTCCACTGGGAATGTATGTTTTGATTGAGATACCCTTCGAGTCATACCGCCCAGAAATCCCGATTTAATCCTAGCCAAATCACAGGACAACTTACAATGACCAATTAACCTACCAACCGGTACGTCTTTGGACTGTGGGAGGAAACCAGAGCGCCCGGAGGAAACAGACGCAGTCATGGGGAGAGCATACAAACTCCTTACAAGCAGTGGTGGGAAATGAACCCGAGATCCCTGTACTCTAAAGTGCAGTACTGTGTCACTCCATGGAATATTGAATAATAATGTTTTGACTCTGGCCACGTGCCAGATGCAGGCAACTACTCCTCAAATTTGTTTTCTAAAGTTGCCTTATCTCAAGGCGCATCTGAAACCATTTCAAATTAAACTGTGGGAAACTGTTGTATAATTAAGAATTGTGGTCTGACTGCCCTCTCTAGATATTATTTTCAATGGAATTAACCTATTCATACTATCACTGTTAAAATAGAGAACACTTAATTTACATAATTACATATGTAAAATTCCATAATTTAATGAATTAAATAGTGTAAATTACACTTACTTAATTTAGCATTTGGATATTTCTGATGAACTAAACACCTGAAATATATTGTTAAATGATGCATACGTGATGAACTGTTACAGATTATGGGTGACACAATAGCACAGTTAATTGAACTGCTGCCTTTCAACTTCAGCAATCAGAGTTCAAATCCAGATTCCAGTGCTGTCCGAGTGGAAGTTTTTCATGCTCTCCTTGCAATGGTGTTAGTGACCACAGGCTGCATAAACTCCCTCTCGCTTACCAAATACATGGAGGCTGGCTGGTTGACTGGTCATCGTAAATTGCTCTGAGTGTGCAGATCAGTGAGTGGGACAATAAAAGAGGACTAATGCAGGTTCTCGTTGGTTGTCATGGGTTTGGTGGGTGGGAGGTCTTTTTGCATGCTGTATTGTTCAATGATTCTAAGTATTTGTCATGTAATACTAATGTATACAGCAAGAATACTAGATAAAAGCTAAATTGTTTTATATCTTGAAACCAAATTTAAAAGGTTTAGAAATTTCTGTAGGTGCTTCATGCACTACAAATCCACTGATCTGTGATATAATCTAAACCTGGAGGTTACCTTTAATGGTACCAAGTTTATTATACTTTTCCACAATTTCAATAGATAAAAAGAGACTAAATCAAGCTTGAAGTCTTAGCCACCAAAGTAATTTCCATGGAAACCAGAGTGGGTTTCAGGTTTGTAGGAAGACACATCTCAAGTCAATAAAGAAACCTAACAAGAAATAAAATCCTATCTGTGCAATTTCTAAGTTTTGAAAGAATAACAAGTTTTATAAGTTTATTATTTTTCCTAGTTGAAAAGAGAAATTATTTTGAACAAAAAACTTTCATTTTTTTAAACCTGGTCCATTCAGGATAATTGGTTCCAAATTCCCTTAATGGGCAGATTACCCAGAGAGGTCATTGTGTGGAATGAACTCTCATTGTTAAGGGCATGCTTTACTTTAATTTAAAAAAAAAATCAATGGTCTGCCCAAATGCTATTATAATTACCATGAAGAGAATATAACAGCAAGGAGTTGCAACTGGAAACAGAGGAACAGTGTTTGCCAGTTAGTGGTCCTAGAATGAACAGGCATTAGCTGGAATGGGTGTAATTGCAATAAGTCTTACAGAACCTTGAAGTGTACATAATCATATGAAACCCATTTTTACTGGGCATCTCTAGAAATATGGTTGGTTAGCCCCTCGCTAACAAGCCAATGGACAAAGCGGTGAGAAAACCTCCTTTCTCAAACTCCCGTACATCTAGGGTCAATATGACTGGGATCCAACCAGGCCAGAATGGCCGGGAAACACACACAGAGTGCTGGAGGAACTCAGCAGGCCAGGGAGGATCAATAGAAAAGAGTACAGGCAACGTTTCGGGCCGAGACCCTTCGGTAGGAGTGTTGGGATGTTTCAACCACCTGCACCCTGATCTGACAAATACCATGTAAATGCTGCCCACTGCAATCACCCATCAACAAGAAATAACAGATCGTTACTAAAATAAAGGTGTATTTATGAATGTTAACTTAATCAAAGAGTTGTTGAAGAAGAAAGAAAAAAAGAAGCGCATTATAATTAAAAGAGTCAAATGTGGACAAAGTTGGAGCTCAGATCTTGCAAAAACCGGAGGGTTCCACGTACTCGTGGTGCCAACTCCTATTCACCGATCACCAGTAGAACTTTCCACCTTGGACTCCATCGAATCATGCATTCCGGTTGGATTGAATCCCACAACCGGCTCTCTCGATCTTCGTCTCTCTCAATTTCCCACCAAAAAGGGCCTCAACCACTTTAGTGTCTGTCACAAAACCTCTCTGCCCAGCTTTCTCTAGAACCTTCTCCCAATTCCACCATCCTGATTGGCTGATCTGGCATTCCTAAGCTGAACAGCACAACCCCTTATCTTTAACAGTAACCCAAACACTACCAGCAAAACACACTGCTTCTACAGAAAACTATTAAATGAAATACCCTATAGCATTAGCACTAAAATCTTAACCGAAGTGTTACATGTTTATATAGCCAGGGTGTCTAAGACTTCAGCACAACACCATAGTAATTTTATGTATTATGCTGTATTGCTGCAGAAAAAAAAAACACAAATCTCATGACGGGTGAGTGATGATAAATCTGATTCTGATATGGGTCTCTGTTGTGGACTGAGAGTGGGAAGGGGGCAGGGAGAAGAGAATCATGGTTGGGAAGAGGGGAAGGGACAGGGGACGGAGCAGGAGAGACATTCTGTAATGATCAATAAACCAACTATTTGGAATCAAATGACCTTGCCTGGTGTCTCAAGGCTGGGTATGTCTGCACCCATGCCACCCCGCCCTTGGCACTCCTTCTTTGCCACCTGTCCCACAACTCTCCCACAGTGCCCCACTCTTTCCATTCCCAACATCTATTTTATTGCTCCCACCAGATTTACAAACTCAGTCTCCACTCCAAGTTGACAAATTAAAGGACTGTGCTAAAATCTTCAGCACCCAGGCTATAGATATGTACCTGAGACACTTGCACAGTGTGTTCAGGAATGAGATTTGAAGGTGAGCAGTTGGACCAAGACTGCAGATTGATTCCCACTTCCTCATCTGGCTCACAGAATTGGCCAATTAGCCTAGAAACAATCAGCTACATCCCGCTCCCCACTCCTCCTACACTCCACCATGGCCCCACTGTAAAATTTGGATTATGTTGCAGCACTAATTATCCATCACCCATTGGCACTGAATGCTAATGCTGACTGCCAGCCTTCAAATGGTGCCACTATTCACCATCATAAAGTTGTGGAGGTGGGAGGTTCAGTGATTCCGAAGCTGTCAGGACGAATTATCAAATTTTAATCGTAATGTCTGGTGAAGCTGCATTGGGATGAAGGAGTTGAGAGTGATTATATGTAGGAGTGAACGTTATTGGGGAGAGTGTTCAAATCTTAGTTCTTACACTGGGGCCAAGGTATCCTCACAGTTCATTATACTGTCAGGAGGCTTAGCAATAGATGAATTTGGGAGACCGATGTAAACCAGAGGAGAGAGATTTCAATCACAGTCACCATGATCATTGATCTATTCACATTAATTCCATTACACACACACACACACAGACAAGAGATTCTACTGGTGCTTTCTGGTTTAAGATGGTGCTGGTGAATGGAGTGAAGCCCACTGACTACTTACTGGTAGCAAACAAAACAAATAATACAACTAAATATTTTATCAATAACATTTTTTTGGTAAAATTTATGGTAAACAATCACTGCTAAACAATGGAGAGTGGAGGGAAGGCGCGGCTCTGTCAAGGTTCAAAGAATGAAGGAGCTAGGAGAGCTCGAGGCATAATCGGGGTGAGCTCAAGGCATATTTGAGGCTAAGTCAGGGTGAGCAGAGCGGAGGAGAGGCCTGCCACCTAAGTCAGGAGTGAAATTTGATCAATTTAAGCGCCAGGCCAATTTGGAAAGGCCAGCTATGGACCAAAATATGGCTGCACGGTCCAGGCATATCATGTGACAAGGCCCACGTCCCAGTGGGGGAAACGACCCTACATCTTGACAATTTAAACAATGGGCCTGATGGATTGAAAAGGCAGGGTGTTGGGACAAGAGGCGAGGGTCAGGCCGGTTCTGCTTGCTGCTCTGTGGTGTTTACTCGGCTCCACACCAAACTGAGGCTGAGGTGGTGGCCTGCTCTAGCTGCTCCGGGCTCTATGACGCTGACTTGGCTCTGCACTGAGCTGAGGCTCAGTCTGTGGTCTGCTCCGGGCTCCGTGTCTGAGGGCTCTGCGACATTTATTCTGCTCTGCACTGAACTGAGGCTGAGCTGTGGCCTGCTCTAGGCTTTGTGTCTATGGACTCGCTTTTGTTTTGCATGTTATTTGGTTACTTTTATTGTTTGTATGATTTGTTCTTTTCCCTCTCTGCACATTGGGTGTTTGACGGCCTTTTTTTAAATGAGTACTTTTGGGTTTCTTTATCTTGTGTCTGGCTGTAAGGAGACGAATCTCAAGGCTATATAATGTAAACATGGAAACATAGAAAAACTACAGCACAATACAGGCCCTTCAGCCCACAATGCTGTACCAAACATGTACCTACTTTAGAATGTATGCATACCCTGATAATAATTGTCCTTTGAACTTCGAAATTTGGAATTCAGAATAATGCACAGAAAAAATAGAGGAACTCAGCAGGTCAGGCAGCATCTAAGGAGAAGAATTAACAGCTGAAGCTTCGAGCCGAAACCCTTCATCAGGATTGGAAAGGAAAGGGGAAGAAGCCAGAATAAAAAGGTGGGGTGAGGAGAAGGATTACAAGCCTGCAGGTGATAGGTGAAGCCAGATGTGGAGAAAGGTAGGTGAGTGAAGGAGGGGGGATGAAGTGAGAATCCGGGAGGCGATAGGTGGAAGAGGTAAAGTGCTAAGGAAGAAAAAACATTTGATAAAATTCCTTTCCAGTTCTGATGAAGGGCCTCAGTCAGAAATGTCAAAAGTTAATTCCTCTCCTCAGATGCTGCCTGACCTGCTGAGTTCCTCCAGCATTTTGAGTGTGTTACATTAATTCCATTGTTAGAAATTTCTGCCAAACAGGAATTATTCAACTTCATTCCAGTTACAGCAAGCTATTTTGTTTTTGAATCAGTGATAAAGAGATGCTCATTGTAAACTGGCTATTTCCCAAAAGGAAATAAAACCAGTAGTTCTATTAGACAAAATAATTCATCAGCAAAAATCCTTTAAATAGTTCTACAAATGAGAGAGGAGTGCTACACCTAATACCATCCTGCTGCAGGAGAGAACAGCTTATGCTGAAGTTTTGCTGATGTCCCTCAACCTAGAATAGGGGAGAAGACCACATAAAGTGGTAGATCTTCTGAGACCCAGAGAGGAGAGGGAGGCTGGTTGTGAAGATGAAGAACCAGGTCACATTAGGTACATTAATGGCTTAGACGGTGCACAATGACAACTTAATGGGAGAAAATGACCGATCTGCAACTGGGGGAGAATTTGCTGGGCTTGGTCTCCACCCTCAGAATCAATAAACCAGGTCACAAAGACGACGAAAACCCAGGAGGGACTGGATGCACATCAGTGTAAAAAATATGCTGAAATGGTTAATCCACTGGTTTAAAAAGACAAAAAACAATTTACTTTAAGCATATACCCTTTGACCTCTTAATTCTTCTAACATTTGCTGTGTGCACATTGCTCTTTTACATTTAAAAGTGAGATTTGTGTAGATAAAAACATTGTCTGACATTTCCATTATTAACATGAGTAGAGATTGGTTCTTGCTCTACTTGCCATTCATCTCAAATTTCTATTCCATTTAATAGTTGAGTTTAATACTTCCTACAAATTGATTCCCTGATGAAATAATCAGTATTTGAACATGAGGGGAAGAAAAAAAAACACAGTAAATACCTGTTTAAAAAAAACAAATACCAGGACTGGATCACAACTCCTCTCTACTGTTTGTTTTTGGAATCAGCAGTAACAAGTATGAGTGATATCCAAAAATAATACAGCAGATCTTATCTATAATTTCTTTTGGAACAATGCCAAAGAGATCTTCTAGGGAGCAGAAGATGTTTATGTAGTTTCTCTAAGAACAAGGGAGCTATAAACTATGTGTATTTGAAATGTAAGTACAGCACAGCATGGGAAAGGCTGATGAAAATTCAAACCATATTACCATGTTCAGTTTCCTGTGTGCACACTTCAGAAAGGGATTTTTTTAAAAAAGCTGATGTTTTCACTTTCTTTTCCTGATATTAACATCTACAGCAGACCAATTGCAAGACTGTCTGGAGAAGATTGCTTACATCATTCAGTACATTGAGTTTTTGACAGTGTGAGTGTGGAACATCCTTCTGTTCACCCTCAAGTATTTTCACTCCCATCCCTTCTGCATTTAAGATGAATATATCAAAACAAAGAAAGAAAAATATTGTAGATTGTAGGGAGGATTTAAACTCTGTTATTTCAATTGGGCCTCCTAAGGTGATACAATATTCTTAAAACCAAACTACAGACTTGTGCTTAACTTCACAATAGTTTCATTTGATCAGACGTTTATTGTACAGATGGGAATTCTATTTTAACAGCAGTGGAAGCAATTTCAAAAAAATCACTTATACTTAGATAATGTACTGTATGCATACCGCCAAAAGAATTAGCCCATTTTAGACGTGGAAATATCCAGGAACCACTTCAGAATTATGACAGGTCGGTGAAAATTAACATTTCCTTTTCACATTCATTTATTTCACCATTTCTTCTTTCTTTTCTCTCCCATTTGTATTGTTGGTGTGACCTTCTGTAATGAGCCTAGAAATGTTATATTCAGTAATGTTGTCATTAGGCTACAGGTATTAGTCAGGGGTAATTAACCTTAGAGTGCAATTCAGAACTGACAGATTTAATCCACACACATATGCCTCTACTGAAAACTTCACTTGGGGTAGAGGAATATATGAACTCCTGAAAAGGAAATCAAAATGTTCAAAGGACTGAATATTTCTCTAGCTTGGCATTCCACTCCAGTAATGCAATCTGGTTCACTTAAAGGTCTGTGACCTAGAAATTCTTTCTCTCAGTACAAAGTTTTTGCGTACCTAGTGAAGAAATTTTATCAACGTTTCATGCCTACAGGTATTTGGATTTGCTCAAACGCATCAGGTGGTACATTATACTGTGTATGACTTAGTATCATGTCTTGTAATTTATTTCATCATATATAACTGCAATTGGTACTGGACTTCACAATGCTATGAAATCTGTCCAGTTTTACAGAGAAAGAATTTCTAGGATTTTTCACAAGAGTTAATCTTGAACATTTGGACTTCCTTCTACTACCCTATCATTGTGTATCAAACAGTCATTTCACATGAGGCAACATTTCACCTGCAAATTTGTTGGGGTTGCCTATTGTGTCCCGTGCTTCTGATGCAGAGTTCTCGACATTGGTGAGACCCGTTGTAAATTTGGGGACCACTTCGTCGAGCACCTCCACACCATTTGCCAAAAGCAGGACTTCCTTATGGCCAAGCCTTTTAATTTCCATTCGCATTCCCATTCCAACGTGTTGGTCCATGGCCTCTTCTTGTGCCAAGATGAGGCCACCCTCAGTGTGGCATGAATATCGATTTCTCCTTCTGGTAAATAAATTTCACCCACCTTCCTCAATTCCCCACTCGGACCTTTTACTGTCTATTACTTCCTCCTGGGTTTCCTTCCCGTACCCTTTCTCCCATTGTCCACTCTCCTCTCCTATCAAATTCCTTCTTCTCCAGCCATTGACTTTTCCCACCCACTTGGCTTCACCTATCACCTTCCAGCTAGCCTCCTTCCCCTCCCAACTTTTTATTCTGGCATCTTCGCTTCTTCCTCCTCAGTCCTGAAGAAAGGTCTTGGCCTGAAATGTCGACTGAATATTCATTTCCATAGATGCTGCCTGACCTGCTAAGTTCCTCCAGCATTTTGCATGTGCGTTGCTTTGGATTTCCAGCATCTACAGAATTTCCTGTGTCTGTGATTATGTATCGTGACTGGGTAGGAAATTAGTTCAATGTTTATATAATTATGAATCGGGGGGATACAATAAAGCGGAAGGTCCTTTCTGGAGTAGACTGGATGGAGATCACATAATGATCCATGTTTCTGATACACAATTTCAGGAAACCATTAGTCGTGTTCACAAAATTGCCCATAGCTTTGAATTTCTTTCTGTAAATTGACAGTGTTTGCAATATTGTCATAGAGCCAGGACTTAGTCGGTTCAGGATGACAGATGAAGTATATCAGGAAAAGCAAATTGCGATAGAGAAAAATGTAAGTCATACATAGTTTATCAACAGATAGAGATTCTAACTTGAAGTTCGTCCAGCTAAAATGGGAGTTTCTGGCCTTTGTGTTTCTTGCTGTCTGCTGCTCTCCGCTCAAAGCAGAGAGGATGAAGGCTTCTTGTTGGAAGCTTCAATAAAGACTGAATTACGGCAGTGGGCTAGAAACTCTGACAATGTGGCATGTCAAACTTCCCACTTTGGTTCACTTTGATCTTCGCTGACACAGGCAGAGCAGTTAAGTCTCATCAGATCTACAGTAGAGTACTGGAGTCATGATAGAGTTAGGTAGCATGCAAACAGGCCTTTCAACCTTACTCATCCAAGTCAATCAAGCTGCCATCTAAGCTAGTCCCATTTTCCCAAATTTGGTCCATATCCCTCTAAATGTGTACTTTTCCAAATGCCTTTTAAATGTTATTGCACCCACCTCAACAACTTCCTCTGGCAGCTCATTCCATATACACACCACCCTGTGTGGAGAAAGTTGCCTCTCATGTTCTTATTAAATCTTTCTCCTCTCTCTTTCCAGTCACCTTCTGGTTGGATGTGCCTTCAGTAGGTGACAGTGCCAGAGCCACTTAATTTGAAAATCTTGTTTCCAGATTTGAGGTCTCAACTCAAAATGCCAACTATTCATTTCCCTCCATAGGCACCAAGCCCCTCCAGTATTTTGTGTGTTGCTCTGGATTTCCAGTATCTTCAGTCTCTCTTGTGTTTCCATCTATCTGTTCCTTCTTCATTAGCTTCCGCTGGTCAATGGACACAGTCTTCTTCAGACCCTCTCCCCCTTTATTCAATAAGATTGGATGCCCAACAAGACCATAAAGTTGTGATTTTTTTTTCTTGAACCCATTCTTCAATTTTCCATAGAATTTGTAACAATATTTGCAGCCCAGTCCAACTGAATTGTGGCCCACTGCTCAACACCATTTGCCCAGTAATAGTTGACACTATTTCCTGCACGGGGAACACTCATCCTCTACGGTAGCTTGTCGACCTCAAAGTTGTTAATTACTAGGATCTGTAATTCACCAGCAGTTGGTCACAACCAATCTAGACTTTCTCCCTTGAAGTCTCATTGTTCAAAGTGAATGGATTCAGTTCTTCCTATTCTAATTCATTCCACAGGTGGCCAACAGGAGCTTAGAAAGTTATGAACAATTTATCGGTGAAGAAATACTAAAATTAATAAGGGAATTCTGCATGATGGCACCAGTGTATACCTAAGAGATAGAGGAGATCATTACCTCCCCATTGGCTGGTACTGTTGACTTTTTCATTAGATGCTAACAGTGTGCAGGCCTCTAAAAGTGATGATGTAATTAGTGTGGTGTAAATGGGACAGAGAAACCCAGACTGTAGTGGTACTACAAATTACTCACAATGTCTCATTTATACACATTTTAAGAGTTGGCAGTTGCTTAGTGATGGTCTAAATTAGAGAAAATAAAATTAGAACCACACAAACATTGTGCAAAACCAATTAGAATCAAGACACATGTACTTCTAATTTACAGTGGCTTCCTGCTTCGGTCATACACTCCAACAGTCTATCCCAGAGCCTTAGTCAAATCGGTCTGCATTGCCAGTTAGATGTGCTGGTAGCCAACCAGATAATCTTTCCAGGCTGCCCCAGTACAATTTTTATCAGGTAAGAAAGCTCCAAAAATCAGTTTGCAGCCTATACAATAACTGCCAGAACAATCAGTGAAGGGAAAATATTCTTGAATCAGTTATGGAACAATTAGAGACAAAAGAGAATGCAGATGCTGGAATCTGGAGCAAAAAAAAACCAAATCACTGCAGGAACACAGTGGATTGAGTGCAACTGTAGGGGGTGGCGTGGGGTGGGAGAGGGGGCAGTTGGTGGGAAGGGACTATCATTGCTAACAATTGCATCAGGAATAGGAGGCAACTGTTATATTAGAATGACTATTTTTAATCTGCTTATCATCACATTTCTGTATTTCTGCCACTTTACTGATTTTTAGCAAGTTATTTCTATGGCAGCATTTAAATAAAGCCCAGTTTTGCTTTAGATTGTTAACTTTTAGTACAGGGGAGCTTCGGGTGTTGCTCAGGGAGTCGAAAATGTATGGAATGTGGAGAACAAATTTTGATTTAATTTCCTGTGTATGTGTGTGTGCTGTGAAAATTGTCCAATACTGGATTCCAGTAATGAAACTTGCAGTGAATCACATGCCCTTAATAAGTTTATATAAGTAAGTTTTTAAAATAACTACAATAACTGCAGGGATTCAGAAAGATCACAGATTCTAATGCATGTTGCATAACGTGACAAGATGTTCCTGGAACATCACATTCACATTAAACCACACAATACTCCCAAAAACAGATTTGATATTCTCCAAAATTAGTAGCCAGTTCCAAGCGCCCGGAGGTATACAGCCATAAATCTTAGGTTTGGGAATTACATAATGATTGTAGCTCTGAATTTCAGGTAACATTTTTCAACTAGCAGAAGTAGCAGCCTTTCCCTTGGCAAAACGTGTTACTGATTTCAGACCGACAGCTTCAGATCATGACAAAGTTGGCACTAGAACTGCATCCAAACCCTTTCCAGGCAGCTGGATAGATTCAAATTCAAATGATTAACATGGAAAAAATCTGGTGTCAGTAACAGCAACTGAAAAAACCACCAGGTTGTAATAAAAGCTGACCTGATTCATGCTCCAAGCCCCAGAGTGGCCTGTCAGTGTTAAAGATAACAGAAGTGGGCAGTAGATGTCACTGGCACTCACATCTCATGAATGAATACAAAGACTATTGAGATCAAGTGAAATTATTTGGGAATCAGCCTCTTGCTGTTCTTACTTTGCAGGAATCCAATTGAATCGGTTAATTGATAGCATACTCTCATTACTCCCTCCACTGTTTAATGTTACTAGTGTAATGGAACATTCCTGATCGAAATACAAAATTGTTCTTGTCTGTATATAGGGCTAGATTGGATCAATTCTGTTGAGAGAACAATCTCAAAGTATCTTTTTTTTTGTCAGATGTGGAAAAAGAAAATTACTCTGCCGAAGGGTTTCGGCCTGACATGTCGACTGTACTCTTTTCCATAGATGCTGCCTGGCCTGCTGAGTTCCTTTTTTATTTTGTGTGTGCTGCTTGGATTTCCTGCATCTGCAGACTTCCTCGTGTTTGTGATTGGATAATTACTCTAAATGTTGCCGTTGGGAATTCTTGTGCCTTCACTAGCATTTTACACTTTTTGGGAAGAAACATCACCAGAATGGTAGCAATTCCAAGGAATTTCCAGATAAATTCTCTTCCATTTTATCCAAATTTTTGTTATTAAGTAAAATCTCAGAAGGATTGTTAAAATACTGGACTCACTCAACCCAGCCCCAAATCACTACGTTGTTGGCAGTAGTGATTTTTACAGCTTACAGCGCAGGCTCAGGACAAACTTGTTTGAATGCCACTGAGTGGCTACCTAATCTTAAGTGATATGATTGGCATTATACCATACTATTAATTTTACAACAGACAGAAGTCTGCATTGAAATCATATAGCAGAACTATGGTTTGTTATTCCTCTCCACCTCGTGGTGCATCGGGTGGCTACCTTGCCATTTCAATAGCATTTTTTGTCTGTTTTCCACGAGGCTGAGTTGCCAGCTTGACGCTTAACCTAGCAAAGATAGGAGCAGCTGGATTCGAACCCAGTACCGCTTGCCTTTGTAGCCTGGTGTTGATGCCACTACACTACATCGGCTGGCTAGAGATATAGAAACTGACATGGAGAACTCAGATTTTCAGTTCCTAAAGTCCTAGGGAGCGAGAATGTTCTCCTTCCCATGAGGTTTCACAGAGAAAGCATCCACTCCCTAGCCATGGCATTTTTTTAACAAGCAATGTAGCGATTAGCACATCCCTTTACAGTATCAGTGATCAATCAGTATTCAGTTCCTTTCACTGTCTGCAAGGAACTTGTACGTTCTCCCCATGAACACATGGGTTTTCTCTGGGTGCTCTGCTTTCCACTCACAGTCCAACAAAAAGAAAAGGACATCCGTTCAGCGATAACAAGATGTGGGCATGCTATGTTGGCCCTAGAAGCTCGCCACAATCATCGCTGATTTGATTTGATGCCAACAACACACTTCACTCTATCTTTCCATGTTTTAATGAATCATCATCATCGTCGTCAGGTGCCATGCCTAGTTTGAGCTTTGTCTGCCATGGCCCACACACTCCTGTTTCGGGTCAACTGGATCAATTCATTGATATTCACTTCCAGTTCTCTGGCTGCTGTCCCCATCATCATTTGCCTTTGTCTTCCTCTTACTTTCTTCCCTTCAATCTTTCCCATAATTACCATGCATTCTAACTCCTCTTTCCTAATCACATGTCCAATGAAGTTACGTTGCCTTTTCACGATCTCATACATTATTTCTCTTTTTGTGTTTGCTCTGTTCATGACATCCTCGTTAGATATTCATTTCGTCCATGATATTCTTTGCATCCTCCTCAGAAACCACATCTCTGCTCTGTTTTAATGAATAGGTGACAAATAAAACTAATTATTTTTATAGCCCTAAACCTAGGCACTCCTTTATGAATAAGATCATGGCCAGAGGCGTCCTATTGGTCAGTGGATAACTCCAATATTGTTAGTAACTGAAATAATGCTTTTAAGATCCACAGGGGAAGCCACGTCTGGCTAGGAGGTTCACACTGGGGTTATAGAATCAACACTGTAATTTCACTCTATGATAACAATGATCTGAATTCATTTTAAAGGAGTACTCTTAATTTTTACACCCAGCCTTTTTTGGAGGTAAGTTTTTATTTCAGCAAGATTCAGTTTTATAAAAGCATAAACTTTAGGGTGTATTGGAGTTGATTCCACCAAAGTGGGAAATGTAAGACCATAAGACATAGGAACAGAATTAGGCCATTTGGCCCATCGAGTCTGCTCCGCCATTTGAACATTGCTGATCCTTTTTTCCCCTCTTCAGTCCCATTCCCTGGCCTTTTCCCCATAGCCATTGATGCTGTGTCCAATCAAGAACCTATCAATCTCTGCCTTAAATACACCCAACAACTTGGCCTCCACAGCCATCTGTGGAAACAAATTCCATAAATTCACTACCATCTCTGGCTAATGAAATTTCTCTGCATTTCTGTTTTGAAACAGTGCCCCTCTATCCTGAGGCTGTGCCCTCTTGTTCTAGGAACACCCCCCCCCCACTATGGGAAACACTCTTTCCGGGTCCTTCAACATTCAAAAGGTTTCAGTGAGATCTCCCCCGCCCCACCCCCATCATTCTAAATTCTAGTGAATACAGACCCAGAGCCATCAAGTTCTTCATATGATAACCTTCTCATTCCTGGAATCATCTTTGTGAACCTCCTCTGAATCCTCTCCAATGCCAGCACATCTTTTCTTAGATAAGGAGCACAAAACTGTTCACAATACTCAAGATGAAGCCTCACCAGTGCTTTATAAAGACTCAGCATCACATCCCTTCTCCTATATTCTAGACCTCTTACAAAGAATGCTAACATTGCATTTACCTTCCTTACCATTGACTCAACCTGCAAGTTAACCTTTAGGGTACTCTGCACAAGGACTCCCAAGTCCTGCTGCATCTCAGATTTTTGGATTTTCTCCCCATTCAGAAAATATTCTGCACATTTATTTCTACTACCAAAGTGCATGGTCATGCATTTTCCAACATTGTATTTCATTTCTCACTTTCTTGCCCATTCTCCTAATCTGTCTAAGTCTTTCTGTTTCCTCAACACTACTTTCCCCTCCATCAATTTCCGCATCATCTGCAAACCTGGCAATAAAGCCATCTATTCCATCATCTAAATCACTGATACACATAAAAAAGAAGCGGTCCCAAAACTGACACCTGTGGAATACCACACTAGTCACCGGCAGCAAACTAGAACAGGATCCTTTTATTCCCACTCCGTGCTTCCTACCAATCAGTCAAAGCTCTAACTATGCCAGTAACTTACCTGTAATACCATGGGCTCTTAACCTGGTAAGCAGCCTCATGTGTGGCACCTTGTCAAGGGCTTTCTGAAAGTCCAAATATACAAGACCCACTGCATCCCCTTTATCTATCCTATGTGTAATCTCCTCAAGGAGTTCCAACAGGACCATCAGGCAAGATTTTTCCTTAAGGAAACCATGCTGACTTTGTCCTATCTTGTCCTGTGTCACCAAGTACCCCGTAAACTCACCTTTAACATTTGGCTCCAGCATCTTCCCAACCACTGAGGTCAGACTAACTGGCATCATTCCAGAGTCCAATGATTTCTGAAAGATCATTACTAATGCGTCCACAATCTCTACTGCCACCACTTTCGGAACCCTAGGATGCAATTCATCTGGTTTGGGTGACTCGTGTACCTCTAGGTCTTTCAGGTTTTTGAGCACCTTTTCCTTGTAATAGCAACTGCACTCACTTCTCTTCCCTCACACCCTTCAACATCTGGCACACGGCTAGAGTCTTCCACAGTGAAGACTGATGTGAAATAGTCATTTAGTTCATCTGCCATCTCCTTGTCCCATGTTATTACTTTTTTGGCCTCATTTTCTAGTGGTCATATATCTACTCTCATCTCTCTTTTATTTTTACGTACTTGAAAAAGCTTTTACTACTATCCACTTTGATGTTGTTTGCTAGCCTGCATTCACATTTCATCTTTTCCCTTCTAATGATTCTTTTAGTTGCTCTCTGTAGGTTCTTAAAAACTTCCCAATCCTCCATCTTCCTGCTAATTTTTGCTTTGTTGTATGCCTTCTCTTTCACTTTTACATTAGCTTTGATTTCCCTTGTCAGCCAACAGGTTGTACTATTTTGCCATTTGAGAATTTCTTTGTTTTTGAAATACATCTATCCTGCACCTTCCTCATTTTTCCCAGAAACTCACATCTTTGCTTCTCTGCTGTAATCCCTGCCACCATCTCCTTCCAATTTACTTTGGCCAACTTCTCTCTCATACCACTGTAATTTCCTTTACGCCACTGAAATACGGCTACATCAGACCTTACTTTCTCCCTATCACATTTCAAGTTGATCCCAATCATATTGTGATCACTGCCTTCCAAGTGTTCTTTTACCTTCAGCTCCCTAATCGTCTCCAGATCATTGCATAACACCCAAACCAGTATAGCTGATCCCCTGGTACACCTTCTTGGCATGCCTTTTCTATTTCCCATTGTAATCAGTGGTCCACATCCCAGCTACTGTAGGGAGGCCTATATATAACTGCCATTAGAGTCCTTTTACCCTAGCAGTTTCGTAACTCAACCCACAAGGACTCCATATCGTCCAGTCCTATGTCACATCTTTCTACCAATTTGATGCCATTCTTTACCAGCAGAGCCACGCCACCCCCTCTGCCTACCTTCCTATCCCTCCGATACAACATGTAATCTTGGATGTTCAGCTCCCAACTACAACCATCTTTCAGCCACGATTCAGTGATGGCCACAACATCATACCTGACCATCTGTAATAGTGCAACAAGATCATCCACCATATTTCTTATACTCTGTGCATTGAGTTGCAACACCTTGAGTACTGTATTTGCTACCCTTTTTGATTCTGCATCCCTAATGCACTGATACTCACCTGCTGGCTGCAATTATATCTTATCACATGCCTGCCCTTCCTGACAGTCTGACTGCATGCTATCTATACTTTTTTAGGCCCTTTGGCCCACAGTGTTGTGCTGACCATGTGACCTACTCTAGAAACTGCCTAGAATTTCCCTGGTGCATAGCCCTCTATTTTTCTAAGTTCCATGTACCCATCTAAGAGGTTCTTAAAAGATCCTATTGTATCTGCTTCCACCACCGCCACTGGCAGTGCATTCCACGCACCCACCACTCTCTGTGTGAAAAACTTACCCCAGACATCCCCTCAGTACCTATTTCCAAGCACCTTAAAAATATGCCCCCTCGTGTTAGTCGATTCAGCCCTGGGAGAAAGTTTCTGGCTATCCACATGATCAATGCCTCTCATCATCTTATACACCTCTATCAGGTCATCTCTCATCCTCCGTCACTCCAAGGAGAAAAGGCCAAGATCACTCAACCTATCCTCATAAGTCATGCCCTTCAATCCAGGCAACACCCTTATAAATCTCCTCTGCACTCTCTCCATAGTACCCACATCCTTCCTGTGGTGAGGTGACCCAGTGAGGTCTCACCAAGGTCTTATCTAGCTGTAACATTACCTCATGACTCTTCAACTCAATCCCACGGTTGATAAATGCCTACACACCATATGCCTTCTTAACCACACTGTCAACCTGCGCAGCAGCTATGAGTGTCCTACTGACACAGACACCAAGATCTATCAGATGCTCCACACTGCCAAGAGTCTTACCATTAATATTATATTCTGTCTTCAAACTTGACCTGAGAAAATGAACCACTTCACGCTTATCTGGGTTGAAGTCCATCTGCCACTTCTCAGCCCAGTTCTGCATCCTAGCGATGTCCCACTGTAAACTCTGACAACCCTCCAGACTATCCACAACACCCCCAATCTTTGTGTCATCAGCAAACTTACTAACCCAGCCTTCTACTTCTTCATCCAGGTCATGCATAAAAATCACAAAGCAAGGTCTCAGTTTGGTTTACTCCCCTGTGGGGAAGACCACATCATCAGCATCATATGCAATGAACTAAATGGATGGAAATAGAAGCGAATCATTGCTTCACCTGGACAACAGAGAGGGAGAAGACCAAAGGGAAAGTGTGGCATCTCTTGCATTTGCATGGGTATGTGATGTGAGAAGGAGAGTAGATGTAGTTAATAATGGAAGATATACAAGTACGGACCACAGCACTGCGATGCTAAAAGTGGTCCATAGAGATCTGGTAGTGGCAACACACTTGGACTTCACCTGGTCATCACAGCCTTTCCCTTCTATTCTTCTCACCTGCAACGTAAAACTCCCCTAACAAAGTTCATATTTCCCTCTAAGATGGTAGCTGATCTGCTAAGTACTCTCAAAATTTTCTGTTTCTATTTGAGATGTTGATACTCAGGCAAAGCTCTACATCACCAAATACACATTGCTAAACACTCCTTGCTTACTTGGATGTGCTGCCAGATGGAAGCAATAACCTGATCTGTTCTTAATTCATTTATATAGATCCCTCGGGATTTCAAAAAAAATCAATTACTACAAAGCCATAAAATCTAAAATGCAAGAGTGTGCAGAGATGGTTTTCACAACACTTTTATGTCTCAACTTAACAAAAACATCTCTTAGGTTCATGGACTAGAGATAATAAAAATCCCCAAAAGGTCTAGAAGTTTATTTATTCATTATATACAGAGGATTCAATACATTTTGGGAATAATTGTTAAGCAGAAGGGAGATCTCAATGTTCTATTGAATTCCTCCAGGTGTTCCTGAAATTGAATTTTTCAGAACTTAAAATATTCTATAATTTTATCTTTGTAGATACTGTTTTTCTTTTGGGAAACATATAATCAGCAGAACAGGTTGCACCTGTGAAATATCACATAATATCCTCAATTCATTAGGCTTCAGTTCTGCCAGTGTTGCCGTTGCCTGAAGTTAGTTTTCAGTCTAATTCGTGTCAGTAATGAGAAGTTTATACTAGGACTATGAGGTGTGGCCCCAGATCTGTGCCTCATGCTGCTCGGTTTAATTAGCCTTAAAAATTCTTTCAGAATTATAAAGAAAAAAATCTGCCTCTGATTGAACTAAATATAGAAAATTAAAGTCAAATTGACAAACCATTTAAAACGCCCAAAAGAAATTTCAAAAAATCAAATTTTCATTGAAGACACAAAGTCCTAATAATTCTAGGTAGTTTGTTCTCACACATGGTTTGAAATACAGAAAGCTTTAAATAAAGAGTGTTATGTAAATATATTATTATTCTCTACTGGGAATATATTGGGAAACTGCCTCCTGAAAGTCTACTAGTTAAAAGCATATATGGTCTTTTCTTTTAATTTGCTCTATCTGCATTAACTATGATTTTGTCTGTTTCTGAAAACCCCTCATGCCTGGCAAACAACAGGTGGCCTCTCTATATAATTTCAATAATTCAAACTGTAATTAAGTTATAGGTAGTTCACAAACACTCACTTAAGTTCAGTCTGCAGTACATCTCCAATTTTACTCCCTTGCACTTCCTTTACAATTATGTATGATGTGTTTGGAAGCATCCGTACTTTTAATGGAACTGTGAAGAACTGGCCGGCAATAAGACTAACGCACACTCTTTTCACATCCAGGGTTTGTGTCCAGTGAGGGTGGACGGGATGTGAACCCTCTTTCTTCAGCTGTAAGGATTGATAGGTAGATACAATTAGACATCCTTAAACAAGTTCCGAGGGAGATATTCATGTATAACATCAAATCACCATTAATGTAACATAGTTGACATTAAATGAACAACATTGTACACAAAAGGTCATAAGGAAAAATTAATTGGTGTAGGAAACAGGAGAATTATATTGTTACAATGGGATTATTTTAGTTGGAGAATAAGTCATTTTCTCACATTGACTTTTCTGCATTTTGTATTGTATTTATAATTTCTTTTGCATTGCAAAGCACTGCTGCCACCAGATAACAAATCTCACAACATATGTCGGCAATATTAAAACTGATTCTGATTCAATTAACTGCTCAAAAAGAGACCTACATACATAATTAATATAAAATAACTATTATACAATATATGCATTCCTGAAGAGAATGGAGTTATTTTCAAAAAGCAATTAATAGAAATTTTGCACAAATGTTACTTCAAGAAACCAGAAGCAAGTGTGAAGGTAAAAGGCAATAGGTAAAACCTGCAGCTTGAGTTGAGCTGCTCCTTCATTAGCTTTCCATTACCTGCTATAACAACGCATTGAAAATCTTAAAGGTGTTACATTTCTGTACACATTATCTACAAAGTCCACTTTAGATGTTTAGAATGGGAATATAACAGCACACAATACTACAATCTTTCTGAAAATGAACAGTAATCACAAGTATAGTATTTAGAGTATTCCATTCCTTCTGATGTTAAATACTTGAGGTAGATTTAAAGAATTTTAACTTTATACACCACTTTGTTTTTTTCTCCACACACACAACCTACTCATCATTCCCCTCTCTTTATTTCCTTTTTTTAAATGTAACTTATATTTATCCCACAAGAATTCTCATCAATTATTATTTTGCATTTTTCCTCATCAAGTTTGTAGAATCAATTATTTCATAAACTTAAAATCTCATTGTTTCAGGTGATAGCCCATTAGCTACCATCTAATTGCATTCTAGATATCCTGTTTCCTTGGCTGTACAACACCTGTAACTTAGCACCATTTCAACTAATGTCAAACAGCAATGAAGTTCTGGTGTTGCTGTCTATTTGAGGAATTTTCTTACTTCCCCAGTCTTCATTCCACACCCCATATGAACTCTTGTCTATCGACATAAATTAGTACCTATGAATATCAATAGAGATTGACCTAAGTAGCACAGAGCTTTCTACTAATAAAAAAACAACCTTGAAATTAGTCTGACAAACCAGTTGAGCCATATTCACATCTCTTGGCTGCACACCAGTCACTCATTATCCTGGGTGCCAAATTTGGCTCAGTGATACCCTTCATTTGAGTGATTCAGGGGGTTAATAAGTTTAAATAAAGCAACTGACACGTGCATAAACTTAAGCAAGTTTCAATGCTAACTGTTAGGGAGTATTCCAGAGTTATGTGAATATAGCAAATATTAATTTCAAGCAAGAGCCAGACTTCAGTTCTTATTGTAAATTACAAGTAGTAAATTGAAGTTAAAAGCACACCTTTGCAAGTAAGCAGGCTAGCCCACAAACTAAGAGATATGGTTTGCAAAATGGTGACCATGAGATGCTTGCATATACATATGCACGGCAAACACTAAGACAATGGGGTTGTGTTAATTGGCTTACATCAAACCAGGCAACATGGACTGAGTTCTTTGCACCATTGGGACTTGAGCTCATACTGGCAGACCAGACTGATGTCAGAATCAGTATCAGGTTTATTGTCACTGGCATATGTCATGAAATTTGTTAACTTAGTGACAGCAGTACAATGCAATACATGATAAATATAGAAAAAAGTATGTCAATTACAGTAAGTATATGTGTATATTAAATAGTTAAATTAAATAAAGTGCTAAAACAGAAATAATATAGAAAAGTGAGGTAGTATTCATGGTTTCAATATCTATTTAGGAATCGGATGGCAGAGGGGAAGAAGCTGTTCCTGAATCACTGAGTGTGTGCCTTCAGGCTTCTGTACCTCCTTCTCAATGGTAACAATGGATAGAGAACATGTCCCGGGTGATTGGGGTCCTTAACAACGGACACCGCCTTTCTGAGGCACCGCTCCTTGAAAGTGTCTTGGATACTACGAAGGCTAGTACCCATGATGGAGCTGGCTAATTTAACAACTTTCTGTAGCCTCCACTCCCCCCACCCATACCAAACAATGATACAGCCTGTCACTTAGCATATCAAATATGGTCACAGGTATAGGCAATGAATAGTTTTTTGTGTACTTCGGATAAATGTGTACTCAGAGACAGCCCTGACAACATTAATTTTGGGCATCTGGCTCTCTGCCCTCAGAAACTTCTAGAGTATTTGTGTGAATTACTTTGAAACAAAGGTGAATGGACATTCAGAGGTGTCTCCCACTGTAGATATGCAATTCAAAAGAAGCATTGTCAACCCAAAATATTGAAGTGAACGATGCCATTGTAACTATTGAAGTATTGGATCACCAGCTGATACCTTTGATCTTAAGGGTATAAACATGTGATGTACTTTTGAGCTTGTGAGCCTTTATGGAGAATGTCTCCATGAGAATGCCTGTTTTCTGTGATGGATGAAGATTTCTATATCACCAGCTTCAGTCTCTCTCCAGTGACTTCAATCACTAATATCTACCAGGAATACTTGAATGAGGTATATCATGACATCAAACTACATTCATGACTGATGTGATGTAGACATTGCTAAAGTGGTTTTTATGATTATGATTACAATAACCATATATGACAATAATATAAAACCAGCTTCATTGACCATGTGTTGAGGAAACATTATAGAATGGGGATCTAAACCAATACTGACTTTTTGAAAGCAGTAATTATCACCAAATATATTCAACCTCATAATCTCTCCATTAATTAAATATTATTAATAAGGGTTTTGAGGTTAATTCAATAATCATGTTTAAGCATAAATTATATTAATTTCCATATTTTTGCTGCTTTTAAGACATGTCTAGCAAAACTAGAGGTATTGTATGCATCATTCAGAAAATTTACCACATCCTTAAAGAATAATTTGCCAGTGGAATTTTTCACATTTTGATTTATCAGCTTCAGGGAGTTTAATATCCATAATGCAAACAGCAGATGCTGTCAAATGTAGCTACTGCATGTAACTGGGGCCTCAGTGCTGGAGAATTTGGCCTGGGCACAAAGGAATTTGGACACATGCTGAAGTGGCTAGTAGATGGGTCAACTAGCTGTCAAAAGCTGAGCTGATGCATTGGAGTTGGTGTTGGAATTTCTTCACTGAAATCTGTGAGGTGGCTTTTCAGATCTAGAAAATGGGCCTTGATGAATAAGGAACTGTATCACCTCCATCCATAACTAAGGACACAAAATATCATATTTTTAAGTTTGCTAATAACATTAAGTTAGGTGGGATCGTAGGTGAGAAAGAGAGCATGAAGCGGCTTTGAGAGGATATGACTAAATTGGGTGAATGAGAGATAGAACGTAACATGAAAAGTGAGAAGAAATTTTGATGTTCATTCTGAGTTGAATTCAGGTCACTGAAACTGACCATGTAAATGTACCAAGTGTTTAGGAAGGCAACTGGTAAATTGCCTTTATAATGAAATATTTTAAGCAAAGGAGTCTACCTGCCTCTGTACAAGGCCTTCATGAGACTTCCCCCAGAGTGCTACGCATAGCTCTGGGCTCCTTATCTAAAAAAAAATTCTTGTCATGAAGGGAATATAGCAAAGATTCACTAAACTGGTTCCAAAGATGATAAAAATTGAGTAAACTGAGAGAGTAATCTCTAAATATCAGAATGACAAAGTCACTTTGAGACTTCCAAAATTCGTTCAGGCGACTGGATGAGAGAGAGGATGTTTGCCCCGTCTGAGGAGTCAGGAATCACAGCTCCCAATCTCAGAAATAAGGTGTAGGCCAGCAGGTAATGGAGAAATGTCTTAATGCAGAAAGTGATAAGACTTTAGAATTCTCCACTCCAGAGGTGGGCTGTAGAGACTGAGCTAATTCAAAACATAGCAACACATTGATGGAAGGAAATGAAGGTATGACAATTAGTCAAGAAGCTTCATCAAGACTGGAAGGAACAAGGGGGACAGCCAGTACAAAAGGGTAGGGGAGAGGGGTAGAACAAGAAATGGTGGGCAAATCCAGGTGAAGTGGGGATGATTTAAGAAGCTGGGAGGTGATAGGTTGAAATGACAAAAGGGCTAAAGGAGGTGAAATTTGATTGGAGAGGATGGTGGACTGTGGAATATAGGGAAGGGGTTGTGGATAGGAACTGGTAAGAGCAATACGTAGTTGATTGGCAGATGGAGATGGAGGAGGTAAAAGAGACAGGGTGATAGTGGCTGGTGGGATTAGAAATGAAGGGAGGGAATAGAGGGGAGTTATTACTGCAAGTTAGAGAAACTGACTGTCAAGGCAGAATATAAGACCGTACACAGGAGCAGAATTGGAGCACTCAGTCATGGGTGAGAGAGGGGGAGGGGGAGAGGGGGAAGGGGGAGGGGGAGAGGGGGAAGGGGGAGAGGGGGGGAGGGGGGAGGGGGAGAGGGGGAGGGGGAGAGGGGGGAGGGGGGGAGAGGGGGAGAGGGGGGGAGGGGGAGAGGGGGGGAGGGGGAGAGGGGGGAGGGGGAGAGGGGGGGAGGGGGAGAGGGGGGGAGAGGGGGAGAGGGGGAGAGGGGGGGAGAGGGGGAGAGGGGGAGAGGGGGGGAGAGGGGGGGAGGGGGGGAGGGGGAGAGGGGGGGAGGGGGGGAGAGGGGGAGAGGGGGGGAGAGGGAAGGGGAGGGAAGAGGGGGAGGGGGAGGGAAGAGGGGGAGGGGGAGGGAAGAGGGGGGGAGAGGGGGGAGAGGGGGGAGAGGGGGAGGGGGAGGGGGAGGGGGAGGGGGAGGGGAGAGGGGGAGGGGAGAGGGGGAGGGGAGAGGGGGAGGGGGAGGGGAGAGGGGGAGAGGGAGGGGGAGGGGGGGGGAGGGGGGGAGGGGGAGGGGGAGGGGGGGAGGGGGAGGGGGGGGGGAGGGGGAGGGGGAGGGGGGGGAGGGGGGGGGGGAGGGGGAGGGGAGGGGGAGAGGGAGGGGGGGAGAGGGAGGGGGGAGGGGGAGGGGGAGGGGGAGAGGGGGGGAGGGGGAGGGGGAGGGGGAGAGGGGGGGAGGGGGAGGGGGAGGGGGAGAGGGGGGGAGGGGGAGGGGGAGAGGGGGGGAGGGGGAGGGGGAGAGGGAGGGGGAGGGGGAGGGGGAGGGGGAGAGGGAGGGGGAGGGGGAGACTGAGGGGGAGGGAGAGAGATAGATTGAGATTGAGATGTGGGAATTCTGGGAGACCTCCAGTTTGCCAGATAACCACATCTGTGCCAGATGCACTGAACTGTAGCTCCTCAGAGAATGTGTCAAGGAACTGGAGCTGCAGGTCAATGACCTTTGTCTCATATGGGAAACTGAGGTGGTGATAGATAGGAGCTAAGGGAAGTTATCAGCCCTAAATTGCAGGAGGCAGGTACCTGGGTGACTGTCAGAAAAGGGAAAGGAGGCGGGCAGCTAGTACAGAATACCCCTGTGGCTGTTCCACTCAATAATAAATAAACCACTTTGGGTACAGTTATGGGGGCGGGGGGTGGGGGAAATGACCTACCAGGGTTGAGCCTCAGCAGCCAGGTCTCTGGAACTGCGGTTGGCGCTGTGGCTCATAAGGTAAGTGGAGAGGCGGGGACTGCAGTAATGATAGGGAATTCCATAGTTAGAGAAATAGACATGAGATTCTGTGGACGTAATAGAGACAACCAGGTGGTATGTTGCCACCTGTCCACCCCGAAAAGGAAAAAAGGGAGATATCGAAAGTAGAAATTAAGCTGTTTCCACAGATGAGCACAAAGAAGTTGCCGTTAAGTGCCATTGTAGCTCCGCCCCCACCTTGTTGTGACAATTCAAACAATTTCAATATCTTACTTCAGAATTGGCTTCTATACTTGTGTTGGAACTCATCTATTAGGGTCTAGCCCTCACCTCCATTAGTTCCCTAAATCATTTCTCCCATCTGCACCGCACAAGTTAAGAACGTAATGAAATACACTCCTCTGGATGAATGTAGCTCAAATGATCCTCAAGAAGCTCAACATGGTGTAGAACAAAGCAGCCATTATGTATGTGCCCCCCCGGCCTCCACCCCCACGCCCCCACCATACACAGTGGTTTCAGGATATACTACCTAAAACCCTAAAACATCCAGCTGCTGCTGCTCAACAACTCATTTTGATCAGAGCAGCAGAATTAGTTACAAGACTTCGGCAGCAGGCGAAACAGAACACACTCTCCAAAATCTTTAAAGATCATACAGTGGAGATAATGGATGAATTGTTACATAATCCCGGAACTTCCTCCCTAACAGCATTGTGGAAGTACCTTTACCACATGGTTCAAGAAGGCAGCTCAGCCCATTCCCCTGAAGCGAATAGCATCACTCATGTTCAATGATGAAAATCTTTAAAAATAGGCATCAAACCACAAGTGGCAAAAAAGTAGTCCCTTTCTCTGTCTGCTGTGTTATCTACTCTGCATGAAGGCAGCCCAACTTTTGTGCTTAGCTGCAAACACGTGATGATTAGTGAAAGTGAACTGTTTGTATCTGTTTAAGCCAGAATTTACACAGTTTCTGTGTTCAAAGATGTTTTATATTATACAGCCAGTTTTGATTACCCAGTTCAAAGGAGCTTGGCCTGGCAGAAAGAACATTAAGTGTCCATGATTAAATGATACCTTTTTCCTATGATTTATGAAAAATGTATGCATATACATTAAAAATCTACATGATCTTATTTTGGACAAATGAGGAAAAATGAATACTTTTTACAACTTGCAAAAATATTACTTTTTTGTTGTTGAGAAACAATTTCCTTTGTAGAGAGGTAGCACATGCTCTTGGCTAACTGATCAGAGTAGCTATGCTACCAGGTATAAAGATGTGTTGACAGATTTATTAGGTTAAGCAGAATCTTTCTGACGGCTAATGCAGTTATCAGGAATGGACATCCAGTTTACCTGCCTGTTTATAATTCAGTAAGGAACGGGACTCAAGGCGAGCGATTACTAATTCGTCGATTCATCATTATTTGGAGAAAAATCCACACTCGGCAAGGAAAGTGTGTAATTGGCATTTAAGGTTTAACAAGCTGTCACGTGCAATCAGGAGCATGGATCTGAGATGTGATGTGGTGCACAGAAAATTTATTGGCAGGTTGTTCGTAAAATTATTGGAGTCAGATTGAATTCCCACTTAAAGATTAAAAACGTCTTGCTTTTCCAACGCTGTTAGTCATAAACATATTCTGAAATTAGCAGCAGGATATTTATTTGGTTACAAAACTGTTTTCTTTTAAACGAAAATGTTCCACATATATAACTTTCTGCATTTAGTTTTTCCACGTGATGCACTATATCTTTATTGCGAAAAGCAGTCTAAGCTGTTGACTTCTTCAATGGCTCTTTACCCTGTAAAGTAGCATAATAGTGATGCTGCTGTCCTTGCAATCTAGAGGCCTGGGTTAATTACCAGTAGAAGTGCGGCAAGTATCAGCAGATTAGGTGGTGAAATTGAATTCAATTAATTAAAATCTGGAGGGAAAAGTTAACGTGATCACGATGTGATAATGTAATGGTAATCACAGAACTGAATTGTTGTGAAAGTCTGGTACATTAGTGCCCTTTAGAGAAGGAAATCATGCCATCTTTGTCTAGTCTGGTCTATATATCACAGCAGAGTATTATAGTGGCAGAAAAAAAATGCATCAGTCTATTAATAGGCACTTAGATATTCACTGGCATTTTATTACTAAATTCTGTCGATATCTTTATTCTAGGAACACCATTGAGCAGAAACTTTAAGTATCCAAATATATATTAGATTATTAGATTATGAGGACACTCAGTCCTCGTTTATTGTCATTTAGAAATGCATGCATTAAAAATTGATACAATGTTCCTCCAGAAAGATATCACAGAAACACAGGACAAACCAAGACTAAAACTGACAAAAGCACATAATTATAATATATAGTTACAACAGTGCAAGCAATACTGTAATTTGATAAAGAGCAGACCACGGGCACGGTAAAAAAATGTCTCAAGTCCCGATAGCCTCACCTCACGCAGACGGTAGAAGGGAGAAACTCTCCCTGCCATGAACCTCCAAGAGCCACAAACTTGCTGATGCAGCACCATTGGAAGCACCCGACCGCAGCGGACTCTGAGTCGTCCGAAAACTTCGAGCCTCCCACCAGCCCTCCGACACCGAGCACCATCCTCTGCCGAGTGCTTTGACCCCGCCCCGGCCACTGAGCAACAAGCAAAGCCAAGGACTCGGGGCCTTCTCCTCCGGAGATTCTGGATCACACAGTAGCAGTGACAGCGAAGCAGACATTTCAGAAGTTTCACCGGATGTTCCTCCGTACTCTCACGTCTGTCTCCATCAAATCAGGATTGTGCACAGCACCCTACTTGACAGATAACAGGTACCACCACCGGAGTGGTCGCCGCGAGCTGCATCGCGCCACCATCTTCTCCTCCCGCCTTTCCCCTATATAACTACTTAAGAAAACTACTCAGGGCAATGCTGAGTATTTAACCTTCTGATTTACAAAGTCTTTCCACCACATTCAAAGCATGTACGTTAAGCACAACACGCTCTGATTGCTTGAATGAATGCAACTCCAACAATACTCAGGAAGCTCAACATTATCCAAGATAAACATTCTCCAGTATCTCGGCAGCAGTATATGCTTTCAATAAATAACACTAGAACAACTTGAAGCATCAATAAACCTGCAACCGCAATCAAGAAGAAGAGCAAGTGCAAATGGTACATGTAAACCTTAACACTACATGCTCCAGGTCCCCTTTATTGACATTTCCTTATTAGACAGGGTCAAAATACTGAAACAACTGGGAGGTACTTTTACCACATGACTCTAATGGATCAAATAACTGCCTCATCATAACCTTCTCAAAGCCTTTGAAGAGACAAACATTAAAATCTGGTCACTTTAGTGATGGGCAACTCCTGTAAAGAATTAAAGTGGCCAAACCAGAATATTTAACGGAGTGGGATTTGCAGGATCTGTGGGTAAGCACAATAGTTTTCTGCATTTTATAATTTTGACTCAGCTTCTTAACGACTTAGTAACTTGGCATGACATGTTTATAAATTTCAATACCTTACTTTAGTATATTTTTCTTTGAGCCTGAGGACATCTAACTACTCATTAAGATCCAGCACTCAATCATTTGAGCTGCTTAATAGCTTTATAAAATTTTTCCCAGATCTGAGTTTCATATCTTTTTATCTTCATTAACTGCTTTGAGACGATATTTCACCGTTGTGTGATACATAAATCTAAACTGAGTCGTTGAGAGATTACTGATCTTATAAAGTCTTTTTTTGTTCCAAACATTGCTTTGGAAAATGGTTTAAGGAAATCACATCTTGACACTGCACAAATCAGTTAGTAGCATAATAATTTCAATGAGCTTAATTGGATAAGTACAGACTCTCAATTGGTTGCCTACTCAATAATTGCTAAATATTTATTACAACAATTCAGCACAGGATATTGACAATCTAGCCGCTGAACTTATTGATCTTTTTAATGAATATTGATCAAACCATACTGATAATGTGAGTAAACTAATCCCAAATTAATCTAGCTAAAATATACAGTCTTCTATTTTAAGGCATCATATATTGTTCCAAGGTAAGACTGTAACTGCAATAGCACATTACACACAGCACAATGAGGAGCAGTCATACTGAGCTGGACTACCTGGAAGGTAGCCTGTGAAAGAGAGACTTATACTGTTTCACTTATACTCTATACAATCTCTAATTCAAAAGGATCTGATCACTCACTCACATGCCGTGGAGAACTGAGGACAGATAAACCTAAGTCAAAAGAAAACCTCAGTACAACAGATTCCAGTGAATTGGGACACATCAGAGCCAGTGGATTTTGGCCTAATTAAGCAGTTGCTCCAATTAGCCAACATTTCATGGAAATAGTTAAAAAGGTACAAAAAAAAAACCTGAGTAACAAATGATGTATTTAAATGAAATACAGAACAAATTAGAACATTACCAATACTACCACAGTACAATAAACTGTGTGTTCGTTCCTAATACTTATCAATGGAGGAATTCATTAATGTTGCATTCTTTTAACTATAAACGAACAAAATCAACCCATTTAATGGAGTGCCTTCATGCAATGCCGTTGATGATTACGACCTCCAAATCTTCACTTCAAAGTTCAAAGTAAAGTATGTATACTATTGTAACTCTCAATTCAGCTAGCGGCTTAACATGGGGGCTGTGGGCCCTGCAGTCGCTCTACGTTTCCGCAGAGTCCTCTTACTTGGTGTAGGCTCCAGGTCGGGCTCTGGGTCTACCTGCACCTCTTGTCCCAGGGGCAGCAGGTGGTTCCGATGGAGAACCTTGACAGGCCCATTCCCATCCTCTGGTTTCACCCGGAAAATTGGTAGGTTTGGCATCTGACTCTCCACCACGTAGGGCGTAGGCTCCCAGCGGTCAGCCAACTTATGCTTTCCAGGTAGCCCTAAATTCCTTATGAGGACTCGGTCTCCCGCAGGAGTTGGGAGAACCTCACCTTCTGATCATACCTCCTCTTATTTCCTTGATTCTGCTTGACAGCCGCGACCCCAGCTAATTCATAAGCCCTTTTCAGCTCTCTTCTCATATCAGAGACATATTTCAGATAAGTCTTTGGGGGTAAGTCAACCGCATCAGTCCCAAAACAATGGGCAACCTCGTCTCGCGCCCAAACATCAGATAATATGGTGGGTACCCAGTAGCTTCATTTCATGTACAGTTCTAACAGTGAACCAGATGCCCAATATGTTGACTCCACTTGCTCTTCTTGCTGATCTCCAGGGTCCCGAGCATGTCTAGCAAGGTCCGATTAAACCTCTCTGGCTGGGGATCACCCTGCGGGTGATAGGGCGTGGTCCTAGACTTCTCGACTCCAAGCATGCCCTGTAACTCATGGATGAGTCTGCTCTCGAAATCCCATCCCTGATCACTATGTATCCACCTGGGAAGGCCATAATAGATGAAATACTTCTCCCATAACACTTTTGCCACTGTAGATGCCCTCTATAACTACTCCATCTCATGAGACTATGTGCCCAACATAGCTAACAGAACTGGGACTTGTCTAAGGAAATTTTTAACTCTTTCAGGCGGCTCAGTACATTCAGCAGCCACGCTTCACGTTCTTCCAAGGTGGATCCAAATACTATGAGCATCCAGATAAACCAATATCTCAGGCAAGTTCTTATACCCCACCATCTTCTCCATGTCCCGCTGGAAGGTTGCAGGAGCTCCTGAGATGCACTGGGGCATTCTTTCGAACTGGAAGAATCCCAGGGGACATATAAATGCTGTTTTCTCTTTCTTGACCTCACTCATGAGGATCTGGTAATATCCATCCTCAGGTCCAGCACACTGAACCACTTCGCATCACTCAGGCAGGTCAGTGCGTCTTCAATCCTCGGGACAGTATACTGGTCAGGGATGGTGCGCCTGTTCAGAGTCCTATAGTCCACACACATCGTACCTTCCCATTCTTCTTTTGGGTCAGTGGAAAAGACAACTTCCAGCTTCAACATCTTCTCTACCAGCCTCCTCTTCCAACCCGCAGGAATTGGGGAGTCCCCAGAGTTGAAAGACTGAGCAGTCAACTTTCCCCTTTTTTCCAATAGTTTCTCCGCAGCTTGCCTCACAGGGACACTAGACATTACCATCACCAAGAACAAATGAGCCAGGGGCATCCCCCTCTTGAAGGTGACCTCCCTCTTTGTAGTGTTCCTGACAATCACTGCCATCCTACTTGCCTGTACCACCGAGGGCTTCACCAATATCCCAGCAGGAAACCCCGACTCCCCCTCGTGGTCTTCCTGAGTGTCCACTAAGAGAGCCTTGCCCTCAGGCACTCCGGGAAACTTGGGTGTCCTCATCACTCTCGCTACTTCCCCGGGCCGTACTACCATTGGCTTCGACCGGGTGAACAACACAGTCCCTCGTCTAAAGTCGGTATCTGGCCTAATGCAGCCATGCACTTCCTCAAAGCACCGGGTGCACGGAAAGTGTTCCCAGAAAGCTCTCGCCAGCCTTCTCCTTGCAGGCCCCCATGAGCCTCCTCACAAGAGGGGTGTTGGTCCCCACGAGAAATGAAACGCCGCCCTTCTCAATAGGGTTCAGACAAACCAGCACCAATGTATCAAGGACCTCAGACACTCCCACATCGGCCTCCGAGAACTCCAACTTCACTGACAATTAACCGTCATATGGATAATCACTAGCACTAAGCCACCAGATCTCCAGTGCCCTGAATGGGGTCAAGGGTAAGCGCTTCAGATACCTGTTGTAAAATGAACGGTACAGTAACATGACCCGCCACCTGGTGTCAAGTATAGCTTTAGGGAGCATGGTCCCACTAAGCCTTCAGGAGTTGGGCCTTTTGCTTTTGGGGGTTCATTGGTACATTGCTGGGAATGTGTTCCCCCAGAGACTCTGGGCCGTTCCCTCACTGGGTCTCCTCTAAGTTTTCCCAACGGCTCTCTCTGCTTCGGTACCGGGGCCTCACTTTCCTCCTGGTGTGACACCTGCTGCTAGCAGCCCTCCGCATTGTTTGTCCTCTTGGGGGATCCGCCCACCCCCCCATCTGCTCCGTCATATGGGGGGGGGGTCACACCCGCTGATACAGCCGACATAGCTCTGTTCTCAACGCTGCCACACTCTCCCCTACCGCTTGCCGGGGCAGGCTATCCATGGTCACTTCACTGCAGGGTCCACTCCCACGCCTCCAACGCATTCTCCTCTTCCCGTACCTCTCTGATCAGCTCAACAAAAGATGGAGGGGGCATGTCTTACGAGACTGCCGGAGACCCTAAGCAATCAGGTCATGGGACTGGGCGCCACTGGCTATCTGGCCCATTCTTAACTGATCCACCTCAGCCACCTGAATGACCCCTCTGCGCTGCAAGCAATTTAGCTGCCTCTCTAGCCCAAAAATAAAAGCAGAAAGCTTCTCCCCCTTCTCCTGATGCATGTTCTGAAACCCCACCACGAGCTCCATTGGGCATCCTGTCGGGCCAAAAGCATTGTCCAGTGCTTGCACATAATTGACAGCTGTCGCTATGGTTCTCACAATGTCAGTGGCCCGCCCACTCAAACTTTCAACCAATCTCTGTCGCTTTTCACAGAGCACTGCCACTCATCTAACAACTGAGAGGTCTGCTCCGCCCACATCTCATACTCCTCCTCCCCTTTAGGGGTGGGCGTAATTCTAGAGAATAGGTGGAACCTGCCATAGCTGGGATTTTGAACCTGATTTTTCCATTTATTCGCCAGTAAGGTAAGGGCGGATACTAACTCAGAATTCTCACTCTCCCCTGGGGAACGTGGACTAATTAGACATTCCAAATTCGACCACTCCTTCCCCTCAATTCTCAGAAACGATAACACCCTGCCTTTGAAATCACCTCCCTCAGTTACGGCTATGTCAGCTCTGGTCTGCATTAAAACAAGAGCTGCACCAGCCATTTCATCAAACCTCCGCCCACAATCGCAACTTTAACAGCACTTAACGGGTGAATTACAAATTCACCTGGAGTATGAATATCTACCCCACTCAGGGTAATCACACAGCATCCAATGGAATCAATCCCGAGCGTACCCCCACAATTGTAACTCACATTTCGGCTAGTGGTTTAATCTAGGGGATAGCCCCCCTTACCCCCACCAGCCCGGCCAAACTTAAGAAATCTCATTTGAGTGGATGCTGCATGATATGTCCTCTGTTACAAATCAGTACCACGAAATAGCAAACAGTACACAATATGCGATTAAACGAATGAGCTGTATAATTCTTAATTTGACTATATGGTTAGTAAAGAAAACAAAAAAAAAAGAACAAGAGCACATTCTCATGAAACAGTCTATTGCGCAATGTTGGAGCTCACTGATAAGGCCGTTCGTCCACCATCATCGCTGACTTTTGGACCCTCACTCCAAGTCCACTCCGTCCGAGGTCTACCAACTCTCTCCATTCGCATCTTCTCTCCTCATCTCTCTCCAGCAAAAGACAACGAATTCCCGGCTCCCAGACACACAAGAAAGAACAACATTCTGCTCATTGGCTAGCATGCCCCGTTATCTCTACTCATAACCCAAACTTTGCTGCTACAGAGAAGCCATTACATTAGCAGTGAAACCTTACAGTGCATTACACTTTATACAACCCTGAGGTTCATCTCCTTACAGGCAGCCACAAAACAAAGAATCCCAATCAAACCCATTAAATCAAAAGAAGACTGTTGAACACTTAATATGCAGTGAAAAAGAATGGGGCAAACAATAAAATTAAGCAAATAGCATTCAGAACTGAAGTTCAGGAAGTGATTCCTGATTAGTTGCAAGTGACAGCTCACAGAGATGAGTAATCCTTGTGAAGCACTGAGGTGAATTGAATTGACTTTTTATTACTTACATCCTTCATACACGAGGAGTAAAAATTTTTACATTATGTCTCCGTCCAAATGTGCAAAGTGCAATTTATAGTAATTCATAATAAATAGTATGTACAACGGGCCAGTCAGTCAATATAACATAGAAATACAATTGTATCAGCATGAATTAATCAGTCTGATGGCCTGGTGGAAGAAGCTGTCCCGGAGCTTGTTGGTCCTGGCTTTTATGCTGCGGTACCACTTCCAGGATGGTAGCAGCTGGAACAGTTTTAGGTTGGGGTGACTTGGGCCCCCAATGATCCTTCAGGCCCTTTTTACACACCTGTCTTTGTAAATGTCCTGAATCATTGTAAGTTCACATCTACAGATGCGCTGGGCTGTCTGCACCACTCTCTGCAGAGCCCTGTGATTAAGGGAAGTACAGATCCCATACCAGGCAGTGATGCAGCCAGTCAGGATGTAATCAATTGTGCCCCTGTAGAAAGTTCTTAAGATTTGGGGTCCCACACCAAACTTCTTCAACTATCTGAGGTGAAAGAGGCACTGTTTTGCCTTTTTCACCACACAGTGGGTATGTACAGACCACGTGATATCCTCGGTGACGTGTATGCCGAGGAACTTGAAGTTGTTCAACCTCTCAACCCCAGATGCATTGATGTCAATAGGGGTTAGCCTGTCCCCATTCCTCCTGTAGTCCACAACCAGCTCCCTTGTTTTTGTGACATTGAGGGAGAGGTTATTTTCTTGACAGCACTGTGTCAGGGTGATGACTTCTTCTCTGTTGGCTGCCTCATTATTATTTGAGATTAGGCCAATCAATGTAGTATTGTCAGAAAATTTAATTAGCAGATTGGATCTGTGGGTGGTGACACAGTCACGGGTATACAGAGAGTAAAGGAGGGGACTTCGAACACAGCCCAGAGGGGCACCTGTTTTGAGGGTCAAAGAAGTTCAGTACAGAGACGAGTAAGTGTCACACTTACATTGTAACATTCAAGATTATTTTTGATACCTTCAATTTTTTTGTAGTTTTTAACTTGCTGAAGTTATGAAAATATTTCCATTTCACTTTCAGCCATTTCTGGCATCCCCAAGCCTGAATGCTTGAAACTGTAGTGAGCAAAACAGTTTTGAATTATTTTACTACTTATTTCCTCCAACTATCGGTGACAAAAATCGCTGCTTTTTGAACACAAACATACACAACTGACGCTGTTTAAAAACTGTTTTACTTGAAACATAGCGTAGTATCAGCCGTACAAGCACATGCGACTGATGCTAGTTAGAACAACAGTATCCTGTCCCAATTAACCATCATCATGTCCAAAAATGAAAGGAATCCTGGCTATTTTCTCAATTTATGACTGAATTGTCCCAAGTAAGTGGCTGCCCTGATTAACTGATGGCCTAAGGATATATACATCCCAAAGAGGAAGAAGTATTCTAAAGTAAAGATAAGACAGCCGTGGTTAACAAGAGAAGTCAAAATCAACATAAAAGCCAAAGAGAGAGCATATAATAGAGTAAAAATTAGTGTGAAGTTAGAGGATTGAAGCTTTTAAGAATCAACAGAAGACAATTAAAAAAGTCATTAAGATAAAGATGGAATACAAAACTAAGCTAATAATAATATTAAAGAGGATACCAAAAGTTTGTTCAGATACATAAAGTGCAAAAGAGAGACAAGAGTGGATATTCGACCATTGGAGAAAGATGTTCCAGAGGTAGTAATAGTGGACGTTGTAATGGGGGACAAGGAAATGGCAGATGGACTGAATAAGTATTTTGCATCAGTCTTCACTGTGGAAGACATGAATAAAATGGTGGAAATTCCAGGTGTCAGGGGTCATGAAGTGTGTGAAGTTGCCATAACTAAAGTGAAGGTTCTTGGGAAACCGGAAGGTCTGAAGGCAGTGAAGTACCCAGATCAGATGATTTACACCCCAGGGTTCTGAAAGAGGTGGCTGAAGGACGAGGGAGGAGAGAGAGCAGCGCACCGCGCGTGCACAGCCCTCCAGTGAAAAATGATATCGCATCCGTTAAATAGGGGCCGTGGACAATTCTGATTTGATGGAGACGGACATGAAAGCACAGAGGAAAATCTGGAGAAATTTCCGAAACGCTCATTCGCTGCTGTCGTTACTGCGTGGTCGGGAATCTTCCGGAGGGAAGGCCTCAAAATCCCCAGCTTTGCCTGCTGTTGGCGACCGAGATTGAGGTTGAATCGCTCGGACAGAGATGGCGCTCAGTACTTGGTGTCGAAGAGCTGATTTGGAGGCTCAAAGTTTTCGGATGACTAAGAGACGGATTGTGGTCGGGCATGGCAGGGAGAGTTTTCTTCCTTCTCCCGTCTGTGTGAGATGTGGGACATTTGAGAGACTTTGAACTTTTTACTGTGCGCATGGACTTCATCAAGTTATGGTATTGTTGCACTGTTGTAACTATATGTTATAATTATGTGGTTCTGTCAGTTTTTTTCAGTCTTGGTCTGTCCTGTGTTTTGTGATATCACACCAGAGGAAATATTGTATCATTTCTTAATGCATGCATTACTAAATGACAATAAAAGAGGACTGCGTGTCTTCATAATCTAAATCTAAGAGATCATGGAGGCATTAGTAATGATCCTTCAAGAATCACTATATTCTGAAATAATTCCAGAAGACTGGAAAACTGCAAAAATCACTCCACTCTTCAAGATGGGAGAGAGGCAGAAGAAAGGAAGCTATAGATCAGTTAGTCTGACAGTGGCTGAGAAGATGTTGGAGTCGATTATTAAGGATGAGGTCTCAGAGTACTTGGAGGCACGTGATAAAATAGGCCATAGTCAGCATGGTTTCGCCAAGGGAAAATCTTGCCTGACAAATCTGTTGGAATTCATTGAAGAAATAACAAGCAGAATAGACAAAGGAGAATTGGTTGATGTCATGCACTTGGATTTCCAGAAGACCTTTGACAAGGTACTACACATGAGGTTGCTTTTCAAGCTATGAGCCCGTGATATTATAGGAAAGATTCTCGTGCACCTCCCCTCCCCTCTTCGAGCTCCTATACAAAGTTGACTTGTTAGCCGGCTCTGCTGACAGCCACGTGACTCAGCGGTGAGAACACCACCTTTCATAAACAATATATTTCAAGGGTCAGCATGATTTGGGTTCAACCAAACAAGAAAGTCAAGATGTTCCACTTAAGAACCCTCAATTTGAGCTAATGCTGTGGTAATACTGCTCACGCAATTGTCAGTCAGCATGATATAACAGATCGTGCACTGAGTAAAATGGTAAAGAATGTATATTTATAAATTTCAGCTTTATGTAACAGTTAGTAGGAAAAAAAAGGAAATAAAAAATAAAAGGACCCATTACAGTTAACCCAGTACAAATGTGCACATAAAGTTGAAGGTCAACTTGAGGTTGTCCTTTTTACTCATGTGCTGGACCCATGATCTGTCTGAAAGTACACACCACATTCCAAACTTCGTTTGAAATTCATCTTGAACCAATGGGCTCTCTCTCGGGAGCTTTGGCCCTTCCTCCGTGAAGCCATTCATCTGCACAAAGCACTTCATGCATCAGGGACACTTCTTCCCCACAGCATTCTCAGCCATCTTTGCCCGGCCTCTCCGTAGCTCCTGCCAAAGATAAAACCCCACGAACCACACTGTCCATCAGTAATCCTTCTCCGCCCTGCTCTCTTGAAATTTCTTCCAATTCCGCTATCCTGATTGGCTGACAGAACGTTCCTAAGTTGAACAACATAGCCCCTTATCTTTTAGCCAAAACCAAAACATTCTAAAAGCAGAACACACAGCTTTTACAGAACTGCTAAAATAAAATACCTATAGCATGGCAGTAAAAACCTTAACTAGGGCACTACACAAACATGGATAAAGCAGTGGCTGATTGATGGGAAGCAAAGAATGGGAGTAAAGTCTGGTTGACTGCCGATGACTAGTGGTGTTCCACAGGGGTCTGTGTTGGGACTGATTCTTTTTACGGTATAATACCATAAGGCATAGGAGCAGAATTAGGCCATTCAGCCCATCTAGTCCCCTTCCATTTCATGACTGATCCCAGATTCCATTCAACCCCATACACCTGCCCTCTCA
Organism: Mobula birostris; assembly: GCF_030028105.1. Classification (NCBI taxonomy): domain Eukaryota; kingdom Metazoa; phylum Chordata; class Chondrichthyes; order Myliobatiformes; family Myliobatidae; genus Mobula; species Mobula birostris. The sequence goes on along the minus strand of NC_092375.1, from coordinate 42,757,845 downwards.
CCATATCCCTTGATGCCCCGACCAATTAGGAATCTATCAACTTCTCTTTAAATATACCCACGGACTTGGCCTCCACCACAATCTGTGGCAGAGCATTCCACAGATTCATTACTCGTTGGCTAAAAAATTTCAAGTTTACTTCTGTTCTAAAAGGTCGCCCCTCAATCCTGAGGCTGTGCCCTCTAGTTCTGGATTCCCCCACCACAGGGAATATCCTCTCCACGTCCACCATATCTAATCCTTTCAACATTTGATAGGTTTTAATGAGATCCCCACCCATTCTTCTAAATTCCAGTGAGTACAGACTCAAAGCTGCCAAACGCTCCTCATATGTTAACACCTTCATTCCCGGAATCATCCTTGTGAACCCCCGGACTCTCTTCAATGACAACACATCCTTTCTGAGATAAGGGACCCAAAAATATTGACAATACTCCAAGTGCAGCCTGACTAGTATCTTATAAAGTCTCAGCATTATCTCCTTGTTTTTATATTCTATTCCACCTGAAATAAATGCCAACATTGCATTTGCGTTCTATACCACAGACTCAACCAGTGAATTAACTTTCCCATCTGATGTTTCAATTTTTTCCCCATTTAGGTAATAGTCTGCACTATTGTGCCTATTACTAAAATGCATCATCATACATTGCCCAGCACTGTATTCCATCTGCCACATTTTTGTCCATTCTTCCAATTGCCTAAGTCCTGCTGCAATCACATTGCTTCCTCTGCACTACCTACTCCTCCATCTATCTTCATATCGTCCGCAAACTTTACCACAAAGCTATCAATTCCATTACTTAAATCATTGACAAGCAATGTGAAAAATAGCGGTCCCAATACTGACCTCTGAGAAACACCAATAGTCATTGGCAGTCAACCAGAAAAGGCCCCCTCTATTCCCACTCAGTGCCTCTTGCCTGTCAGTCATTCCCTCTATCCATGCCAATTTCCTGTAACACCATAGGATTTTACCTTATTAAGCAGCCTTATGTGAAGCATCTTATCAAGTGCCTTCTGAAAATTAAGTACATGACATCCACTGCCTCTCCTTTGTCCACCCTGCTTGTTACTTCCTCAAAGAATTCCAACAGATTTGCCAGGCAAGATTTCCCTTTACAGAAACCATCCTGACTTTATTTTATCATTAGTCTCCACATACCCTAAAACCTCATTCTTAATAATGGACTCCAACACTTTACCAACCATTGAGTTTAGGCTAACTGGCCTATAATTTCCTCTCTTTTGTCTTCCTTCCTTCTTAAAGAGTGAAATGACATTTACAATTTTCCAGTCCTCTGGGACCATGCCAGAGTGAAGTGAATCTTGAAAGATCATGACCAATGCATCCATTATCTCTGCAGCAACCTCCTTCAGGATTCTGGGATGTAGTCCATCTAGTTCAGGTGACTTATCCACCTTAAGACCTTTGAGTTTGCCTAGCACTTTTTCCTTTGTAATAGCAATGGCACTCACTCCTGCTCCCTGATATTCCGGCATAGAGCTAGTGTCTTCCATGGTAAAGTCTGAAGGAAAATTCTCATTAAATTCATCTGCCATTTCTTTGTCCCTCATTACTACCTCACCAGCATCATTTTCCAGTGGTTATGCAGTTCTTAACTTCCCTCATCAGGCACGGTTGCCTACTCCTGCCATTTGAGAACTTCTTCCTCTGTGGGATATACCTATCCTGTGGCTTATGAACTATTGCCAGAAACTTCAGCCATCCTTGCTGTGTCGTCATCCCTGCCAGTATCCTCCTCCAATCCATCCAGGCAAGCTCTCTCATGCCTCTGTATTCCATTGCGATACTGATACAGGTAACTTATGCTTCTCCCTCTCGAACTACAGTATGAATTCAATCATATTATGATCACTGCCTCCTAACGGTTCCTTTACATTAAGCTGACTAATAAAATTGGGGTCATTACACAACACCCAATCTAAGATAGGCTTTCCCTAAGTAGGATTGAGCACAAGCTGCTCTAAAAAGCTATCTCATTGGCATTCAACAAATTCCCTCTCTTGCAATCTGACACGAACTTTATTTTCCCAATGTCCTTGCATGTTGATGTCCCCCATTAGATTTGTGTCATTACTCTTATTACAAGCCCTTTCCAGCTTCCTTTGCAACCTCAACCCCATATCTTGGCTACTATTTGGAGGCTTATATGAGACTCCCATAATAGTTCCTTTACCCTTGCAGTTTTTTAACTCCAGCCACAAAGATTTGACATTCTTCAACCCTATATCACCTCTTTCTGAAGATGTAATTCCATCTCTTACCAATAGAGCCTTTCTGCCTGTACTTTTGATACGTTTATCCTTTGATGGTAAACTCACAACCATGGCCTTCTTTCAGCCACAACTCAAGTGATGCCCACAACTTCATATTGACCAGTCTCTAATCGTGAGGCATGAGTTTCTCGACTTTATTCCGGATGCTACATGCATTTAAATACAGCCCCTTCAGCCCTGCATTCTTTGCCCTTGTGAAGTTTGTCTCTGTGGTACAACATAACTCTTTGCTCTGTCTGCAGCTGTACCCAATCATTGACTTGCCTTTCCTTACATTCAATAACAAATGTTATATGTCAATGATTTGGATGATGGAATTAATGGCTTAGTTGCAAAGTTTGTAGATGATATGAAGATAGGTGGAGGGGCAGATAGTTTCGAGGAAGCAAAGATGCTACAAAAAGACTGGGACAGATTAGGAGAATGGGCAAAGAAATGACAGATGGAATACTGTGTTGGGAAATGCATGGTCATGCAATTTAGTAGAAGAAATGAAAGGATTGACTATTTTCTAAATGGAGAGAAAATATAACAACTGAGGCACAAAGAGACCTGGGACTTCTTGTGCAGGATTCCCTAAAGGTAATTTGCAGGTTGAGTCTGTGGTGAGGAAGGCAAATGCAATGTTAGTATTCATTTCAAGAGGACTAGAATTTAAAATCGAGGATGTAATGTTGAGACTTTATAAAGACCTGGTGAGGCCTCACTTGGAGTATTATGATCAGTTTTGGGCTGTTATCTTAGAAAGGATGTGTTGAAACTGGAGAAGGCTCAAAGGAGGTTCAAGAAAATGATTCCAGGATTAAACAGCTTGTCAAAATGAAGTGCATTTCGTGGCTCTATGCCTATATTCACTAGAATTCAGAAGAATGATGGGTGACCTCATTGAAACCTAGCGAATGGTGAAAGGCCTTGATAGAGTAGATGTGGAGAGAATGTTTCCTATGGTGGGAGAGTCTAAGACCAGAGGACACAGCCTCAGAATAGAGGGGTGTGCTTTAAATACAGAGATGAGGAAGAATTTCTTTAGCCAGAGGATGATGATTCTGTGCATTTCTTAGCCATAGGAAGCTGTGGAGGCCAAGTCTAAGTATATTTAAAGCAGAAGTTGAAACATTCTTGACTGGTCAGGGCATGAAGGGTTATGGGGTGAGTGGGGGAGAGGGAATAGGCTGAGGAGGAAAATTGGATCAGCATAATGAAATAGCAGAACAGCCCTGATAGGCCAAATTCTGCTCCTATACCCTATGATCAGTAGTCTTATGGTCCAGAGACTTGCTGATAAAATGTTTTTGTTGGTTTTAAAGAATAAATGGGAAAAGTAAATCTTAAAAGTAAATGGGAACAGTAAATCTTAAGGTATCATAATTTGTTCTTGGGCCACAAACCAACAAATACGAATGAAGGAATTAACATTTAGCTAGCTCTTTCTACAAACCAGAAATGAATCAGAGAAAAACAAAAATTTATGAATTTATGGCAGGGATCCAAAGGTAATTACAAAGAGAAAAATAACTGATGCACTTAAGGATGTGAACAACTCCAATTGGAAAGCATGGGGGGGGAAGTCGTGGAGGCAAAGGAAATCTAGTGCAGGTGAGAGAAGCAGCACACTGCATTCAGTAATGTTGCAGATCTCAGATAATAAAACACTAGCCCTTCCTTTCATAACCATGTTTTGTGGTACTAGGCTGTAATTAAAGGTTGCCAACTCTAACACAATCCTGGACTGAAATGAAAAGGAAGATTGGTGCCTCGGGTTAGCTGCTTGTTTGTAGAGTTGTTTGCGGAGCCTGCAGGGTAGCTCACAAACATTTTGTCTCCAGTCGAAGTGACATCATCAGAGTGCAATTAAGCGTTGTTTCTACGGGGTGCTCACGTTCATCTTGGTCCGAATTGTTCGAACTCCTGGACTCTCCTAGGATCACCCATGTTACCACACGGGACTGACACCACCTCAGCTGCTGAGTACGTCCAGTATTATTTGCATTGATTTGAAATTGGAAACGTCTTTCCTGACACTAGAATACAGCGGGGGGATAAAGCACAGATAATGACATAGACCTAACCTCATACATCACCCCTCCACCCTATCAGATCCCTTAGAACAAGGTCTAGCAGGGTTATCCATAATCTGCACACACCAAATGGGTATTTCTTTTCCAGACCCCACATCACACTCACTCTGTGGTTGTGAAAGAGGCTATATATCGCATTTTGTTTTGCTCTCACTCTAAGTTCTTATGATCAAGGTATCTACAATTTATTTTCTTGTGTTTTCCCTTTCCCTACACTCTGCCGTTAACTATTTATCTGTCATGCTACATCAACTACGTTGAAAGGTGGTAAATTCTTTGCGGACATCCTCCATATGGCAGTGCCACTGTCTTTATTCACCTCCTCCCCCCCCCCCGGCAATTCAAGCGTGATTTGGTTTGGGTTCATAAAAATCCCGTCCTATTATCCCACAGTTTCGGTCCAGCCACAAACCAGAGTCATAAAGTTACACAGGACAGAAATAGACTCATCAGCCCAACACTTGCATGCCGACAAGTTGAGTCTCATTTACAGTGCGGTATCAACTCTTGATCGGTAGAAATCGGAGGACCGGCAAAGCTCTGGAAGATCGGCAGCACCATCTGGGCAGGAGATCGGAAACCGGCTGCGAGACCTCCCTAGCTCCCACACGGTAGCCGCTGCAGTAACCTGGCAGTGTCCCGCGGAGTTACTGCAACTACAAAACAAAAGTCAACCTGTTCCAAGTCTGATTGTACATAATGTGCAAACATTCGTACAAATACACACTAAATACTCAAATAGTTACTGCAGGGTGTTCACTAAATGTGGACATTTTTCTACAGTACAACAATGCCTACGCTTTTACTGACCTTCTCGGTGTCCCCCGGCTACTTTCCTCTAACCTTCAGGTGGAGTCACACGTGGTGTCCGGTGTCCAACCCGCCTCGGCGCTGAGGGCTGACCCATATTGGGCAGCTGTAACCAGGAGGTGGCCAGCGTTTCGGTAGGAAAGTGGGACGGGTATTGGCGATGCACAAATCAAAAAATGTCCGAAACGCAAGTAAGTATTGTGCTGGGAGCTAAGATCGACGCTTTTGCCTGAGGCGTTGCCTGAGAGAAATGGAATTTTTTTTTGAACAAGGGTAAAAAGGTTGTTGTGTGCTAGAAATGGAAAAGTTGTAGGAAAGGGCGGGGCACCTCAGGGATATCGGCAAAATCAGAGTAAAATGTATTGCTGTATCGAAGTTTGTATATGCTACCATATACCACCTTGATATTCATTTTCTTGCAGGAATTTACAGCAAGATAAATAAATATTATTGATTTTTTGAAAGCTATACATAGGCAAATTCTGACAAAAACAACCAATGTGCAAAAAATGACATTGTGCAAATTTAAAAAAATACCAAGAAGTTGAGTTGCCAAGTCTTTTAGAGTGAGTCTGCAGGTCGAGATGTAGTCAGTGAAGTGAAGTTATTTGCACTGGTTCAGGAGCCTGGTAGTTGAAGGGTAGTAACTGGTGGTGTGGGACCTAAGGCTGTCAGATGTAATTGATCGTTGGGCCTTGATGCCATTGGATGGTGGCACAGGTCCGAGAAGTGGCTTGGTCTGCTTCTGGCCTGGTATAACATTTAGCCTACCCTATGTTTGCTGGTTGATAAAGAACCATTGGACTTCATTCTATCCTTCAAAACTTGATCCATGTTTCTACAGGTCACAGTTCAATTACAAGTATGGCACGGTACCATAGTGGCTAGCACAACATTTTACAGTACCAGCGACCTGGGTTCAATTCCTGCCCTGGCCTGCAATGAGTTTTAACAGTCTCCCCGTGACTGCTTTACTTTTCTCTAAGTGTTCTGGTATCCTCCCACAGTCCAAAGACCTACTGGGTGGCAGATTAATTGGTCATTGTAAATTTTCCCGTGGTTAGACTAGGGTTAAATTGGGATTGTTGATTGAACAGCTCAAAGGGCTGGAAGAGCCTATTCCACGCTCTATTTCAATAAATAAATAAACTTACTTTCTTATTGCCCGTTATGCTGCTGGCATTTAGGGCAACAATGAAGGTCCTCCGTCTCTGGTGGTGTTCAGGGCTACTTTCAGCATGCCGGTAGCTCAGTGCTCCATTACAAAACCAGACAATAACCTAGCAAGGGTCTTTGGTTCTGCTACCTTTTCAGGCAGTGGATTTCAGGTAATCTTTGTGGTAAGAAATTTTCATTACTTCTGCCAATTACTTTAAATCTGTGTGCCCAGATTTTAGCACTTAGCTAAGGGAAACCGTTCCTTCCTATTTAGTCTTTCTGGGCCATTTATAATTTTACAAACCTTGAAGTTTCCTTTCAGGCAGTGTTCCATATAAAAACAATACTGGTCTATTCAGACTACTTTGCTGTGTTGATTGTCCATTTCCCTCCATAGATTTGCTGAACTCCCCCAGTTTTTTTTTTGTGTTGCTCCAGAATATTCAACAATCACTCAGAAGCCAACATAAGGAAGCTTGTTTCAAGAACCAAGGTACCATTAAAGACAACTAACAAAAGCATTGTGGTGTACAGGATCACCAGTGGAGACTGCAGCAAGAACTACGTAGGCCAGACAGTACATAAACTCTCAACTCCTTTACAGGAACACAAACCTACAGTACAAAGACACGATCTATTGTCACTGATCTCGGTACGCGAAGACCAAGAAGGACACCACTTTAACTGGAACACCACAACACCACGGAGGTTCTGGTTCAGGTAATCACGAGGCAGGCACGAGCATTTTTAGAAGTGCAGTTATCTTTTGGTGACTCTGTAAACGAACATATGGAAGCCATGTATGAACACCTAAGAGCCAAAGAAACCATTTTAATATGGTGCACAATACTGAAGTTATGGCCTAACAAGCATTGTATACAATTCTCACTGTGCTTCCTTTCTAATAGCTTTCGTAATAATGGCAATGGCCTTTCCCAGCATCATATTTACCTATTATACTGCCTTTCAGGGTCTGTAGAAATACACGCAAAGGTTCCACTGCTCTTCCCAGATCTCATTATTCTCCCATTTATTATGTATTCTCTTGCTTTTTCAAAATCTCTAATGTATTACCTACACCTTACTGTTCATTAACTATTTATTTGTCATGCTACTTCAACTACACTGGAAGGTGATAAGATCCTTGTGGAGATGGTCAGACCTGCTGAGTTTCAGCATCCTCCATACAGTAGTGCTGCTCTCGTGATTCACCCCCTGCTATTCAGGCTTGATCTGGTTTGGATTCATAGAAAATCCTGTCCAGTTTATCCTACAGCTTCGGCCTAGCCGCAAACCAGAATCATAAAGCTATACAGGATGGAAATAGGCTCTTCGGCCCAACACTTGCATGCTGACAAGTTGCTTAACGGAGCTTACCCCATTTACAGTGTGTTATCAACCGTTAATCGGCAGAAAGTGGAAGGCTGGCAACAGGTCAAGGCTCTGGAAGAGAGGCAGCAGCATCTGGGTAGGAGATCGGGAATCGACTGCAGGACCTCCCCTGACCCCACCAGCTGTGGAAACCCGGGAAATTCCGGGAGTATCCTGCACTGGGCGAAAGTCAGCAACACTGAATTACTGCAACTACAAAACAAAAGTCAACCTGTTGCGAGACTGTTTGTACAAACACACACTAAATACCAAAATAGTTACTGCAGGGTGTTCACTAAATGTAGGTACTTTATCTTCAGTATGGCAATGGTTATGCTTTTACTGACCTTCTTGATCGAAGATGTTGATGCCCAGGAACTTGAAGATGCACACTCTTTCCACGACCGACTTCTCAATAAGGTCTGGTACATGTTCTTCCTGCTTCCTCTTCCTGAAGTCCACAGTCAATTCCTTGGTCTTAATGACGTTGAGAGTGAGAATTAGCAACAGCATTTAATCAGCTGATCTATCTCACTCCTGTACACCACCTCCTCACCATCTGAAATTCTGCCAACTGCATCAGTGAACTTAAAGATGGGATTTGAGCTTAGCCACCCAGCCACTGGTGCAGAGAGGCTACAGCAGTGGGTTAAGCACACATTCTTGAGGTGTGTCTGTTGATTGCCAGCCGGGAGGAGATGTTATTTCTGATCTGAGTCCACTGTGGTCTCCTAATAAGGAAGCTGAGTATCCAATTGCAAAGAGAGGTAGAGTCCCAGGTTTTGATGTCTTAGATTAGTTCTGATGGAATGATGGCATTGGCTGCCGAGCTGGAGTCAACAACCAGCAGCCTGGTGTTTGTATTGCAGTTGCCTCGGTGATCCAGAGATGAGTGGCGAGCCAGAGAGATTGTGTTTTCTGTAATCTCTTGTAGCAGTAGACAAATTGTAGTGAGTCCATGTCCTTGCTCAGGCAGGAATTAATTCTAGCCACCACCAACCTCTCCAAGCATTTCATCACAGCTGATTTGAGTGCCATGGGCAGATAGGTGGTGAGGCAGTTCACCCTGCTCTTCTTGGACACTGGTCGTATTGCTGCCATTTTGAAGCAGGTGCAAACACCTGACTGCAGCAGTGAGAGATTGAAGATGGCCTTTATCACTCCAACCAGTAAGTCAATTAATTTTATACCCTGCCTAAGCACCACTGAGGCCTGATGCTGTATCAGGGTTTACCCCCTTGAAGGATGTCGAGACATCACCCTCCAAATTTTACTTTCCCTTTCAAAGTGTGCATAAAAGACGTGAGCCAATTGAGGAGTTTGGCATTATGTGAAGGTTTCAGTATGCCCCTTTGGGGAGGGTTGGTGCACCTGTGCCTCCGTTAGGTAGATCAGAATTGGAATCAGGTTTAATATTACCGACATGTTGTGAAATGTGTTGTTTTGCGCCAACAGTGCTTTGCAATATATAATAATAAAAGCTATACATTACATTGAGAATTGTATATACAAAATTAAATCAAATAGGTAGTGCAAAAGGAGAGGAAAAAATACTGAGGTCGTGTTCATGGGTTCATTGTCCGTTCAGAGATCTGTTGGCAGAAGGGAGGAAGCTGATCCAGATGCATTGAGTGTGTGTCTTCCTCCTCCTCAATGGTAACAACGAGAAGAGGGCATATCCTGAGTGATTGGGGTCCTTAATGATGGATGCCACCTTCTTGAGGCATCGCCTTTTGGAGGTGCCTTGGATGCCAGGGAGAATATTTCCCATCAACATACATCAAAGTCGCTGGTGAAAGCAGCAGGCCAGGCAGCATCTCTAGGAAGAGGTGCAGTCGACGTTTCGGGCCGAGACTCTTCGTCAGGACTAACTGAAGGAAGAGTGAGTAAGAGAGTTGAAAGTCTCTTACTTTCACTTTGAAAGTTTCAAATCTCTTACTAGCTCTTCCTTCAGTTAGTCCTGACGAAGGGTCTCGGCCCGAAACGTCGACTGTACCTCTTCCTATAGATGCTGCCTGGCCTGCTGCGTTCACCAGTAACTTTGATGTGTGTTGCTTGAATTAACAGCATCTGCAGAATTCCTGTTGTTTGCGAGAATATTTCCCATGATGGAGCAGGCTGAGTTTACAACTTGCTGCAGCTTTATCCAATCCTATTCAGTGCCCCCTCCATTCCAGACAGTGATGCAACCAGTCAGAATGCTCTCCGCAGTGCAGCTGTAGAAACTCTTGAGTGCCTTTGGTGATATACCGATTGCATTCAGACTCCAAATAAATAACACCACTGTCGTGCCCTCTTTGTAACTGTATCGATAAGTTGGGCCCAGGATAGATCCTCAGAGACGTTGACATCCAGGATCTTGAAGCTGTTCACCGTTCCCACTTCTGATCCCTCGATGAGGACTGGTGTGTGTTATGTCGACTTCTCCCTCCTGAAGTCCACAATCAATTCCTTGGTCTTACTGATGTTGAGTGCAAGGTTGTTACACTCAACCAGCTGATCTATCTTACTCCTGTATGGCTCCTCATCACCATCTGAAACTCTGCCAACAACAGTTGGGTCGTCGGCAAATTTCTAGATGATGTTTTCAGCTGTGGCTAGCAGTGTAATTGTGGATGCAGAGGGAGTAGAACAGTCAGTTAAGCATGCACCTTTCAGGTGTGCCAGTGTTGTCAGTGAGGAGGAAATGTTATTTCTGATCCACGCAGACTGTGATTTTCCAGCAAGGAAGTCAAGGATCTTGTTGCAGAGGGAGGTACAGAGGCACAGGTCTTGGAGCTTGTTGATTAGAACTGAGGGGTTGATGGATTTGAACGCTGAGATATAGTCAATAACCCGCACCCTGATTGATTTTGGCCAGGTAGAGAGCCAGTGAGATTGCATCCACTGTAGACCTATTGTGGTGATAGGCAAATACAGTGAGTCCAGGACCTTGCTTAGGCAGGAGTTGATTCTAGCCATGACCAACCTCTAAAAGCACTTCACGACAGTCGATATGAGTGCCTCTGGCCGATAGTCTTTGAGGCAGCTCACCTTGCCAGGTGAAAGTGTTGCACTACTATTTAGAAATGAAGCATATGGAAATGAACTGTAGTTTCTGCCTCTGAGTAATGCTGGGAGGCTGCTGTATTTGGAATGGTGCCCTTACTTACGTTCTGTTGCCCCTTTCTAGGGTGGAGCAGATGTTAGCATCCAAAGTTTGTAATGTGCTTTCATTTGAAGATTGGGCCCCTGAAGTCAGGATTTCTGTCCTCTTCTGCAAAACCTGGGGTCGAGTATGCCCTGCGGCAATCTGCCTCCTGTCATGCCCCTGTTTTTGTGTTGCATGCTTCACAAAGTTCAGACCCCTCTGACTCGCTGCTTAACCCACCCCAGGTGCAATGTTCTGTACACAAATAATTTTAGTAATACCTAGTTTAAATTCCTTATCCTGTTTTAAACCGTTGTTCCAACCGTACATTTGGTTCATGAATTGTAATTTATTTATATTCTTTCAGAAGGCAATTTCAGTTTATGCAACCACTTTATGTTTCTTGTCATTTTATGTTTCTGCAGCAAAGAAATATCTGCCAAAGGTCAAATAAATGAACTTTGAATGGTTATACTGAAATAGTATTTAAGAGCAGTTTACTTGTTGTTGTGACACATTGAGTGCTCCCTGACATTACACAATAAATTTTGTTATTTGATCTCTTTTATTGTTCTGTTGCTGATGTAATCCATGTCTCTTGCACCATTTATTAATTATGAATATATATAAAAACACATCTTTATCTGCATTCTGACAACAGTTTGCTGTGGCAATCTCTTAAGAAAATTAAAACAGGGTATAAAAACACTAGATTTACGAAGTAGGTAAAAAGTATTGTATGACGACTGGCAGATGCTGCTTTAGTTCAGCATATCAGTGCCCCTGTGTAGCAATGCTAAACTTGAATCTTGTACCACAATCCCCAAAAGCACCTTAGTCGTGACACAGTTGTGAGGCATCAAAACAGAGGATTTCATTAAAGGAGCCTTGACTTGACCTTTTGAAAATTTCTGCCAGTCGAAAAATGAAATTGGTGCCTTATGGTTGTATTTGGAGTTAACAGTCATGCTGCAATGGGATTTGACCAATTTGCTATCAGGGCAATGAGTCTAACATCTTCATCGAGTCGTTACTGAACAATGATGGTGGCTTCACTTTGGTACCTGTTGGAGTAGATCACCGTAAAATCCACATTTCAGGCACTCCCACTCAGTAACATTTCTCTTCTCTTTCGCTTTAAATTGGTAGAGGTGCCAATCACTTTAATTTCTGCCATTGTTCCAATTTCATATTCAGCATTTGGTTGCAATAAGCAATTGGCATTTTGACATTTGGATTTATTCTGTTGATATGATTGACAAATCTTTTCCTGCTTCTATGTAATAGGACACGCTTTCTTGTAAATGTGGAACGTTCTTTTAAGATTTCCAGTCTCCTTGCGTTATGTAAAATAAAACAAAAGAACTTTACCTTTATATGGTACCACTACTGAATTGAAATGCAGAAAAAATAAGCTATAAAACACAAAATGGTTGTCTACATTTTTTGAATTTTGTAAGAATTAATGCCATCTGTACAATGCAATAATATGATTTGTCATGGGTCCTATTGGTATGAATTTTCTATGGGTAGACATAGCAAACTCAGCCAGATGCATGTTATCACATAAGGATGCAGATAGGCACACAGCTTCACCGTTGACAAAACAATTGAATACATGGAAGTAAGATAATGGTAATAAAATTCAATTAGATGTATTGACTCAAAATAAATTCCTAAAATAATCAAAATAAATTATGGTACTATTTGATATTAAAACAATGCATTCAGACAGGTGGTATTGACAATATAAAAATTAGCAAGGTGGTAAGTACAACAGAATGAAATAGTCAAGATGAACAAATGAGTGCAGTCGTGATGCTCTTGCGTAGAAACATAGAAATCTACAGCACATTACAGGCCATTCAGCCCCAAAGCTGTGCCGACCAAGTAACCTACTAGGGAAACTGCCTAGAATTTCCCTACCGCATAGCCCTCTATTTTGCTAAGCTCCATGTACCTATCTAAGAGTCTCTTAAAAAACCCTACTGTATCCATCTCTACCACCTTTGTTGTCAGTGCATTCCACACACCCGCCACTCTCTGTGTGAAAAACTTACCTCTGACATCCCCCTTATACCTACTTCCAAACACCTTAAAACTATGCCCCCTCATGTTAGCCATTTCAGCCCTGGGAAAAAAGCCTCTGGCTATCCATATGATCGATGACTCTCATCATCTTATAAACTTCCACCAGGTCACTTCTCATGCCCTGACTAATCAAGAATCTATCAACCTCTCGGCCCTGAATATACCCAATGACTTCACCTCTGTGACAATGAATTCCACAGATTCTCTGGCTAAAGAAATCCTTCCTCATCTCCATTCTAAATGGACAAACCTCTATTCTGAGATTGTTTCCTCTATTCTTAGGCTGTCCCACCATAGAAAACGTCCTCCCCATATCCACTGTAGAGGCCTTTAAGTATTTGATAGGTTACAATGAGATCCTCCCCTTCATTCTTCTGAATTCAGGTGAAATTTTCCTGTATTTTAGTTTTGATTTTATATATTCTACTAAGTATTCTAAAATAATTTAATTGTAATGTTCCGTCCTTTCAACCAAATATTAACAATTTAAAATTGTACAGTCTATGTGGAATGCTAACTGTTCGGCTGTTTAAATGCTTAAGTGGAGCACGGTATAGGGGATGGAATAGAAATTTAGAGACAGCAAAAAGAACAGGGAAAGTGGAGGTTAAGTAATAATGGCAGGAAAATTGAAAGCAGACAGGCAAAGCTTTCAAGATCAAGAGCAGGAAAAACAGAGTGAATAAAACGGAGGATTTATATAAGGAACAAAGATTTTGGAGGTGCAATGAAAAAAAAATAAGGAACTTTGGAGTGAGATTGAAGGCTGCAAATATATGAGGAAAGGACATAATGTTCCAGGATGAAAGGGGATGATGTATTATCATAAAAAAAAAACAGCATCAGATGTTGTGGCAGGGTTTAGGGTGTTGCGGGGGGTGGGGAGGGGGGTGCACAGTTGAACATCACATAACAGTTAACTAATTGGGGAAAAAAATACTGAATAATTTCACAGTCTGCCCTGCTACTGGGGAAGTTGTTTAGTAAGTAGCCTCTGTGATTGTATTTTAAAGTTGAAATTAGATTTGAGTATAATTAGTGAGGAAATTTGCCCATCTGTTTATCATTGGAATATCAAGGTATGGCATGGAATGGAATTATTCATGAAGTGTGTTAATTGTCTGAAAAGCACTGGTGGCAGAAATCCCATCCACCAGTAAGTAAACTAGAAAATGATATTTATGCTACCAAGTTATTGATTTCAAAATGTCTCCACCATTTGCTGTAGGGCAGTAGAAAAGGAGGAGTGATTCATAATTGTGAACCCCTGTTTATATTTAATCTTTTGCTGCTTTATATTAAAATGTATGATAATATTATGGATAACTACAATGAAACTTCCAGAAGTTTTTGTTTTGTATTTTCTGGTAATTTGGGGATAAGTAACAACATCTGTATTTGAAGTCGAAAACAGACATTTAATTCAGTTATTTAATTATTTTGTTCGATATAAGCTCAATGCAATTAAATGCAATGATCCTGTGAATTATTTATCTCAGTGAGATGGAAGCCCAACAACTTTCAAATTTCCAGCTTCTGCGGTTTGTTTTTGAATTTTAATAATTTCAGATGTAGAGATTTTTGATTTGTCTTGAGACTGAATGTGAATGTCAGAATACTTATGTTAAGTCAGTCCAGATTATACTTCTATTGTGACCATATCTTTTAAGTTATATAAATATTGATTAAATTGTACCTGCTGGAAATCAAATTGAATGATGTTTTTACAAAGTAGTGTATGTATTTTAGAGCTTTGATACTTTTTGATGTATATTTAGTAACTTACAACGCATAATACAAGATCTGAAGAACTGTATATATGGAAAAGATGGTGAGAGTTCCAAGCACTCAGTATGTTGTGTGGAGAAAGGCAAGGACAGGTGCCAACTGTTTGAAGCTTTTATATACAGTATTTAATTCCTCACAGTGGCATTTAGGTAACTGGAGGTGGCATCATATGCACAGAGAAGGAAGTGTTTTAAGTACTTGCAACTGCACAGGCAGGAAGATTTCAAATTTCAGTGCATGCTCCTTGCTATTTAGCACATGTAATTGTTTAGTCCAACTTGCTGCTTGATATCTCAGTGCAATTTTATCAGACCTTTTAGTGCTCCCACCAACCACTGAGGCCAAATTTGTGAGCTGTCTGCAGCTGCACCTTGTTATGTCACCTAATATATAAAGGGGAAAAAATCTAGAAACTGCATGATATCTTGAGAAATGGCACTGGCGGTGAAGAAAGCACCAGACTGAGAAACATTCAGTCTGTGCCTTAATAACAAATAAAAATCCAGCAGTTAGCACAAGACAAAAACTTCTGGTTAGAAAATTCTAATAACTTTGAAAAACACCTGTTAGGGTATTTTAAAAACATTAATCAGTAAGTGTAGAGTTTGATTATTAAAATGTTATCAATGTCAGCCATTTCTCAGTTCTTTCTTCTGAGTTAGACAGTTGGTTAATTTACTTATTAGAGACTTGTGTACTGAAATGCTGACTGACAACCTAGGGCTCTGCTGCGGGAATTCTACACTGTAAGAGGTGCTGAGTTTACTGAGGTTCTGTCTTCTCTTTGAACTGTAGGTAAAAGCTTCTGTAACGTTTTAAAAAAAGAAATTCCTGCTGTCTTGCCCAATACTTATTCTACAATTAGCTTGACGTATGCTCATTGCAGTGTGTGGAATCATCCTTTGTGCAAATTGGCTTCCATATTTTCTGCAGCTGTGAATAAACTTGTATTTAAATTGATACTTGTCAGTTTGAGATGTCAAAATGCCACCTGATCAGAAGTTCTATTGAGAAATAGGTAATGACCGTAATCTATGCAAGTCTGTGGACAAATTAACTATGACCTCACATTACTGCTAGTCATTGAAGAAATCTGATCTAAACTTAGGAGGAATTTAATTTTCTCTCAGGTGTCACTGTAGTAAACAAAACTGAGTATATTCTGTCCTTTATTGAGAAGAGCCTGTCTTAAATTTAGTTAGACATATGCCCCTTACTGCTTAATTAAATCTTAACCTCCTGCAGATGTGTTGATCATATTTGTGAATTCAGACTAAACACATGTTTAACTTACTCATTATGATAACTAGTTTCATCCAGCAATGAATTTTTGAGGCCGCCAACCTTTCATCTGACAGGCATCATCATCAGCTGTCCCTCCTACAACCGGATAAAGCTCAGATCCAAAGAAAATGAAACATGTCACAGTTCTGTTTTCATGTTGAAACTCCAGCATTGCTGATATAATTACCACAGATATGAAAAAGTCATTATTCTGAGCATAGATTAGGGAAGTTCCTGAATGCGTGCTCAGAAACTAACAGCGGGAGTCATTTATTATGAATCTGTTCCTGGAACCAATTGCTTCAATGCAATGAGAGAAGAAAGAATTGTCATTAAATAGGATTTGGCGTGCAGTATGTGAATCGACTTTTGCCTTGGTTTTGATCCATTTTTAGTGTCCTAAAACATCATTGCATTTACCATTAAGTCCACTTTGGGGTTTTCTGTTTTAAAAAAAAATTGCAAAATTCATAAGAGATATATGCTAAATACCCAGAAAGTACTGAACCTGTGCAGTTCCCAACAAAGCTATGCACAATTGAATGCAGCTGCAGAACCTTCTCTGCACAGCACTCACAGAGTGGTGGCTGCCCTTAAAGGCACATTGCCCATATTTACCAGATAGCAGCAATACATTTTATGACTGTCATGGAGGGGGAAAGAAATGGTGCAGGAAAGAACAGGAGAACCACTTAACTTGGTGGAAGAAATGTAGAGGCCCTAATGTGAAATATGTGCCAGGAAGGAGGTCTTGCATGTAGAGTGTGGGTCAAAAGAGTTGCCAGGGTCACAGAAGAACCTAGCATGAAGTGGCTGGAGTGATCTCCAGGAGTGAGGACCCCTACAGCATGGCACAATCCTACTGTACAATCCAAGAGTATACGTTAAGTGAGGTGAACACCAGTGCAAATACTGCTCTCTTACAGTGACACTCTGATGCACACGTTGTTACGCCATACTCCCTCCACATATATCATGCTCTCCTACATCAGCATGTACCACATACCCCACCCACCAGCCACACCTTGATGAGGTCAAGCCTGTAAAGGCAGAAGCGTTAAGGTTACTCAGTGTATTTCAACACCTCCATTGAGATGAAAGCAACAAGGAGCAGGAGAGGGACAACCTGCGCAGAGTAGTTCTGCAGATTCTCTGAGACCATTCCCCTTATAGACAGAGGGGCTACAAAAGCTAGTTATTTCACAGGTACAAGCTATAAGAAATCTGCCACAGAAGCTCACTGCCACTGATTTCCACATCTGCTGCGATTTAATCAACAGTAGACATCCTCGTTACCATCTAAAGAACTGGAGTGAGAGCCTAGAGCATTCCTGTATGTCTGTTGTCATCTCCACCATTCTGTGAGGTGAACCTAACAATGTGTTCCAGAGCAACACACACACTAAATGCTGGAGGAACTCAGCAGGTCAGGCTGCATCTATGGAAATGAAGAAACAGTTGACATTTCGGCTAAGGCCTTTCATGAGGACTGGAAAGGAAGGGGGAAGAAGCCAGAATAAGAAAGCATGGGGATGGGAAGGAGTACAAGATAAGTTCCCCTCCTACTTCTACTCCCTTGGTCCATTCTCCTCTTCCCTCAGATTCTATCTTCTCCAGCACTTTACCTTCTCCAACTATCTCCTCCCAGTTTGTAGTTTATCTCCCCTGCCCCACCCATTTGGCTTGGCCTAACATCTTCTAGCTTCCCCTTCCCCATCTTTTTATTCTAGCATCTTTCTCCTTCCTTCCCAGTCCTGATGAAGGGACTCAACCCAAACCATCAACTATTTATTCATTTCCAAGGACGCTGCCTGTCCTGCTGAGTTCCTCCAGCATCTTGTGTCTGTTGCTTGGGATTTCCAGCATCTGCAGAATCTTTGTTTATAGCAAACTAGATGACGATAGGTGAAGCTAGGTGGGGGTGAAGTAAGAAGCTGGGAGGTGACATGTGGAAAAAGAGGACGTACAGGAGTGAGATATGCCAACTAGTGGAGTGGTGCTGCAGCAACAACCTGGCACTCAATGTCAGTAAGACGAAAGAGCTGATTGTGGACTTCAGGAAGGGTAAGACGAAGGAACACATACCAACCCTTATAGGGGGATCAGAAGTGGAGAGAGTGAGCAGTTTCAAGTTCTTGGGTGTCGAGATCTCTGAGGATCTAACCTGGTCCCAACATATCGATGCAGTTATAAAGAAGGCAAGACAGTGACTATACTTCATTAGGAGTTAGAAGAGATTTGATATGTCAACAAATACACTCAAAAACTTCTATAGATGTACCGTGGAGAGCATTCTGACAGGCTGCATCACTGTCTGGTATGGGGTAGCTGCTACTGCACAGGACCAAAAGAAGCTCAGAAGGTTGTAAATCTAGTCAGCTCTATCTTGAGTACTAGCCTACAAAGTATCCAGGACATCTTCAGGGAGCAGTGTCTCAAAAGGGAGCGTCCATTATTAAGGACCTCCAGCACCCAGGGCATGTTATTTTCTCACTGTTGCCATCAAGTAGGAGGTACAGAATCCTGTAGGCACTCACTCAGTGATTCAGGAACAGCTTCTTCTCCTCTGCCATCCAATTCCTAAATGGACATTGAATATTTGAACACTACCTCACTTTTTTAATATATATTATTTCTTTTTTTTGCATGATTTTAATCTATTCAATATATGTACTGTATACTGTAATTGATTTACTTATTTAGTATTATTATTCTTTTCTTCTTCTATATTATGTATTGCATTGAACTGCTGCTGCTAAGTTAACAAATTTCATGACACATGCTAGTGATAATAAACCTGATTCTGATTCTGAGGTAAAGGGCTGGAGAAGAAGGAATCAGATAGGACAGGAGAGCGGACCATGAGAGAAAGGGAATGGACTGAGAAAAGGGAATGGCATTTTTTTTTACTGGAGACAGGGTAGGAAGAGGTATAGTTGATAGTCGTGGGAGGAAGTAGTTTATAAAAGATATTGGTAGACAGTTTTGTCTTCAGAGATGGAGACAGTGATTGACAAAGGAGAGAGAGATGTTGGAAATGGACCAACTGAATTTAAGAACGGGTGGAAAGTGCAGCTGTTAACTGTTTTGTCACACCTCCCATTCCCACCTTGAGGGGATTACTGCCTTGCAATCCTATCATCTCATAATCATAGTCATAGTCATAGTCATACTTTATTGATCCTGGGGGAAATTGGTTATTGTTACAGTTGCACCATAAATAATAAATAGTAATAGAACCATAAATAGTTAATAGTAATATGTAAATTATGTCAGTAAATTATGAAATAAGTCCAGGACCAGCCTATCGGCTCAGGGTGTCTGACCGTCCAAGGGAGGAGTTGTAAAGTTTGATGGCCACAGGCAGGAATGACTTCCTATGACGCTCTGTGCTGCAACTCGGAGGAAAGAGTCTCTGGCTGAATGTACTCCTGTGCCCAACCAGTACATTATGTAGTGGATAGGAGACATTGAACAAGATGGCATGCAACTTAGACAGCATCCTCTTTTCAGACACCACGGTGAGAGAGTCCAGTTCCATCCCTACAACATCACTGGCCTTACGAATGAGTTTGTTGATTCTGTTGGTGTCTGCTACCCTCAGCCTGCTGCCCCAGCACACAACAGCAAACATGATTGCACTGGCCACCACAGACTCGTAGAACATCCTCAGCATCAACATCTACTTGTTTTGCTGCTGTAGCATGTATAGTGGCCAGCCAAATCTATGAGGGGATTTCTGCAAGAGGAAATAAATTTATAGAGGGACACCAAATAAGAAGGTGAAACATTTGTTCTGTCTTTCAAATACTTACAAAGTTATTTAACAGATATAAATTAATTAAAAGTATTAATATAAATCACTACGAAAAGAACCTAAATATTTAACTTTGCCATTTTGGCAGCTGCCCTATTCTGATGAAAGGAAATGCACTAAATATCCACATGTGGCTGGCCTTATTATTAAGGACCTGTTGTTAATTGTATGCAGCCTCTCTGCTCAGTATGATGGAGTTTTGGCACTGAGACCAGTGGTGGATTAGGAAGTCAGATAGACCACAACTGACCTCCTGTATGTTGCTTTCTTCCATACCACAACATATAGCTTTAAATTGGGAATGTCAAGAACATGCTTAAGATAATCGCAATCTGGGCCAATTTTCATCAGAGAAGTCAGATATGAAATATCTGTGGAGATAGGCACCTCATTGATGGTCACGTCTTTCCTTCCATTGGTAGTTCTCAATCCACCCTGAAAGGGCCAGTCATGGGCAAAAGGATGCTTCCATGGAATATCTCAGTTGCTAAGTGCTAGATAAAACATTTATTGCTCATGCAGCACGTTCTGTGGACAGCGGCTGTTTTAGGTGACTTCTGATACAGGTCTTCCATTGTCATCAGACTGCCTCTTTAAATAATGAGAAATGTAGCTAATAAGTTCCATGCACAATGAATTATAGTGAAATTGATCAATGATGATCACAGTGTGTAGGTACTGGTAGAAATGATCAAACCCTAATTATTAATATCATCTGCTGCATGCATAACACTGAGCATAATCTACTCCAGGTAAAACTTAATTGCTTAGGCATTAAAATCTGTTAATATATATTAACATAAAACAGTTCAGCACAGGAATGCATAATGTCTAGACTGAACACAACACTGAATTAAATTAAATCTCATCTGCCTGTACTGTTTTACATGGAGAGAGCGGTTTCCTGGAAACAGTGCCTGGAGTAGTGGTGGTAGCTGAGACTACAGTCGTGTTTAAGAGGCTGTTGGATCAAAACAAGAATTTTGCAGAATCAATCTGGAATTTCTGTTTTAGTTTTTCCTAATTATATTACTCAGTTGATTTATTGTTGTTAATTTGCTCAAATAAGAATTAGTTGCAGTTGGGTGAGTTGGGATGAGCCAGACATCTTCATGATATATTCCCTGAATAATTAAGTGTTATCATTTACTGTAAAGAACAATGGCAGCAATCTTCATTTTTGTTTTTAACATTTATGTTTAGCCTTAATTTGTTTTAGCTCTGATTGAGATTCATCTGCCCATTGGTTTGCAAAAAAAAAACCCAGAATAGTGAGAGTAATTATATAGAGATGCTTATGCTGGAGTTCAACGTTGTTTCAGTTGGCACAGAACGATCTGTCTACAGTTTCTGTTCCTGATTTCTGTCAGTGGAACCCACTAGAAAGCATGTGTGTACACAGCAAAAGAAGAAATAAAATTGGATTTAGCTCTGATGAGGTACCAGTAAAATAGCCCATTAGTATCCACATTCTAGGTTCACTCATTAAGAATAATGATTTAGGGGGAGTGGTGCAAAGTAGCTGGTGCCTCTAGGATTATACCCAAATATGTGGCAGTGATTTCAGAGGGAAGGAAAGTTGTGGAGTTGGGCTGAAAAGATGGAATATGATTATTTAGACAAGGTCACTACTGCATATACATCAGGGAAAGCTATAAAACAGTGCACATGTATGATTTTATTAACCTTCCAGGTAAATTTTTCAGCCAAAGGACATTGCAGCTTTAATACAAGGTATTGTAAGTAGTCTGCCAGTGGAGTGTTTGGAAATAAGAATATATTTAGAAAAAGAAAATGTCTAGCATCAATTGGTCACCAGCTGAAGTTAGTCTAATATGGTTTTCATTTTTCCAGCAGTGGTGGTGCCATTTCCCCCTTTGTTATGAAAAATGATGTGGAACCATGTCTCTTGCCAAGAAAAGAAGCCAAAAGCCATTTGTCTCAAAGCCAAATCCCACTACTGAAAGAATAGTGCACAATTTGCAGGAAATTTTCTCACTAGAGTAATAGTGCGATAATTGGAACATAATATGAATGATTTTAACCCTATTTTGTACATCTCAACAGACTACACAGCTCATTTAACCATCGAGCTGTCTTACCTAAGTTCAGTTGAGAGTATAAACAGTACAAAAAAAGGAAAGATTTCAATATTTGACATGTTTATCTGCAAATAGGCTTAAGTTTATGAATATGAAGTTCCATTTTCCTCAAAATAATTCTACTTGGCCATGCTTAGATGTTGTTTTGGAAGTGCAACATGTGTTTAAACAGCATAACACTTGACTGAAAGATTGCCAATAGGTGGTCTAACAAGACACAATCTGAGGCTGAATGTTCATCTGTTAGCCCACCCAAAAACTGACAGATCACAGTTGGAAATGAGCAAAATAAGCAGTTAGGAATACAGGATTTTGTGAGGTGGTTGTCATGTGAGGAGGTTGAGAGACTGTATTAGGGAAGGGAACTTTTCAGCTGGATTTCTTAGCTTTTATTTATAGAAAGTCTCAGCCTTAAGTTCCACTGCTGTAGACTGATAATACCCTTGCTCTACCTTTACGTCTGCCGTACAATACATCCTCTTGGTTCGAGAGTGGAAAGGCTTCCTCTACTTTTTTATCATTATCACATCCAGAAAGAGCAAGCGTTTCTTTTTGGCTAATTTACTAAAGATATAATAGGTTAGATTAATTCTGAAATCTTGTTCTGGGATGTATCACAGGACATCCATGGATTTATTCACAGACTTTTACATAACAGTTGAAACGCTACTTGTTACAGAGCCAATGGCCTTTATGTGTTCATTCATCCCTCAGTTTGAGTGGGTTTAACTGGAATTGTGTCTACACGATAGTAAAGTAAAAAGTTTATTTGTATTCAATCATGATTGTGAGCGATTGGATCTTGTTGGATAAATTGATGGAAAGGTTGAAAAGTGGTGTAGAGAGTAATAGATGAGATGTAGTGGTGGAGTGAGAAACTGAATTAATAGTTAGATTAGATTAGATTAGATTATGAGGACACTCAGTCCTCGTTTATTGTCATTTAGAAATGCATGCATTAAAAAATTATACAACAGATAATTCAGATGATACGCTTGAAATTTGTTCATCAGTGTGATATGTATTTAATTTCGTAGAAGGATGGGAATTCCCAATAAATACAACGTGTAAAAGAGACAGGATTTTAAATGTCAGTTTACACCATCTGTGGTGCAAAGCACATTTGATAAAGCATTTGTAGCCAGTGCCTGGCAGAGCAAATAACGTGAAAGTCATAATATTTAGCAGGTGGCAGAGCGTAAGAAATAAAGTAGTCATTCCATCTGTCAAAAGAATTGTTGAGTTGATAAAGGGAGTGAGCATGGTAGATGATTGACATTTAAAATTACTGCTGGTGCTCTGTTCCGCCAGCTAGCAATTCATTTACAGATTTTCTAACAGCAACTTATTATGTAGAAGCAAGCATTTCATTAAAGACAATTTCAACTTCTGTTCATTGATATACATATCCCATAAAAAACAATTACTGGTTGTTTTGTGGCCATTGCTTTTTGGGTTTTAAAAAGGTATTCTTAAAGGTGCAGCTAAATTCCTGAATATCTCACCAATACATGAGTAATATTTATTCTGGAGGACCTGGAAACCTTCTTGTCACAATATTGGAGATTTTGTGCAGGTCATCAACAGAAAGTGAGAGTTTATATTTTGAATTGATTAAAATTTAGTAACAGCCCTTAGTCTGCATAAAAAGTGGGAGAGAATGAGAATAGGAAGACAAATGCAGATTCATGCAGTCATATTGTAAAGAAATGGATCCTTTACCCACCATGTTTTTACTGACGACTGTTCTTATCTTTACAAATTCCCATTTATCTTCAGTTGGTCAGTCCATTGCCTTTCAACACCGATTCAAGTTCTTAACTAAATGCTTCTTAAAAGTTGTGAGAATATTTGCCTCTCTACCACTTCTCCAGGCAGTATGTTCCAGATTTCAACAATTCTCTGTGTGAAAAAAATTCCCTCAGGTCCCCTCTAACTTTCCTACCACATATCTTAAACCTATGTATGCCCTCTTGGTTTTGACACTGGCACATCGTAAAACGATTCTTCCTACCTATCCACCTCACAATTTTGTATATCCCATGATTGATGAGATGATGTGAATAAGGTGATAGCCACTGCAATTATCCTCCTGGGAGTTGTGGGGGTTCAGGGTACCCTATGATTAATGGCTACATCTGCAGGAAGTGCACCAACTTCAGTGCCTGGCTGACAAAGGTCAATTCAAGTCAAGTCACTTTTTATTGTCATTTTGACCATAACTGCTGGTACAGTACACAGTAAAAACGAGACAACGTTTTTCAGGACCAGGGTGCTACATGAACAATACAAAAACTACACTGAACTACATAAAACAACACAAAACTACACTAGACTACAGACCTACCCGGGACTGCATAAAGAGCACAAAACAGTGCAGGCATTACAATAAATAATAAGCAAGACAATATGCACAGTAGAGGGCAGTAGGTTGGTGTCAGTCCAGGCTCTGGGTATTGAGGAATCTGATGGCTAGGGGAAAGAAACTGTTACATAGTCTGGTCATAAGAGCCCGAATACTTTGGTACCTTTTGCCAGATGGCAGAAGGGAGAAGAGTTTGTAAGAGGGGTGTGTGGGGTCCTTCGTAATGCCGTTTGCTTTACGGATGCAGCGTGTGGTGTAAATGTCTGTAATGGCAGGAAGAGAGACCCCGATGATCTTCTCAGCTGACCTCACTATCCGCTGCAGGGTCTTGCGATCTGAGATGGTGCAAAGGAACTGGAGCTGGAGCTGAATGCACTCAAGACCACGCAGGAGGTTGAAAACTTCATAGATGGGTCTTTTATTGAGGTGATTACCCCTAGAGTGCAGGCTTCAGATAGTAGCTGGGTGACTGCCAGGAGAAGTATGGGGAGTATGCCATGATGGAATGGTGGAGTAGACTCTGGCCCGAGTGGCCTAGTTCTGCTGTTATGTCTTATGGTCTAATTGCCTATCCCACTGCAAGTTGCCTATTGCAACAATAGGTCTACAATGGATGCAATTTCACTGGCTCTCCACTCGGCCTTGGATCACCTGGACAAAAGTCATACCTATGACAGGCTGCTATTTGTTGATTACAGCTCAGCATTCAATACAATCGTACCCTCAGTACTAATCAGCAGGCTCCGAAACCTGGGCCAGTGTACCTCCCTCTGCAATAGGATCCTTGTCTTCCTCACTGGGAACTACAAACAGTGCGGATCGGAATAACATCTCCTCCTCACTGGCACACCTTAAGGATGCGTGATTAGCTGAATCCTCTGTTCTCACTACACCCATGACTGTGTGGTTAGTCACCCCTCAAATGCCATCTCTAAATTCGCCAATGACACAATGATTGTTGGCAGAATTTTAGATGGTGTCAAGGAGCGAGATTGGTAGGCTGGTTGAGTGGTGTCTCAACCACGACCTTAGTAAGACCAAAGAATTGATTGTGGACTTTGGAAAAGGTAAGTCAAGAGAACACACATATTCCTCATTGAGGGATCAGAAGTGGAAGAGGTGAGCAATTTCAAGTTCCTGGGTGTCAAAATTTCTGAAGAGCTATCTATACTGGTTCCACCATATTGATGCAATTACAAAAAGGCACATCCATGGCTATACTTCATTAGGAGTTTGAGGAGAAATGGAAATTTCTACAGATGTACCGTGGAGAGCTTTCTAACTGGTTGCATATTGAGGGATTGGAAAAAGCTGCAGTAAGTTGCAAGCTCAGCCAGCTCCAAGATGGGCACTAGTCTCCACAGCATCGAGGACATCTTCCAAAGTTGATGCTTCAATTATGAGACACCTATTATTAAGGACACCCATTACCTAGAACATGCCTTCTTATCATTGTTACCATCAAGGAGGAGGTACAGGAGCCTGAAGACAGATACTCAATGTCTTAGGAAAAGCTTCTTCCCCTCCACCATCAGATTTCTGAATGGACAATGAATCCTGGTATTTTTGTTGCTTTCTTTTGCACAACTTATTTAATTTTATATATTTCAATATATACATTTCTTAATGTAAGTTATGGGTTTTTAATTATGTATTGCACTGCACTGCTGGTGTATGACAACAAATCTCAGGACATGTGCCAGTGATAATAAACCTGATTCCGATCCCTTTTTCTCTGAGTAGAGGATTTCCTTCCTTCTCTTTCTGGACGACTTCTGCCATAGCAGGGAGCTTGACTGCATTGCGATATACCAGTTAGAACAGTGCATGGCTTCAGTGGAAGTTTCAGTGTGGCCCCCATACATTCCTTTGTGAAGTTTGTATCTAATCAGCACTTGGATATCAAACTTGCAGGCTTCTCAGTAAGAGCTGTAAGTGTGGCCACATTACCTAGATCTTCAATTAGCATTTAGTCAATCCTTCAGACAGACATCTCTTATAATCATGACATCCACACTTAAGCAAAATGGCCTACCATCTCCAATATGTCGTGTGCTTCGATAAGGAAAGCCAGGGTGGGCAGGGGAAGTCTATGTGAAGCTATTGTTCACCACTGCTCACTGGAGAAGTGTATGCTGGTAGTCTGAAATGTAAACATGTAGAGGAAATGGTAAAGATATTGACACACATTAAGGTGTGCAGATCTCTGGGCCTGCTGAAATTTACCCAGAGTTTTACGGGAAGCAAGGGAAGAGATTGCTGGGGCTTTAACTGAATGTTTTCATCATCTTTAAGTACCAGAAGACTGGAGGGTAGCTAATTCAGGAAGGGCGGGTCCCATATTCAGTAAGGCAAAGCCAGGAAACTCCAAGACAATGGGCTTTACAACAGTGGTAGGTACACAATTGATAGAAAAATCTTAGGGATGGATTTAGACCACTTGGAAAGTCAGGGACCAATGAGAGGGAGTCTGCATGGCTTTATGCATGGAAAATCCTGCCTCACTTTTCTGACTGAGTTTTTTGGTAAGTTTACAAGGGCAGTAGGGTGTCATGCAAGGCTTTTGACAAGGCCACACATGGTAGGCACATCCAGAAAGTCAGAGCACGTGGGATCCAAGGTGGTTTGGTAAACTAGATTCAAAATCGACTCACAGGTGAGAGGCAGAGGGTAGTGTTGGAGAGATTTTCTGTTTGGAAGTCTGTAATCAGTGGTGAGCCACAGAGATCAGTTTTGTGAACTTTGCTATTTATCATACATTTAAATGATTTGGATGAGGTATCTCTGGTCTGATAAGTGGCTTTGTTGACTACACAAAAATTGGTGGCAGAGTAAATAGTGAAAAGCCATGAGAAAGTACAGTGAAACATAGATCAGTTGGAAAGTTGTGTGAAATATAGCAAATGGAATTTAATCCAGACAAGTGTGAGGTAATGTATTTTGGATTGTCTAATACAGTACTCGCAATATGTGGCAGGTATATTAGAAGCTTTGATGCACAAAAAGTTGGGATTCAAGTTCATAGCTCCCTGAAAATGATGCAATGGGCAGATAGATAATTAAGAAGATGGTTAGTTTGCTTGGCAGAGATATTGATTATAAAATCTGGATGTCATGTTGCAGCTGTTCAAGACATTGATAAGGCCACACTTGGAGTATCGTTTGCAGTTCTGGTGAATACATTAGAGAAAGGATGTGGTTGTGCTAGAAACAGTGCAGGAGGGATTAACCAGGATATTGCCTGTAATGAATGTCTTTAGTTACAAACTGAGATTGAAGAGGCTGGGATTGTTCGTATTGGAGTATGCTAGGATAAGGGGTGACCTTGTAGAGGCTTATGACATTAAGAAGGGCAGAGACACAGTACTGTGCAAAAGTCAGGTACATATATACCATATGGATAAGATTTTTGTGCAGAACTGTATGTGTCAATGTGGAGCGGAGAGTGAGTTTGTAAGTTTATTTATTTTTTGAGATATAGCACAGAATAGATCCTTCCGGCCTTCGAGCCACGCCACCCAGCAATCCCCCAATTTAATCCAAGCCTTATCACAGAACAATTTACAATGACCAGTATGCCTTTGGACTGTGGGAGGAAACTGGAGCACCCAGAGGAAACCCACGTGGTCATGGGGAGAGCGTACAAACTCCTTACAGCCAGCTGCAGGAATTGAATCTGGGGCGCCTGTACTATAAAACATTGTGCTAACCACTATGCTCCCATGCTGCCCTTCCAGTGGGAGCAAAGAGTATTGGGAATGGTGAGGGTGGACTGCTGCGGGAGGGCTGTGGGACAGGTGGCAGACAAGGAGTGACAGCGGTGGCACGAGTGCAGACACGCCCAGCCCTGAGGCACCAGACAAGGTCATTTGATTCCAAACAATTGGTTTATTGATCATTACAGAATGCCTTTCTGGTGCTTCTCAGTTCCTTCCCCTTTTCGCAACCATAATTCCCCTCTCCCTGCCCCTTTCACACACTCCGTCCACAAAAGAGACCCACATCAAGATCAGGTTTATCATCACTCACATATGTCATGAAATTTGTTTCTTGTGGTGGCAGTACAATGCAATAGATAAAATGATGCTGAATTATGTACTTCCTACTACACACGCAAGGAGAGCGGTTTGCTATCTATCTTGGGAATTGTTGCGGCTTTGTTCTATATTCTAGTCTGGACGAGTAGAAATCACTGTCAATTATATCATGATGGAGGTAGTTGAGTTGGGCTGAAAGGCCTGTTTTCATGCTGTATGACTGACATTTAAAGTACATATCATTGTATTACATTCTTCTATTCAACAAAGATATTTGAACTTGTAAGCAAATATGGAATTTTCATAGTTATGCTATTGTACTAGCGAGCTGGGAGATGGATTAATAATTCAAACAATGAGATCAAATTCCATCTCTGATTGGGTATTTGAATTTAATTTAAAAGTTGAATATTTCCGGACGTCGGCTATATTGACTGGAACAGCTGGAGGGCTGCACAAGACAACCTGACTTCTGTCCTTTTGTGAAGGAAATATGGCATTTTTCCCCAGTTTCACACCAGCATATAGATCTCTGAACTACTTTGCAAGAAATTCAGAGGAACCAGAAGTGCAATTCACAAGAAAACCCACCATGACCTTCTCCGGGCAACTAGGCATGGGCAATAAATGCTGATTCTACTGGTAATGGCATGTTCTGAGGAACCACATTATCTGAGCATTAAAGATGAGTATTAGTTCATTCACTTTCTTGTGATAACCTCCATCATGGAACAAACAACTCAATAAGTATTCTATTAGTCAGTTCACACCAAAATACAGACAGATTTACAAAAACTAAATTAAAGTAGTACTTTTAAATTGGACTGCTAAAAATATATGCATCAATACAGTGGCCACTCTGGCACTGCATTTACCACTCTGTCACTGAAGTGCCTAACTTTGGCTCCCCATTGCTCACTGTGTCACTGAAGTGCCCAACTCGTATTGGTGCAGTGTCCACTCCGTCACGCCAATGCACTTTCTGTCAGTCACTCTCTAATATTTTGTTGAATCAACAGAGCCCCTAAAAATTAAGGATCCCACACAGAAGATGATGATGTTACAGAGCACAGTCTCTGGATTTAAAACTGGATTAGTTAGAAAGTGATAGAAGTCTGCACAGCTGTATCACCTGCAGCTGAACTGCTGGTTAGAAGATGCAAAAATGGCTGTGAATTCGTCAGTATTGGAGGAATGAAACTGACAATAAGAGGACATTTTTTACATTCAGGAGGAAGAATCACTTGCAGGGGCAGAGAACATCACACAAGGGAAGACACAGTGAATGGCATGGTATAAATCTAAAAGGTGTAGCAGGCGGTTAACATTCTTGACACTCCTTCAGCTAAAACTATAAAGAGATTTATTGAGTGCCTGCAACCCCTCTAGAATTGTGCAGCCACATGCTAAAATTGAAAAACCAGAAAGATTATTCTTTGATTTCATTTTTGGACAGGTCGGGAAATACTTTGCCTTATAATCCTCAAGACCTACACAATACATTTATTGCATGCGGCCTTAAAAGATAACTTGGCAATTCATTGTGACAGTGTTCTGAGTTGTGCTATACATTGAGTTTGAATGGAGGAAACAGAGCTTCATCAGCCAGCTTCTGCAGCTGATATTCTGTCAGTGACCTGGGATTTGAGAAAAATCCATCATTCAGGAATGGTTTGCCTGAAATCTGAAGAAAGCCAACAGAAACATGAAGTGGTAGAAATGAATAACGGACCTTTAAAAGAAACTATTTCTGAAATGAAATGCTGCCTTGGTATCTTTTTCATCATCTGAGCCAGTACAAGCTCACAGAATGTTAAAACACCTTAAGCACTTTGTCCTCTTTAACTCAATGCACTTGCATTGATGACAAATATATCAAGTATAAGGGGGGGAGGAGAAGGTGGGGGTGTGACGCAGCACGCGTAGCCTCTCCGGTGAAATGATATTGTATTTGTAAGTAGGATGCGTGCACAATCCTGATTTGCTGAAGACAGCCGTGAGAGCACGGAAGAACATCTGGAGTAACATCTGAAATGCCCAGTTCGCTGCCGCTGCTACCGTGCGATCGAGAATCTCCAGAGGGAAGGCCCCAAAATCCTCGGCTTTTCCTGCTGCTGGCGACCGGGGCTGGGGTCAAAGTGTTCGGCAGAGATGGTGCTCGGTACTCGGTGTCGGAGGGCTGGTCGGAGCTCGAAGTTTTCGGACGACTCAGTCAGACTGTGGTCGGGTATGGCAGGGAGAGTATTCTTCCTTCTGCCTTCTGCGTGAGATGTGGGACTTTTGAGAGACGTTGAACTTTTTACCATGCTCACGGCCTGTTCCTTATCAAGTTACGGTATTGCTTGCACTGTTGTAACTATATGTTATAATTATGTGGTTTTTGTCAGTTTTTCAGTCTTGGTCTGTCCTGTGTTTCTGTGATATCACATCGGAGGAATATTGTATCATTTCTTAATGCATGCATTACTAAATGACAATAAAAGAGGACTGCGTGTCCTCATAATCTAATCTAATCTAAAAAAGTAACTTTTGGATACACTGTATGATACTCACATTGCATAATTAAAAAAAAATTATGTACTTATTGTTAAGGATAGGGTTATAGATTCTGTTAAACAGTAATATATTCTATTTTGCTTGTGATTGCACCAGTATTAGTAAAACCCACCAACTACATAGTCACGCAGAACAGCAGCAACAGCAGCTCTCGTTAAATTGTAATATGACTGAACTTTAGGTCAGCCTTATACTTTTTCCCTCTGCTGCTTTATCTCACAGAAATGGGTGACTACTTAAGTCCTATTTACAAACCGGCGCCTGTTTAAGGAAGTCACCAAGGACAACTTACAAAGAAAATTTGCACACAAACAAGGGCCGCAAAATTGGGCGCCATATTTGAGCCTTATTGTGTCCAGAGCTCCAATCTAAAGCCTATGGAATAAAGTGCATGTTTATTCCAATGATCCGAAGAGTTAGCCAATATCCAATAAGGAATTATGCTAGCAGAGCTCGGTGGTAGACATAAGAGTTCAAGTTTATTTTTAACAACTGAGTACAGCATGTGACATGGGGTCATATAAAGGACTGGATGACCCAAGTTCCTGACTTGAAGGGGGGAAGAAACTTCTTATTGCCCTCTTAAAAGTTGGGTATTAGAAGCTGAGCCGCCATTATTAGTGGTAAAGATATATCAGGAAAAGCTGCATGGCCAAATTGTATACTAACAGAATAGGGCTGCAGGGATAGAGACATTGTTCAGAATGGTGTTTATGGAGTTTAAGTAAACAAGAAAGAAACGTTCACAGCCACAGATTATGCCAGTAAGAATGAAACAGGAAAAAGAAAACAATGCTAATAACAAGAATTCTGATTAGAGTTCAGAGATAAATAAGGGACCACCCATCAGATGACAATCTGCTTTTTAATATCCTGTCCAGGAAAGCAGCTTAGGTCCTTCAAGTACAAAAAGCAGCATTTCAACTGATTTTGATATTAACTTTAGTTGTTCTATGCCTGGTTTCATTATAATAGTTGTATGAAACTGCTGTCATTTGAAAAGCAGTTGTTTTTCGTGAAAGTGCTGAATTGTTAGACTCTTACAATGCTTAAGTAGGAGGAGATGATGTGTGGAAAGTCAAAGACCTGAACCTGTAACCTGCTGTTCTGAATTCCATCACGCTTGATTCTCTGAGATGTGGAGTTGTGGGAGAAGGGCAAACTTTATATAGCCAGTGGCAAAACAGAATATGTGGCAAATTACAATTAATATTATTATTGTGTTGGGGACCTTAATGCACAAGCATTCAAAGGTATCTTCCAAGATACATACTGAGTTATTCTCTAGTATCAATGCAATTGTGAAGGAGAGGAGATTGACCAATTTTTCTAATTGATGATTCCAAGATAATGAAAGATCATAGTATTAGTTCCTCCTTTGAGAATGTGATGCATTCTTTGCCCACGACATTCATCATGGTGACTTGGCTGGAAATAAAGAGCCTCCATCTAACTTCTGATACCCTTCATTTTAGGTAAAGTAAATCAAGCTGACCTCCAAGAGGACTACAAACTTGTTTTTGGCTTTGGAGACTTAAGTGTCTCAATGACCCAGAGGGTTCTGTTGGATAGAACTAAGGCTTCATGCTTTGGCTCTTGGTAGGATCACCCATGTCATACAGGTCAAAGGGTAGAGGCCAGACTAAGAGGGGCTGCCAGTCCTCCAGGTTTCAGGGGTTCAGCTCAGGGCTAACAACCTTGATTGGTAAAATAAAATTGTTAAGGAAACAGCAATGAAGGATCCTTCTACATCTGAGTGTGACAGTATTCCTGAGTCTCCACCCAGGACTTGCATGACTGACAGTAGTGAAAACCAAGAGGAAGCTATTGACATGATGAAGGAAGCCCTGAACACCGCCAGAGATGGAGGACCTTCATTGCTGCCCCGAATGCCAGCAGTGTAACAGCTGGTAAGTAAAGAAGGTAAATCAAGTTGAAGTACAGACCCATGGTTCTCCATGTAAAATTATACCCACGTCTGATCTATCATTTACGCTTGGCTATTTTGTAGAAAATAACAGCCCACATGTGCAGGTGATATACAGTCCAAATTAATTGTGTCAATTATTAATGTATGTGACTGAAGGAATTATTTTGTGAATTTCAGAAATTTCAACATCAGTTAGTACCTGTGCACTCAAAATTCTTTAGTTGGAAGCTGGCAAATGACAGTTGTAGCTGGAAGAAAATAACAGGTCATGCATTAGGATTATTTTATTAGGAAAAATCTGGGGCAGTATTTCAACTTAGCTTATCCCTTCCAGAGTTGAAGGATAGTCCGATGTTCAGGCGTAGTCACCAGGATGGACACTATATAATACCGTAAGACCATAAGAAATAGGAGCAGATTTAGGCCATTTGGCTCATCGAGTCTGCTCCACCATTTCATCATGGCTGATCCAATATTCATCTCCACCCCATTCTCCAGCCTTCTCCTCATAGCTCTGCATGCCATGCCCAATCTAAAATCCATCAACCTCTGCCTTAAATATACAGAAAGACTTGACTTGCATAGCTGCCTGTGGGAAAGACTTCCACCGATTCACTACTCTCTGGCTAAAGAATTTCCTTCTCTTCTCCTTTCTAAAAAGATTCCCCTCTATTCTATGACTGTGTCCTCTGATCTTCCACTTTCCCACCACAGGAAACATCCTCTCCACATTCATTCTATCAAGGCTGTTAATTTGATAGGTTTCAATGAGGTCATCCCTTTATTCTTCTGAATTCCAGCAAATACAAGCCCAAAGCCATCAATTCCATAATCCAAATCACTGACATATAACATTACAAGAGACATACTGTATAACACAACAAGAATCAGTCCCAACACAGACCCTTTTGGAAAACCACGAGTCACTGACAGCTAAGCAGAAACTCCCTTTATTCACACTCTTTGCCTCCTGCCAATAAGCCACTGCTTTATCCATGCTAGAATATTTTCTGTAATACCTTGGGCTTGTGGCTTGTTGCTTGTTAAGCAGCCTCATGTGTGGCACTTTGTCAAAGGCCTTCTGAAAATCCAAGTAGACAACATCAACCAATTCTCCTTTGCCTATCCAGTTTGTTGTTTCTTCAAAGAATTCCAACAGATTTGTCGGTCAAGACTTCCCCTTGGCAAAACCATGCTGACTATGGCCTATTTTATCACGTGCCTCCAAGTACGCTGAGACCTCATCCTTAATAATTGACTCCAACATCTTCCCAGCCACTGTCAGACTAACTGACCTATAGCTTCTTTTCTTCTGCCTCTCTCCCATCTTGAAGAGTGGAATGACCTTTGCAGTTTTCCAGTCTTCTGGAACTATTTCAGAATCTAGTGATTATTGAAAGATCATTACCAATGCCTAATGTGTATGGTATGAAATCCATTCCCAAGAGTCTAATGCTGTGATCCATCATTGCGGAAAGTGTGGGAATTCAGGACAGGTACCAGATCCTCCTGGATTTCCATCCTATCTGCATATCGTTATTAATTCTCCCAATGAGTGTACAACTGCAAATAATGTACTTTGGAATTGAATGTATTATCATTCAAAACTCCAGCATTCCTGAGTTCCATGAGCTCCAAAATCAAATAAAATTACTCTTGATAAGCAACACACACAAAATGTGGGAGGAACTCAGCAGGCCAGGCAGCATCTGTGGAAAAGAGTACAGTCAAAGTTTTGGGCAAAGTCCCTTCATCAGGACTGGAGAGAAAAAGATGAGTCAGAATAAGAAGGTGAGGGGGGAGGGGATGAAGAAAAACAAGGTGATAGGTGAAACCGGGGGGGGGGGGGTACGGAGTGGTGAAGTAAAGAGCTGGGAAGTTGATGGTGAAAGAGATGCAGGGCTGGAGAAGGGGGAATCTGACAGGAGAGGACAGAAGACCCATGGAAGAGAAAAAAGGGGGAGCAGCACCAGAGGGAGGTGATGGCAGTTAAGTAGATAAGGTGAGAGAGGGAAAAGAGGATAGGGAATGATGAAGGAAGTGGAGGCAATACTGGAAGTTTGAGAAATCAATGTTCATGTCATCTGGTTGGAGGCTACGCAGATGGAATATAGTTAATGTGAGTTTTTTTAAAGATTGCTTGGGTTAAATTTGGTGTCTCCCTGATGCAGAGAGCGTGACAATTCTGTGCTGCTTGTGCACTTGAAGATTGTTGTGGTGGCCTTAACAAGCTACATGATCCATTGGTTCCAATAGGACTGATATCATGAGTGATAAGCATCAAAATAGCCTACAAGAGCAGTTCTTAGCTCTGTAACACACACAAAATGCTGGTGGAACACAGCAGGCCAGGCAGCATCTATAGGAAGAAGTACAGTCGACATTTCGGGCCGAGACTGTTCGTCAGGAGTGACAAGGTGGCTGTTCTAGAGATTTAGAACACTCTTTCATACTTGTAAAATAAGAACTGTACTGTTGAATTTCCAGGCCCACACTAAAAATGATCAGAAGGTGGAGGAAAAAGCTGCTGCCTTTTATTGATGCACTGACTATCCATTGTTTAAAAATCTTGGGAATAGCTGACAAGGGCACTTGCAAAAGATAGAACGCCCAATTAAAATCTGAAGAGATTCCTGTATTTTTACCCTTGGATAGAGCCCAATTGAGCATTACAACCACCTTCCTGAATATAAGTCTCTTGGGCCAACAGTGGCCATTTCTTCTGTTAAGGAAAGGTAATTTATAGCAGATGCAAACCTTGCAGTGTATCCTATAAACTCCATGAACAGTAAAGGTTTGAAATAGTGTTATTTAATTCACTCTTCAAATTTTCAGTTTTTATACTTTATTCTATTTGGAAGTAACTTTTTCATGTTGTGCTTGCCTATATGGGTTTGCAATTACTTTTCTTAAACTGTCAAATATCTTCTCTACTAAACTACATTAAATTAAAATTACCAGTAACAGTAGTATGTGCACATTAAAATTCATATTAATATTGAAATATATCATCATCACTGTCATATAATTGGCCAGTGTATCCCATAATAAAAAGGGTCCGATCATTAGTTCTAATGTGCATTTTGAAATCCACACATTGCATCCTCAAAGCAAAATAATTAAAAATGTAAGCTTTGCAAAGTCAAAATTCTTTTTCACTGTAAAGTTGTATTGGTTTAAACAAAATAAAACAACACACTTCAGGCTGTTCTTTCTGCATTTATCAGTTAAAATCAAAATATTTAATTTCTCTCTCCAAATGATGAGGACATAGTTGCCTAGCTATGATGGAAGGCCAACATCCAGAAGTCATTCCTCCTGTTTAGCATAAACAAGACATAATTTTTTGCTGAAATTGTTTTGTTGTAAATAAATTTGAATCATTCATTGCCATTGCATAGTTGTATCTCCACTCTTCTTAGAAAAGAAGGAGTGGTAAGATTTATTAGGAATAATATTAATATGCTCAATCTGTGTTCAGAGTGGCTGTAAGAATAAGAAGTGTTCAACACTGAAATCAAAAGAAGTATTCAATGTTCATCAATCCTGTGCATTTTTTTCAGGTTATCCACAGGATAATGCTCAAAAAGTATCTACCGCTGGTTATCAAATTAGGTAAAACTGTGAATTACATTTTATTTCAGAAGAGAGATGAGTTGGCCTTGTTTCCTGTTTCAGGGTCTATTGGTCAACTCACTTCAGCTCGTGTTCAAGGAAAGGGATACAAATTCCTGCAAACTGCAGTACCTTCTGCAGTCTATATCATTGAAGCGCTGGGGATATTTTCCTGGGACTGCAGGACCAGATGAAAAATATCCCCATATGTTAACTAAGTACAAAACTTATTTTTTAGAATGGAAATGTGGGATCCAAATTAGAATCCAAATATCTGTGTTCAGTGGTATAAATACCGCAGCTGGCTATCACAGCTTGCTCCAAGTTACAAGTCATCCTCATTTTCGAAGGGAGAATTGTGGAAGGAAGTCTTAAAGTTCATTCACGCTGGGAGTGTAAGAACTAATACATATCGCCCATTAATCTGGTCAATGGAAAATTATTTTATCTAATAGGGGCCATACGTCAAATAAAGTAATAAATGTTCCTTTTTAGTTTAGTCATAATTTTTCCATAAATGTTCTCTTCTGTTAAAGCAGTACGTAGGGATTGAGGTTAGTGTGTTTTCGTTCCAGTCGTGTGGTTTTTGAGGTGGCAGAAGCGTCTGCAGTGTCTCACAGTACAAGAGGTTCTCAGCAAGCACTTGAGTGAGATGTTCAGGCTTGGTGTAAAGGTCATATGTGATGCAAGTTTGGCTAGTCTCAACCTACTCCATAGTGGGTGTAGGCCTGCATGCCAGAAAAAATCCCCATAATCTTCTGGAGAAGGGGGAAGATCCCAGAACAGTGGAGAGTGGCTGAAGGGGTGTGGATCTCGAAGGAGGAAAATGCCACCCAGATAGATCAGTTTCACATCATCTCCCTGCTGTGTGTCGAGGCGAAAATCTTCTTCAGTGCAGTTTCCAACCGGTTGTGCACCTACCTAGCAAAGAACGCCTATATTGATACATCAGTCCAGAAAGGTGGCATTTCAGGGATGCCGGGCTGTCTGGAGCATATCGGTGTGGTGACACAGCTCGTCAGGGAGGCCAGAGAGAACAAGGGCAACCTGTCAGTGTTGTGGCTGGACCTGGCAAATGCATATGGCTCCATTCCGCACAAGCTGGTGCAGCTCACACTGACCAAATATCACATCCCCAGCAGAATCAGAGACCTTATCGCTGATTATTACAGCAACTTCAGGATGTGGGTCTCTTCAGGAGCAATTACATCAACCTGTCACAAGGTGGAGATCGGCATCATCACAGGGTGCACTATCTCAGTGACACTGTTCTCCCTAGCCATGAACATGCTCACTAAGTCTGCTGAACCAGAGTGCAGAGGGCCCCGAATGAATTCCGCTGAACGGCAACCACCTATCAGGGCATTCGTGGATGACCTCACAGTCACCACAGAATCAGTCCCAGGCTGCCAGAGGATTCTGCAAGGGCTTGAAAAGCTGGTGGAGTGGGCCCAGATGCGTTTCAAACCTGCCAAGTCAAGATCGATGGTGCTGAGGAAAGGGAAAGTGGAGAACAAGTTCCGGTTCAGCATCGCAGGCACGGCCATCCCAACCATCACAGAAAAGCCAGTAAAGAGCTTAGGCAAAGTTTTTGACAGCTCTTTAAGGGACACAACATCCATTCAGGCAACCTGCACCGAGTTGGATGGCTGGCTGAAATCTGTGGACAAGTCTGGCCTACCTGGGAAGTTTAAAGCCTGGGTGTATCAGCATGGCATTCTTCCCAGAATCCTGTGGCCCCTCCTTGTCTATGCAGTTCCGATCTCGACAGTCGAACCTTAGAGAGGAGGGTTAGCAACCACCTCAGGAGATGGCTGGGGCTGCCAAAGAGCCTGAGCAGCATCGCACTCTATGGACACCACAACAAACTGCAACTGCCCTTCAAATCCTTGGAGGAAGAATTTAAGGTAACAGGAGCCAGAGAAGTGCTACAGTATAGGGACTCAAGTGACCCGAAGGTGGCTAGAGCAGAGATCCAAGTAAGTACTGGCAGGAAGTGGAGGGCAGAGGAAGCTGTTCAGGAGGCAGAGGCGAGGCTGTGTCACAGGAGGCTGGTGGGAGTGGTCACACGAGGCCGAGCCGGGCTAGGATCCTTTCCAGCTCACCAACTGGACACCAGAGGGAAGGAAAGGCGTCGTCTAGTTCAGGAGGAGGTGAGAGCAGTAGTGGAGGAGATGCTAGCCTGCAAGGTGGTGGGAATGAAGCAACAGGGAGCTTGGACAAGATGGGAGAATGTGGTTGAGAGGAAAGTGACCTGGGCTGATCTTTGGAAAGCCGAACCACACCGCATCCAATTTCTCATCCAGGCAGTGTACGACGTGCTTCCAAGCCCATCAAACCTGCACACATGGGGCAAGGCAGAGTCATCTGCGTGCCCACTGTGCTCCAAGCGAGGAACTCTGGAGCACATCATCAGTGGCTGTGCAAGGGCACTTGGTGAGGGACGGTACAGGTGGAAGCATGATCAGGTTCTGAAGACCATCGCTGAAGCCGTCAGCACAGGGGTTGAGTGGGCGAAGTGGTCCCGACCCTCCAAGCAGACCATTGCCTTTGTCAGAGCTGGGGAGCAGCCAATACCAGCCAAAAGAACATCTGCAGGCATTCTGACCTCTGCAAGGGACTGGTAGCTGTTGGTGGACCTTGAAGGGCAGCTGAAGTTCCCCAACCATATCGCAGCCACCACCCTGCGACCAGATATTGTCCTAGTGTCTGAGTCGACTAAGCAAGTGGTGCTGCTGGATCTGACAGTCCCATGGGAAGATAGCTTGGAAGAAGCCTTTGAAAGGAAGCTCTCAAAGTATGCAGGACTGGTCAGCAACTGTTAGCAGGCTGGATGGAGAGCGAGGTGTCTCCCAGTGGAGGTTGGTTGTAGGGGATTCATAACCCGTTCTTTAGTTAGGGCCTTCAGCATTTTGGGCATCGAGGGAGAGAGGAAGAGGAGAGCCATCCGCAGTACCACCGATGCGCAGAGAGGGCCTCAAGATGGCTGTGGCTCAAAAGAGGGGATCCATGGAGTCATAAGTAGCTAGCCATCTGGACACAAGCTGGGGTCTGATCAGCCCCGGCTGGGTCACCTGGAGGAGGTTGTATGATGTTGAAAGACCCAAAACACCCGATGATTCCAGGAACATCACTGAAGATGTGTCCAGAAACATCAATAGATGTATGTACACAGGATACTCTGCACTTTGTTTGTGATTTCTGTATGACCTCCACACGTTCTTGTAATTGACACTGGAATTATTTTCCACATACTCATTTTCCAATTCCTATAAGTTAGGATATTTTCTCATGGCAAATTGAAAAATGTCCTTGAAGTGATTTCTCTGTTCTCGTGGAAATCTCTTGCTATCTCAGAACTTAATGTGTCATCAATGTTTCAAGAGTCTAATGTTGGGCAAATGGTCAATGTGGCCTACTGACCTGAGCTGATTGAGTGTGAACAGCCCTTGATACTAAAATGTTAATTGGGAGAAGACCCAGATATTAGCCAGGGGTGGCAAACCTATGGCATGCACAAAATTTTTGCTTGCATGTTGACAGATTATTTTTTAACAACCTGAGAATAGTGAGAAGCTTTCACCAGAAATGTTTCACACTGGATTGGCCCAGCTGGACAGTTACTGATACGTTAATCAGTGATGACCTCTGCTTATATTTACCATGGCATGCAAGAGAAACTTCTAGAAAATTAGAGCCATTTTAGGCCCATGCTGTAAAAATGATTTCCCACACCTGGTTTATACACTACTTCCAATAGATTTAGAGGATTTTTACAAAGACAGCATTTCTAGTATTTCTTCTGTGCTTTGATGTGTGCCTATTGCCCGATGTCCATGTTTCTTGAATCATATACATAGTTAGTAGATGGAACTTAAGCCTATTTTGAGGTTTTTGTGCTCATGTGCAAAGTTTATTTGGCACTCTGGAAGGACTGCTGAATTGTAACATCAATGTTTACAATTGTCAAGGGCTGGTTTCTGAGTTATGGAAAGAGATCCATGTTTACTAGGTTTTTTTCATTAATTGGAATTGTGAGGGGGAAGTGTTGTATTTCTAGAAGAAATTGGATTTTTGCTTTCTGAATGTGATTTGTAAGAACTTCTCTCTCATTCACTTTAAGGAAGGAGTCAATACTGAATGCATATGCACAAATACATTCTATAAGCAATGACTGAAATTTTTTTGAATATAATTTTAAAGGAGGCATGACAAAGGTTGAACAGTTTCCTAGAAGTACAAGTGTAAGACAGATTTCTCTCTCAAATCTTCTTGGATTCCAAATTCAATTATTTTAAGCAGCATGACTCTGCAATCTAGTGAACTCAGGTTCACAACATAATTTGGTATAAATAGTTACGAAATATCTATTTTCACTGGAAAAGGTTAAATGTCATAGTTGTGTGGGGAGTGAAGAATTCATTCTCTCCTAATGGGAGGCAATTACATGGTTGAAGTTGATTATTATTTTAGGGAATACTAAGCTTCATAACTGATTGAGTCCTGAGCAGGGAATTCTTCAATCTGATATTGTCCAGGTGCACAAATATTCCATTCTTAATAAGATCCTTATATTTGGTTAAAATTTCAAAGGAAGAGTTTATTGTAAAAGACTGAATTGAAAAATAAACCTTATATTTTGTTAATATGTCATCATTTCTAATTATACCACCACTATTTAAATATCACCTCTCACAATCTCAGATCATTATTTCAAAGCAGTTCACAGCCAATGAAATCTGCTTGAAAGGCACTCCCTACTGTTTAGTGGGCAAAGGAGCTTCATTTCATTTGCATTGCATGTAACACCTGATGAATAACTACTGATGTGTACAAAGTTAAAATAATATGTAGCAAAAAATAGAATTGTCTCCTTCACCAATTCCCAAAGTTGCACTTAGTCAAGTCTTTCTTTGGATTGCTCTGTTGCCTCTTGTAGCATTATTGGTCGGTTTCAGATCAAGTCATCTATAGTTACATGCAATGCAAAAGTTCAGAAGCAACAAGCATTACAGCTCTCTTAACACTTTACGGCATGGATACTCTGAAACAGAACATTGAAACTGTTGGCTAGT
The DNA here is from genome assembly GCF_030028105.1 of Mobula birostris. NCBI lineage: Eukaryota > Metazoa > Chordata > Chondrichthyes > Myliobatiformes > Myliobatidae > Mobula > Mobula birostris. The sequence goes on along the minus strand of NC_092375.1, from coordinate 42,716,337 downwards.
CAACAGCTCAGACTTATTCTAGCCTTCAACTCAATTTACCCACCCGTTGGTAAAGTATCTATCCCAGTTTAGTATTTTTCATGTGGCATTACTTACACTGCTCTTTGCAGGAAGAAGATACAGATTTTCACCACCCTTTGTGTAAAGCAGTATTTCCTCTGTCACTCCTGAACAACATAATCTTAATTTTAAGGTTGTTCAGTACTGCCTGACCAAAGAAAATAATATCTCTTCTATCCTGTATACCTCATTAAATTTTTGAATGATATGATACAATAATTTCATTACTCCTTACAATTTATACTGAGGGGAATACAATCCTAGACTCATGTTTTAACTTTTCTAATCATGACATTATATTCCAGATATTTCCCACCCACAACATGAAATTCTATTCCTTTTTAATTATATTTTGTACCTGTCCATTAGCTATTAGTGATTTATATACATGGAATACTAAATCTCTAACCATTTGAAACATATTCTGATCAATCCTACTAAGACCCAAAATGAATGACCTCACACTTTCCATATTAAATTCATCTGTGGCAGTTTTGCCCACTCCCTTAATCTATCAATGTCCGTTTGTATCTTTCTCCTTCCATCTGTTCTGCTTATTGAGCCACCTTACTTCATAGTCAGCACATCTGAATATACAACTTGCATTCCTTCAAGTAACCATCGATATTCAATAATCCAGTTTGGGCTCTGAATGAAACTTTACTGTGCTGATGTCCATCCTGGGTGTTTCATACAAAGGCATTTTCACATGAAGATATGACATGAAAAATCGATCGTCTGTTATATTTTAATATCTGGCTATAACCGGTTAATGCAGCTTACAACATGCAGTCTATTTTTTCCACAATATAATTGCATTACTTTTTTAAATGACCTCAGTTCCTTAAAATATTTAAATAATTCCTTAAAATTTGAAATGTTGCTATTTACTGTACATCAAGAGAGACATACTTGCAGATTATAAATTATAAAATGCAAAAAGAAAACTGCATTGAAATATTTTCTTCATTTGCATCATTTTAACCAGAATCCATTCCAAGATAAAACTGCAATAGTTACCTCAAGTTCTAAATAAGTCTTTGTTTATTGGTCTGAGGTAAAACCCAGCACGTGTATTCTATGAAGCACTCAATGCCATTTGAGTTTAAACTTCACTGAGTTGTCAATTTTTTAAAAAGGCCTACTCTAAGGAGCGGATACTGGTGTATCCTGCGTGTACTGACCACATTTGGTCTGCACTGCAGTAGGAAGGACCAAAGCCATCATCTCAAGCCACTAGCATACCAAAAAATGCTGGGCTGAGATGGGAATGGTAGACCCATGAATTGTGGGAAAAAGTCTCGGCATTCTTCCTCAAGCGATCAGGCTTTAATTAAACTACAGGGCTGTGTGGATGGGCTCCGGCACTGAAAGACTGGAAAAGGGAAATGGAAAACAGATGTAAGTGAGAGGTGTCTTTAGGGTTTTATGATTTTTTTTCACAGTTGAAAGCTCATCATTAGTTTTGCAGCTGCTCTGTCATCCTGCCTTTCATTCATCAGCTCACAGGGCTTTAGATCTCATTAAAACTCCAAATGGCCATTCCACAGCTGCTGTTACGCATCTGGCTTTTGCAGATATCTCTGTAGGTACAACCTAACACCATCCTACCTGTTTTGTACTAATCAATCCTAAAGCAGCTGCCTAAAGTCACACATAGAGGAAGCTTTGGTAAGTTAAACTCAGTTCCCTACACTAAACACAATACCAACAAAACAAGGTGGTCCTCAACACTTCTTCTCTTTTATGCAGTTTTGAGAAGCGAAGAGTGAATGACAGATTGGACTTAGCACTAGAAATGACCTCATTTATAGATAATGGTACTGCATGGGTTTAATAGTTCACGCTAAACAATGTAATTTTGCACATTTTCTCATGATCTGGTTAGCTTTAAATAGCATTAATTTTACTAAAACAGCACCACCCTGTGGTACTAACTTTTTGTCTAATTCATCAGTTACATCATTAAAATAAAAAGATGTGGATATTTTGCTTCTTTACAAAATCAGGTGAAGGAGTTATAAAATTCAGGCTGCTCCATCTCAATAAGGGCTTGAACATGCAGATAAACATTTGCTCTAATCTGGTATTAGCTTTCGAGGAGAAAGCCCCGGAACTGTGATCTAGAATTGAACTCTTGAGTTTTAAAGTTGTGTGACTGGAAGTATGCAATAAAAAAAAACTCTACACCTAATTATCATCTCCTGCTGCTTGATGTCTGGACTCTATTTGCAAATTCATACATGTAGCTATTACTGGAAATGCAGTGGACCAGGGAACCAGTGCCTCATTGTATATGCACCAGATCGAATATGTGGATGTAAAGTCTCCTGCAACACATAATTCTTTTAACCTACAGTAAGTGTGTAAAGATGACACAATTGGTAGAAACTGCTCTGTGCAACATGAGCAAATGTGGTTCGTCCTTTAATCTGAAATGTCTTTGAATACTATTTTAAAAGAGTTGTCAAATGCAAATGTAGCTGACAAATGACCTTCATGATATTTTTGCCAATTATTCATATTCTAAATACTCCATTTCATTTTCACCTACACTTTTTGAAGACAAACAAGAATCTCAATGTGACTTATTGGCAATTACTGGACTAAATTTAAACTTACCAACATGCTTGTAACGGTGAAGCTGTTAGGAAACTGAGGATATGGGACCATGGCAAACTAAAACTATTTTGCTGCGTATTTTTCAGAACTAGTTTAACACGCCCACGGGGATAAAGATGGGTTTCCTGGCCAATTAGGCTGTGTAAGCAAGCTGATGATCTGCATGACTCATTTTCAACTCTGCTATTTAAAGGCACACAGAAAGCCTGACGTTTTATGCTGAATGCAAGGATAGTGGGAAGTGCAGTGTAGACGTGTCAAGGCTGCTCCAGTCTTCAGTGGTCATGATGAAGGTTGCAAGGACATGCTATGATCTGATGATGGGACTCTCACTGACGCCAGGACATAGTCGAAGACTGAGATATTGAAGTTGAATTGGGACATTGGCTTTCCATTTATAGATTCTGTTTTGTGAGCAGGTTAATTACCTCAGTAGATCAGGAAAGATGAGCACGGTAACACAAGCACCTCCATCCTATTATGCATATTACTAACCTGTCAATTTTTGATTTTAGATCTGCTCCAACCTTTTGGTTCTCTTAGCAGCTGCAGTTAAAGGTGCATTCATCCTTCTCCATTTGTTTGCTTTCTCCAAGCTCCATCTATCCTCAAACAACACTAGGGTTGGTTTCATATTAGGCAGTAACATTGTCAATTCATTTGTTCAACACATATCCCGTTGGGCTCTACTGTCTGTCCTTAGAAGATATAACTTGAAGGAGAGATAGAGGACCTCTGACCACATAACCAACAGGACAGGAGACAGGGAGAGGATTCTCACAGATACCATGTAAAAGAATTCATTTTATCCCACTACAGTTCAGTTGTGTGGATTTGAAATCAGCAGCAAGTAATAAGGTGTTAAAGTGATAAAAATGAGCTCTATATAATTCCTTTAACCACTAATGGCCATCTATCTCATGAGAAATGCAACAGAGCCACATGTCCTTTCCCCCAGAAGAGACCACTCACTGTGAGGTTTGCCATCACAGAACATATGGCTGCCACTCACCAGCTGAGATACCCACGCTGTGTGTCTGTTAATTTATTTATTTATTGAGACTAATGGTTGTATTTCTCACAGCAGACTGGCACGTTACAAGTGAGCTAGAGCAGTTGTGGAAAGAGGAACCAGCAGGGAAATGTCCACATGGATGTTCAGAGAATCCTCCAAGCAGTCTCCATTTGAGTCCACCAATGTGATTAAAATTCCCTCCTCAGTATCAGTCAAGAAGTTAACTGTTCATGATAAGGGACAAGGGACGTGGTGTAAGAGTTTGTTACATTCAATTGCGTTATTTTGGTGTACTGCCTTTGAGTGCTTACATTGAATTCTCTGTGCAAAGCACATGTATTGAGTAAACAAGTATGACCTTGAGCTTCCAATTGTCTGTCTCTAATTCTTCATTCCAGTCCCAATCTGAGCTCTGCCTTTGGCCTGATAGCCTGTTCCAATGCAGCTCCAGTAACTTCTCTTCTGCACGGTCTTATAACACATTTCAGAACTCAACATTAAATTCAGTAGTTTCAGACCATGAACTTTATAGTTCATGTCAGAACTGTCCAGTTCTGATGAAAGGTCATCAATCTATAACATTATCACCATTTTTCCTCTCTACAAATGCCCCTTGACCTGTTGAGTATTTTTCATTCTTTTCTCTAATTCACAATTCAGTATTGCATTTTCCTCTTCCCCCTGTTCTCATTCATCCCCAGACAGATCAGATAAAATTAACAAGCCTTCATCATGTTTAGCCAGCTCCACCACTTCTGTGTCATTCCGTCTCTCCTGGGAAAACTTTTCTGAGTTCTGATGAAAAGGCAATCAACCTGAGATGTGAAGCCTTTAATTCACCCCAAAGATGTTGCCTGGCCAGACGTGTATTGCTGTTATTTTTTACGGTGTAGTCTAGTTGCAATCTTCTACTGGGAATTTGGTTTCAAGTTCAGCTGAGAAGCAAGGCATAGCATAGTGAACATCAGAGTGTCTGTCAGCCCAAGTGACTGACTACATGGAAGGGTTGGCTGATGAAGGTTGTGCAGTCATAAAGTTTTATTGTACAGAAGCAGGCTCGTCAGCACTCCAGTGCAATGCTAACTTATTTGCCCACCTATGCTAATTCCATTTTTATGTATTACATCCATATCTTTCTACGTCTTGACTGCTTGTGACTACCTAAATGTCTCTTAAACATTATGATTGTATCCTGGTCTACCATCTCCCCTAGCAGTGAGTTTTAAACATCAACCAAACTCTGTAAAACAAACTTTCCCCTTCTATCCCTTTCCTTTCCTTCACATTAAACCTATGCCCTCTTGCTTTGGTAGTAACTCTTAACCATGTTTGGCTACTGGCTGATCTTAGAAAAAAATTTTCACTAAATATTTTTGTAATATTAAAGGGTAACACTACCCTTCCTGTATGACAATAAATGGGGGTGTTGTAATCCTAATAAGGGAATCTTTCTACATTAATACTTGAGATGATTCCAATGGCTTGGCCACTTTTGCCTAAAAGAAAATCCTCCTTAGCTCCTGCTGTAAATTAAATATGCAATGTTAGTTATAGACAGATCGTTAGATACTTTATTGATCCCAAAGGAAATAACAGTGTCACAGTGGCATTACAAGTGCACAGATATAAATATTATAAGAGAAGTAGAAACAATAAAGAAATACGTTACCACAAACAGTCTAACAGGAGGGGGTCATCACTTCGCTAGCTATAGGTTGACTCATTATAGGGCCTAATGGCTGTGGGTAAGAATGACATATATTGCTCTTTGGAGCATCACAGTTGTCGTAGTCTATTACTATAAGTGCTCCTTTGTCCAGCCAAGATGGCATGCAGAGAATGAGAAATATTGTCCAGAACTGCCAGGATTTTCCACAAGGTCCTATATTCTACCACAGCATCCAGTGTGTCCAGTTTGACTTCTATAGCAGAGCCAGCCTTTCTAATCAGTTTATTGAGCCTGTTGACATCACCTGTGTCGATGCCATTGCCTAGCACACCACCGCAGAGAAGATTGTACTGGTGACAGCAGACTGGTAGAACATGTGAAGGAGAGGCCGGCATACTCCAAAGGGACCTCAGTATCCTCAGGAAGTAGAGGCCACTCTGGCCCTCTTGTACACAGCCTTTGTGTTGGTGCTTCACTGAAGTCTGTCATCCAGGTGCACCCCCAGGCACCTGTAGATCCTCACCACATCCACGTCCTCACCATCAGTAGTAACAGAGAGCAGTGCAGGCTTAGTCTGCCAAAAGTCCGTCACCATCTCCTTCATCGTACTGATGTTGAGCTGCAGATGATTCAGCTTGCACCATTTGACAAAGTCCTCCACCAGGGCCCTGCATTCACCCTCCATTCCCCCCTTTATACACCCAGCTATTGCTGAGTCATCAGAGAATTTCTGCAGATGATATCTAATCTGAAATAACAATTAACCTTGATCCAGTTATTCTGAGAAAATAGTAAATCATTTCAAAATGTCAGACTCTCCCCAAATCTTCAATTGCTACATCATGTCACAGATTTGAAATTTAGTCACACCTACTCCAGAATAGTACAAACTTATTAATTTGATGAATTGCATGACTTCCGTTGTAATAATTAAGTGCACTCTGATGATAATGAATGAAATGTTGTTCTGTATCCAGCTGCAAACAATGTACACAAGGTTTGAAATAAAAATTGCCACAGATCTTGGCCCTGAAATGTGAACAATATTTTGGCAGATTTTATCCAATTAAATTACTTGGCAAATTGAAGGAAAATTGGAGGACACATGGGATTAATCTCCAGTCTTCCTCTCACATTATCGATCAAAATTGCAGTGTTGTGTGACATTATGGGAAAGATTTTTTGTAAGCTTTGCAGAGCAAAAGCAAGGTTATTTTTTTTTTATAAAGACAATGCCAGAGATGAAGGAAGCCATCTTTTCCTTCACATCTTGTCTAGCCTCATTAAAATAACATTCAAAACCAATTGGAGAAAATCACAACATTTTAGCCTCTTATGTAACATTTGAATAAACTTATATTTTATATGTATAATACAGTTCATCTATGAGCAGTGTTAGCCAGTTGTGGCGTGATTAATAAAAGGACTAGATGGTGCTGGAATGCATTGGGCCTCCTATAGGTGTGATTCTAACAAAATGAACAAATGGAGTCTTGTTCAACTTAAGCAGCTGTGTGGTCAGCAGGGAGCAGCCTGTCAAACCAACGTGAGAAGAGCTATGACACTTCTGATTAAGACACTGTTTGGAGTAATAATTCTGTCAGCAAAATACACTCCAATGGGCAATAGATTTTTAGAGAGTGTTTCTAAACACAAACCATAATTTTATACAATTAAATTACAAATAACTTGTTTGCATTTTCTTTTTAAATTTCTATTATTTTGGAAGTTTGCCCTCATATGGCAATTATCACTAATGATATTTTTATGGATGTCATTAAAAGAGACACCACTTTGTATGTTTCTCAGACTTATGAAAATAGATGATTGAGATCAATATATAAAAGTAATTTATTTAAATAGACTTTGTGTAAAATGTATCAAATACAATTCCCTATAAGGAACAAGTAGATGTTATGATAAATGCATACATTAGCTAATTAAATCAAAGCATACATTAACTAATTAAATGTTAGTTTTGGCTCAGTGATAATTCTTAGGGCGCTGAATCGTTGGTGTTGAAATGAAGCTCAACTTCCAAAGACCTTCCTGATAGCTAGGCTGATTCTCCAACCAATGCAATACTGTACAATGTTCCACAAATGTAAATTTATTATTCTACTGCTCAAAAATTATTATATTTTCTGGGGCAGAAGAAAGGAGAAAGAAGAAAATGAAAGTCAAAAAGAAATATTGCATTTATATCATATCTTACTTTTAGTTTATCCCAACGCACTTCACAGTAAATTAAGTGCTTTTGAAGCATTGTTACTATATGCAAATCAAAACAGCAATTACAACACCATCTCCCATAAAGAGTCATTGGATAATGACTATATCTATTTGTTAGTTTTAATCCTTAACTGCTAAATATTGAGCAAGAAACTTTTGAGAACTTTTCTGCTCTTTCCAAATGCCTACCAGAATGGCCAGGCAAGGCTCAGTTTAATAACTCATCTGATAGTGTTGTACTCCCACAGTACTGCACAGAAATGTCAATCTATAGAATGATGAGCTGTGTTCTCTCTAATTTTATTTATATAGCTGCACTGTCCAACCATTGCTCTGAGCAGGGAATTTTTACGTGGTCTGAAAACGGCGTGACACTTTAAGTGTTTCTTTTTTGCAACATGCATACTATCAATATTTGGAATGAAAATTGAAAAATCACATACTCTTGACTTTATTTTTTAATCAAAGTGTATAATGAAATACAGTACAACAAAGAAGTTCTTTCATGTTTTGTAAACATCTTTCTCATAAGTCTTTATTACAAATCCATTGTCGAAAAACACTGCCCAGATTAACTTAGCATCCACCTGAAAGATACATCTTAATTCTCATTAGATCATCCAAATTTTCCACTCCTAGTCTGTTTCTGGATTTACAATTGGTTGAATTCCTAAGACTGAATTCACATTCGTGGTCAGCACTAAAAGCTTGAAGTGTTCTAAAGATGTCAACAAGAATTGACAGTTCTTCAAATCTTCATTTCTAAGCATGTAGTTCAACGTATCAATGAAAGTCCAAATTTCTCAGAAATGATAAATATCCAATCACTATTGCTGCAATATTTTTTGCAGCAACGCTTTCCTCGTAGTTCATAATAGTAGCTGAGTATTTTTTTTGTCAGTTGTACAACATTTCTTTTCCAAATTCAAAATTGGTTATGTTTGCAATAACAACAGGGTCAAAAGCTTACCATTCTCTTAACTCATGGGCCGGAAATCTGTTATCCAACTGATTACACACATGTTGAATGAATCGAATAACAGGCACAGTATTAACGTCAGAACTTATAGATGCAAGCTGATCTTTCACTGTGTTACTCCAATAAATGACATCAAGATACTGTGACCATAACTTCTTAAATTTTGCTTTTCCAATCTGCATTGTATTCAAACAGCTCTTCTGAAGGATTTGGCAAAGAGATGCCAGATCTTCTAAAACATTGGTAGGGACAGTTAGCGCTACTTGATATTGTGGATTGGTCAAAATCTTCTGACAGTAGTTGCTGGTTGAATCATTATATTCATTAACTTCATCTTTGCAATGCTAGACCAAAATCTTGTAATTTCTCATCAAAGTAGTTACGCAAAATGTCTTGACAACCATCTTACTTCGTTTTGTGGTCTAAATGACACATCACATTCTGTGACATTAGCTAATTCTTTTAGTTTTTCTTTTTTAACCAACAACCTGCTGAACATTATATACACTGTTTGTAGCAGTGTTTCTATATCCTGCAGAATTGAGACATTTTTCCATGCATTGTCTAGTCCCAGGCCTTCTCTGTGTGCAACGCAATGTTGCTCAGACAGATGCTTTAGTTCTCATCAAAGAATTATTCATTATTCATACACCATTATTCTTTCCAAGCATAACATTTACCGAGTCTGATGTAAACATCGCCATCTTTTGAATATCAAAATTGCTGTGATTTTTTTTATTGCTTCAAAAATAGTGATACTGTCACATGCAGTGTGTTTCAAAATACCCACAACACAGTCTTATCGGAAGTTTCATTTTCTAGTCAAAACTTAAAGTACAAAATTAAAACTTTCTGTACGGAAATGTCTGTACTTTTATCAGCAATTTGTGTATGGGAAGCAGATGTTTGCCCCTCTTCCATTAATTGTTTCTGAAGCACAAAGCTGATGCTCTTAACCAATTCAAATACATAACCCTTGCTGTGCCAACTCCCTGATATGTTTACATGTTTGACTACGTGCATGAATTTCCTGCATGGAACGCATAGAAGCATGAATTTTAACTGCTAAGATAACATTATCAATTACCACTTTGACCATATCAGAGTTAGTGTGCTTTCACGCATCTTGTTTCACTTTTGCTTCATGCTCCTTTGGAGATTCAGTTAACATGCGCAAAATTCCACATTTCTTCTCCTTGCATGATATTGTAACTGCGTCTATAGGAATTCTCTGGTTAAGATAGCTTAAGTAATCTAACTTCCATTCTTCCCATTTTCCCCACTACTGAACTCATCCCCAACTTCTGCTTCCCCACAAATGGTGCATACAATATCACCAGTACCTTGATAAGTAAAAATATTGCCAATTTTTTATTTTTTGTTTTTGATGTGAACGTGGTAGATACATATCTAGGAGTTGCAAAAGCCATTCTACCTTCAACTTTGTACAAGGTTTGTCCATCGAAGTATCCTTCTGGCTTTCATTTCTGACATCCTTAGAATACTAAAAATAATAATAATTATTATTATTATTTGAAAAAGTTAACAAGGTTAGTCAAAAAAATTATAATTTGAATAAAATAACCAGTCATGCAACCAATTTTATAGTAACAAATTTTTTCCTTGATCTATTTTTAATTAAAATATTCTTATTAGATTATGACTTTTTTGAAAGATTACTTATCAATAAAATCAGAATATAGAATTTTCTGCATCAAACAAACACAAACCACAACTCACAAGACAAGCAAATTATGTCAGACTGTCAAAACAACTGACAGGGACAATGGCAAAAGGTTTGACTAGACAGTATCAGCGTTCAATGGGCTGGCGGTTCATTAATAATGAGCTACCAACTTCCATTCTGTGTTTATTGTTACAATTTGTCATAGCCATAGTCATAGTCATACTTTATTGATCCCGGGGGAAATTGTTTTTCGTTACAGTTGTGCCATAAATAATAAATAGTAATAGAAATAGTAATAGTAATATTACTATTAGTAAATAGTTAATAGTCATAGAAATAATAAATAGTAATAGAATAGTAATAGAAAAATAGTAATAAATAGTTAAATAGTAATATGTAAATTATGCCAGTAAATTATGAAATAAGTCCAGGACCAGCCTATTGGCTCAGGGTGTCTGACCTTCCAAGGGAGGAGTTGTAAAGTTTGATGGCCACAGGCAGGAATGACTTCCTATGACGCTCTGTGCTGCATCTCGAAGGAATGAGTCTCTGGCTGAATGTACTCCTGTGCCCACCCAGTACATTATGTAGTGGATGGGAGACATTGACCAAGATGGCATGCAACTTAGACAGCATCCTCTTTTCAGACACCACGGTGAGAGAGTCCAGTTCCATCCCCACAACATCACTGGCCTTACGAATGAGTTTGTTGATTCTGTTGGTATCTACTACCCTCAGCCTGCTGCCCCAGCACACAACAGCAAACATGATAGCACTGGCCACCACAGACTCGTAGAACATCCTCAGCATCATCCGGCAGATGTTAAAGGACCTCAGTCTCCTCAGGAAATAGAGCTGGCTCTGACCCTTCTTGTAGACAGCCTCAGTGTTCTTTGACCAGTCCAGTTTATTGTCAATTCGTATCCCCAGGTATTTGTAATCCTCCACCATGACCACACTGACCCCCTGGATGGAAACAGGGGTCACCGCTACCTTAGCTCTCCTCAGGTCTACCACCAGCTCCTTAGTCTTTTTCACATTAAGCTACAGATAATTCTGCTCACACCACGTGACAAAGTTTTCTACCGTAGCCCTGTACTCAGCCTCATCTCCCTTGCTGATGCATCCAACTATGGCAGAGTCATCAGAAAACTTCGGAAGATGACAAGACCCTGTGCAGTAGTTGAGGTCCGAGGTGTAAATGGTGAAGAGAAGGGGAGACAAGACAGTCCCCTGTGCAGCCCCAGTGCTGCTGATCACTCTGTCGGACACACAGTGTTGCAAGCACACGTACTGTGGTCTGCCAGTCAGCTAATCAAGAATCCATGATACCAGGGAAGCATCCACCTGCATCGCTGTCAGCTTCTCCCCCAGCAGAGCAGGGCGGATGGTGTTGAACGCACTGGAGAAGTCAAAAAACATGACCCTCACAGTGCTCGCTGGCTTGTCCAGGTGGGCGTAGGCATGATTCAGCAAGTAGACGATGGCATCCTCAACTCCTAGTCGGGGCTGGTAGGCAAACTGGAGGGGATCTAAGTGTGGCCTGACCATAGGCCAGAACAGCTCCAGAACAAGTCTCTCCAGGGTCTTCATGATGTGGGAGGTCAATGCCACCGGTCTGTAGTCATTGTGGCCGCCGGGGCGCGGTGTCTTTGGCACAGGGACGAGGCAGGACGTCTTCCACAGTACAGGAACCCTCCGGAGCCTCAGGCTCAGGCTGAATACATGGTGAAGTACTCCACATAGCTGAGGGGCACAGGCTTTGAACACCCTGGTACTGACACCATCCAGTCCTGCAGCCTTGCTTGGGTTGAGATGTTTCAGCTGTCTTCTCACCTGTTCAGCCGTGAAGCCCACCATGGTGGTTCCATGTGGGGGAGGGGTATAGTCATGAGAGCAGGGTGGGAGACTGTGAGGAGGGGTAGGGGGGAGAGTGGAATATGTGTTGGTTGGGGGCCGACAACAGATGGCTCATGTGGGGGATGGGCAGAGGTTACAATGTCAAATCTGTTGAAGAACAGGTTAAGTTCGTTGGCCCTGTCCACACTGCCTTCAGCTCCTCCGTTGCTAGTTTGCCGAAACCCAGTGATGGTCCTCATCCCCCTCCAGACCTCTCTCATGTTGCTCTGCTGGAGTTTCCACTCGAGCTTCCTCCTGTCCCTGTCTTTAGCCTCCCTGATCCTGGCTTTCAGGTCCCCCAGCTCCTCCCTATTTCGTGACAGTGTTGAAACTTGAACCACTGATATTGCAAATATGTTGAGGCTCTAAATTGTTTCAAAGTCAAGGTTGTGGTATGTTTATTATTTAGAAAATTTCTGGATTATATTCATTAACACAATTATAGGATGGATTAGCTAATTTCAAAATTATATTAACATTATATAGAAGAAAATTCTACCTGCACAGCAACAGATGTTACGTGCATGGCTGTGCCCCTGCACAGCTTAAAGAGAACAGTGATAATTAGAAGTCTCTGAATCCCATACTGATCTTGAAAATACAATTAGTAGCTATTTCACTACAATGTAACTTAAATAACTTTTTACTTGGCAACGGTAAACCTTGAGTAGAGGAGTAAATCCATAAAATATGCAAAGAGTCATTTTGATTAAAGACAAAGATGATAAAACAGTACTGCACTAATTAAAAAATACCAGGTTGAAATTGAGGATTTAGTAAATAGATTTTGGGGCTATTTCACAATGCCCATGATTTAAACCCACCTTTAAGAACTGAAATTGTCACACAGTTGTAAAGCTGTCAAGCACCAATTAGAGCAAAGCACACAAAATGCTGGAGGAACTCAGTAAGCCAGACTGCATCAATGGAAGAGTAGAGTTGATTTTTTGGGTCTCAGCCTGAAACGGTGACTGCATTCCATAGATGCTGCCTGGCCTGCTGAGTTCCTCCAGTATTTTATGTGTATTGCTTGGATTTCCAACAACTGCAGATTTTCTCTTGTTTGGGATTGTAAGCACAATTAGAAATAATTTTCCTGAAGCTACTCCTACTGAACCATGTCAGAAGCTGTCTGGGAGGAAAGCTAATATTGTATAGTGATTCAGTGACTGAAAGGAAGGGTACCAAGCTCCTGACAAGGCTTGAGAAGTCTAGGGAACAGATTCAGAGAAGGACAGAGGCACTGACCCTCACTGAGAAAGGTGGCCACCAATCCAACTATGTAGTGCATGTGGAAGGATATCACTAAAGAATTCCCAGACAGCAGAGTTGGTGTCGACACTTGGGTGCAGAGCTACAAATCATATAAAAAATTAGCACAATTAGTTGATGTAGAATGCCGTCTGACAAATACCCTGCTCAATAATTGCACCGGCATCACAACTTCAACATATATCGAACAAGACATTCAAACTATACACTTCACAATTCAACAAACAGTATTCATACATCTGACACTTCTCACAGTTCTTCGAAAAAGTGAGGCATTTTAATTGCATTTATCAAAATGCTCATCCAGAATAGTCATTCCTACTCTTCCTGGGGAGAAAAATATTTAAAATTTAACACGCGGCAACAGGAAATGCCGTCTATCAGGGTATGGTATTAAGCAATCCTGTTTGACATCACACTCCTGAATGCCACCATGATTGAAGGCAGTGCTTCCCTGTGATTGTGCAAGTACTGTGAAGCTCTGATTCTCCAGACTCTCTCCTAAACTTTATATGGTCTCATTTAACAAATCCAAGGCAATCAGAGATTGCAGAGGCAGAAATCTGCAAAAAAAAACTGTCGTGGCAGAAATCTGTAATAAAAATACCCAGAAGTCAGGCAGCACCAGTGCAAAGAGAAGCAAAGTTAATGCTTCAATGACCCTTCATTTCCTATTGTAAATGTCTTCCTTAAACATAAGGTAGTCGATTGATTGCTAAATGAATATTACAAGATGCATTAACCTTAAATAGCATTTTAATCCTGGAAAATAAACATATTACTCCCAGACAGATGGTGTAATTGTCAATCAGGTCGCCGAAGATTCACTGGTCACTTTGTGCATTCCTCAACTCCTTTATCAGGATGAAATTTTGTGGTAACCATGGACTCAATCGGTATTGTAGCTTCAGGCCCAACCATGGCTACCCTAGAGGTTCTTCTGCACTTAAGATATCTGGGGAAAACATTCTCATACTTTTAACACAGAACACAGCAGAGTTCAGAAGAACTGGATCAAGTGTAGCCATTGAGTAGAGAAAGATGCATTGAAGAGGAAACAGAAGATGATTGGTGATACACAATTGCTTTCATTGCAAGGAGCAAACTTAATATTTTTTTCATCATGTCAAAGCTGAGGAATGCTTAACCCAGACTATTTGGCTGACCAATGCAACAAGAATTCTCCACATATACAAAAAGCTAGTAACCAAATTTGTATTAGAAATTAAATCTGTGTCTTATGTACCATATACTGACATTGTAACTGAAACTCACTTCTGGATTGTGCATGTACCTCAAGGTAAATCTGTCCCCCAAATACACTGTTACACTGGGTGAAAATTTCAACCTTTGCGCGTCACTTCAAATAGTGATGATTGGTACAGGGAAACTTAAAATATAAAAAAACCTTGGGCATCAACTTGGAAATAAAACACCAACCAGATGCAATTTTCATAAGGGCCAATTGTTACGCGTCCACAGTTTCATTTTCCTGGGAGTCCATATTTTCCTTTACTGTGGGCATCATGTGTCCCCAGTTTCGTTTTACTTTGAGTCCACAGTTTAGTTTCTGTGAGCATTACCTTATGATGTATGCCGACGGTATAAAAGAAATGCGGGCATTTTGCTGAGAAGGGAGTTGAAGGAAAGAGAGAGAGTGAAGATCACAGGCTTCGAGCTATCCGGGAACAGCTCACGATCGAGAAGGGTAAAGTCTAATGCTTACCCATACCCAAAGGATTGGGTTAATCAGCGGCACACTGTGCATTGTGGAGACGTGTCTGTCCTTCGTATGATCCATGGGTGTGGATTTTGTGACAGTCACTTTGTGGACTTCAGAACAGTATTCCTCATTGGTAATCCAAAGATAGCAGTAATTGGATGAGGTTGTAAGTCTAGATTTAGGACCGTTGAAATAATATCAAAAATATCTTTCCAATATTTCTCCAACAAGGAACATGACCAAAACATGTGAGTTAAAGAAGCAATCTCAGACTGGCATCTGTCACATATTGGATTAATATAAGAGTAATAACGAGATAGTTTATCTTTGGACATATGAGCCCTGTGAACTACTTTAAACTGTATCAACCTATGCTTAGCACATACAGAGGATGAATTCACCAACTGAAGAATTTTTTCCCATTTTTCAGTCGGTATATTAATCTCAAGTTCTCTTTCCCAGTCAGCTTTAATTTTATTAGAGGCATCAGGACATAAATTCATAATTATATTATATACAATTGCTATTACACCTTTCTGAGAAAGATTTAAGTCTAAGATTTTTTCCAAAGTGTCCACTGGATATGGGTGTGGAAAATTAGGAGAGACAGTAATTAAAAAGTTTCTAATCTGTAAATATCTAAAAAAGTGAGATCTGGGTAAGTTATATTTATTAGAAAGTTGATCAAAAGACATAAAACAGTTATCCAAAAATAAATCGCGAAAAGATATTATACCTTTGGTTTTCCAATCAGAGTAAGCTTGATCCAGCATGGAAGGTTGAAAAAGAAAATTTGAAAATTTACTGCTATCTTTGGATTACCAATGATAGACTCAAATAATTTAACCTCTTCATCACGAAGGATGATTGCATTTCTTACTTTAATAGCTAGAAGGTCCATCTTGTTGAATTGGAAAGAGATCAACCCTCCTACAGTATTTCATTGGTTTTCACAAACTATGGTGTGTCTGAATTTGGAGAAAATTAGAAGTGCAGTTTATGATCCTTCTATTAAGTTTGAAAAAATTTGGAGGCCATTTATTCAGCATTTTCATTTGATGTAATTTGATCATTTCCAAACTGGTTTTATTTCTCTGTACTGTTGTTGGAGGGGAGTGGAGGCGTCGATGCTGAGGTTTTCTTCTTTTCCATTTTTAAGTTGTTAGTTTTGCCCAAGTCTTTTAGTTTAGTTTAGTTTTTTTTTCTTTTGGGATGGGTTTTTTTTTTCTTTATTTTGTCTTTTTCCTTTTTTTTTTGCTTTATATTATCCGTGATCAGTTCTACATGTATGGGAGAACAGTATTCCTCGGCTGAGATCTTCGGTAACTGTTTCTTCGTTCGCTAGCTGTGGAGTCTTTGGAATTCGTTGTGATTGCCTCGTTGCTGCATTGCGAATCCACAAATCTCTCCTCTCACCTATTTCGTGAATTACTGGGACTCTCCGAACTGCCACTTTAAGAGTGTGCTTGAGTAAGATTTGTTAAGAACGGGTTCTAAGTTTGACTGTTTGGGAGCTGTAGATGCATAACACTGTTAACTTCTGTTTAAGAAAGTAGTTTATTTAATGTTCTATATTTTTGAGTAGATGTAAATAAATATAGTGGTTTTAATATTAAAACCCAACTCCACTTGTCACCTCCTGCTGCTGGTACATTATGAAATCGTGACAAAATAGGGGCTCGTCTGGGAAATGAACAAAATTGGAGCTTATTGATTGATTGATTATCGCTCTCATTGCCTACTACACTTTCGATTGACTTGTGTGGGGAAACCAGCAGCAATGGATATTGGGGCATTTCTGGCATCGCCAGACACTTAGGCATTGGGGGAGGCCAGAAAGGACAACTTGTTGGCCATTGCTAAGGAGCTGGGACTAACTGCAATAAAACAGGATATGAAAAAGGTACAGATTCAGAGGAGAATAGCTGAGCACTATATATCTTTGAGGAAATTTGAAGAGGTGATGTTAGAAAAGTCTCCTGAAAGTAAACCCAGTGATCTTGAGCTCCATTTCAAATTGGAAAAACTAAAGTTTGAGGCTGAGTTAAAACAAAAACAGCTCAAGGCTGATTTATGAGGAAAACAACTCAAGATTGAGTTATGACAAAAACAGCTTGAAGCTGAAGAAGCAGAAAAACAGAGGTGGTTTGCACCTGAAGAAGCAGAGAAAAAAAGGTTAGAGCTCGAGAGGATAGAGAAGTTACAGCAAAGAGTCTAGTGTTTGACTCTGGTGATAAGTTTGTTGCCAGTCAGGAAGTTAAATTGGTCCCTCCATTTGATGAAACTGAGGTTGATAAATACTTTCAGCATTTTGAGAAAGTGGCTCAGAGCCTAAAGTGGCCGGAAGGAAGCTGGCCTCTCTTGTTACAGAGTGTATTTAAGGATAAGGCTCAACAGGCTTATTCTGCCCTATCAATTGAAGATGCAGTTAAGTATGAGATTGTGAAACAGGCTGTACTTAAAGCCTGAACTGGTTCCAGAAGCCCATAGGCAAAGGTTTAGGAATTTGAAGAAATCTGTGAACCAGACTCATGTGGAATTTGCTTATGAGAAATCTCTGTGTTTTGAAAGATGGTGCACATCTAAAAATATAGATGGTATTTTTGAGAAATTGAAAGAGTTAATTTTAATTGAAGAATTTAAAAGGTGTGTCTATAATGATATAAAGGCATATTTGGATGGAAAGGATGCTGCAACTTTACAAGAATCTGCTAAATTAGCAGATGAGTTTGCCTTAACCCACAAGTTTAAGTTTACCCTGAGTAAGACCTTCCAAAAGACTAGCATGGGTAGTCAGGGTAAACCAGAAATCAAATCTGGGTCTAGTGACAGAGGTAAGGATGAAGGGAAACAATTAATGGAGAAGTCCGCTGGTCCTACTTGTCACTATTGTAGGAAGCCTGGTCATGTTATGGCTAACTATTTCCTTCTGAAAAAGAAGAAGGAAAAGGAGGCAGTTCCAGATGCCTGTGTTCAAAATGTTGAAACACCTGTGAACCCACGCGGCACTGCACATTCTGATGAAGCTCTGTCAAAGGCTAAAACGTCTGGTCAGGTTAGGAAAGAATTCCTTCATTTTGTGTCAGAGGGACTTGTGCCAGTGAATGAAGAGTCCCCCCCCCCCCCGTGCCAGTGAAAATTCTTCGAGATACTGTGGCTTCTCAGTCACTTATGTTAGACAGTGTTCTAAAGTTTGATGATAAGACTGCCATTGGTGAGGTAAATCTTAATTGAGGTATTGGGTGCAATGTTTTTTCTGTACGTCTGCACAAGGTAATTGTGAAGTCACAGTTAGTTTCAGGACTTGTTAAAATAGGACTACGACCCAGTTTACTGGTGGATGGTATTTCCTTGTTGTTAGGGAATGACCTAGCAGGTGGTAAAGTTGTTCCTGCAGTGCAGCTGATAACTAAGCCAATCAATGATGATTCAGAGATAGACCCTAACATTCATCCCTCGTCTGCAGTAACTTGAGCTAGAGCCAAGAAACTTGTCAATGCAGATGGTCCTGTGCAGCATGATTCAGCTACTTATGATAGCCCAAATAGGGAATCAGATTTTAATGACTTGTCAGGGACTGTTCTGCCTTCATTGTTTCACCAGGATCCAGGTATTAAATCTGATAATAAAGATTTATGTCTGTCTAGGAAGGAGTTCATAGCAGAACAGAGTAGAGACCCTGAGATTGAAGCTTTAAGAGAAAATGCTGTGTTTGGTGAAGAGATTGATAAAGTGCCAGTAGGGTTTTATTTCGAAGATGGAGTGTTACTGAGGAAGTGGAGACCATTTGATGTTCCTGCAAGTGAGGAATGGGCAATTGTTCACCAGGTTGTAGTTCCTAAAGCCTATAGGAACGATATTTTAACTTTGGCCCATAGTAAACCCTTGGGTGGCCATCTAGGTGTGAAGAAAACTGTGAACAAAGTTTTAAAACAATTATTCTGGCCTTGTTTGGGGAAAGATGTTGCAATTTTTTGCATGACTTGTCACACTTGTCAGGTTGTGGGTAAACCTAAATCAGGTTACCCCAGTGGCCCCACTGCAGCCTATTCCTGCATTTGGCGAACCCTTTTCTAAAGTTATTGTGAATTGTGTTGGCCCATTGCCAAAGACTAAAGCTAGTCATCAGTATTTGCTAACTATCACATGTACAGCATCTAGATTTCCAGAGGCAATACTTCTCAGAAATATAAAAGCCAAAACTGTGTCAAAGGCTCTCATAAAGTTTTTTTTTTACTTTATTTGGTTTGCCTAAAGAAATTCAGTCTGATCAAGGGAGTAATTTTATGTCAGGATTATTCCAGCAGGTAGTTTACAAACTGGGAGCCAAACAAATTACGTCATCTGTGTATCATTCAGAATCCCAAGGGGCCTTAGAGAGATTCCAGTCTACCCTCAAAACCATGATTAGGACATTCTGTATTCTGTATTGAAAATAAGAAGGATTGGGATGAGGGAGTTCATTTGATTTTATTTGCAGTGCAAGAGTCCTTAGGCTTTAGTCCCTTTAAACTTGTGTTTGGTCACCAGGTGCAAGGAACTTAGGTATTGTTAAAGGAACAGTGGGTTAACAATGACCTGCATGTTAATTTGCTAGATTATGTTTTAAAGTTGAAGGAAAAATTGCAAAGAGCTTGCAACCTAGCAAATAGAAATCTGAAATCAGCCCAGGAAAGAATGAAAACTTGGTATGATAAACAAGCCAGAATGAGGTCATTCAAGCCAGGAGATAAAGTGCTTGTTTCATTTCCTGTACAAACAAATCCTCTACAAGTTAAGTTTCATGGCCCTATGAAATTGTGGCTAAAGTTAATGATGTGGACTATATACTCAAAACACCAGATAGACAAAGGCCAACGCAGCTTTGTCATGTAAATATGCTTAAGCTGTATCATGAGAAACAAACTGCAGCTGTGGCAGTTGCTGTAAACAAAGATGGATGTGAGCTCTCTGGAAATTTATTAGCTGATCCATCTGAGGGCTATTTTAAACCGAACATTATTTCAGCTAAATTGACAAATTCGACTGTTTTGGAAAATATTGATGAGAAACTGACTCATTTACAGCCACAGCAGCAGCAGCAGATGAAGCAATTAATTATGAAATTTAAGGATTTATTTCCTGATATCCCAAAAAGAACCGCAGTGGCCTTACATGATGTAGATGTGGGTAATAACAAACCTATAAAACAACATCCATATTGTACGAATATTGAAAAATGTAAACTTGCTGAACAAGAAATTGAGTATATGTTAGAAAATGATATTATTAGACCTTCTACTTCGGATTGGAGTTCACCTTGTATCATGGTACCTAAACCAGATGGTAGTATCAGATTCCGCACTGATTACCGAAAGGTGAATGTTGTAACAAAAACGGATGTTTATCCAATCCCTAGAGTGGATGATTGTGTCGACAAGGTTGGAAAAGCTAAGTTTCTTACAAAGATTGATCTGTTAAAAGAATATTGGTGTGTTCCATTAACGGACAGAGGTAGAGAAATTTCTGTCTTTGTGACGCCTTCTGGATTGTATGAATACAATGTTCTGCCATTTGGAATGAAAAATGCTCTGGGCACATTCCAGAGAATGATTAATTCTGTAATTCAAGGGTTAGAACACACAGATGCCTATATTGATGATTTGGTCACAGGGAATGACACCTGGGAAGCCTATATCTCTGCAGTGGAAAGGCTGTTTGAAAGACTCTCAAAAGCCAACCTTACAATTAACCTAGCTAAGAGTGAATTTGGCCATGTCACTGTGACCTATCTTGGTTATGTTGTAGGTCAAGGCAGATTGTCTCCTGTTCAGGCAAAAGTTTAGGCAATTTCCGAGATTTCCATTCCAGCCAGGAAAATGGCTCTTAGAAGACTTCTGGGAATGTCCAAGTATTATCGCAAGTTCTATAAGGACTTTGCTGATATTGTTCTCCCATTGACTAACCTCCCGAAGAAGGGTGAAAAGTTTGTTTGGACAGAACCTTGTCAGGAGGCATTTGATAAATTGAAAGCTATCTGATGTCCCCAACCTGTGCTCAGGTCACCTGATTTTGCCAAGCCGTTCTCCATAGCTGTGGATGCCAGTGATAAAGCTGCAGGAGCAGTGTTACTACAAGGGGATGATTATGATGATGTTGACCGTCCTGTGGCTTACTTTTCAAAGAAATTCAATGAGCATCAAAGAAATTATTCCACCACAGAGAAGGAATTATTATCACTTATTTTGGCTTTGCAGCATTTTGAGGTGTATATTTGCACAGCTCAGAAACCATTTGTGGTTTATACAGATCATAATCTATTGGTGTTCTTGAGTAAGCTGAAAAACAAACATAGAAGGTTGCTGAATTGGAGTTTGGTTTTGCAAGAGTATGATCTCATGATAACTCACATTAGAGGCAAAGATAATGTAATTGCCGATTGTCTTTCCAGATGTTAAACTTGCAATGTAATTTTAATAATGGAGTGGAATTTAATATTTGTATATGCTCCTGAAATATGTTGTATTATTTTGTAGTGTGTTGTATGATAACCGTATATGCATTGTTCCACATATTGTAGATTGTAGTTAAAATTTTGCTCTTACAGATCAAAATTTTCTCTTCTTGGGGGAAGTGTTACATGTCCACAGTTTCGTTTTCCTGGGAGTCCATAGTTTCGTTTCTGTGAGTGTTACCTTATGACATATGCCGACAGTATAAAAGAAATGTGGGCATTTTGCTGAGAAGGGAGTCGAAGGAAAGAAAGAGAGAATGAAGATACGAGCTATCCGGGAATAGCTGACGATCGAGAAGGGCAAAGTCTAATGCTTACCCATACCCGAAGGATTGGGTTAATCAGCAGCACACTGTGCATTGTGGAGACGTGTCTGTCCTTCATATGTGGATTTCGTGACAGTCACTTTGTGAAATCACTCTTAGTGGACTTGGTAACAGTATTCCTTGGCTGGGGTTATGGTAGCTGTTTCTTCATTCACTAGCCATAGAATCTTTGGAATTCATCATGATCGCCTCGTCGCTGCATTGTGAATCCACAAGTCTTTCCTGTCACCTATTTCATGAATTATTGGGACTCTCCGAACTGCCACTTTAAGACTGTGCTTGAGTAAAATTTGTTAAGAACGGGTTCTAAGTTTTTTTTAGATTATGAGAACACTCAGTCCTCTTTTATTGTCATTTAGAAATGCATACGTGCATTAAGAAATGATACAATATTTCTCCAGAGTGATATCGCAGAAAACAGGACAAACCAAAGACTGACACTGACAGAACCACATTATTATAACATACAGTTATAGCAGTGCAAAGCAATACCATAATTTGATGAAGAACAAACCATGGGCATGGTAAAGAAGTCTCAGAAGTCCCCGAGTCCCCGATAGCAGGCGGCAAAAAAGAGAAACTCCCTGCCATAAGCCTCCAGGCACCGTCAACTTGCCGATGCCTTGGAAGCAGCCAACCACAGCCGACACTGAATCCGTCCATCTGAAAACTTTGAGCCTCCGTCCAGCCCCTATGATACAGCCTCCCGAGTGCCAACCTCTGCCGAGCGCCTTCGACCTCGCCCCGGCCACTGAAACAAGCAAAGTTTAGGATTTCGGGGCCTTCTGCTCCGGAGATTCCGGTTATCACACAGTAGCAGCGGCAGCGAAGCGGGCATTTCAGAAGTTTTCCAGATGTTCCTCCATACTCTCATGTCCGTCTCCATCAAATCAGAATTGTGCACGGTCCCCTACTTGACAGATTACAGATATTCATCACCAGAAAGGCCGCGTGCGCTGCTGTGGCGTTGCCATCTTCTCCTCCCGATCTCCCATTTGGGAGCTATAGACTCATAACACTTGTTAACTTCTGTTTAAGAAAGTAGTTTATTTAATTTTCTATATTTTTGAGTAGATGTAAATAAATATCGTGGTTTTAATATTAAAACCCAACCCAATTTGTCATCTCTTGCTGCTGGTATGTTACAAAATTGTGACACAATAAAATGATGAATAACAGCTGCATTTGGGAGGAAGCTGAATTATCAGATCAAGGCCCTACAATGGTGTTGCACCCAAAATAAATTTCAAGTACAAATTTCCTCCCAAAATATCCTTACAAGCTCTATCCTACTCAAGCCCAAAACCAGTTTGCATCCCAATACTGGCTCTTACTACTCAGATATCTTCACAGTTTTTGGGCTATGTGTTTAAAATCAATTGTGTTATCCATTATTTGTTTTAAAGGACTCCACATTGGGAGGAAATTAAGATATTGCTAGGCATGCAAAATAGAGTTGTAATTACATCTTAAATGTCATAACAATTGAAACCAGGATGCCAGCTTATGTCTGCAATATATTGCTCCATTATGCCTATTAATAGTATACATACAGGCTTTTGTTGAGTGAGCCACAGCAACCAGCATATTGGGAAGTGTTGTAAGATGCAGTCACAACCTGCTTAAAATTTGTAGAATATGTTGTTCAAAGCATCACCTACATACCATTACTCATTTAATGCCTGTAGTGCTTAACAAATGTCCTCTCTTAATCTCACTCAGGTGAACAGATACTCAGTTCTTGGACTGACCTCCCAACCCTGAGTGCCATTCAGATGGATCACACCGGCTGCTTGATGATTGAAGATTAAAAACTACTGCTTCAATTGTAGGACTGCTTGGTACTTTTTAGGATTTTTTTGCAAGATTGCAGGGAGTGGGATGCCAGGGCCAAAGGACACTGAATTCATCTGAAAGCCTCCTCCTAAATCCGTTGCTGCCAGTTAGGGGTACATTAGGAGATGTTCCTCCAGGAGAACAGCATATCTGCCAGGATGAACAAAGGGCATGCAGAGCAGCACTGGCTTCTGGAAGAGGGAGGAGGACAAAAGAGAGGAGGGTCAAGGAACATTGCTTGAAAAGCCATTGCTTCATGCATCTCTCATTTGTCCCCTATCTACACCCTCAGAGCTGGGCTGGACCACGATAAATATTTGTGCGTCAGGATCTTTTTAGGCTAGAAATCAAAAAGTGCAGACATTAGAAACATGAAACAAGAATAGAAAATACTGGACGCATGCAATAGGTGAATTCAGTGTCCAAAAATCTGAAATAAAAGCAAAACAAGCAAAAATATTCAGTAATTCAGGCCACATTTCATGAAAAGTTTAAAGCAAAGAGTCAATGTTTCAGGCAATGACCTTCATTGGAATTTTCAGTTCCCCAATTCTGAAGAAGCACCATGGGCGTGTTTCTCTCTCCACTGAATGCTACCTGACCTGCTGAACGTCTGCACATTATGTCTTAAATTGACGTTTTGCCAACCATGGTTGCATAATTCAACTATGAATATCCTGGAATCAAAGGGAACTGAGGATTCTTCATCGACTTTTATCTAGAAACAATAGACAGAGCCACAGCACCACAGGTTTCCTCACAATAGAAGGTGCCATTGACTGCACACATCTGCATTTCAGGTCCTGTGAGTCAACTCCAAGAAACCAAAAGGGCTTCCCCTCATTGTCCATCCAAACACATCATGGTGGCTCAAGCACAATATTCTGGCAGTCATCATGGTGCCTTCATTATTCAGCATTTATTGATTATGAGGATGATTCTGGGAATGAAGGGGTTAACATATGACGAGCATTCAGCAGCTTTAGGCCGGTACTCACTGGAACTTAGAAGAATGAGTGGGGACCTCATTGAAACTTACCAAGTGTTGAAAGGACTAGATAGGGTGTATGTTGAGAGGATGTTTCCTATGGTGGGGGTATCCGGAACTAGAGAGCACAGCCTCAAAATTGAGGGACGACATCTTAGAACAGAGGTAAGGAGGAATTTTTTTAGCCAGAGATTAGTGAATCTGTGGAATGCTTTGCCATAGACTGTGGTGGAGGCCAAGTCCATGGGTATATTTAAGGCAGAAGGTGATCATTTCCTGATCAGTCAGGGAATCAAAGGATATGGCGAGAAGGCCGGTGTATGGGGTTGAGTGGGATCCAGGTTCAGCCATGATGGAATGGCAGAGAGGACTCGATGGGCTGAATGGCCTAATTCTGTCCCTCTGCCTTATGGACTTAACTATCTGCATTAAAGGTATCATGACTAGCCAAAGATTTACAATTTAAAAAACAATGGCTGTCCGGAGAGACGTGGCCATTTGTTCAGGTGCCCAAGAGGTGTACATACAGTCAACATGGACACCGTGAATGCCACTCTGTGTTAAACAATATTGGCTTGTCTGGAGGACCTAGCAAAGCAAAGAGTTGTGGTGGTGTGCCGTATGCTTTACAAGCCCACTGTCATGAGAGCTCAGCCCGCACCACCAAGTCCATGGAAAACAGCTGCAGGGCAGGCGGAGGTGGAGGAGGAAGAAGTAAGGAATCCAGGCAGATTTCTTCTGACTTATCTGCCTACACTG
Source organism: Mobula birostris (assembly GCF_030028105.1). Lineage (NCBI taxonomy): Eukaryota > Metazoa > Chordata > Chondrichthyes > Myliobatiformes > Myliobatidae > Mobula > Mobula birostris. Next base: position 42,690,777 of record NC_092375.1, on the reverse strand, counting down.
ACTTCTTTGATCCTGCTATAAACAACCACAGTTTCCCATTCATCAGCACTCCCCCAGCTTCCGGTTATTGCTGACCATCACAACTTCCGACTTGCCACAATACGATTAATACTCAGAACCAAATATAGAACATTATCATCTTCCTCCCCTGTGAATAGACAATAGACAATAGGTGCTGGAGTAGGCCAGTCGGCCCTTCGAGCCGGCACTGCCATTCACTGTGATCATGGCTGATCATCCACAATCAGTATCCAGTTCCTGCCTTATCCCCATAACCTTTGATTCCGCTATCTTTAAGAGCTCTATCCATCTCTTTCTTGAAAACATCCAGAGACTTGGCCTCCACTGCCTTCTGGGACAGAGCATTCCATATATCCACCACTCTCTGGGTGATAAAGTTTTTCCTCAACTCCGTTGTAAATGGCCTACCCCTTATTCTTAAACTGTGGCCTCTGATTCTGGACTCACCCATCAGCAGGAACATGCTTCCTGCCTCCAGCATGTCCAATCCCTTAATAATCTTATATGTTTCAATCAGATACCCTCTCATCCTTCTAAATTCCAGTGTGTACAAGCCCAGTTGCTCCAATCTTCCAACATATGACAGTCCCGGCAACCCAGGAATTAACCCAGTGAACCTACGCTGCACTCTCTCAATAGCAAGAATGTTCTTCCTCAAATTTGGAGACCAAAACTGCACACAATACTCCAGGTGTGGTCTCACCAGGGCCCTGCACAGCTGCAGAAGGACCTCTTTGCTCCTATACTCAATTCCCCTTGTTATGAAGGCCAGCATGCCATTACCTTTCTTCACTGCCTGCTGTACCTGCATGCTTGCTTTCAGTGACTGATGTACAAGAACACCTAGATCTCGTTGTACTTCCCCTTTTCCTAACTTGACTCCATTTAGATAATAATCTGCCTTCCTGTTCTTACCACCAAGGTGGATAACCTCACATTTATCCACATTAAACTGCATCTGCCATGCATCCGCCCACTCACCCAGCCTGTCGAAGTCACCCTGCCTTCCCATAACATCCTCCTCACATTTCACACTGCCACCCAGCTTTGTGAACTGCTGCCTGCAGATAATGAGCCACATCTTCTCACAAGAAAGTGAGAGACATGGCAGTGAGTATTGTGCACTTGTCTGTCTGGTATATCTGATAAGGTCAAGCTGAGCTTTGGATGGAGCAGATGAATATTAGAGACATTGAGTTGTTCAGCACCACAAAAGGGCTCTTTGATCCACCACATCCATGCCAGCCATTTTGTCATCAACAGTAATCCTATTTGCCCTGCATTACATCTTTCTCCTTCTTTGCCTTGCCTGTTTGAGCAGTCTGTCTACATGCGCCCCTTTTTTTTTACAAAACTATAAATGTTTATTTACATCACAAATACACAAGACACAGACATTCAGTATTTGCAAGACAGTGAGTACACTCAAATTAAAATATGGTTACTACCACCTATTAGACAATCAATGCCCTGAGGGGCCCACTGCCCCCGGTCTACATGCCCCTTAAGCATAGTGATTATACTTGATTGCAACACCCCCTCTGGTAGCGAGTTCCAGATAGAAATCACTCTCTGCGTTCAAGAAATTTCCACGCAAACCCCTTAAATCTCCTTATACCTATGCTTTCTTGTCTTTGGTATCCACAACTTGGGAAAAATGATTCTACCTACCTACCCTATTTAAATCACCTCTCAGTCCCTTCCCTCCAAGTAAAACAAGCCCAGCCCAGTTCAGTCTCTCCCTATATTAAAGTTCTCCAAACCAGGCAACATCCTGCTGCATCTCCTCTGCATTCTGTCCAGCACAGCCATATCCTTCCTCTGGTCTGATGACCAGATTGCACACAATTCTCCAGGTAAGTTGGATACAACCCTGAATATTAAGGATTACTGATAGGAAATGTTGCATGGAGCACGGACTAAAGTAAGTGGTTTAGTTTTTCGGGATGCATTTTATGATGAATGTGAAGTCACTGCGTTTTTTTGCAGTGCTATGTTCACATCCAGAGGACTTAACTCTTGATGATGATGATGCCTACAGATATCCCCTCCCATGAGCTTGGTAGCTTGGTAATATGTCTCTCGAGGCTGCCACCGAAGCAGAGGCATCTCTCTCACTTTGCAAGGACCTCGGTGCATTCTGCTTTGCTTTATGCCATCCTGGAATGTCTTCTGGAGCAGACTGAGTTGCAGAACATCTGCCGTGGGCACAGTGTGCTTCCCTGTAGGAGATACAGTACATGCTGGTTGTAACTGGTGCTAGCCACTCACAAAATTAGACCCCCTACTGAGGCAAAAGCACTTGTAAGCTGTGATGATTTGCCCTTGAATTTGTGATTAATTACATGGACTCACTGTTAAGCATGATGTAGAACAATGGCTGTCCTCTTTATTGCCATTGGCAGAGTACTAGGCAAGCCCAGAACTGAACATGTTTTAAAGAGAAATACATGCTGTATGATTGTAAGGAAATGTACTAACATAGTATAAAAATAACATAATATAAAGGGGAAGATTTGAAAATTCCTCTGTCATCTCTGACTACAATTTTACTCTTTTGCCTCTCATGTGGATTCATTTATCATAGCTGTTAAGTCAGAAAATGTAGCCTTGAGATGACAACAGGCTGGTTTTCATTTCAGCATGGATTAGAATTTAAATGTCTAAAATTCAGCCCTTTCAAGCTTAAGGTATTAAAAGCACAGCATCCAAGACAAATGTGAGGAACTTCCACAGAAGATCTCTTAATCTAATGGGAGAAGTTTGACTGATCTTCATCCAGCATTGCTTCAGACAATTCCAAATAACAGTTACTTATTCTGCTAAAAATAACTGGACTATACTTTCACAGATACAACTACAGGCAGATGTACGGTATGACATAACACGGTGAGGTAAAGCAATCCAGTGAACAATAGGAGGAAGTGATGTATAACATTTCATTTCAAAGATCTAAACACACTTTTTATCAAATTTATTTTATGTTGTCTATAACAAACAAAGGAACAAAGGATCTCATTTTCTGTCCAGGTAGTAAATTAAAGGAGAAGGTAGTTTGATTTATCCATTCATTTAGTTCAAGCAAAATAGTAGCATTTTTTAAACTATGTGATAGCAGTAATGCAGTATTGAGAACTGTCAAGCAGCAGCCTTGTAGACATCTTTCATTTCATGCTTTGTCACTGGTTTCATAGCCAGAGATCTCATTAATTAGCAGTTAATGTTAGTCTTGTCCCTGGACAATTCCTGGATACAGAGAATCTGAAAACTCGTGTTCTAAATGGAAACCTCATTACCATGGCTCCCTCAATGATTTTGTTTCAATTTATTCCTTTGCCTAATGTTTAGCATAAATTCCATTTCAACCCATTGTTCAATATAAGGTTTTTCAGTTGAATATCTATTTCATATCTGCTGTGGCAGAGCACCTTCTGAGCTTGTGAGTCTCAGGTCAATTTGAAACAGATCAGAGAGTTTTGGCCAAACAGGCAATCTGAGTATTGTCTACCAGTACGAGATAACATGCATCAGTGGGTAAATTCTAGCAAAATGTTCTGGATGGCTGGGAAATCAAGAAAGTGAGACTTAAGTACGCAAAACATTCTATGCTGGAGCCAACAGAACCTGCCTTTGATGTTCAATGGCATTGTGTTCATTAAATCTCTCATTATCAACATTTTGGAGACCATCATTAGTCAGAAGTTCATCAGCACCACCCATAATAATACTGCAACTACAAGATCAGGTCAAAGACTGGGTTCCTTACAGTGAACAATTCAATTCTTGAAACCCAAGATCTATCCACCATATGGGGTGGAATACTTTCCAATCAGCTCAAAGCAGCTTTATTGATGGGTACTCCATCCACCATCCTAAATATTTCATTCTCTCCACCACAAAGTCACTGCAGTAACTTGCGTAGGCTACTTCGACTTACCAAACCTCTAACCTCTATTACCATGAAGGAAGAGTCTTTCTCAGTGTAAATGATAATCTGTTTCATCATTCTTCCTTCTAAGGTGATCAATTTCACATTTTCCCACATTTTGCCGGCTCACTTGAACTATTAGCATTTCTATGTAAGATGTTTGTATCCTTCCTCACAACTTGCCTACCCCAGGACTGTGATAACATCTGTAAATTGGACCTGCAATCACTTCCTTCCTCCAAATCATTGGAAACAGCTGCAGTTTCACAACCTGGTTACAGGTTGCCAACCTGAATATCACCCCATTATTTGCTGTGTATTGTTAATTATCTGACCCTCCATCCAAGTTAATAATGTATTGCCAAAACTCGTATGGTCTGACAGCAGTATAGAAGTGGTTATTGGTGAACTCACAGTCTCCTGGGAAGACAACATCGATGAAGCCCATGAGCGCAAGTTAACCAAATATGCAGAGTTAAGATCAGAGTGCAGAGACAGAGGGTGGAAGGTCTCATGCTATCCATTCGAAGTAGGCTGCCATGGATTTATCACGTTCACTCTCCAGAAGTGGCTGCGTGACCTTAGCTTCACTAGAAGAGAGATCAAGTCAACCAGCAGGGCTGTAGCTGAGGCAGCAGAGAAAGGACCAGCATGGGTGTGGACCAAGTATGTCCAGAGGGGCAGATAGTCAGACAGTGTATACATATCTTGCAAACCCTTCAGTCGTTGCATAGACACCTGAAGAGTAGACTATCTGTTGGATGGAAGTGACCAACAACTCTGATAGAGGGAGATGCCAAGTTTTTAAGCTCACCAGTGGGAGGTGGTGCTTTAGCACTGCTGGCCCACCACCTCGAGAGAGTCTTGATCATAAGCGGGCTGAAGCTCCTGCAGACAGGTGGCAGATCAACTGATGATCCCACTGGTGATAGCACAGGACAGTTAACATCTTAGTCCATGTGTATTTTGTAACTGTTTCAAAATACTCTCTGGTGTGCCACCTTGTCAAATACCTTCTGAAAATCCAACAATGATTACATCTAGTGATTTCTCTCTTGCCACCTCTGGCCAATACTTCTTAAAAAGATCTCTAATGAATGTGTCAGAGGAGGTTTCCCCTTTTATTAAGCTTTGCTGACTCCACTTTACCAGATTATAACTTTAAATATGTTCTTTATTGCCTCCTTAATACTTGATGCTAACATTTTTCCATTAAAGACATTAAGCTAATCAGTCCGCATCGGCCCACTTTTAACCTCACTTTTTCTGAATGAGTTGGCAGTTGCTAATTATTTTGGCACCACTCTAAAATCCAAGAGCTTTTTTAGAAAATTACAATCAATGCATTCATTGTCTCTTCATTCATCCTGACTTGGAGTACATTACCATTCCTTCATAGTCAGTATGTCCAATTTATGGAATTCCCTCCCCAAAAACACTATTACAAGCACTTTATTCAGGACAGCAGCAGTTTAAGAAAAAAGGCTCATATCCACCTTCTCAAGTGCAATGAGGGATGAGCAATAAACACTGACTTCCAGCAACACTCGGGCCCTGAAACAAGAATACATTTTTTAAAATTTCAGGTTCTGTATTGCCCCAACATGGACTATGGATAAAGCAACATCTGCTCAGCCCTGTCCTAGGTTGACTGTACATGGTTGCCATCTGGCTCAGTGGCAGTTTTAGCTGCTCAGCAGTGGACTCAGATGAGGTTCATTTGGCCTTAAGCAATAAAGGGAGGTTAGTGTTTACAGTGATATCCTGAATGCCACTGTCCTACTTCACCCAGAGACTCGCCCACAAGGTCTGCACCGTATCTCAGAACAGGATCATGCTGAGCTGCAAAACCTCAACCAAGCAACACATAGTCTGAAGTACAACCCTGCCCTCACAAAGGATGAATGACTACCTGAGCCAGTATCATAGTAAAACCAAGTTTAGGTGAGGAGAAGGCAATTGAAACAAAGGGTGCAAAATTGTGATTCAATAACCAAATGTATTAATTAAATTATTTTATTGTTTTATTATTTAAATTTTGTTTTATTTACCTTGTGAGTTAAAGTGAAGGAGATATTTTACGCTAAATGATTAAAGTGCTGAATATACTTGAAAGCTTTAAGCTGGTTCTTGCCAAATTTTAATATTAATTATAATTGAGCAAAATATGATATGTCAGAAGCTGCAAGTTCAACTCTTAAATGCATTCAAATGGAAACATTTGCCAAAAAGCAATAAATATGATCTACATGTGTCGATAACGTGGGACAGCATGGTAGGGTAGTGATTAGCATAACGCTTTACAGTACCAGCGACCTGGGTTTAATTCCCATTGCTGTCTGTAAGGAGTTTGTATGTTCTCCCCGTGGCTGCATGGGTTTCCTCCTGGTGCACCAGTTTCTCCCACAGTCCAAAGACCTACTGGTTACTAGGTTAACTGGTTTTCTTAAATTTTCCCTTGACTAGATGAGGGTTATATCAGGGTTGCTGGGTGATGCTGTTCAAAGAGCTGGAAGGGTCTATTCCGCATTGTATCTCAATAAGTAAATAGATAGATTAAAATATAAATATAAGAAACACTGGAATTTTGTAAGTTTTTTCTGCTGGTATGGAAATGAAAATTGTTGTTGTTGAACCAAAGGAATTTTGTGCAATGAAGCCCTTGGATGAAGTGCATCTCCATAATATGTTATCATTTCTATTTTAGGCTTTAGTAGCTTTCAGCAAATAGATGATCTCTTCTGTGTCTTAAATACAAGCTACAATCCAAATATGGAGGAGAACCATAAAATCTGGCTATGCTTTTGTCAATATAACTGGGATTTAGTCAGATGAGTTATTCCTACTAAGCCATTGTAAAGCCAGGAAGCACTTAGAATATCTGTATGCTATGTGATTCTGACAGCTATTACAAGGTGTCACAATTTTTCCACAACTTTTGCACATTTTTGTTGCAATCGTATCCCTGTTTCTTTCTAGTCTCTTTTTTAATGGTTTTACATTTTAAATTGTGAAATGAATGTATATAATATGTGAAAAAATGTATTTTGTTAACTCTCTGTTAGATTAGAAGAGAAAGGAATTACGCACAAAGTTTTGACTGTTTGATGCCAACATGGCGAACTGGAAAAGATTTTGGTTAAAATTTACATTTGCCCCTTTTATGACATCCTTTTTTTAAAAATATGTTCTGTTTCTCCTCAGTTAATGTGCACTATTCATACACACTTCATTGCCCAAGAGAACAGAAGAAAATTATCCTATGTTCTTGTCAGTCTTCTTCAGCAATCCGTCATTAAGGGGCAATAACCTACAGCAAAGTACCCATTGATTGTTTTTCTCTATCCCACTGGGAAAATATGTAACTGTCACCGCTCAGCTCTCACCCTAATGGGCCATGGCCAGCATCAGGAATCATGTCCAGAGAACCTCCATCCTAGCATCTGGTCTACTATTTTTACTTCGATTAAACTTTGACAGAGAAATTAAATAAAAATTTTCACCAGTATTGCATTATTATGTATATTATTTTTACCTTTACTGTTTTTATTTTTATGGTTTTTAATACTTGTGTTTTACTTTATAAACTTGTGAATATTGTTTGGAGTTGTTAGTAATGAGCTTTATTGTTAGTGGTCTTGTATTTGTTAATCCGCTGCCAGTACATGTAATATCGACACTCCTATAAAACTTTCAGATTAGAACAAGGCAAGTTTCAAAATGGCATCTGCCTTTATTGAATAGATTGCCACTGAATCACAAGTACGCCAATTAGAAGTTTGTTCTCTAACATAGACTTTTGGATCAAAGTTTATTTTAAATTATCCAATTTCAAAAACATATACTGAGCAAATCTGTTTGATTATTCAATTACACTTTTGACTTATTCTACCCTCTCATCAAACTTTTGCATGCAAACACCAATAAATATTATTCTGAAAGTAGACTAAGAAAGGAAGTTAGTACTTCAAGGTCAGATCCGTGGCACAAAATGTGACCCTATATTACCAGCTCTATTGCATCTGGTATGTATTACAACAATGTGCATTTGGAATTCATAACTGTAAATTGCTATCCACAATGTGACACTTGGCTATGCCTTTTTATGGGGCGGGAGGGGGAGTTGGGAGGGGATTAAAATAAAAAATATATGGCAAGAAAATGTTTTAAAAATATATTAGCTAACTTAAGTGGAATTGACTGTAAGCCAGCAAAGCAATTGTACAGCAGGTTTAATTTAAACTGAAATACAACGGAATTGTAATTTACTTAATTTGAATTTCCTCTGGGGAACAATAGCATTGAGTTGAATTCCTGTTCTGGACATTTGGAAATGTCAGGAGGCATTTAATGAATATTTGCATGTACATAAAACGTCACTAGGATTAAAATGTTTGTTTACTCGTGAAAAATGTACAGGCATGGACATTCTCCAGCACAAATAAAAGGGGATATTAAATCTACTCAGTCCAGGGGACCTGCATCCATTTGCCATGCAAATGCCCAGCACCACTATTCTATCATGTATGAGTCATAAGATGTCACATGCAAAAGAAATGGTCTTAGACGTGCTCAAAGGTCTGCCTGCTAGTTCTGCAGTAACAGAGTTGGCCAAGAGAAGCTCAAGAGATCAGTTGGGGGATGGTGGGATGTGGAGAGTTCGACGTTGAAGGAAGATAGAGGATTAGATCTGGCTCCTGGATTCAGAAGAGATTTAGTCAATGACTTAGAGGTCAACAGATTGGTATAGAGGAAAGGGAATTTGGCAATTCAGAGGTCAGGACACCATGAGATGATTATCAATGGTTGGAAAATTAAGCAATGTGGATATGGAGCAGATCAAATCATCACAGGGCAGTGTTTCAGGAGCATGTCATCAAGCAATGGGCCATTGATGGTCAATACATGAAAAGTCAGATACAGAGGACTGGGACTTGTAGAGAATGAGGGTTAGGACATTGAAAGACAAGAAATTGAGGGACAGAAACAGCATGGAAAGAGAAGGTATTGAAGGGTAGCGAGAGGGAATTGAGGAATGGAGAATCAAGGATTGGAACATCAAGAATGGGAGATGTGATAAGACCAAAGTGGGAATAGACTTGGTCAATTAGATAAGCAATCCAAGTGTTCAAGCAGCAATGATATGAAAATCAGTGGAATCACACACCAGAGAAGATTCTGAAACAAAACCAACCCATTAGAGGACTGATCCCTCAGACACCATACTAAAAATTAGGTTGTGTTGGTTCCCTTCAAGTGATGTAGAAGTAGCCTCAACTTTTTTAAGCCCTGTTTCTTTGTGAGCCACCTTTTTCCTTCAAGGGCTTCAGATATTTGCAATGACTTATTGAGCAAGTAATATTTAAGCAACCTGAAACATCCCAAGTGTATATAAAGGACCAAGAGTAAAGTTTGGAAACTGTTTGACCACCAATGGCATATCTGGTTAAGCTACCATACATAGTGCCCAACAGTATTATGTTAGATGAAAGAATTTCTAAACCAAGATATCAGAATATCTAGTGAGCCTGCAAAGGTAGAGATAGAAATAAAAATGGGAAGGAAACACTTTAATAAGATTATGTTATTGCCCAAATCTATCCCCACTTGCACCCCCCCCCCCCCCCCGCGTACTACCTTCCAATAGTGAGAGGGAATTAGAAGTGTATATTGGGAAAATGAATACAAAATTGGCTTGGTGGTACAAGGCAGAGGATAGTAGTGGTGGCTGTTTTTCTGTGACTAGCAGTGTGTCACAGGGATCAATGCAGGGTCTTCCATTGTTATTCAGATATATTAGTGGTTTGGATAAGAATATATTTGGCATGATGATTCGTAAGTTTGCAGATGACACCTAAGCTGGTGGTACAGTGGACAGTGATGAAGGTAGTCAAAGGTTACAACAGGATCTAGATTAGCTGGGAAAGTGGACAAAGGAATGTAGATTGAATTTAATTCAGACAAGTACAAAGAGATGTGGCTTGCAAAATTAGATTAGACCAGGGCATACAAAATGAATGCAGAACTTTGGGGAGTATTGTTGAACAGGGAGAGCAAGGGATACAGGAAAATTATTCCCTTAAAGTGGCCACATGAATAAATGGAGCAGTGAAGAAAACACGTGGTTCATTTGCCTTCATTGGCCAAGACATTGAGTATAAGAGATAGGCTGCCATACACAGTTGTACAAAGTGCTGGTTAAGATGTACTTGAAATATTGGGTGTACTTCTGGTCACCACTCTACAAGAAAGATAAGAATAAGCTAGAGAGGTTGCAGCAAAGAGATACAGTAATGTTGCCTGTATTGGAGGGCTTAGTTATAAAGAGAAATTAGATAGTACCTTATTTCAAGAGTGTAGGAGAAGTGACATGAGAGAGGCATATAAAATCTTGAGATGCTTAGAAAGGATATATAGACAGAGTTTCCTTTTGTAGTGGTGTCTAAACCCAAAAGGCTTAGGTTTATGTGGGAAGGGAAAGAGCTAAAGGAGGTTCTGAACCAGATGGTGTTCACACAGAAGTGGTTGGTATCTGTAACCAGCTTCCAGAGGAGGTGCTGGAAGCAAGATCAGAAACAGGAACTTGAATAGGCAAGACAAAGAAGTGTATAGAATTAATGTAAGTTTGATTGGTACAGAAGGGCATGGATGTAGTGGGGTGAAGAGTCTGTCCCTATGCCGTACAATTCTATGACTCTTAAGTTAAAAAAAGGTAAAACAGCAAGAAAAGTGAAGGCCTAGGCTGTGATATTAATAGCTATAAGAATGCTAAGTGTATTTGAAATCCTAAAGTGTTGAATCTGGCAATCATGCCAAGTCTTACACTTTCAAGTTAACTTAAGCTATGTCATTCTCCAACACATGCTTATGTTTGGTTCCTGCCAAATCATTGTCCTAGTGAATATGAATATTGAAGAGAAGAAGGAAAGCAGTTCAGGAAATGACTGCATTTTCCTGTTGCATTTACAGTCTACGGTATTTCCTGTGTTATTGACCTAGTCTGTCCAAGTTAGCAAAAAACCTGATCCAAAAACCTGAAACCTGAAACTTCAAACTCCAAAAAGTAAGGTGTCTAACCAGCAAGATGCATTCTCTCTCTCTCTCTCTGTATGTACTGTGTATGTGTGTACATATTTATAATTCAAGTCCTGCACTAATAATTGTTCTGTATTGGGAAGCTACACAGAATGAAAGATCAGTTGATTACAAGGTGTGCCACGATCAAATTGTCTTGTGCATGAGACCTGAAGCTATATCAGAATGATCAGACCTGGTCAAAGGTCTGCAGTTATATACAGTTGTTTCACTAGAGAGAAGCTTGGTGGAGTTGCATGGTGTATAAATTTGGAGAGCAGGTTAAGATCTTGAGGATTACATTATTACAATATTAGTGGGGTAGATTTTGTGAGGAATATCAAAGCTGTGTTGGTGTCACGATGTGATGCTGGTTGTTGTGGTGAAACTAAGAACCTTGGAGGGAAGCCCACTGAGAGGGGTAAGTTTTTAACTCCCTCCTGCAGGTTCCCAGCATCAGACTGCAGTGTCCAAGCATAATCAAACCAAGGGTCTGCTTTTGTGTAACTGGTCTGCGCTGTCTAAAGGATATTTAGTAGCCTATGAGCGCAAATAAAATACTGTGCAAAAGTCTTAGGCACACATATGTAGCTAAGGTGCTTAAGACTTCTGTACAGTACTATAGTAATTTTATGTATTGCACTGTATTGCTGCAAAAAAAAAACAAATTTCATAACACATGTGAGTGATGATAGACCTGATTCTGAGTTGGGTCTCTATTGTGGACTGAGAGTGGGAAGGAAGCTAGGAGAGGTAAATAGTGGTTGGAAAAAGGGGAAGGGAGAGGGGAGGGAACAGGAAGCACCAGAGGAACATTCTGTAATGATCAATAAACCAATTATTTGGAATCAAATGACATTGCCTGGTGTCTCAGGGCTGGGTGTCTTCACCCATGCCACCCCCCACCCCTGGCATTCCTTCTCTACCACCTGTCTCACACCTCTTCTGCTCCACCCTCACCATTCCCAACATACCTGTATTTTGTTCTCGCCAGATTTACGATCTCGCTCTTCACTCCACATTGACAAATACAGTGTTGTGCAAAGGTCTCAGGTACCCTGGCTCTGTGTGTGTGTGTGTGTGTGTGTGTGTGTGTGTGTGTCTGTATATCTAGAAGACTTTTACAGAATACTGTATATCAAGATCACAGGGGACAAGAATGTTGCAAATAAATAAGACCATAAGATATAGGAGTAGAAGTAGGCCATTCGGCCCATTGAGTCTGTTCCGCCATTCATTCATGGGCTGATCCAATTCTTCCCATCATCCCCACATCCCTGCCTTCTCCACATACCCTTTGATGCCCAGGCTAATCAAGAACCTATCTATCTCTGCCTTAAGTGCACCCAATGACTTGGCCTCCACAGCCACTCGTGGCAACAAATTCCACAGATTTACCACTCTCTGTCTAAAGTAATTTCTCTGCATCTCTGTTCTAAATAAGTTCAAAGTAAGGAATCCCAGAAGATCATAGCATGTGAAAGACAAAAATATCTCATGCATTCTTGAAACTATCAAGATATTGTTAAATATTTATGAATCCCAGTGGCAATGCTGGTAACTTGCATTTGATTCCATCCCAGTGAACCACATGGCCAGCCAACAGATTGCTTTCATATTGCTATAGGGATTATTATTGGTTAAAAATCAAGAGGACTTTCCTGTACTACTTTACATAAAATCTTTTATGTTGGTCTCAAAATGCAGGTGTATCCTTAAGATTATAGTCACATCAGAAGAACAGCACCCTGACACCATGCTGGTGTCTCTATGGGCTTTGTGCTCAAGGTCCTGAAGTGGGGCTGAAATTCATAACTTCTGTCTTTCACACAAAAAGGGAAGACAAAGTCACACAAGTTCCCAGGAATGAGAAGTCAACGTCGATGAAAAGGCTTATTTTTAGAATACCATTGGTGAGAGTGGGAACCACAAACCAAGTGTGAAATACTTCCCAAATCAGGACCCATTCACATACGCCTCACCTTCATCACTACCCTCTCCAGGATCAGGAGAGCACCCACATATCTCTCAATCCCACCCTTCACAGGATCAGGGCAGCCTACATATCCCTCACCATCAGCCCCATGTTCCCTTGGTCTGGAAACCCATATATCCCACACCATCACCCTGTCTGGAATCAGGGCAAATCACAAACCCTTCATCATCACATCCATCCTCACCTGTACTGAGAACCTGAATAGCCTTCACCAAACTCCCCAAAATCAAGACCAGCTCACACACCCCTTAGCATCAATCTGACATCCCTGACATCAGAGGGCTTATTATTACTCTTTTTCCCTACTAACTTTCACAAATCAGATTCCCTGGCTGAATGGCCTCTAAGTCTTTCAATCATAATGCTTGTGATCAAAAAGGTGACAGAAACAAAACTGAAGATACACAGTAATCCAGTTAAAGATTTGAGTTCATTCAGGAAATACCTGCTTCTGGGCTTCCTGTCCTCAATACAGAATTCTCACATGCCTGCAGGCTAAAACCTAAACCTTAGTGTGTGGTTTAGTTGCTCTAAGATTGAATTCTACTGAAATTCACTCAATCATTGATAAAACAGTCATTATTTGGGATTTGGCCCAGACTTTGTTATACTGTATATAAGAACAAATATAAGCTAAAAATACTTCTGCTTATTAACTTGTAAATCATTTTTTATCCAGTGGAGTAATTAATCATTTTCACCACTTGCACTAAAAGCAAGAAAACATTCCCTTTCAACACACACAAAATGCTGGAGGAACCCAGCAGGCCAGGCAGCATCTATTGTTGGTGTTGCCTGGCCTGCTGAGTCCCTTCAGCATTTTATGTGTGTTGCTTGGATTTCCAGCATCTGCAGATTTTCTCTTGTTTGTGAAAACATTCCTTTTGCTTTTCTTTTTTTTAAGTTACAGGTTATTTCACATTGCACCCTATGCACTTGGCAATAAGTGTAGCGTTCAACAGAGTTTGCCTCACTTTCCATATGACTTACATCTCAACCAGTGCTTGAAATACAGTGGATTGGTCCACACAGGGATATCTATGACAATGCATGCAACTTCACAGAAAATCACCAACACTTCAAATCTAACGCTAATGAATAAAATAATTGCTGTCATTACGATTAGGTGTTCACAGAATCTTAGAGAGTTTCCTTCTACAAGTACTTCTGCCAGATGGTCAGAGTGACTGCTGTGCTGGAACTGAATATTCCATTATAAACACATAGGTAAATTACCATTGCTATGCTTGGTCTCTTTGAGATTCTGCCTCATCCTGGTCTAGGATGTGTATTTATACAATCCAGTAATCACTCTGACAGAAGAAATGAGTTCAGTGGCAAATCTTTCATTCACAAAGATTTCTTTTATTAATGCCGTTGCTTAATTTGTGTGGAGTAGCTCTAACAAACAGAACAATTGCCAAAGTCAAAGAGGAAACAATAGAATCACATCAACACTAAAATAGTCATAAAAGAGCGATCTTTAGTCCCTTATTGGATGATTGAAGACAATTCTCCCAAAACAATATTTCTAGGTACGGCAGATGGAATATACTCTCAATTGGCAAAGGCAAATATCTGCAAGTGTTTAGATATGCAGTACCGATCACCAAGTACGTGGCATCTGGGGGGGATGAAGATCTTTCAATAATGACCTTATCAATAATTTAACACCTCCATTATGGTAAATAACAGTTTTGTCGTGGATTTTTAAGTACATCATTTTTCCTCATGATATTTGGAACCCATATATATGAGCTTAATGTTGTAATATGTGTCTGATGCCCAAGCGTGGCCAGAACCCTTGCAGTCTCATTGTAGGCATGAACCTTGGACAACTGGAGTGGTCAGACTTCTTGGTGGTACAATAGAGGCTTTGTTACTTTGAAAGCAAACTCCTCTACTGCAACAATGAAGCCAAACTCAGGCTGCAGGAGCAACACCTTAATTTCCATCTCGACGACATGGACATCAATTTCTCTAACTTTCAGTAACATCTCCTTTCTATTTCTTACCCGCCTCCCACAATTCTTCTTGTTTGTTTTATTTCTTCCTTTCCCCATTCCAGTGGGCCTCTCACATTTTCTCCTCTCCTCTCCCACCTCCATTACCTGCTCAGCATCTCCCTCTAGTTCCTCACCTCCTTCCATCCCTCCCCTAGCCCACTGCCTTCTCATGTCAGATTCTTTCTTTTTCAGCACCTTTACTCTTCTGCCTGTCACCTTCCAGCTTCTCACTTCAATCCCCCCTGACCTGCCCACTCATGTTACTCTTCACTTTAAATTTTACTTTGAACTTTGATTTTACTTTAAACTTTGTACCTTGTCTCACCTTTCACCTGCCAGTTTGTACTCCTCCCGCTCCCCTTCTTATTCTGTCTTCTGCTCCATTTGTCAAGGTCCCGACCGTTAATTCCCCATTTTCTCCTAATCCCCTTTGATGGCAGCATACCTGGTTCTCATCACGACCTGCAGCATAAAAACCCCGGCTCTGCATCCACTCGTTGCCAGATCGTTGTTTTAGCCAGTTTGGTAATTAATGTTCTCAGCCGCTTAGGATTGCGTATTCGAAGTTTTACTTCAGTACTGAGGTTTACCTGTGAAACTCTGTCTCTCCGTGTCAAGATAAGGATTCCGAGTTTTACTTCAGTACCAAGGATTACCTGTGTAACTCTGTCTCTCCACGTCAAGAAAAGTATTGCCTACCGCTTGCCTTTCTACGCTCCATGTCAAGATAAGTTCTGCCTGCCTCCTGCTTTCCTGTTCACCCTCCTGTTTGCCGTTCAGCTCCAGCCACTCCCACACCCTCATCCGCATCCTGACTCAATCTCCGTTGCAGTGTCCTGCATTTGGGTTTGCTCCGTTCTCTACAACACCATTCCCTGGGTGAAAGGTCTCAGCCTAAAATATCAACTGTTCATTTCCTTCCAAGGTCCCTGCCTGACCCATTGATCCATGCAGCATTTTGTGTATGTTGCTGAAGGAGTGTCTGGAGACAAACTGATAGTCAGCATTTCGGAATGCCAGATCTCAACCCAAAATGCGACTGTTCTTTTGCCCCCAGAGATGCCGCCTGGCCCACTGGGTTCCTCCAGCAGTCTGCTTTTAGCTTCAGATGCCAGCTTCTGCACTTTCTTGTGTTTCCGTTATTGGTCAGAGTTTTTAAAGAATCATATATCTTATAGAATCAATATCAGAATTTGAAATGAATCAAAAATTAATTCCAGCAGGAGGCTAGAACCAACAGTAAGCTTGGAACCTCAGCAATTAAGCTATAACCAAGGAAAGTGAATACCATAGACAGCGCGACGAACTTTCAGAGTTTATAAAGCATGGCATACATAAGCTTCATTTTTTGAAACACCAAACAAAACTATTTAGTGTGAACACTGGGGAAAGTGATACTATCATTGATCAGTATTACGAGGATGTAGGAATTGTGATATTATTACTTATAATGGAGGAGTATCATGTGATAGGAAGTGAAGGTGAGACGGATTTTATTTCCAGTGTGTAACAAGGAAACACTACATGTTGTATGTATTATCGTACAATGCAACTGCATAGCACAACATCCTGCTCCATATCTCTCTCAAGGTTCATAAATTGGTGAAGACAGATTTCCTGTTATTGTTGCCATTTGGTTATCATCAACTGTTTGGCTAGGAAATTAGAGAAGAAATTAATGCGTTTTGGCCTACACTTACATTTTAAATGAGATTTTTAAAAAATGTACAAGAAGTTATTCATCCAGGACTTGTCTGTTTTGCAGTGATTTAATTGTAAGCCTTCAAGTGATCAGAAAAACCAATTTTACCAAATAAAGGCAAATAAGAAAATTATAGACATGGAAGTTTTGAGGAAATATTGCATTTCCTATTAATTTTTAAGAAGAGATTATATTCTGGACTCTGAACTTAAAGAACACTGATTATTTAATTCTTAAGCATTAACCTGGATCTGTCCCTCTAATGCAGAACTTTATGAATTCAAATCCCAAATCTGAAATTGAGCATGTAAACTTAAACGGCAACTTAATTCTTTACTGAAGGTGCACCATCTTCTGAATAAGAAAATGTGTAAATACCAAACACGAGAAAGTCTGCAGATGCTGGAAATCCAAAGCAATACACACAGAATGCTGGAGGAACTCAGCAGGTCAGGCAGCAACTATGGAAAGCAATAGACAGTCGACGTTTCAGGCCGAAACTCTTCTTCAGGTCTGAAGGTGAAGATAGTCCCATGGTATTATTCAAAGATCCGGGAGAATATTTATCTGTTAATGCTACCAAAACTGATTGGATTGTCAGCTATGTTGTTACTGCTTGTAGAATTTGCAACGTGCTGATTCGTTGCTTGATTTCTCTATATAATTGCAACAAACGTACCTCAAAAGTAAATAACTAAGATGCCTAATAGTGAATCTAAGAGAGACTGTGTATAACTGTCATTTTAATGTTAATTCTGTATCTCATTTAGTACTTAAAAGTGCTACATGATTACTGTAGCATCACCTTATGGGATCATTTTCACCAAGGATGGCAATATTTTGTAGGAAAATATATTGATATAATACTTACTGCAGCTGTCTTTACTAATGGCCACCCATGTAAGTGTATTGTTCTGAAGCCTATTCTCTATTTTGAAACTGTTTTACTTTAGTTTTTCTCCATTAGAAGTCAAAAATACTCCACTGGATTAATTGCATCATTTCGTTTCCCAGCAGTGTCGTGGCAGTGCAACATTTTTGAAAGGCAAATTTGGTGTATACCTAAACTACAGACTGATGAGGGTAAAATAGATAACTGATATACATTGAAGCTAGTATTTTTTTAAAAAAGTTGTGTTAGCTCCCTTTAGTATTAGAATAAAAGTAACATGTATAACTTTCCGTGGAGTGTTGTGATATAATATTACACAGCTCCTTTAGTACTTGTTTAACTCATGACATTGTGACTTTGTTTTTCATTTTGAATGTTCTGAGTGATTAGCAGAGGAATCTTGTTTAGCACCTTCACTGAGAAAGAGCAATAATAAATGTTATATAGAAATGAATACGGTAAATGAAGGATTGAGGAAGGACGGTACAAATTTCCAGATGCAATATGTAATATTTTGAGGTTTACACAGCATACTTTCACATCCATCATACCTCTTGAGTTTGCCCTGCCAAAGTGCAAGTGCCACTGAAAGCTCTCATCTGTCTTTTTAGTGGCTACAAACTCAAAAATGCAAGTACACTTGATGTTGGCCTCCCTCTCTCTATTCATCACAGACTTACGTTTATCCAAAGCTTTACTTCCTGTTATTTACGACGGATCTAATTTGCCCATCACCCCAGTGCTTGCTGGCCTACATTAGTTCATGCATATAGGGCATACTTAAATTGCTACTTGCTTTGTATATGTCTATCTAAATCTTTGTTTCAGTAAATCATCTAATTGTAAATAAATTCCGCCAGTAGCTTTGGTCTGAAATGTGTCTACTGTTTGATATTTTATGACTTCCTGGTTGACAGGAAACATAATGGAAATCCTATGAAATTTCTAGACACCAATTTATCCTGATCAGAACTAATTGATAGACCCAAGGTACACTAAGTGAGTGTGTTAGAGTGAAAGCAACACAGAGTTCAGATTGTTAAAATGTGGTACATTTCTGGAAATTGTTGTCATGCTGTTAGCATGAGAAAATGTTAGTAAAACCTCAAAATGTAATAGAAATAACATAGACGGAGTAATAATGATGGATACCAAACAGGATATGGAAGGAAATGCCGAAGGTATGGTCAAAAAGATTTTTAACATGGTCCTTTGAGAAAATAATTTCGACCACCTTAATGCAATCCCTTCTGGGATTAGTCCAGAGTATAAAACTGCCCACAGTTCATATATTTTGGCAATCTTACTTAAAGAGACCATTAGGAAGGCCGGTATGGAAAAACTTACGCTAATACTCTTCTGAGGAGCTGGTCAAAGCTCAATACTGCAGGAAAGCAGAGGAAATTTTACTTTGCGTTTAAACATACAATATTAGATAATATTGCTGCTTGATAGGTGGAAAATACATCCCACATGTGAAGATAAAAATTAATCAAACTCAAAAAAACACATATTCCAAATAATTAAGATTTGCATATGGATTAATTTATAATAATTTATTGTCCCATTATGGGCATTTTTAAATATAGAAAGTAAAAGGAACTTCCAATATTCCAATTTGTTTAACACTTTGTTAAATCTACAAAAAAGGCCTCAGGTGCTAAGTTAATATACAGGCTGCAGGAAAGCATTCCAATTCCATCATAGTCCTGACTGCTTCCATGACTTGTCTGAGGCTCACAGTCGGTGAGGCAGGTGGCCTGGAATTACTGTCTTGGGAGCCAACTGCAGAGTTTGTTATAAAAACTGAGGAGGCTCCAAGACCAATTTCCAGGGACCCTTGGTGTTTTGCACCACCACTCCCTGAAACAGGCCCAAACTGAAATCTGGTTCAATACTTCCAGTTAGGCCAGTGTTCTGCAGTTCCTAAATCATAAAGAATGGTGTTATCAAAGCCTATTGTTTAATGATATTCTCAATGAAAATTGCCAAAATTATGTGATCTTTGTCCCTTTTAACTACTGAGAAGGTTCTATACTTCTAAACATGTAATGACAGGAAAATGACCTACGTTTTCCTCTACAGTCATAAATAAGTGCAATTTTGATATTTTTTAAAATTCATGTTTACTAGTTTGTGATTCTGTCATAAAACGTAGAATATTTCCCACAAGAAATAATTAAGCAAAATCAACAAAGAACTATTACTGCCATCTTTAGATATTGGCAATTGCCTTGATTGTAGCTTCACAATAGCTTCTCTGTTGGAAACAAAAACTGAAAATAAGAGCAGAGAGTGTTGGTAAATGGCTGCCTTTCTCTTACCTGCATACAGGCAGAGGCTAAAGAGGAAGGCTCCAGAGATTAGGACAATAAAGAAGTGGTGACATGAGGCAGAGGAGTGGCTATGGGATTGCTTTGAGTCGGTGGACTGGTCCATGTTCAAGGACACATCTGAGTCGTGGACTGCTAATAAAGTTGTAGATGAGTGTGTCCCCACAAATTCATTCAGAATCTTCCCCAACCAGTAACCCTGGACAAACCATGACATTCACAATCTGTTGAGGGCCAGATCAGTGGCACTAAAGTCTGGTGACCAAGAAGCTTGCAGAAAGCCATTGCATGGATGAAGTGACAATTCCAGTCTAAACTAGAATCAATGAACGAGGCGCAACGGTTGTGGCGGGCCTTCAATGCTGTCACCTCAAACAAAATTAAATCAAGTGACATAAGCAACAACAGGGCTTCACTTCCAGATGAGGTCAATGCCTTCTACGTTCACTGTGACCTTCAAAACATGGAGAAATCATCACAAACTCCCACAGCCTCCAATGATCCTGTGATTTCAGTCTCTGAGTCTGATATGCGAGCAGCCTTCAGGAGGGCAAACCCACAGAAAGCATATGGCCCAGGTGGGGTACCTGGCATCTCATTTGCTTATCACTCAACTCTGGAACATCTGGACAGCAAAGATGCATCAGGATGCTCTTTATCGACTATAGCTCAGCTTTTAATATCATTATCCCCTCAAAACTAATCAATAAGCTTCCTCTACAATCTCCATCAGCACAGATGGACCACAAGACTGTGTGCTTAGCCCGGGCTCTACTCACTTCACGCTTATGACCGTGTGGCAAGCTCAGCTCCAATGTCATATTCAAGTTTGCTGATGACACCACTGTCATTGGCCAAATCAAAGGTGGTGACGAATCAGCATAAAGGAGAGAGATCTAGCTGAGTGTTGCCATAGCAACAATCTCTTACTCAATGTCAGCAAGACCAAAGAGCTGATTATTGACTTCAGGAGGGAGGGAACCATGGTCCATGAGCCATCAGAGGATCAGCAACTTTAAATTCCTCGGTGTTATTATTTCCTGGGCCCAGCATGTAAGTGCAATTATGAAGAAAGCATGGCAGTGCCTCAACTCCTTTCAGAGTTTGTGAGGATCTGGCATGACATCTAAAGCTTTGACAAACTTCTATAGATAGTCGTGGAGAATATATTGACTGACAGCATCACAGACTGTTATGGAAACATCAGTGCCCTTGACCAGAAAATCCTACAAGAAGTAATGGATACAGCCCAGTACATCATGGCTAAAGGTCTCCCCATCACTGAGCACATCTACATGAAGCATTGTCACATGAAAGCAGCATCCATCATCAGAGAACGCACCACCCAGGATATGCCCTCTTCTCACTGCTGTCTTTGGGAAGAAGATGCATGAGCCTCAGGACTCAAACCACCAGGTTCAAGAACAATTATTACCCTTTAACCATTGGATCTTGAACCAAAGGAGATAAATTAACTCGACTTCACTTGCCCTATCATTGAAGCATTCCCACAATCTATGGACTCACTTTCAAGGACTCTTCATCTCATTTTCTTGATATTTATTTATCTATCTGTCTATTTATTAATTTATTTCATTGTTTATTTCTTTGTTTATTTATTTTTTTTGTATTTGTACAATTTGTGTCTTTTGCACATTGGTTGAATGCCCAAATTGGTGCTGTCTTTCATTGATTCTATTATGGTTATTATTCTATTATGGATTTATTGAGTATGCCCACAAGAAATTGAATCTCGGGGTTCTATATGGTGACATATATGTACTTTGATTATAAACTTACTTTGAAATTTGAACTTTAATAAAGATTGATTCTTGATGGTTGGCGTTGACATGGCATCTCAAAGGGCCCTCTTCAGTGCTGTGTGACCCTAGGATTCTGTGGGGATGCTGGAAATATTCAGCATATGAGGTAATATCTGTGGAGGTAGAAGCAGAGTCAATGTTTAAGGATGGTCACTGAGTTGTTGGCCAAGGCATGCTCTCGTCTATTTTATGAATCTGGAACACACCAGAGAGCAAAGGCAAGCAGGTCTGGTCCTTGGGCTGTTGAATCCGGAGTATTTCTGGAACTTGCCAATACTTGCTTCAACCCACTCCCTCACTTTATACACTCAGTCCTGATACAAGATCTAGTCCTGAAACATTGACTATCCCTTTGCCTCCACACATGCTGTTCTTCCAGCAGTTTGCTCTTTAGACCATAAAATAATAATTCTACTCCTACACCTTATGGTCTGAAAAGCAAACTGTCCATTTTTCAACTGTCAAGAGCAAACCACTCTTCATATGACAAGCTGTTTAATCCTGGAACAATTTTTGTGAACCTTCTTTGAACCTTCTCCAGTTTCAGCACATCCTTTCTAAGATGAGGGGCCCAAAACTGCTCACAATAATCCAAGTGGGGCCTCACCAGTGCTTTATAAAGTCTCAGCATTACATTGTTCCATTTATACTCTAGTCCTCAAATAAATGCTAACATTGCATTTGCCTTCCTCTCTACAGACTCAACCTGCAAATTAACCTTTAGGGAATCCTGCGCAAGGACTCCCAAATCCCTTTGCACCTCAGAGTTTTGTATTTTTCTCCATTTAGAAAATAGTCAATCCTTTCATTTCTTCTACCAAAGTGCATGACCGTCAGCCACTTCTTTGCCTGTACCCCTAATCTGTCTAAATTCATCTGAGGCCTCACTGTTTTCTCAAAATTACCTGCCCCTCCACCTATCTTCATACTGAGTGCAAACTTTGCAACAAAGCAATCAGTCCCATCATCTAAATCATTGACATACAACGTAAAAAGAATCCGTCCTAATACAGACACCTGTGGAACACTACTAGGTACCGGAAGCCAACCAGAAAAGGCTCCCTTTATTTCCACTCACTGTCTCCTGCCAATCAGCCACTGCCTTATTAATGCTAGAATCTTCCTTGAAATACCATGGGCTTGTAGCTTGTTAAGCAACCTCATGTGTGGCACCTTGTCAAAGGCCTTCTGAAAATCCAAGTACACAACATCCACCAATTCTCTTTCATCTATTCTGCTTGCTATTTCTTCAGAGAACTCCAACAGATTTGTCAGACAAGATTCTCCCTTGAGGAAACCATGCTGACTATGACCTATTTTATCATGTATCAAGGAATAGGTTCTTCTGGCCTTTATTTTACTGTTTGGTTTCCAAGGCCTGGAAAGCCCAGATAAAATGAGTTACAAAATAGAGGACTGTTAAAATCAGAATCAGAATCATAATCAGGTTTATTATCTCCGGCACGTGACGTGAAATTTGTTAACTTAGCAGCAGCAGATCAATGCAATACATAATCTAGTAGAGAGAAAATAATAATAATAAATAAAATAAAACATAACAATAAATAAACAAATAAATCAATTACATATATTGAATAGATTATTTAAAAATGTGCAAAAACAGAAATACTGTATATTTAAAAAGTGAGGTAGTGTCCAAAGCTTCAATGTCCATTTAGGAATCGGATGGCAGAGGGGAAGAAGCTGTTCCTGAATCGCTGAGTGTGTGCCTTCAGGCTTCTGTACCTCCTACCTGATGGGAACAGTGAGTAAAGGGCATGCCCTGGGTGCTGGAGGTTTTTAATAATGGACGCTGCCTTTCTGAGACACCTCTCCCTAAAGATGTCCTGGGTACTTTGTAGGCGGATGATGATGTCGACTCAGGCCTGAGAGGCCAGCATCAGGCCTCGTCATGCCCTACAAGGCGCGGAACAAGAGACTGTGTGGCGCGCCACTCCTCACATAGACCTTTCACAGTGCAGTATTTTCTTTATTTTACGAGGCCGAGTTGCGAGCTCAACACTCAATCCGGCACAGATGGAAGGCGTACTCAGGAACAGCCCAACTGGATTCGAACCCGGGAACCTCCGTTCCAGAGTCTGGCGCTGATGTCACAGCGCCACCAGCCGACTGAAGATAAGTAGGGCAAAAACAGAAATTTTAAAAAAAGTAGTGAGGTAGTATTCATGGGTTCAATGTCCATTTAGAAATCAGATGGCAGAGGGGAAGAAGCTGTTCCTGAATCGTTGAGTGTGTGCCTTCAGGCTCCTGTACCTCCTTCCTGAAGGTACCGATGAAAAGGAGGCATGTCCTGATTGGTGAGGGATCTTGATGATGGAAGTGGCTTTTCTGAGCCTCCACTCCTTGAAGACGTCTTGGATCCTATGGAGGCTAGTACCCATTATACAACACTCTGTAGCTTACCTTGATCCTGTGCATTAGCCCTCTCCCCCCACCCCCATACCAAGCAGTGAGGCAGCGAAGATGAGCATCGTTCCATCAGTTAAATATATCTTCCAGGGTGGTGAGCAGACAGATCACCAACCCCTTGTCCTGCCTCCACTAAAAAATGAATTTTATTTTGATGTTTCTTTTAAACGTAAGGTTCTAAAAGAGCATTACAAACAATGTAAGGCCACTTTCACAGGCTGGAGAATTGAGAACTTGAACTTATTGGTTAGCCATGTAGGCCAGAGAAATGGAAACTTCTCTTCCATATTCCAGCAAACCATGGGTGAGCTGAAGGATTAACCATGATCTTACTGAATGACAGTGAAAACCAAAAAAAATCTTCCAGGAATAGACTTATTCCAATTTCATTTTATCTTTTCTCTCTAAGTGTTTGAGCTTGGAACATACCGTTTTCTTTTTTTTTCCAAAATTTTTGCACTTTAATCTTAAACACAATACCAACCCAAATATATCCATGTGTTTATTTTAGCCCATTCTGACTTTTTTTTTATCTCAGAAAATCTCAGAAACTCGCCATACCAAATCTGTAAGAGCATAAAGCCTTAACAACTCAAGATGAGCATAAAATCTAGCATTCGATACTTCCATGAGGCTTGTGTTTCTGTGAACACTTTCTGTTGCAGTATTTATACATAAATACAGATAAAATAAGAAAGGAGAATAATGTTATTTAGCACAGATATACTAAATTTGTGTCTGGATCCAAATAAAAGACTCCTTGATGCCCACAAGGGTTTCCCAAGGTGTAAAACTTATGATTTATGTGACAGCTGCATAAGAAGTGAAACTCTTTTGATGCTAAAAATGTAGGAATTAAATTAGGGAATGGGAGTTGCAGATTTTGGTAGCCTGGGGCTGTCTGCTTTGCTTCCTTTTGGGGGGGATCATTGGTGGTACGGAAAATATAGTCAATGTCAAATAGTGTGAGCAAGAAAAATTAAGAGTTAAAAAAACAATTGATAATAAACTATACTGGGAAAATCTAGTGATGAAAAGAAGAGGTAGAAAGATGAGGGAAAAAAATAAAGATAATCTATGTCCATTAGAGGTGAAAAGGTACAAATGAAAAATTAAAAATAGGAAATGTATATACAGTATGTCCCATTGCTGCTTTGTTGTGAGTCTAAAAGTATTGTCCATTGATATTCATGAGCAGAATGTTCATATGTATAATATCCATTAGATACAGTGTAAATGTGAAAATGAAATTAAGGAATTACAGATTCAGAATTTGGTAGTTTAGTACTTAATTCCCATATTATCAAACACTTATTTTAACTGGCTTGTAAAACATGGAAAAAGTACACCAGTTTAAAGATTAGCCATTTTATTTCTGTGCATGCCACCTTGACTCCCAAGACAACTGGAAAAATTTACAATCTGAGCCACAATGAATAAATTTGGCACTATACACATTATTATGTGTGCCTTCCATTTACATTAGGTATTAACAGCAAAAATTATAATTACTCTATCATATTACTACGGTCTACAGCCATCCCATCCATATTAATAGAAGACAGAAGTAGATGATTCAGCCCCTCATGTTTGATTGTTGTCTATGCTAAATTCATTTATTAGAAAACATCAAATTCTAAACTTAAAATTGACATTGTTCAAAATTTAATGCAAAAGCAAAATCCAGAAATACTGGAAATATGAAATGAAAACAAAAAGTTCCAGAAGCAGTCAACAACTCAGGCGGCATCTGTGGAGAGTAAAACAGAGGTAGCATTTAAGGTCATTAAGTTTTTATTAAAGCATATGACAAAAGGTCATCAAGCTCATACTTCCATTCTGTATCTTACTCCACAGATGCTACATGAACTGCTGAGTATTCCCGCCCTTTTCTGTTTTATTTCAATCAAGCTTTTGTATACTGGATTGATGTGAGTGGCTTGAATGACAATGTTGACGACTCTTTACGCAGGGAATTCTTCTGCAGATGATTCACCTGAAAATGTAACTAATTATCCTCTGTTGTCCTTCCACTGATGTAATTTGCAGCTGCATGTCAGCAAATGGTAGCAAGCATTAATTGGTTTTCTGTAAAAATGCTTACCTCTTTCCACCCTATTTCCTGTAAAAATGTAATTCCCTTTCCTCAGTTCCTTTGTCTGTTCCCACTATGAGACTGCCCTTTCCAGAGTATCAGGGATGTCCTTCTAAGAACAGGATTTCCGTTTCTCCACCATTGATGCTGCCCTCATCTGAATTTCCTTCATTTCATGGACATCCATGGTCGCCCCGTATTCCCGCCACGTTAACAGGGATAGAATTCCTCTTGTCTTCATGAGCGTCCACACCAGCACATCATTCTTCCCAATTTCCACCATTTTCAATGGGATACTACCAACAAACACATCTTTACCTTCACCAACCCTCACTCTCCATACCTCTATCAAGCCACCTCCAGTTCTCATGCCAGGTCATGTGGCATCATGGGCTTGAAATATATCACCATTCCGCCATTGTCATTCTTCAAATGCTCTACTCAGCAATATAGTGAGAATATCTCCATTGGAGAGGCTACTGCAGTTCAGACGGTGGCTTACTACTAACATCTCCAGAATAATTAGTGATGGGAAGCAGAGGCTACCCTTGCCAGTGACATCTTCATACACCTTATAAATAAATGCAAACTAGTGAGGAGGCACTGTAAATATCGCTGTTATAAAATTCCTTTCATATGAACAATTTTTAAATTAAGATCTACACTACTTATATTGGTTTTTGTATAATTTTGGGCCTTTGCAAATTCTTTCTACATACAGTATGCATTTTACCTTTATCGATGGCTTTTAAAGTAACAGTAACACCAAACTTCCACTTAAAATCCCTGTGATATCACATGTAATATATGTCAGTTGGAATAAGATCAAAATCAATTTGCCAATGAATAAGAAATGATTTGAGTAATTTTGATTTATTATCTGTATTTTGATCCGTTTGGCTGTTTGTTGGCATTGGTAGGATCTAACTTTTGAAAAGAAAATATCCATTCACCAAGGGATTACCTACCAACGTTTCCCACACTTCTTTAGAAGAGGGATGCCATTTAACTGTACCATGAGCTAGTGCATCAGAAAATTTGAGATAGCTTTGTGGCTTTATGATTCAGCCATTCTCGTTTTCTTTGCAGGTTGTTATTTATATTGCTAAGTGACTAATTCTGATGATGTTCTAATAGCTATTTGTTGGTGGTCCCTCATACATGGTGGTCTTTTGAAACTATTCATCAAATGTTGATGATTCCCTTGTGGTTTAGAGATCAATGTAAAATTGACTTGCCTTTGGTACAGTTTTACTGCACTTAATATTGATGACTGGACTATTTTGGGAGTGAAAACATCTTTTGATGTTATTTTTAAGTTTAGCAGTCAGTTAATGAAAGGATTTAAGCATTCTGGTTCAAGTAATAAACCACAATTTAAAGTAATAGTGGAACAGACTAAAATATGTGCTCAGCAGTTTGAATCAACTTTCTTAGTGTTCTACACATGTGATCGATTAAGAGCTATTTGAAGCAGATTTGATATCTGCTTTCTGGTGAGGTAAACATGAGTTGTAATGAATCAATACATTTCTGATACTTTGAAAATAGCAGTCCCTTAAAAACCTATTGAAATGAATCACCTTGCAAGTCATTCGTGATTTTATAGTTTATATTAAGTTATTTATTATAATATAAATATATGATTAAATATTGCTAATTTCCCTTCAAAACTGACCAGGCCGTCATCTGTCTCAAAATAAGAAATAGTACTCATTCCTAGTCAAATACAATTTCAGACGTATCCAAATTCATGGTTCATTGCAGAAATCCAAAACTGCTGTCTAAATGCTCTTAATTTGTAAAAATGAACAAAATTCTCTTCAGTTTATGCCTTTTTCATTATTCTAAGTGTGCTTTCAATGAGTTTCAGTTATCAAACTTCTTGAGAATAACTTCGGATGTTTTTCACACAGCAGATGGTGGTTTTCTGGAATGAGTTGCCAGAGGAGGTGGAAGATGCAGACAGAGTTACAACATTTAAAAAGCATTTGGACAGGTACTCAGGGAGGAAAGGCATTGAGGGGTATGGGTCTGATGCAGTCATGTTGGATTAGCACAATTAGGCATTATAGTCAGCATGAACAAGGTGGGCTGTTTTTGTGCTGTGATCCTATAAGATTCTGGCAATTTTTATTTGTTGTGGAGACTTAAATAAAATGAAGCTTAATAAGTAGTGATCCTGTACTTATTAACAAATATTAATTTAGAATTTCTGCTCAGCACTTGAGTTGTGAACTTCCAAATTCCACAGTCTGATTGGTTTAAGAAATACGGAGTTGTTTCACCTGTTCAGCGCTATCCCTCATATCTGGTCGCAGCAACATTGTGAGCTTACTTTCAGAATGTTACAGTGCAAAATGTTATCATGATGAAATGAGCAAAGACAAATCTCTGCCCTACAAGATGATGAGGCATAGATTGACTGGATAGCCTAGACCTTTTCCCAGGACAGAAGGGGGGCATAATTTGAATGTGATTGGAGGAAAATATAGGGGAAATGTTAGAGGTTTTTTTTTACACAGAGCGTAGTGAGTATATGGAATGCCCTCCCAGGGTTGGTAATAGAGGCAGATACATTAGGGGCATTTAAGAAGCTCTTAGATATTTAAGAAGCACATAGATGATAGCAAAATGGAGGACTATGTAGGAGTGGTTAGACTGATCTTAGAGCAGGTTGAAAGGTCGACACAATGTCATGGGCCAAAGGGCCTGTATTGTGCTGTACTGTTGTATGTTCCCATGAAGCTCTTATCATGTGGTACAGGTTACAGATTTGGAAGGGACTGTTAATCTAGGCACCAAGGCAAGTAACTGTAATGAATTCTGTAGATGACAAACCGCGCAGCATCAGTGCACCAATGGTAGAGGGAATGAATAATGAAGTTGGTGAATTTTGGTTCCAGATAAGTGGATAACATGTTTCAGATAGTCTGGTGTTGTCTGAGTGCTGGAGCTGTACTCATGCAGGCGAGAGGAGAGGATTCCATCAAATGACTGGTGTGACTACCCTTGCAGTACTGTTCACAGTTTCGTTTCATCTATTTAATTAATAAAATGAACATATTAACATTGGAGACAGTCCAAAAGAGACACATTAGGCTATTTCCTGGGATGAGAGGATTGTTCTGTTGCTAATAGCTAAAGAAATTGGATCTATATTCTCCGGAGTTTCAAAGAGTTAAATATAGAACATTCCAAGAGGGCATGATAGGCTAGATGTCAAAAGTTTCTCCAATGTGAGAATTGCAAATGAGGGAACAGTGTTACAGGATTAGGAGGCAGTTATTTAAAACAAGATATGTTGGAACAGCTTCTTGCAGGGGCCAGACAACCTGTGGAAATCTCTACTCAACAATTTTTACTCCCTCACATTGTGGGATGGATGTCAGATTTATACAAATAAGTGAATACTCCAGAGGTTTATGGTCAGTACATGACTTATCATTGGGATTTGACAATTCTAATTCAGTTTATGAATTACAAAAATATTATCATGTTTCTGCACCTACAAGAAATATCTTTTCAGTTCAAGTGACAGTTTCACCTTCTGTCTCCACAAATGCTTTGTTATGCAAATATATTCATAAACTATGATGTGCAATATTATAAAATGATGAAATGACTGAGTTTTTATGTCAGAAGAAAGCTGAAATGTCCTAATTAATCACTTAATAGAGAAACAGCCTCTAAGAATGGTGCTACTGAAGAAAAATCATACCTGAATCATCACTGTGAATTTTACATCCTTTGCATTTTGCTTACTGTATAATACAAATTGTTGACAAGATCTCCTTGAATGTCAGAGTTGTATTGGTGACACTTAACAAATAGTGATAATATTATACGTCAGCAAGACTTTTGGTTACTGCAAATAAATTCAATTTGCAGCTTGTGTATGAGAAACAGAAGCCATTTCCTTCAGCTGTCATCATTGGGATGGCAAGGTTTGAAGCCAATGTGTTCTTTGTTAAGAAGCTGTTTGTTGTCAGCCTGATGGGAAGAGCTTGGCTCTCAAAGTTTCAACCTTATTGTAATGATATGTCAACAACTCCACAGTCCTCCCTGCACAGGAGATTGAAAGGATACAACTTAACACCAGGGTGTTGATTGTAATTTGGCTCTTAGTTTAGCTTTATTTCAGTGATATAATTTATTTTTTCAAATGGCGCATATATTCCTGAATAAAACAGTAATAGGTCCATTTATAGGTTGAAACAGGGCTTGTGTAATACCAGTTGAAAGCTGAATCTATATAAGGTTTCCTGAAGACTCATTGCAGCTGGCACTGTGGTAGTCAAAAGGAACTAGGACTGAGGCCAAGCAATTACCAGCTTTGGCACCAAGATGAATGCTAGTGCAATTTTCGAAAACCAATTGGCTTCACTGTACTTCTCAGGGTAGTCTGCTTTATGGAAAATAGCTGGAGAAAGAGCTGATTGGTACTGGAGTGGTACAGTACATGTAGATTACTGTGTCCTACGGAAGACTTTAGCCACGATGTTGAACTTGGGGAAAATGTGCAAAGCAGGTTCACTTCATGTTACTGAGTATCTTGACTTCAGGTATATCAGCATCCCAGTTCCATAACTGAATAAAAGTTGTTCTCCATCCTCACAATATTATTTACCATGATTGTTAGTTTTCATAAAAGATGGAGTGATTGAAATGATTGTGATCGAAATCTAATATATTCCAAAGCTGAAACCAATTTAGTGTATAAATGAGGTCTAGGAATCTGGCTCGTATATCAATAAACTTTACATCACAGGGAACCATCCACCACATATTTTATTGTTACTCATGTATTTGCCCACATATAATATGAGTGCTGTTTTATTGGCAATTTGACTGAAGATTACAAAATTAATTATTAGGGAATAAGGTGAATCATTTATGAATCTTTATAAATAATATTCTGATGATTGATATTTTAAGCAGTGACACACCATATCCAATTTAGATAGCACTAGACAACCCGTTGGGGCACCCTATCCTGGAGTCGTGCGGCCCTGGCCTGATCTGATTCTTCTTCTCTCCTCCTTCTGTGCCTATTGTTGTCATTTTGGAGACGTGCATGCCTCTCCTCCTCTGTCTCTTCTTCTCTCATCGTTTTTGTCCTGACTCTTTGATCCTAGAGTCGTGCGGCCCTGGCCTCATCTGATTCTTGTTCTCTCCCTCTCCTTGCCAATTCCCGATGACGTTTGGCATCATTCCTTGACCATAAAGTCCCCCTTCTCTTTCCACGAGGCATAATTAGGCTGACCATATTTTGTTACCCTAATGCTGGATAGAAGATATGAAGCAGTAACACTAAAGCCTCCAGGATGCTGATTTTTCTTGATGATGTGGTTGGCGCTCTCCTAAATGGACGTGATAGCCCTGCCCTTTTGCTGTGGTTGGTGTCACTGCTGTGAGGCTAGCCATGCGCATGTGTTGTGGTGCCACATCACGGTTTCCATGGAAGGTGGAATTGGCTCTGTGAGCATCGTCAGGCGCTGCTGAGGATGTCCATGAGCATGTGTCATGGTGTCGCGTCGTGGTTTCCATTAAAGCTGGAATTGGCTCGGGTTGTGGAAAGCGGGGCCTGTTGATTGACGAGTGAGCAATTTTATACGAATATATAACCCTGAACTTTGCATGCATTCTGTAAATTAGCGCATCTTAAGTCGATTTAGTCAAAAAAAAGTGCCGCTGTAATGCACCATTTGAGCTAATTGGAGGTCATAAACAGCCAAACAGCCAAACAGAGCATGAGAATTTTAGAAGTATATAGATAGATGATCAGTCATTTGAATTGTTGTAATAGTGAAATAATGCACTTGCTGCCTTTTCTACATATCAAATATTAATTTATAAGAGGCACCAAAACCAAATGAATTTTTGGAAAGTCAGATATAATATTTTAAAAACCTCAAAAATAAGTTCAAACTTTTTCCTTTGCTTATAAAGCCTCTCTTAGTTGATCTCCAAGTAGATAAAGTGAGTATTCTAGTTAGCATTTATCTCAAGAAAGGCACTTTAATCTGCATAAATAGAAATAAAATTACTCTCATTAAATTTTTTTTTCTTTCAGCACAGCCTCTCTAAGGCAGCACTGGACTGTATTCCAACAGTATGGCAGTTCTCAAACTGACAAAGCTTTTTGGGCCCAAATTGCAAAGGTTCCACAAATAGGGGCAGGAATCACAATTAATGGAATGCAGCTGCAAATTCAGAATCAGGACCTGGTTTAATATCTCTGGTATATATCGTGAAACTTGTCGTTTTGCAGCAGCAGTACATTGCAAAACTTAATAATGGGTAGCACAGTAGTGAAGTGGTTAGCACAACACCTTACAGTACCAATGACCAAGGTACAATCCCGCCACTCCCTGTAAGGAGTTCGTACGTTCTCCCCGTGACCATGTGGGTTTCCGCCAGGTGCTCCAGTTTCCTCCCACACTCCAAAGGCGTACCAGTTGATGGGTGAATTGGTCATTGTAAATTGTCCCGTGATTAGGCTGGGATTAAATCAGGGGATTGCTGAGTGGTGGGGCTCAAAGGGCCAGAAGGGCCTGTTCTGCACCACATAGATAGATAGACAAATAAATAAGGACTATAAATTACAATAAAATAAATTAATTTAGTAGTGCAAAAAGAGCATAAAAATGCTGTGTCATGTCTTCACTGTCCATTCAGAAATCTGATGGTGGAGGGGAGAAGCAGATCCTGAAATGTATCTTCAGGTTCCTGTACCTTCAGTTGATGGTGGCAATGAGAAGAGGGCAAGCCCTGGTGATTGGGGTCCTTAATGATAGATGCCACCTTCTTGAGGCACCTTCTTTTGAGGGTGTCCTGGATACTGGGGAGGTTAGCGCCCAGATGGAGCTGGCTGAGTTTATAACTTTCTTCAGCTTTTCTGATCCTGTACCTTAGTCCCTCCAAAACAAGTCATGCTGCATCCAGTTAGAATGCTCTCCGCAGCATATCGGTAGAAATTTGCGAGAGTCTTTGGTGACATAATAAATCTCCTCAAATTCCTAATGAAATACAGATGCTATTGTGCCTTCTTTGTAATTGCATCAATATGTTGGGCTCCAGAAAGATCTTCAGCAGTGTTGACACCCAGTAACTTGAAACTGCTCACCCTTTCCAAAACTGATATCTCAATGAGGATGTGTGTTCCCTCGACTTCATCTTCCTGAAGTCCAAAATCAATTCCTTGCTGTTGCTGACGTTGAGTGCAAGGTTGGTGTTGTGACACCACTCAACTGGCTGATCTATCTCACTCTTGTACGCCTCTTCATCACCATCGGAAATTCTGCCAATTATGTCTTCAGCAAATTTATACATGGTGTTTGTTCCATGCCTAGCCACACAATCATGGGTGTAGAGACAGTAGAGCAGTGGCTAAACATATATTCTTGACGTACACCAGTGTTCACAAGATCACAAGACAAAGGAGCAGAAGTAGGCCATTCGGCCCATTGAGTCTGCTCCGCAGCTCCCTCATGAGCTAAACTATTCACCCATCTAGTTCCAATTTCCGGCTTTTTCCCCATATCCCTTGATACCCTGACTAATTAGATACCTGTCAATCTCCTCCTTAAACACCCTCAATGATCGGGCCTCCACAGCTGTATGTGGCAACAAATTCCACAAATCCACGACCCTCTGGCTAAAAAAATCTCTCCTCATCTCTGTTTTAACTGGGTACCCTCTAATTCTAAGACTATGCCCCCTTGTCCTGGACTCACCCACCAAGGGAAACAACCTTTCCACATCTACTCTGTCCAACCCTTTCAACATTCGAAACGTTTCTATGAGATCCCCTCTCTTTCTTCTATACTCTAATGAATACAATCCAAGAGCCGACAGACGCTCCTCATACATTAGCCCCTGCATTCCAGGAATCATCCTCGTAAATCTTCTCTGAACTCTCTCCAACATCAGTATATCCTTTCTAAGATAGGGGGCCCAAAACTGCACACAGTATTCCAAATGAGGTCTCACTAGTGCCCCATAGAGCCTCGTCAACACCTCCTTACTCTTATACACTATTCCTCTTGAAATGAATGCCAACATAGCATTCGCTTTCCTTACTGCCAATCCAACTTGGTGGTTAACCTTTAGGGTATCCTGCACGAGGACCCCCAAGTCCCTTTGCACTTCCGATTTTTGAATTTTCTCCCCATCTAAATAATAATCTGCCCGATTATTTCTTCTTCTGAAGTGTACAACCGTACATTTGTCAACGTT
Source organism: Mobula birostris (assembly GCF_030028105.1). Lineage (NCBI taxonomy): Eukaryota > Metazoa > Chordata > Chondrichthyes > Myliobatiformes > Myliobatidae > Mobula > Mobula birostris. Next base: position 42,656,236 of record NC_092375.1, on the reverse strand, counting down.
GTATCTCATCTGCCATTTCTTTACCCACTCTCCTAAACTGACCAAGTCTCTCTGCAACCTTTCCGTTTCTTCAACATTTCCTGCTCCTCCACCTATCTTGGTGTCATCAGCAAACTTGGCCACAAAAACACTTAATCCATAATCCAAATCATCGATATACATCGTAAAAAGAAGCAGCCCCAACACCGACCCCTGCGGAACACCACTAGTAACCGGCAACCAATCAGAATAGGATCCCTTTATTCCCACCCTTTGCTTTCTGCCTATCAGCCAGTGCTCCACCCATTTCAATACCTTTCCTATAATTCCATGGGCTCTCATCTTATTAAGCAGCCTCATATGCGGCACCTTATCGAAGGCCTTTTGAAAATCCAAATACACAAACCCACAGCCTCTCCCTTGTCAATCTTATTCGAGATTACCTCAAAAAATTCCAGTGAGTTGGTAGGGCAGGATCTTCCCTTCGTGAAACCATGCTGGCTTCGGCATATCTTGTCATGCACCTCGAGGTATTTCATAACCTCGTCCTTGAGGATTGACTCCAATATCTTTCCAACCACCGATGTCAGACTAATAGGTTTGTAATTTTCTTTTTGCTGCCTCCTTCCTTTCTTAAATAGCAGAACTACATTTGCGACCTTCCAGTCCTCCGGAACCATGCCAGGGTCTATTGATTCCTGGAAGATCATTTCCAATGCTTCCACAATCTCCAAAGCCACCTCCTTCAGAACCCTTGGGTGCACCTCATCCGGGCCGGGAGATTTATCTATTCTTATTCCCAAGCACTTTCTCTCTAGTTATCTTGACTGTACCTAATTCTATTCCCTGATACCTCTGGCTATCAGGCATATTGCTCATGTCTTCCACTGTGAAGACTGATGCAAAATACTCATTCAGTTCCTCCGCCATCTCTTTGTTATCCATTATAATTACTCCAGCATCATTTTCAATCGGTCCCATATCTACCCATGTCACTCTTTTTACTCTTCATATATTTAAAAAAACTCATAGTATCCTTTTTTATGTTATTCACCAACTTCCTTTCATAATTCATCTTTTCTTTCCTAATGACTTTCTTAGTTTCTTTCTGTAAGTTTTTAAAGGTCTTCCAGTCCTCATCTTTCCCACTAGTTTTTGCTTCCTTGTACGCCGTTTCTTTTGCTTTTATTTTTGCCTTAACCTCTCTCGTTAGCCACAGTGTTGATTGTCAGTGAGGAGGAGGTGTTATTTCCTATCAGAATAAGCTGTGATCTCCCAGGGAAAAAGTCAAGGATCCATTTGGAGAGGGAGGTACGGAGGTCCAGGTTTAGGGGCTTGTTGATTAGAACTGAGCATATGATTGTGTCGAACATTGAGATGTAGTCAATAAACAGTATCCTAACATTGGTATATCAATTGTCCGGGTGATCCAAGGCCAAGCAGAGAGCCACTGAGATTGTATCCTCCTAAGCATTCTTCTAGGGTGCATCACAACCTGGTATGGAAGTTGTCCTGTCCAAGACTGAAAGAAGCTGCAGAAGATCGTGAACACGGCGCAGCACATCACACAAACCAATCTTCCGTCTTTGGACCCACCTTATACCGCGCGCTGTTGAAGCAGTGTTGCCAGGATAATCAAGGACACAACCCACCCAGCCAACACACTTTTCGTCCCTCTTCCCTCCGGGAGAAGGCTCAGGAGCTTGAAGACTTGTACGGCCAGATTTGGGAACAACTTCTTTCCAACTGTGATAAGACTGCTGAATGGATCCTGACCCAGATCTGGGCCGTACCCTCCAAATATCCGGGCCTGCCTCTCAGTTTTTTTGCACTACCTTACTTCCGATTTTTCTATTTTCTATTTATGATTTATAATTTAAATTTTTAATATTTACTAATTTTTACTATTTTTACTATTTTTAATATTTAATATTTGTAATCCATGGAGTGGAAAGTGCAGAATCAAATATCGCTGTGATGATTGTACATTCTAGTATCAATTGTTTGGCGACAATAAAGTATAAAGTATAAAGTATCCACTGTAGACCTATTGTGGTGTGAGGCAGATTGCTGTAGGCCAAGTCCTTGGTCAGGTAGGAGTTGTTTCTGACCATTACCAATCTCTTAAAGCACTTAATCTCAGTAGATGTGGATGCAATTGGATGATAGCCATTGAGGCAGTTCACCCTACTCTTCCTGGGAACAGATATGATTATTGCCCTTTTGAAACTGGTGGGAACCTCCGACTAAAGGAGCGAGAGATTGAAGATGTCGTTGTATACTTCTGCCAACTGGCTGGCACAGGCTTTCAGAGCCCTACCAGATATACTACTAGGGTCTGAGGCCTTGCGTGGGTTCATCTCTTGAAAAATGTTCTGACATCAGCCTCTGAGACGGAGATTACAGGGTCAGCAGATGCTGCAAGGGTTCACACAGGTGTAGTTTTATTCTCCCTGTCAAAGTGTGCATAACAGGCATTGAGCTCATCTGGGACTGAAGCATCACAGCCATTCATGATGTTAGGTTATGCTTTGTAGGAAGTAATGACCTGAAAACCCTGCCAAAGCTGACGTGCATCCGATTCTGTCTGTGACCTCAATTGGAATTGTTCTTTTTGCCCTTAAAATAGCCTTCCGTAAGTCATACCTGGACTGAACTCCTTGTTCTAGATCACCAGTCTGGAATGCCACAGGTCTAGCCCTCAGCAGACTCCATGTTCATCCACAGATTTGGGGTTATGTCTGTCCAGTATGTTCTCGAAGGCATAAACTCATCCTCACAGGTCTTGGTGAAGTCGGTGACAACTGTGGTGTATTCATTCAGACTTGAAGATGGATACCCAGAATTAAGTCGGCCTTACTTACTCACTTCCATACATTTTCATAATTATGGTGTCTGATCAATATTAACCACATAATTCTGGTTGATTGCAATATAATTTGCCATCTCTAGTGCAAGAACTGTAACCTGCAGGGCTGTGGACAGGAGCTGAGATGTGGGATCAATCTAGTCCATTTTTGGCTGGCAGGAGGCCAAAGCAGCATCCTACCTTGCTGTGAATTACAATGGTTCTGTGATCATACCTAATCCTCCTGTTTGCATACCCCTTTTTCTCCACACACTGTTGGCTCTGAGTTATAAGCTGCAGATGATGTAAGCATGCATCCTTTGCATTTTTCACCTCCTTACAGCCCAACACCTGACAATTTATTTACTTCAAGTATCACAGAATTGTAAACTGATTAGACATTAGAAGAAGATCTAAGATGGTGCAGAAATGTTATACCATGATTCCTGGTAGCCGCCAGCTCAAACACCAGCTATACACCATTTTGCCCAGTTTATGGAATGATGTGGCTACATATGGGTTCTGTTGATAAATTGATCATTTTACTGGTGCAGCCTGTAGAGGAAAATATACAATGAAGAATTTGGGAGGTCTTTCAGAAAACTAGTGGGCAATGTGAAGGAGCATGAATAAGCCAAGCAGCAATTTGGAATGGGTTTTGCACAAGCTGGAGCTTATCCTTACCATGGTCAACTGCATATGCTGACCAACTCCATAGTAGCAGACACCTAACACCTAAATGCTGTAGTGGTATCCACTGTCTTCATCTGAGATCAACTTTCTGCAATGTACACTTAAATTGCAATGCACAAGGGGCTTGCAAATTGTTTTAGATGTCCAGTAGCCCACCTCTATCACATTACCAGCATTAACGAGGCACTGCTTCAGGCTTTGCATTAGCTCCAAGACAACATTTCTAATTCAATCTTTGACATCTTACCACTCTTCTTGCTATTGCCTGTCAGTTGGCCAGCCTAGACTGTGTGCTCAGATGGTGTAGTCCAAAGCCAGGTCTCCAGGTGCAGAAATGCCTTCTGTGCTGCAATTGTGTCTCACCTCTCAGAATAACAAGGATAGATAAAGGTACATGTAAAACAGGTTTGCAAGGTATTAGTAATTAAGTTTTATGTGTAATATAGTACAAACTATTACATGGATTTGATTTGAAATAGTTACTTGAGAGTTTTTCTCCTTGCATTGCATCAATGCAGGCATTGTGGTGATCACCTTTGCTGAATGGAAGGTTAATTTGAGTTTACTCCATTTCATATCCTCTTCCTCATTTTCCTTCTTCTACTTGCCATATTTCTTTTAGCAGAGATTTGCCTCCATGGTGGCAAGGTGTTTTGCTTGCTACAGCTCACTGTGAACCATGATACCAAATCAACTGACTAGTGTGAAGCCCCATCTGAATAGGCCAGGCAACAGAAACACTGAGCACGCTTTGAGTTTGCTCTGTCAGATCTTGTGTAGTGGATTTGCTTTCTGTATTTGTGTTCCTTATTCATATGCAAACAATGAAATGTGATCTAAGACCAAAGTAATTTCTTTGGTGGGAATTTGCTGATACCATGAGCAAATTTTGTTATTTTAATGTTAGTTTTATTTTTACAATACCTGACAATTTCAGTACCTGTGGATAACCAATCATGGAATGTTGTTGAAAGGTTCTCATTCTTCTAAATCCTTGAATGTTGCTCACTGAGGCTGATATTCAAGGAGCGTGAAATTCCTGTGTACTAGTTTCTCTGGAAGAAATCTGGTGGAGCAGGACTTCCAATGATCAAAGGCCAATGGCACATCCCAAATCTAGCAGCTGATCCAACTGGGGACAAATCTGCCAGCAAAAAAAAACTGAAAGCTATTAAGCCTTCTGCTCCTTGGAGAACAAAATTCTGTTTTTTCATGATAATTGAGATGGGTTAACTTTAGCCTTGGTCAGATTTTTCAGGGATTTCAGTGGAACTTGTGCTAGCTAAATCTTGTTCTGTTGTGCTTGGCAGTTCATAGCCTCTTCCTCATTAGTTAGGTTTGTATGTCTTTGTATAGGCTTTGCTCTTTCTGCCATTAGAATTTCCTTTGTACCCAAATATGGGAGTCTATTTAATTTGTAATTTACTGATCCACTAAAACTTCTTAATATGTGCAGCCAGTGATATAAATAATGAATAAGCTGATGCCAATACTTTATGGAAAATCAATTTGAATACAAGCCTAAATCAGCACGTGTGACTGCTTTACTGTGCTTTCACTGTGGATCCAGCAGAAGTGCAGTGAGTTTATTAAGAGAGAGGCTGGATATATTTCACAGCCAGCCCTCAGTGTTATGCCATGCCAGGGTGGCCAAATAAAAACATATGAAACAGGAGCAGGAGTTGGCCATCTGGCCTGTTGAGTCTGCTCCACCATTCAATAAGATCATGGCTGATCTGGCCATAGACTCATCTCCACCTACCTACCCCTTCCCCAGAACCCTTAATCCACCTGTTATACAAAAGTCAATCTAACTGTGGCTTAAGTATATCTAATGAGGTAGCTCTGCTGCTTCCCTGGGTAGAGAATTCCACAGATTCACTACTCTCTGAGATAAGCAGTTTTTTTTTAATCTTCCGAGTCATAAATCTATTCTCCCAAATCTGTGTATCTGAGTAGCCAGGGCATCAAAGGTTATGGTGAGAAGGCGGGGGAGTGGGACTAAATAGGAGAATGGATCAGCTCATTATAAAATGGTGGAGCAGACTCGATGGGCCGAATGGCTGATTTCTGCTCCTTTGTCTTATTGTCTTATGGTCTAATTAGAGATATGGAGCAGCCGCACTGTTGGCTGCATCACTGTGCCACCCTGTTTAATTCCTTCTTTAATACATTTGGTACCTTGACACCAATGCAGTAGGAGTTTTAGAAGTAGACTGCAACGCACAGCAGCAACCATGTTGCATGCTTTGCACAAGCAGCTGAGTTTCATGGAGTCATAGAGAGAGAGGCAGCACCCAATCAGGCCATTCAGCCCACCAAGTACATGCTGACCATTGACACCCATTTTCACCAATTGCGGCATTAATGCTATCTTCTTATGCTCCGCATATTTTCATCAGCCGGCCGCGGATTCTACCTCTCACTGACAGATTAGTGACAACTAGCAGTGACCAATCCACCCACCAGTCTATATGTCTTTGGGATGTGGGAGGATACCAGAGCACCCTGAGGAAGCCCTTACAGTCACTGGGAGAACATACAAACTCCACATAGACAGAGGCCGAGCTCAGTACTGTACCCTGTGAGGCAGCGGCTCTGCTAGCTTTGTCACCCCGCCTTTTGGGTGGAGTGGATTCAGCACATAAATGCTTTGTTCGTTCAACTTTAATATTTTGGATATGAGAGCAAAAACTTGTGATGCTTTGCAGGATACACTGCCTCATGAACCTTCTCTTCCTTATCAGATGTGGAGAGTCAGTGAGGTTCGGCATTCGGGGACCATAGACAGGAAGATTGGACAGCAGCCTAGTTCCTGGATAATCTAACCTAATATTTCAACTGGTCATTAGTAATAATGACATTAAACTACTAAATTGCTGTAAAAACATAGTTGGTTCCTTAATATCCTTTGGGGAGGAAACCTGCCAATCTTACCTAGGTTGTCTTAAATATATCTCAAAACCTACTAATGTGGTGATACTTATGTGCCCCTGAAAAGGTCTTCCAAGTTCAAGGGGAATTGTGGATGGGAAATAAATGTCGACCTTGGCACAAACGTCAGGGTCCTGAAAAATGACTATAGGTACCTCTTGTCTGTTCAAGACTATGGTGACTGGAAGTTCTTCATATTTGCATTATATTTTGTTCATTCAGTTTCAGTTATGCTGCGAAGTCTTGGCAGACGTAAACCCTGATTAATCTAACTCAGTGGTTCACAAAGTGGGCGATATTGTCCCCCTGGGAGCGATGGGAGTTCCTAAGGGGGCTGATAAAGATAAAGGGACGATGGCGGGGGGGGGGGGAACAGTAGCAATATGGGCAGCTGAGGGATTACAGGCTTAACTTAAGAAATAAATCACTTGTTATAAGCGTTTGATCCTCAGTGGCTCATAAATGCTTGCACTATCACCTCATCTCCTGCAAACACACCATTCTCAGACTTTGCTCAAAACATGTCATAGTTCTTGAAAAGCAATGACATTTCTGTATTTGGATAGATAGAGAGATAGATGCTTTATTGTTCCCAAAGGAAATTACAGTACCACAGTAGCACTGCAAGTACACAGATATAAAAAATATACAAATATTAGAATATTTGGCACACCATGAGAAATCTGAACTGAAGAAGTTGTGTTATTTCAGGACCTGGCCTACGCATTATTGGTGTTTATCCCTTTTACTGATTACAGCGCTTGAGGATAGATTAAAACAATAAGCGATTGTCCATGGTCGTTAATCCATAATATAACTGGCAGAAGCAGACCAAAAGAAAAGGAATATAGACAATATAGGAGTATCTAAAATATAGATTTATACCTGCACCAAGCAACCAACAGCAGCCAATGTGTGTGTCTGTTGAATGAAAAAGTTTTTTTTTCAAATGAGACAATGAAACCATCAACTCTGTTCAAAGGCAAATAGATGAAATGTCTGAGAACAACAGAATTTGCTCTGAAGTTGGCTGAGGCAACTTTGCCAGGCACAGGTCTTTGCTTCTTAGTTATGCTCACTCCATAAAAGATGAAAGCATGGTTCAAGAGTTGTTACTTGCAAGGGGACTAGAAAGAGAAATAAAGGGGGGAGTCAATATTTCGGGTTGTTGAGCAATTTTTCAAGAAGAGAGACATTCCACCCACCATCATTCTTGCTTGTGCAGCAGGTGGGCATCAATGACAAGATGTCACTGTAGGGTTACTACAGTCTTGAAAAAAGCTGTACCTAACATATTTAACATTCACTGTGTAATTCACAGGCATCTTGTTGCAAAAACCTAAGTGATCAGCTGCACAAATCATCAAATACAGTTATCACAACGATAAATAAAATCAAGTCCCATACTCTCAATTCTCGAGTATTTTGAGGGCTTTGTATTGAGAATGATGAACAGCTTGAACACTTGTTGTTGGCTCTGGAAGGGAAATTGCCTGAGATACTTTTGCATTTTTTTTTTGAAACTGTAATAAAATTCTTTGAATACTCAACTGCTTCATTCAGTAATCAACTCAAGAATATCGGGCATGACATTGCTTATTTTTCAGAATTATTTGCAGTTTAATTAAATCATTCTTCAATTGCAAGGAAATTATGTGAATCTTATCAAAGTCAAATCAGTCATCTCCACATTTCTGTTGAAGTTAATCCTATTTAAGTGCACATTGGCTGTTGTGCCCTTTTCCAGTTTCTGAGCCTCTCTGAGTTGGAAGAGAATGAAAGAATGCCAGATGATGATCTTCAGGTATACTATGCTTACCTGGATGATCTACATAAAGACATGTCAGAGAGAATTCAGGATTTTCTCTCAATCCAAGTTCCAGATTGGGTAATAAATCCATTCCTGAACACTTGTAATGAGACATAACAGGAAGGATGGAGGAAGAACTGATCTTACTTTGAAATGGCCTCAAGCTGAAGCCAAGGTTCAAGAAAATCATATCAAGACTTTTGGTTCAGCAAGAAATGACAGAATGCTATCCTGCCCTGTGGAAAAAAGGTAATTCTTTATTGCCTTTCCAATATCTTAACGGAGCGTGGTTTCAGTGCAGTCACTCAACTTCTTTCAAAGCAATGAAACAGTCTGCAAGTTACTGAACTTGGGGATCTGAGACTCCTTCTGAGTGACATTCAGCCTGATGTTGAGAAGCATCTGGTGAAGGGCGAAAAAGCAGTGAAGTAGTCAATAGATGGACTACTAATGTACACTCTAAAGTTCCTGTTTTCTTTCACTGTGTATCATAAATCAAAATTCTTTATAGTTCTTATGTAATGGCTGGAAAGGGAGAGGGGAACATCATGATCTGAGAGTCAAGGAGGTAGGAACCCAAAAAAGTTTGGGAACCACTGATCTAACTTATGATTCTCAAATGGTATTAGCCTGGGAGGCTTTGAAATTTCATCTCTGGAATCTGGAATTCTTCTCACTGTTTTTTTCTACTGGTTAATGAGATCTTCATTTTTGCCATCCAAGGTTCTGGGAGTGTCTTATGCTTGCTAGTTATCACAAAGCATTCCAGAAGTCAAAGTGATTACTATGGACTCCACTCTCTGCGTTTGCAATATTTTACTTTTGTCAATCCTGCTACGTTTTATCACCATGTTCCATCTAGTGGTATGCCACATTTGATGCTTTATTGAAGCTTGAAGGTTTGTCCTTAATGACGTTAATGGGACCTTAGTAGAGCTATAATAGAAATAGCCTAGCACATTGGCACAACACGTTTACCCGCTGCCTCACAGCTTCAGTGACCTGGATTCAATCCTGACCTCTGGCACATTCTTCCTGTGAATGAATACTTATCTTCCAGGTTTTCCAGTTTCTTCTCACCTCCCAAAGGTATGGAGGTCAGTAGGTTAAGTTACTCCTCGTGGGGGTGGGAGATAAAGGAATTGGAGTATGTGAAAGATAACAGATTCTAGGGAAGTAGATAAGTGTTCATAGAATTGCTCTGAGAACCAGAATAGGCTCAGTGGACTAAATAACCACCTTTAATGCTGTAATGACGAATATGAAAATACATAAGTGTCTAATTCAATTTCTCAGAGCTTTCACTAATCACTTATAGTACCAGAAGTACGGGGATAATGTGTGAATTGACACCCACAATATCAACGTCAACAATACCAAGCTTGAATAACGCATTGAAAGTATCGAAGTATACTGAGGGATTTCACAGATGCATTAGTGAAAAAATTGCATACGGCAAGAAATGACCACCGATCACTTACTAAGGGCAGCTGCCTCTAAAATGACAACACAGAGCAAAGAATGAAGAGAATATGCTCTTTTCAACACCTCGTGTCCATTGATACAGGTGTACAAAGTGGCTGAAATAAAACCAGTATACCCAAGAGCAACAGCATTAGTTACATTTTTCATGGTAGGTTTAGTTTCAAAGACCCATGAAGAACATTAATCCATTCTCTACTGCGCCACACATCAACTTTCCTTGAAGTTGCTTCATCTTTGCTGAGTAGCACAGCCAGTTAGGAAGGTGCTTCAGGACATGGTTAAATTAGTTGATCAAAGCAAAATCTACTAATCAGTAAATGTATGTAAGCAGGTATTGTGACCAGGTACTGCCTGTAGCACTGACGTTTTCATGTCTGGCAGATGTTATTGCAAATTATTTTACTTCAGTGTTCAGGTAGCTTTTGTAAGTACTGTTTGAAAAAGTGCATGCTCAAATGTATTTCCATTTAACAATAACGTACAGTACTGCAAAAAGTGCTTTGTGGGAATAAATGTGATGATTTATTAATATAGAGCCCTACAGTTGAGATTTTAAACATTTGCTAATTATACTGCTTTAGAGGCTAATTAAAGCATGTGAACAGATTTCTCTTCCATGTTCCAGAAACATGTCTTTAAAATGTAACTGGAGATCTTTAAGATCCAGACTGGTTAATGTGCTTCCAAATATGAAGAGACAGCTTTTGGCATTGGCCACGAGTTGTGGAACGATACAACGCTGAAAAGAAACGGCAGGGAATTTCTCACATCAAAAAATTGCAACACCCCTGCGGGGAGGACCACACTTCCGTTACTGTGAGAAAGCGTGGGGAATCAAACACAGACAAAGGCAGCAAAGCATGGTATGGTTCTGACCAGGAAGCCCACAAGATAGCAGGAACAGAGATTAAATTACAGTCATTTAGAAAAGATTGAAAGACCATAATTCAATTGTTTCCAAATTTTGCATCTTAATGGATATCTGTCTGTTTCAACCTCACTTCAATTCTCACATGGATTAAACTTACCAAAAGAAAATTGTTGCTGCAGCTCAAAAGAAAGCTCAGTTTTCTAAACAACTTATGTACGTTTCCCATAAAGTATTTGTTCCATCTGCTTGTCACATGTGGATGATTAATTGTATTACTAATGGTTATTATGCATCTTTTGTAACCTCTGCCTTTATTTAGCTTGTTCAATGTTGTAACAGTCTGTTGCCCATGTCCTTTCAGATGTTAGAGGTCACAGGTTTAAGAGGTGTTTTTGAAGAAGTGTTAGCAATTGGCCGCAGTGCACTTTGTAGATGGTACACATAATACCAATCATCAGTCCACTTTTGAACTGCTGAACCTATCTGCCACTCAAAAGGAGTTTGTCATTGACTTCAGAAAGGGAGGCAGTGCACATGTTCCTGTCTACATCAATGATGTTGAGGTTGAAAGGATTGAGAGCCTCACGTTCTTAGGTATGAACATTGCCAATAGCCTGTCCATGTTGATGTCATGGCCAAGAAAATTCACCGTCATCTCTGCTTCCTTAGGGGACTCAAGAAATCTGGCATGTCCTCGTCAACCCTTACCAGTTTGTATTGATGCACCACAAAAAGCAGCTTGGTATGGCAACTGCTCTGCACATGACCGCAAAGAACTGCAGAGAGCTCCACACGTCATGGAAACTAGCCTCCTCTCAAAAGAAGTCTAAAGAATTTCCACTGCCTCAGTAAAGGAGCTGGTATAATCAAATATCCCACCCACCTCGAGCATTTACTCTTCTTCCCTCTTCGATAAAGCAGAAGATACAAAATCCTGAAAGTACATACCACCAGGCTCAAGGGCAGCTTCCATCCGACTGTTATCAGACTCTTACATAGATGTCTTATACGATAAGATGGACTCTTGATCATTATGATCTTGCACTCTTGATTTCTGAGGATCTAACCTGGTCCCAACATATTGATGTAGTCATAAAGAAGGCAAGGCAGTGGCTATACTTTATCAGGTGTTTGAAGAGATTTGGCGTGTCAACAAATACACTCAAAAGCGTCTGTAGTTGTACTGTGGAGAGCATTCTGTCAGACTGCATCACTGTCTGGTATGGAGGGGCTACTGCACAGAACCGAAAGAAGCTGCAGAAGGTTGTAAATCTAGTCAGCTCCATCTTGGTCACTAGCCTACAAAGTACCCAAGACATCTTTAGGGAGTGTGTCTCAGAAAGGCAGCGTCCATTATTAAAGACCTCCAACACCCAGGACATGCACTTTTCTCACTGTTACCATCAGGTGGGAGGTACAGAAGCCTGAAGGCACACACTCAGCGATTCAGGAACAGCTTCTTCCCCTCTGCCATCCAATTCCTAAATGGACATTGAATCTTTGGACACTACCTCGCTGTTTTTAATATACAGTATTTCTGTTATTGCACATTTTTAAAAAAATCTATTTAATATACGTAATTGATTTACTCATTAATTTATTATAATGTTTTATTTTATTTATTATTATTATTATTTTCTCTCTCTGCTAGATTATGCATTTCATTGAACTGCTGCTGCTAACTTAACAAATTTCACATCACATGCCGGTGATAATAAACCTGATTATGATTCTGATTCACTTCGTTGTTTACTTGCAATGGACTATTTTGGTAGCTTTTACATTTTATTCTGCATTGATGTAGGTTTACCTTATTGAACCTCAATGCACCAAGTGATGATTTGATCGACAGTACATGAACAGTATGCAAGACAGGATTTTGACTGTATCTTGGTTCATGTGACAATATTAAACTAACACCAATACCTTACCCAAAGTTCATCAGTGAACTAGATGTTTTTTTTCCACCATATTTAGGTAAATATAAGTTCAGTTTACGCATGGTGCTTTTATAATTCTGGATAATTTAATTAGTTAAATTCAAATTCCTCAGTTACAGTGTTGGATCTTCAGTTCAATTCTAGAACAATACAAGTATAGGTATGACCTACAGAAGACTATTTTAAGAGTGAGAAAATAATTCCGATTGAAGCTAGAGACAGAATCAGATGCATGTCAGTTCTGGCAGGGTTTGCAGGCTATTACTTCTACAAAGTAAAACCTAAAGTCATGGTTGGTTGAGATGCTTCACTCCCAGATGAGCTCAATGTCCTTCATGCACGCTTTGAAAGGAAAATAAAAATACTCCTGTGCAAATCCCTGCAGCATTTGGTGATCCTGTGATCTCTAACTTGGAGACCAACATCAGAACATCTTTCAAGAGGTTGAACTCTTGCAAGGCACCAGGCCCTGATGGTGTACATGGTAAGACACTGAAAAGCTGTGCCAACCAACTAGCAGGAGTGTTCAAGGACATTTTTAATCTCTCACTGCCGCAGTTGAAGGTTTCCGCCTGTTTCAAAAGACGACGATCATACAGTGCCCAAGAAGAGCAGGGTGAACTGCCTCAACAACTATCACCCAATTGCACTCACATCTTCTGTGATTATGTGCTTTGAAGAGGTTGGTCATGGCCAGAGTCAATTCCTGTCTAAGCAAGGACCTGGACCCACTACAATCTGCCTTTCACCCCAAGAGGTCTGCAGTGGATGCCATCTCAGTGACTGTCCACTTGGGCTTGGGTCACCTGGACAATAGCAATACTTATGCCAGGCTGCTGTTTATTGATTACAGCTCAGTGTTCAACACCATCATACCCTTAATTCTATAAGCTCCAGTACCTGGGCCTCTGTTCCTCCCTCTGCAACTGGATCCTTGACTTCCTCACTGGAAGACCACAATCTGTGTGGATCAGAAATAACATCTCCTTCTTGCTGACAAACAACACCAGCATACCTCAAGGATGTGTACTTAGCTCAATGCTCTGCTTTCCCTATAACCATGACTGCGTTGCTAGGCATAGCTCAAACACCATCTATAAATTTGCCATTGACACGACAATTGTTGGCAGACTTTCAGATAGTGATGAGGAGGTGTACAGGAGTGAGATAGATCTGCTGGTTGAGTGGTGTTGCGGCCTTGCACTCAACGTCAGTAAAGCTAAGAAATTGATGGAGGACTTCAGGAACGGGAAGTCGACGGAAAAACACACCAATCCTCACTGAGCAGTTTTAAGTTCCTGGGAGTCAACTTCCCTGAAAATCTATCCTGGGCCCAACATATTGATGCAATTACAAAGAAGGTACAACAGCAGCTATATTTTGTTCAGAGTCTTTTAAGACTTAGTATGTCACCAAAGGCTCTAGCAAATTTCAACAGATGTACTGTGGAGACCATTCTAATTGGTCGGTCATCGTCTGGTATGGAGGGGCCACTGCACAAGATCAGAAACAGCTGAAGGAAGTTGTAAACTCAGCCAGCTCCATCATGGACACTAGCCTCCCCAGCATCCAGGACACCTTCAAAAAGGCGGCATCCATAATTAAGCCCCCCCCCCCTCACACAGGCCATGCCCTCTTCTCATTGCTACCATCAGGTGGAGATATTGGAGCCTGAAGACACACATTCAGCATTTCAGAAACAGATTCTTCCCCTCTGCCATCAGATCACTGAATGGACAATGAACATTATCTCACTATCATTTTCTTTTTCACTTTCTTTTTGCTCTACTTATTTAATTTAACTTTTATATATACACATTTCTTATTCTAATTTAGAGTTTTTAAATTTTATTTTGCACTATACTGCTGCTGCAAAACATCCAATTCTACAAATGTGCCAGTGATATTAAACCTGATTCTGATTCAGACTTCATTGGTTCAGGAGTCCGCATTACTGGTCCATCAATTTGTCTACAACTCTACAATTCTCAAATATCCTAAGAATGAAAGATATGGATTTTATATGTTATCTTTGGGGTAATTAATGAATTAGCATACTTTTGGTTTGTAGTTAGGTTTAGGATATAAGACGTCTTGTGTTTGCCTGCCTGCTAATGTTCAGAGCTATGCCCAGGGTCCACACTGGTACTAAATGAATAGAGGATTTGACTTGTGACCTATTTCCCTGAAGCAGTGTCAAAAAATGAGTGCCTTTTGCATTAACTTTACTTTCCATTTTGAGTATTCAACTGGAATTCTGTTGAACTTAACCGGAGTACAGACTGCCTTCGAATGTCATTGGTGATGCCTCCCCCTTTGTCTTTTAGGCAAAATGCTAATGAGCAGAGTGCATACAGCTTGCAGCTCAACAATTTTTATCTACCTTAAACCAAGTACCAGTGTATGTTAGTTGTAAAACGAGTCAATGATGACGCAAACTGAATAGTTTTCAATTTTCCTGTTTTTCAGAACAGCATTCATTAAAAATATGATATAATATTTAAAAACATTAAATGGGACATGATTCTGAATTAGGACTGTGTTGGGTGCTTCTGGCAAAATGTGGCAGACATAATTTTTCAAATAAGCCCCTCATCAGCATTCACCAAATTATTATATGCATTTAGTATACACATGGTTGTTTTAATATATTGTAAGAAATACAGTAAAATTGCTCATCCTGAGTAGAGTAGCAACATGTAGTCACCTAATATATCATTCATCCTGTGCAGGGTAGCAAGCTACAGTCACCTACTATACCATTCAGATCAGTTGTTTGACAGTTCCAAGAAGCACCCTTTCATTGCTGGCCAGAGCTTAGTATCTCCCAAACTCTGCAACTCTGGCTTCAAAACTCCAGCGCAGCCCCTGGGATATATATGGCGGAGGGAACTGGAGCATAATACCTGAGATTTAAACATTAGAGTATAGAGACAGCTGAAACACAGAATGATCATGGTGATATTAAGAGCCTCTAACTTGAAGTTGAACTTTTGAAACTTTTGAGCCCCTCAGAATAGTTAGGTGACTCAAATTCAGTTTATTAATCTGGACCTTAAAATTTGACCATAGAATTAAAAAAACTATTGCAAAAACAAATTTGTTTCACTGATATCCTACTGCTAATATCCACTGAACAGTTTGGGCTATATGCGAACCCACGCCTTCAACGATGCAATTGCTTCACAATGGTCCTCTGAAATGGTCAGGGAAAATGTTTAGTTGAATCTAACCCCTGCAAGAATAAAGCCAAATGTAACACCCAACTTTGGCCTATGTGCCAGTTTTGAATACAACAGAGCCACACCCACCAGCATAATCCTGACAAACGTCTGGAGCTTGATATCTAAAATTGGGAAAGCTATCCCACAGATTGGTATAGCAGCAATATAACACTGTCACAGTCAAGGAATTATTCCCATTCACTAATATCCCAGAATCCTCCACCAATCGCAGGTTACAGGTCAGGAGTGGGAACCCAGCAACCAATTTGACTCAGGATCCCACAAAATCGCTTGACATCAGATCAATTTGGGTAAAGACATCACATGTTGATCACTGTCTAACATTTATCTGTGGAATTAGTATTGTTTGTCTAAATGAAAAGGAAAGTTAGATGGACTGCGAAATGGGATTTCGATTTGCTGTAAGCATACTTACTGAAATTAGCAAATATCAACATCAACTATATTTTATCTGAAGTCTCATCTTCGCTGGGTATGTCAATGTATTGAAAATGTTTTTCAAAAATTGCTCAAATTGTCATCTGGAAATGTATCATCCAAATATAATATTTTTTCACTCAATTATAGAAAATTTCAACAATCAAAGTATGGACTGAAAATGATAAGAGTATTTATTTCGCAACAGAGTTATTGTTTCTGTATTTTCATATCTCAGTAATGTTCATATTCTATTTTATCTCCTATAATCCTGCATCTCTCAGACCTGGTTATAATGTCACCTTGTATTCTTGTAGATTATGATAGCATCCTCTGATGTAAAAGGGTCCCAAGATCCATGATGTGTAATTGACTCTAGATCTCAGAGTCAATTATGATTCAGATTGCACTTCAGTGCATTAAATATCAGGCATATCAGGCCTCTGAGCAAGTATTAAACCTACTCAAGATTAAAGCCTACATTGTTTTTTTTTGAGCAGCAGCCAATTAGTGATCAGTGACTGAAATAGTGAGAAGACAAAGCTCATTCAGGTTCACCGAACGAGTACATAAGGCATCGATTCACAGTGGTTTGGGGTTTTGAGCAGTGGCCAATCAGTGATTGGGATTGATTGGCAAGAACAAATTAAAATAAAGCTGGAGCAAGGCAGAGAGGCAATTGTTAGAGTGGTCATTGCTGAAATGGACAGTGTTAGAGTTGTTATTTGAGGCTTTAGCTCTTCAAGCTTCAGCGAGGAGAGGCTTGTCTGAGAGAAGGTGAAAAAGCTGTAGGTACTTTTTTTCCTCCAGTTTATTCATTGTTTGCCTTTATATTTGCACAGTTAGAACAACAGGGGTGCTTAGCTGGATAGTTCAATGCTCCTCTTGCAGGATATGGGAAGGCAGGGAGATCTCTGGTGTTCCTTACGACTTCACCTGCAAGAAGTGAATCCAGCTGCAGCTTGTAACACTCCACATTAAGGAGTTGGAGCTGGAATTGGCTGAACTCTGGATCATTCAGGAGGCTGAGGGATGATAGATAGGACATATAGAGAAGTAGTTACACCCAGGGTGCAGGACACAGGAAACTGGGTGACAGTCAGGAAGGGGAAAGGGGTTAAGGAGCCAGTGCAGAGTACCCCTGTGGCCACCCGCCTCAACAACAGGTATACCACATGGGATATTGTTGTGGGGATGACCCAGCAGAGGAAAGTCACGGCAGTCTGGTCTCTGGTACTGAGTCTGGCTCTGTGATTCAGAAGGGATGGGGAAGAAGAGGCATGCTGTGCTGATAGGGTATTCATTAGTTATGGAAACAGAAAGGAGGTTCTGTAGATGGGAATGAGATTCCCAGACGGTATGTTACCTCCCGGTGCCAAGGTCTGGGGCATTTTGGGTCAAGTCCTCAGCATTCTTAAGTGGAAGGGTGAGCAGCCAGAGGTGGTGGTCCATGTAGGTACCAATGACATACCCTATAGATAGGAAGAGTGACACGGTTCTGCAAAGTGAGCTTAGGGAGTTAAGTACTACGTTAAAGGATAGAGTTGTGATATCTGGATTGGTACCTATGCCACATGCTCGTGAGGCCAGAAAGAGGAAGATCATGCAGTTTAAAATGTGGCTTAGGAGTTGGTGTAGGAGGGAGAGCATCGTATTTTTGGATCATTGGGCTCTCCTCCAGTGAAGGTGAGCCCCGTACAGCCGAGATGGTTTGCACCTGAACTGGAGGGGACTAAAATCCTAGCAGGAAGATTTTCTGGTGCTGCATGGGGGGGAAATTAAACTGTAGTTGTAAGGGGATTGGAACCAGAGTGCCATAACAGATAGTGGAGAGGTTGTGGTGATGGATGTTGTTAAGACCTCAGACAGAGTCAGTAATCAAAAAGTTGAGCATGGTGCAACTAATGTACTGAGCTGCATATATTTCAATGTAGTAAGTATTGCAGCAAAGGCAGATGAGCTCAGGTTATGAATCAACACATTGATTTATGATATAATAGTCTTTAGTCAGTCTTGGTTACAGGAGGCACAGGACTGGCAGTTCAGTATTCCAGGGTTCTATTGTTTAGGATGCAACAGAACAGGAGGGATTAAAGGGAGGGAGCTGCCATTACTAGTCAGGGAAAATAACGCAGCAGTGTTCAGCAGGACAGACTGGAGAACTGATCTAGTGAGGCTTTATGGGTGGAACTGAAGAATAAGAAAGGTATGACCACTTTAATGGGCTATATTATTGACCAACCAACAGTCCACAGGATTTAGAGGAAAAATTTGTAGAAAGATCAGAGACTGTTGCAAGAAACATAAGGTTGTTATAGTAGGTGATTTTAACTTTTCATATATTGACTGTGACTCCCATACCGTAAAAAGACCAGGTGGGATAGAGTTTGTCAAATATGTTCAGGAAAGTTTCCTTAATCAGTACATAGAAATCCCAATGATAGAGTGTGCAATACTTTATCTATCCTACTTGTAATCTCCTCAAAGAATTCCAGCAGGTTTTTCAGGCAAGATTTTCCCTTTAGGAAACCATGCTAACTTTGCCCTATCTTGTCCTGTGTCACCAAGTACTCCATGACCTCACCCATAACAATTGACTCCAACATCTTCCCAACCACTGAGGTGAGGCTATTCCTTGGAATGTCGAAGATTGAGAGATTTGATGGAGGTATACAAGATTATGAGGGGTAAAGATAGGGTAAATGCAGACGGGTTTTTTCCACTGAGGTTGAATGGGTACAACTGGAGGTCATGGATTAAGGGTGAAAGGTGCAAGGTTTACGAGGAACATGAAGGGAAACTTTTTCTCTCAGAGGACCGTGAGAGTGTGGAACAAGCTGCCAGCATGAATGATGCATGCGATCTCGATTTCAACGTTTAAGAGAAGTTAGGATGGCAGGGGTACGGAGGTCAATGGGAGCAAGCAGGTTAAATGGTTCAGCATGGACTAGATGGGCTGAAGGGCCTGTTTCTGTGCAGTACTTTTCTATGACTCTAGACATCACTGGTTTATGGAGTAAAACAGAGGTAAAATTGCCAGCTGCCTTTGTATACTTAACAAATACAGCAGGAGTGATGCTTCAGTTATTCTTTAAGATGATTGTTAATAATTACTAATAACTGATAAATATTAAATATTTATATAACATCACTCTAATTTATAGATAGCTGTGCTGCTGACCAGATTATGTGCTCAGATGCAGAGCTATCAGTTATATACAGCTTTTTGTCAGTAGTTAGGTGTGACAATGAAATGTTTTAAAAATGTATAGAATGCGTGAATAATGAAGATATCTATATTTCTTCTGAGAGATTATGAAATGATAAACAACTTAGCTATTTCTGTCATATTCTATCATCTGGTTCCAAGCTAAAATTGTATATTATAAATAATAGAAATGACAAGGGGGAAGGGCTTGCTTGACAAGGAGCCTTCGGCCTCACCACTAGGTTTAGGAACAGTTTTTAACCCTCAACCATCAGGTTCTTGAACCAAAGGGGATAACTTCACTCAACTTATTTTGCCCCATCATTGAAATGTTCCCACAACATATGGAATCACTTTCAGAGACTCTTCAGTTTGTGTTCTTGATAGTTACTATTTATTTATTTATTTATTTATATTATTGCTTCTTTCGTTTTGTGTTTGCACAGCTTGTTGTCTTTTGTACACTGCTTGAACGCCCAAGTTGGTGTGGTCCTTCATTGATTCTATTATGGCTATTGTTCTATAGATTTATTGAGAATGCCCACAAGAAATGAATCTCAGGTTTGTATGTGGTGACATATAGCACTTTGAAAATACATTTACTTTGAACTTTGAAATTTATTTTGAACTTTGTTCTAGCAGGGACAAAAAATATTGAAATTGAAAGGTACAGAAGAAAAATATTTATTAATAATAAATATTCATTAGGGAAGCAAGCAAGTGTAAATAGGATTGATATTAACAGTATCATTTTTTTTCTTATTTTCATAGCTAAATACTTCCAATATCTCGCAAACACGAGGAAATCTGCAGACGCTGGAATTTCAAGCAACACACATCAAGGTTGCTGGTGAACGCAGCAGGCCAGGCAGCATCTGTAGGAAGAGGTACAGTCGGTGTTTCGGGCTGAGACCCTTCGTCAGGACTAACTGAAAGAAAAGCTAGTAAGAGATTTGAAAGTGGGAGCTGGACAGTTGATTGGCAAAAGGGATATGAAAGGATCATGGGACAGGAGGCCTAGGGAGAAAGAAAGGGGGAGGGGGAAGCCCAGAGGATGGGCAAGGGGTATATTCAGAGGGACAGAAGGAGAAAAAGGAGAGAGAGAGAAAAAGAATGTGTGTATATAAATAAATAATGGTTGGGGTACAAGGGGGAGGTGGGGCATTAGTGGAAGTTTGAGAAGTCAATGTTCATGCCATCAGGTTGGAGGCTACCCAGACGGAATATAAGGTGTTGTTCCTCCAACCTGAGTGTGGCTTCATCTTTACAGTAGAGGAGGCCGTGGATAGACATATCAGAATGGGAATGGGACGCGGAATTAAAATGTGTGGCCACTGGGAGATCCTGCTTTCTCTGGCGGACAGAGCATAGGTGTTCAGCGAAAAAATCTCCCAGTCTGCGTCGGGTATCTGCCATTTTTCATTACTGCACTCTCTGCCTTTCCCTTGAAGAATAGTTATTTAAAAGTGGTATGAAAAAGGTTTTTAGCACCTATGAGATCATTAACTACAGAAAAAACAGTATTAAGGAAATGTTAGTTGACTACAGTAACACTAGCTAGTTGTTCAGCGTCACCACACAGGCATCAGTGTGGCAGAACTGATCACCCACGCTGAATGGACCCCCATTCCAATTTCCTTCTATTGAAGGCCAGACTGGCTCCAAAATTCCATCATGGGCAAGGCTATCAAATCTGCCAAATTTCCCCTGGTGTCATAAAGCTTAAATCCTGCTCTTTTATCTGATTTGAAGAGATGTTTATCCATTTCAGTATCAAGTTTTAAAATTGGCAAACTGTTTTATAATTATCACACGTACTGATGTACAGTGAAAAAATTGTCTTGGGTATACCTTTCATAAGCACCAATTAATTACACCAGTGCAATGAGGTAGTACAAGGTAAAGCAATAACAGAATGTAGAATAAAATGTTACCATAACAGAGAAAGCGCAGTGCAGTCAGAAAATAATGTGCAAGGTCATAGCGAGGTAGATTGAGGTCAAGAGTTCAACTTATCAGACTAGTGAATTGTTGAATAATCTTAGAAAATCAGCATAGAATCTCAGAACCAAAATCAGAATCAAGTTTACTATCACTGATGTATGCCATGACATTTGTATTGCAGTAAAGTGCAATACATAAAAAATTACCATAAATTACTATAAAAATGTATCAAGATAAATAAATAGTGCAAAACAAGAGCGAAATAGTGAAGTAGAATTTCATTGGTTCATGGACCATTCCGAAATCTGATGGTAAAAGGGAAGACGCTCCTCTTCCTTGATGGTAATGATGAGAAGGGGGCCTGCCCTGGATGGTCCTTTACGCCACCTTCTTGAGGCATTGCCTTTTGAAGATGTTCTTGATGTTTGGGAAACTAGAGCCCATGGTGGAGATGGCTGTGTTTACCGTCTCTGCTGCTTTTTTCGATCATGTTCTTTGGTACCTCCATACCATACAATACAGTAAACAGTCAGAATGCTCTCCAATGTTCACCTGTAAAAATCTGCTGGAATCTTTGATAACATGTCATATCTCCCCAAACTCTTAATGAAATATAGTTGTTGGCGTGCCTTCTTTGTAATTGCATCAATACGTTGGGGCCAAGGTGGATCTTCTGAGGTGTTGACACTCAGGAACTTGGAGTTCTCCTTAGTCCTGTTGGTGCATGCTTTCAGGCTTTTGTATCTTCTGCCTGATGGGAGAGGGGGAGAAGAGAGAATGACTGAGCTGGCCAGGGTCTTTGATTATGTTGACTGCTTTATCGAGGCAGCGAGAACTGTAGACAGCTTCCCACTCTAATTTAAAAGTGACTAATAAAAATGACATATGCAGTGAAGCAATAATTTGAGTTTCTGTAAAGTGATTTTTTTGAAATCCAGTCACTGCTGCTTTGCAGGAAATGCTGCAGCTAATTTGCACTAACTCCAAAATCAATTTATTAGGAAAGGTCGTGACCTTGAATTCCAAGTGCGTTTTCTTCAACACGTTGTCTCTGAAAATTGCTCTAGTTTTAGAGTAATGTTATTGCAACAATTTCCAGGTCAATGTACACCACCCGGTACTTCAGGTCCGTGCTTCTGGCAATTCCTTGTACAGGGAACATTCTGCCCCAAATCTAGCCTAACAATGACAATCCAACTAAACTCAGTTAGGTGCCTTTTATTATTTTTGTTAATTGTAATGGACCTCCACCACTGCCCTCACCAAAACCTAACCACATGACTAATAGGTCACAATCTCTTGACACTTCCCACCTCCACCATTATAGAGCCTGACCACATTCTCCATCCTGCCTTGATCTGGCCCATAATTACCATCCCTCCCCTCTACAGCTTTGCCTGTAGTCACACATTTTCATTTGTTCCACTGCACAGAATGGAACATCTACAATGGGCAAACAATAATGCCTAGTACCTTTGTTCTTAGATGCTGCGATACTTTACTCTGCAATGACCTTTTATTTGCCCATTTTGGTACGAATTTATAGATCTATCAATGTAGATTGAGAGATCAGTATTAGCCAAAACAGCAATGTTCTGTATTTTGTTGAAAGTATCATTGAGGGTGTAAGCATGACTTCTGCTTGACACTAGATCAAATGATAACACCTATTACTACAATATCCCCTCAGTACTGCATGGGACGATATGTCAAGATTTTCAGCTCAAGCCTCGAGATTTGAACTTGAACCCACAACCCTCCGACTCAGACATTCCATTGTATATGATGTATTCACTTAATCTCTCTTTTCCTAAATTAACCAATTAATGGAAGTGGGATTTGAAGTCCAATCACTAACAGATCCACTTTCATGAGAAGAACTGATTAAATTGGCAGTTTGGGTTCCCTATTATATACATCTGTTCATCCAGTCCACATGGAGCATTTGTTTTCTCAGAGGCCTCAGAAGGGAAGACAGAGCCCATTCTAATGCAAATTTATCAAACTTCAAAGTTCAAAGTTCAAAGTAAATGTACTTTCAAAGTGCATTAATGTCACTCTGAGATTCATTTTCTTGCGGCAATCACAATAAGTGCAAGAAACACAATAGAATCAATAGGTGACTGTACCCAACAGCCCAGATAAATAAACAATGTGCAAAAGACAACAAATTATGCAAATTCAAAAAAAAGGAAATAATAATAATAATAATAAATAAGTAAGCAATAAATATCTAGAACATGAGATGAAGAGTGAGTCCACGGGTTGTGGGAACAGTTCAGTGATGGGGTGACTGAAGTTGAGTGGTTATCCCCTCTAGTTCAAGAACCGATGATTGAGGAGTAAATAACTGTTCCTGAACCTGATGGCTTGGGTCCTGAGGCTCCTGTACTTTCTTCCTGATGGTAGCAGTGCAAAGAGAGCATGGCTTGGACGGGGAGGATGCCTGATGGCGGATACCACTTTCCTGCGACAGCACTCCATGTACATGTGCTCAGTGGTGGGGAGGGTTTTACCCATGGCAGACTAGACTGTATTTAATACTTTTTTCAGGCTTTTCTGTTCAAGGGAATTGGTGTTTCCACACCAGATTGTGATGCGACCCGTCAATATACTCTCCACTACACATCTATAGAAGTTTCACAGAATTTTAGGTGTGATGCTGAGTCATCGGAAATTTCGAAAAACGTAGACGTGTTACCGTGCTTCCTTCATAATGGCACTTATGTGCTGGACCCCGGACAGACCCTCTGAAATAATAACACTGAGGAATTTAAAATTGCTGACCCTCTCCACCATCGATCGCCCAATGACGACTGGCCCATGGACCTCCAGTTTCCTCCTCCTGAAGTCAATAATCATCTCCTTGGTCTTGCTGACATTGAGTGAGAGGTTGTTGTTGTGACAGCACTCAGCCAGATATTCAATCTCCCTCCTACATGATTTGATTCGGCGAATGACAATGGTGTCATCAGCAAACTGAAATATGGCATTGGAGCTGTACTTAACCTCAGAGTCATCAGTATAAAGCAAGTAGAGCAGGGGGCTAAGCACAAAGCCTTGTGGTACACCTGTGCTGATGGAGATCGTGGAAATATTGTTGGCAATCCAAATTGACTGGTGTCTGCAAGTGACAAAATCGTGGATCCAGTTGCGCAAGCAGGTATTGAGGCTGAGGACTTGAAGCTTATTGATTAGTTTTGAGTGATAACAGTATTGAATGCCAAGCTGTAGTCAATGAAGAGCATCCTGATGTATGCATCTTCACTGTTCAGGTATTCCAGGGTTGAGTGAAGAGCCAATGTAATGGCATCTGCTGTTGACCTGTTGTGACGGTAAGCAAATTGGAGCAGATCCAAGTCACTTCTCAGCAGAAGTTGATATGTTTCATCACCAACCTCTCAAAGCACTTCTTCACAGTAGATGTAAGTGCTACTGGACAATAGTCATTGAGGCATGTTACTGTGTTCTTCTTAGGCACCGTTATTAGCACAGCTCTTTAGTACTCAGCCAGGTACCCTGTGTGGGCTGGATGTTTTTTGTAGGTTTACTCTCCTGAAAGATGATCAAACGTTGGCCGCAGAGACTGAAATCACAAGGTCATCAGGAGGCTGCAAGTGTCCGTGATGGTGCCGCCATGTTCTGACCGTGGAATTGACTACTGATCTCATCTGGCAGCAAAGCTTTGTTGTCACCTACATCACTTGGTTTCACCTTGTAAGAGGTGATATCATTCAAGCCCAGCCACAGCTGTCAAGCAGCTTTTAATGATTCAAGTTGGGTCTAAAATTGTCACTTTGCATGTGAAGCAGTTTTCCAGAGATATCCAGACCTCTTGGTCACCAGACCTGAATACCACTAATCTGGCCCTCAGCAGATGGCAGATCTCATAGTTCCTCCAGGGCTTCTGGTTAGAGAAGAATCTGAATGATTTTGTGGGGACACATTCGTCAACAACTGTTTTTATAAAGTCTATGACAACAGTGGTGCGTTCATGCAAGACCTCCGATGAGTCCTTTAACACGACCGAGTCCAGCAAATGGAAGCAATCTCAGAGTCCTTCCTCTGCCTCCCACAACCACTTGTTTGTTGTCCTTATCTCTGGAGCATTGCTCCTTAGCATCTGCGTGTATGCAGGTAGGATACATGTATATATAAAGCAACACATATAAAATGCTGGAGGAATTCAGCAGACCAGGCAGCATCTGTGGAATGGAGCAAGCAGTTGACATTTCAAGCCGAGGTCCCTCCTGAGGACTGAAGAAGGATCTTGGCCTAAAATGTCAACTGTTTACTTTTTCCATTGATACTGCCTGGCCCACTGAGTTCTTCCAACATTTTGTGCGTGTTCCTTTGGACTTCCAGCAGCTGCAGATTTTCTTGTGTTTGTGGTATACATTTACAGCGCACTTTGATATATAGCTCCTTTTAATATATGGCACATTTCTATATAGCACATTTTTGTGTATTGCAAGGATTCAGCACACATTGAGTGTACCAGGTAAGAACCATCAAGCGTAGTGCACTAAGTCAAATGAAAAATCACATTCTGTGAAAGTCTTGTACCATATGCCTTCACATTCTGTAAAAGTCTTGTATCATTGCTCATGTCTGTCCAATTTCTATTATACATTATTTTCTGAGCAAAACACAATTAACTTAGGGTATAGGACATAGAAATTTACAGCACATTACGGACGCTTTGGCCACAATGTAACCTACTCTAGAGACTGCCTGGAATTTCCCGAGCGCATGGCGCTCTATTTTCATAAGCTCCATGTACCTATCTAAGAGGATCTTAAAAGACCCTATTGTATCCGCTTCCACCATCAACGTTGGCAGTGCATTCCATGCACCCACCACTCTGTGTGAAAAACGTACTCCTGACATCCCCTCAGTACCTATTTCCAAGCACCTTAAAACTATGACCCTCATGTTAGCCATTTCAGCCCTGGGAAAAAGCCTCTGACTATCCACACAATCAATGCCCCTCATCATCCTATACACCTCTATCAGGTCACCTCTCACCATCCGTCGCAGCAAGGAGAAAAAGCCAAGTACACTCAACCTATTCTCATTAGGTACACCCTCCAATCCAGGCAACATCCTTGTAAATCTCCTCTGCACTCTCTCTATAGTATCCACATCCTTCCTGTAGTGAGGTGACCAGAACTGAGCACAGTACTCCAAATGGGGTCTGACAAAGGTCCTATATAGCCGTAACATCACCTCACGGCTCTTGAACTCAATCCCATAGTTGATGAAGGCCAACACACAATATGCCTTCTTAACAACACCGTCAACTTGTGCAGCAGCTTTGAGTGTCCTATCGACACGGACCCCAAGATCTCTCACATTCTCCACACTGCCAAGAGTTTTACCATTTATATTATATTCTGTCTTCAAATCCAATCTACCAAAATGAACCACTTCACACTTAACTGTGGTGAACTCCATCTGCCACTTCTCAGCCCAGTTCTGCATCCTATCGGTGTCCCGCTGTAACTTCTGACAACCCTCCAGACTATCCATAGTACCCCCCAACTTTTGTGTCATCAGCAAACTTACTAACCCACCCTTCTACTTCCTCATCCAGGTCCTTTATAAAAATCACAAAGAGGAGGGGTCCCAGAACAGATCCCTGTGGAACACCACTGGTTACTGACCCAATGCAGCACATTTTTGTTGCTCCAGTTTCAGACATACAGTATTAAAGAATTTTGAGATTTTGACTTTATTAGCATATTTGCTTCTATAAATCCAAAGTACGCACACATAATTAGGACATAAGGAGTGTCAAATGTTATCTTAACGAAGGCATATGCAAACAGAATTACCATCGACAAAAATACGTGAAGTAGGCAGTCCATAGTGACAATCAGGATGTTAAGTACTGTATGTTGGATGCCAGCACTGTCATTTAGTGAGTAGGAAGAACTAACAGTGCCATGTAAAGGGTTCATCAATGATGCAGGAACTCAAACCAAAGGATTAACAATTCCTTTCCTCCCACGAACACTGCTGTCATGCTGAAATCCTCCAGTACATTTTTTGTTGCTCCAGTTTCAGAGATATTAAAGGACTTTGAGATTTTGACTTAAATGTTTCCATACAAATGAGATTCCAATGGACTTGGAATCAAGTTCAAAGTAAATGTATTATCAAAGTGTGTGTATATATATATATATATATATATATATAATGTTGAGATTTATTAGCTAGTAAATATAGTAAATAGTGTGTACATACAACATGTACTTTGATTTTAAAAAATTACTTTGAACTTGAACGTGATTCCAAAAGGAATCCTTCAGGAAATCGAGCTTGAATGGTTGAATAAGCGGAGACCACATAGAGGACAAATTACCAGAAGAGGGAGGACAACAGCTCTCAGCAAGAGAGCTGTTAGAAATCTTCTGGTCCATCAATGACCTCATCGGAGAGCACTCCAGCAACACGAGTAAACAATCCCAAAGTATAATGAGCTGGATAGAACCTGGTGTGATCTGCAACAAATCTGTGCTGGATAGTTCATCACTTATAGATCCCATCGTTTTCTGATATCGATGTTTGATCTATGAGCTGCAATCATGTGTCAGCATCATCTTTGTTGCTGTGGTTTCCCTCCTCTGCATTCTCCAAATTGAACATCTTGAAATCTGAAAGGAGAAAAAATTACATGGGTAATGTTGTGGTGAGTAGAGAAGGAAAGGCAAAGAATGCATGTTTACACCATCTGCGACTCATAAATCACAAGGGGCTGTGGGAAGATGAGGAAGTAGGATGTCAGAAGAAGAATTCTATTAAAGAATTCCGTCATCTTTGATCGTTTCCTCCCCACTTGTGCTTATGTATTCAGCGGTCAATGGCTCTTCACATTATTGCAAACATCATCTCCTCCACGGAGCTATGCCTTTCCTCCTCTACGTTGCTTCTGCCTCTGTCTCTGTTCAAGCACATCACGGGAAATGAAAGAGTGTCCTTGAATAGTGTGCAATATAGTTTGGAGCTGGGGCTGTTGTGATTGATCATCTGACAGTCTCTTGAAGCCACGAGATATAGGTTTAAGTGTTGCAAGAGTGCTAAGTATATGAGCTGAAGCATATGGCTGTTACTGATATAACATTGATGGAGATCATTGATATGTGAATAGCGCAGGTGTAGTGATGATTGAATATGACACTGACAGATACAAAGATGTTTTACTGACCTTGAGATATATTGATTTAGTTGCAGAATCTAATAAAACAGTGTTACCAACCAAGAAAGTACTACAAAGTAATTTCTTTTCTTTTGTTCTTTTGTTGTCCTCCCCGCTAGATTCTAAGCCTTCAAGCATTCCCATGGAAAGCCATTCATCTGCCAAAATTCACATCACATCTTCTCCAAGTCAGTACATATCTTTCAGCTGTTCAGGATAGTACTGGCCACTAACAGCACTGTCAGTGCTGAGCAGAAGTCATAGTCACATCAAACAATTTCATTAGCTAGGTATGAGGTAAATCCATATGGTAATCGTGGCGCCTGATATTGGAGGGGATCCAGCTGTTGCTCCATCCAATCAGTTACCTCCGGGGTGACGTAAAAATATGATAAATTGAAAGCCAAGGTCTATTAAGAGAAGCATAGCTCAAAGATACTGCAGGAGCTTCCTTGGGTCATTGAGGATAATGACTTCCTGCTCAAATTAATAGTCTGTTATTCAAGTTCATGTTCAAGTTTAATTATCATTCAGCCATACCGGAATAGCATGAATACAGCTAAATGAAACAGCATTCTGCCAGGGCCAAGGTGCAAACCACAGTATCAACAGTCATACACAGCACAAGGCACATAAAAGACAGCAGTAAACATACTGTAACACTAAAAAATATAACATAGCCCAAGTCCCTGAGTGACATATGCTGCAGAATGATGGGTCATGGATGATTGTCAGCCAGAACAAGCCCTCAGCAGTCCGCAAATGAATGCATGCACTCTTTCACATATGCAATCCAATTTGACTTTCACTGAGCTAACACTGCAGAGCAGCACCAATGGAAGAGTCCTTCCCTAAATCCAGAATGGACAGCACGCCACAGCGCCTCTGGTGCTTCCTTTCCTGGGTGGCTGCAACAGACGTGCCCATGGCATGAGGCCTAGTCTATGCTACAGCCGAGGCCATGCACCTTCTCCTCTGTCGTCTCCCCAATTAACCAGTGAACCGGACTTGCAGTATTCTACCTTATCAATGTCCAACAAGATCTTGCATCCACAAGGAAAGCATCCAAGGCAATCAGTTGCTGTTACACTGCACACCGCCTTCATGCAGCGACTCTGACGCCTTTGAAGCAACAAAGACAAAAACACTTTTGGTTGGCCTCAGAGAGGCTGCTGCGTCCGCACGCAATGCCATCTTACCGGAAAACAGGTAGTGACAGGGAGAATATGTAAGTACTGTTATAGGTGCACAGGCATATGTCAATCATATTCAAAGTCAAAATTTGGCATAAACATAGTGTATTATGTTCTAGATAGTCTGCTATATTAATTGCATACTACTTATGGCCCTCAAAATTAGAATTATTTAGACTTTATCATCAGACTCAAATGGCATTCTGCCAGGATTTCTAGAATATATTTTATCTGCTTCACGTTCCATTCAGCCTTCTGTTGTGTGACAATGTCACGCCTAAATGAAAAGGGAAAGTGCCAATGAAGAACCAGCTGAAGGACAGGCAGGAAACTAAAGCCTGCACAGTGGCATAGCTAGTAGACTATCTGCCTGACAGCTCTGTGACCCTGGCTCAATTCTGACCTCAGGTGCTGTCCATATGGTGTTTACACGTTCTCCCTGTGACAATTTGTACTTATTCCAAGTGCTTTGATTTCCTCCCCCAGTACACCAGCTGACTGGCCATTGTAGGTTGTCCCTTGTGGGGAGGTGGATGGCAGAATTTGGGACAAGTTAAGGGGAATCTGTGGAGAATAAAAGAGAATTAAGTTGAACAGGTGTCTGATGGTCAACCTGCACTTGGTGGGCTGAAGGTCCTTTATTTTAATTTTATATAAGTCTGTGAAACAGCAATGTAGGAAGTCAAGGTGAATGATGCATTTTACTATATTTAATTTTACTTGAAAATAATTTTTGTTGAAATCTTAGTAAAAATTGAAGAAAAAGTTTCTTGGTTATTCTTGTAACAAAATGTTCAATTATGCTAGCGATCTCACTTCATTCCTTATTTCAATGTAATGTGACAACTCATCAATCAATTTTTGAGTAGTCTTTTTGTGAATGTTTTCACTCTGTTTATATTCCTTTAGTTTCTACAATGAAATCCAGCTTTTTCTCAGCTTTAACTGACCCTTCAACTCACCTGTTCTTTGTATGAATTTTGGCACTCAGCTGGTTCAAAGGCATGGAATATTATAGAGCACAGTACATAGTTCCAACCTGTAAGGTTACAATCTACAATCAGCCAATAGTAATAGCAGATAGCATTGTCTTTGATGAGGCTGTCCAATACCCAATAGCCTAGTAACATGTAGAAGGAACAAGGAATTGGAGAGGAGGAAAATGTGTATTTGTTAATTGTGCAAATATTAATACAGAGAATCTCACATGTACATGCACATTGATGAAATAACTGGGGCCCATAGCAATAGCAAGTTCTTACAAGCCTAAATGAAAATGAATTCTCAGCTGCTTGGGTCTTCCTACAGGATATATGTGGTCATGGTGCTCTGTTAAACAGCTGTGTAAATTCACAGCTGCTGGAATGGGACAAATATCAGGTTCTCCATCCCAATCCCAGTTGAGAGTATTAAATTTTTTAAATGTGAAGCATTCACAGATTTACAAAGTGCCACAGTGTTTGGACTCGGATAGTGATGGAAGCCAGAAACTTTAATCCTATTTCATGGCTCTGATTATTTGGCCAGATAAGTCAGAAAAAAAAACACATGTGTGCACTTCTTTAATTTTTTTTAACTGAGGAAAACAAAGCTGTGCTGGAACTGATTGTGAAGTTTAATTTGATGCTGGGAACAGAAATGGATTGAACTTAAATGAAATGCAAATGAAAAAAATTCCGAGTCTGGTGTCAGAGCCCAAGGGCGAGGAACATTACTTCAGTGTAAACTGATCCCAGCCTCTCTAATGAAGACCACGTTGGAGGCTGATGTAAAGCCATAGAGCTTGGAGATGGAAGACAGAACAAAGGGACTCTGAGCAGTTCACATGCATAACAACTAGGTGAAGTCAGTGCACCCCTGGCACATTTTCTGTTATAAATAATGATGCAACGTTTTGCTGAGTTTATTGACTATAAATCGACAGCAGCTGGAGAAGAACATAAAGCCTATGGGAGGTTGGGATAATCTGTCCATCTATACCTTCTAGCATCCCGGATTCCCTCTATTGCTCATGATACAGTAGTTGCTGCTGGAAAGTGCATTGGTGTGGCTGACAAACCACCTCACTATCAGGAGCCATTATTGTGCCCCCATTAGTCAAATGGCCTCATGATCTTTGCTCGTAATCGATGAGGAATGAATTGTGCTTGAAGACCATTCTATGAAAAAGCAAATGCAGCAGAAAAATGAAACTAACAAACCAACCAAGTTTCATGCAAGAGTCACCATGGCATCTGCTTATATTATCAACACATTATGCAACAGATTGTAACTAAAGTTGAGTCATGGTGGACTATGGTTCCAGTGACTCGAAATAATAATCCAGAAAGCACATGTTCAAACCGCACCATTGCAGTCTGAGGATTTGAATTCAGCTATAGAATTCTGGAAATGGCATTGTGATTGAAGTAAAATAAACCAATGCTCTTTTAATGTAATGCAAGGTGAATAACAGAGCATGTTTTCAGCACAGGTCTAGTAGATAATGAATGAAGAAAGGAGGAGGAAAGAAAAGGAAATAGGAAATTATGGAAGCTACAAATGAAATATATCAGCATGAATTACTGATTGTCTGAAATTGTTGAACCCTGTTTGAAGAATTCTTCCTAATTCTGATGGAAGCTCCGTAACCTGAAATCTGAATATAGCATCCACAGATGCACGGAGCTTGCTAGTGATGAGAAAAGGCTAGACAGTCTTTGATTTGTTGCCCTTGGAGTGGAGGTGTCTGAGAAGGAAACGTAGAGAAATATATAAAGTTATGCAGCGCACTAATTGGATAGATAGCAAAAGCATTTTCCCCACGGCAGATGTGTCTAAAAATGGAGGGCACAGGTTTAAGGCATGGGGCATGAAGGTTAGAGGCAATCTGAGAAGAATTGTTTTTCGCCCTGAGAATGTGTAAAAATTACTTCAGGATACAGAGGATTCAAGTTCAATGAGTGAAATTGCAGAAACCATCTTTCTTTGTTATAACGAACCTGATTGAATTTCATGTCTTCAAAGTTAGCAAGATTAGTGTAACTTAAAGGAAGGGAAGTGAAGTAAGAAACTGTTCAAGTTGAAAAAAAAAATGAAAGTTATATTATGTTAGCCAATGGCTGGACTATTATGATATGCCTTCACTCAAACGAACCCAGCCGCATCACACATTTAATAGCAAATTGCACTCTTTAACAGTCATTTCTGCAAACAGAAATTGTAAGGTCGGCTGTGGATTCATGTGGAGTTTGCGTGTTTCCTTGTGACTACTTGCATTTATTCCAAGTGAGCTGGTTTCCTTCCCGCAGTATCTAGGTTGACTAGCCTTGTAAATTGCTCCGGGTGTGCAGGAGAATGGCAGAATTTGGGAGAAGTTAAGGGGTGTCTGGGGAGAATAAAACAGGGTTAAAGTTTCTTTCTTAGTTCCACTTAGAGAGTGGGATAAGTTAGAGGGCAATAGAGGTGTGGTGCAGTTAAGACAGAAAGCAACAAATACTGGACTGAAAATATTATATTTGAATGCATGCAGCATAGGAAATAAAATGGATGATCTTGAAATTCAGCTACAGAATGGCAAGTATGACTTTGTGGCCATCTCTGAAACTTGGCTGAAGAATGGCTGCCATTGGGAGCTGAACGTTCAAAGATATACAGTGTATCAGAAAGATGGGCAGACGGAGTGGTGTGGCCCTGTGTATTAGAAATAATATTAAATCATTAGAAAGGACGACATAGGATCAGAAGGTGTAGAGTCTCTATGGGTTGAGTTAAGAAATGGCAAGTGTAAAAGGACACTAATGCAGTTGTATACAGGCCTCCAAACAGCAGCCAGGATGTAGATTACAAATTACAGCAGGAGATAGAAAGGGCATATCAGAAGAGCCAATGTCATGATAATCATTAGAGATTTTAACATGAAAGTGGATTGAGAAAACCAGACCAGTACTGGATCTCAAGAGAGAGAATTTGTCTAAGGGATGGCTTTTTAGAACAGCTTTTGTTGAGCCCACTAGGGGATAGGCTGTGCTGGATTGGGTATTGTGCAACGATCCGGATGTGATAAGAGAGCTTAAGGTTAAGGAACCCTTGGGGAATAGTGATCACAATATGATCGAGTTCACTTTGAAATTTGAGAGGGAGAAACTGAATTCCAATGTGTTGGTATTTCACTGGAATAAGAGAAATTTCAATGGCACAAGTGGGAAACTGGCCGAAGTTGACTGGAAAGAGACACTGGCAGGAAGGACAGCAGAGCAGCAATGGCTGGAGTTTCTGCGAAAAATGGGGGAAGTGCAAGACAGAAATATTTCAAATTAGAAGAAATTTTTGAATGGAAGAAGGACGCTACTGTGGCTGACAAGTGAAGTCAGAGCCAAAGTAAAAGCAAAAGAGAGGGCTTACAAGGAAGCCAAAGCTAGTGGGAAGGGAGAGGATTGGGAAGCTTTTAAAACTTGCAGAAGGAAACTAAGAAGGTCATTAGGAAGGGAAAGATGAATTATGAAAGGAAGCTGGCAACTAATATCAAAGAAGACACTAAAAGCTTTTTTAAGTATATAAAGGGTAAAAGAGAGTTGAGGGTAGATATTGGACCAATAGAAAATGATGCTGGAGATATTGTAATGAGAGACACAGAGATGGCAGAGGAGCTGAATGCATATTTTGCATCAGTCTTCACAGTGGAAGACGTCTGCAGTATACCAGACATCCGAGTGTCAGGGAAGTGAAGTATGTGCAGTGAAAATTATGACTGAGAAGGTGCTCAGGAAGCTTAATGGTATGAGGGTGGATAAATCTCCTGGACCTGATGGAATGCCCCCTCGGTTTCTGAAGGAAGTAGCTGGAGAGATTGTGGAGGCATTAACAATAATCTTTCAAGAATCGATAGATTCTGGCATTGTACTGGATGACTGAAAGATTGCAAATGTTACTCTGCTATTTAAGAAGGGTGGGAGACAGCAGAAAGGAAACTATAGACCTGTTAGCCTGACATCAGTGGTTGGGAAGTTGTTGCAATCGATTGTTAGGGATGAGATTACGGAGTACCTGGAAGCACATGACAATATAGGCCAAAGCCAGCATGGTTTCC
Source organism: Mobula birostris (assembly GCF_030028105.1). NCBI lineage: Eukaryota > Metazoa > Chordata > Chondrichthyes > Myliobatiformes > Myliobatidae > Mobula > Mobula birostris. Next base: position 42,621,400 of record NC_092375.1, on the reverse strand, counting down.
TGAAAGGAAAATCCTGCCTGACTGACCTACTGCAATTTTTTGAGGAAATTAGAAGCAGGGTAGACAAAGGAGATGCAGTAGATGTGGTGCACTTGGATTTTCAGAAGGCCTCTGACAAGGTGTCGCACATGCGGCTGCTTAGCAAGATAAGATCCCATGGAATTACAGGGGAGTTACTAGCATGGATGGAGCATTGGCTGATCAGCAGAAAACAAGAGAGTGGGAATAAAGGGATCCTATTCTGGCTGGCTGCCAGATACCAGTGGAGTTCCACAGGGTGTGGTGTTGGGACCGCTGCTTTTTACAATGTATGTCAATGATTTGGACTACGAGATTAATGGAATTGTGGTTAAATTTGCCGATTATACAAAGATAGGTGGAGGAGTGGGTAGTATTGAGGAAACAAAGAGCCTGCAGAGAGACTTCGATAGTTTAGGGGAATGGGCAAAGAAGTGGCAAATGAAATACAATGTTAAAAAGTATATGATCATGCACTTTGGTGGAAGAAATAAATGGGCAGACTATTATTTAGATGGGGAGAGAATTCAAAATGCAGAGATGCAAAGGGACTTGGGACTTTATGTGCAGGATACCCTAAAGATTAACCTCCAGGTTGAGTCGATGGTGAAGAAGGCGAATGCAATGTTGGCATTCATTTCTAGGGGTATAGAATATAATAGCAGGGATGTGATGTTGAGGCTCTATAAGGCACTCGTGAGACCACACTTGGAGTATTGTGTGCAATTTTGGGCTCCTTATTTTAGAAAGGATACACTAACATTGGAGAGGGTTCAGAGAAGGTTCACAAGAATGATTCCAGGAATGAAATGGTTACCGTATGAGGAATGTCTGGCAGCTCTTGGGCTGTATTCCCTGGAGTTCAGAAGAGTGGAGGGGGGGATCTCATAGAAACATGCCGAATGTTAAGAGGCCTGAACAGATTAGATATGGGAAAGTTATTTCCCATGGTAGGGGAGTCTAGGACAAAAAGGCATGACTTCAGGATTGAAGGATGTCTATTTAGAACAGAGATGCAGAGAAATTATTTTAGTCAGAGGGTGGTAAATCTGTGGAATTTGTTGCCATGAGCGGCTGTGGAGGCCAAGTCATTGGGTGCATTTAAGACAGAGATAGCTAGGTTCTTGATTAGCCATGGCATCAAAGGGAATGGGGAGAAGGCAGGGGAGTGGGGATGACTGGAAGAATTGGATCAGCCCATGATTGAATAGCAGAGTAGACTCGATGGGCCGAATGGCCTACTTCAGTTCCTATATATTATGGTCTTATGGTCTAATAAGTGGACTTTGTTCAGAAAAGTTTGAGAAATGGATAATGAAATATAAAATAGAATCTAGTAATTGTACCATAAGTCAAATTCTTTCAACCCTGGGATCTCCTTGAAAATGATCTAGAAAGTGAATCACATAATACATGCTGTAGGATTGAGTTGTAAAGTAGTAAAATTAGCATTTATGGATTCTGCCTGACCAGCTGGGTATTTCTGGCATTTTCTGTTTTTATTTCAGATTTCCAACACCTGCAGTTATTTATTTTTCAATTACATGTACATATCTTTTCAAATAGTATTCAAAATCCAAATATATTATTTCTATAATAGAAGCAGAAAATGATGGAAACTTTCAATAGGTCAGGCTTTATTGGTGGAAAGAAACAGCTCATGTTTCATGTTGAAGACTGTTTGTTAAGCTGGCAGAAATGCTAACTCTATTTCTCCTTCCACAGATGTCATACAGCCTGAGAGTTAGCAGAACTTTTTTCCATTTATTTCAGATTTCCACCATTCACATTTTAGATTTACATTAATTCTCTGTATCAGTGAAGTAAAAGTACTATTGGGTACCTAACACGGGATAGAAACTTTCTATAACAAAAGCAGAAAATGCTGGCAATACCAAACAAGTCAGGCAGCATCTTTGGAATGAGAAACAGTCCATATTTCAAGACTAAAATTCCACCTTAATCCATGTCAGAAAGGTGTAACGGCTATTATTTATAATACCATTATGAAACTTAGGAAAGCTCCATTCGATAAGATTAGGTCAGATTGGGAAAAGGAATTGGGCTTTGTTATTTCAGCGGATGACTGGGCGCATATTTTACAACTAGTCAATACTTCCTCTATCTGTTCTAAACACTCCCTAATTCAATTTAAAGTTGTCCATAGAGCACATATGTCTAAAAATAAATTAGCTCATTTTTATTCTCATATTAACCCTCTTTGTGACAGATGTCATGGGGAGATAGCTTCCTTAACTCTTATGTTTTGGTCCTGTTCTACTTTGGAAACTTTTTGGAAACACATTTTTAATATTATTTCAAAGGTATTGAATATAGATATTTCTCCCCATCCTATTACTGCTATCTTTGGATTACCTAAAATTTCTAGTAATCTTTCCCCTTCAGCCTGTAGAATGATTGCATTTCTTACTTTAATGGCGAAAAGATGTATTTTACAACATTGGAAGGAGATTAATGCTCCAACTACGTTCTTTTGGTTTTCCCAGACGATACTATGTTTAAATTTGGAGAAAATTAGAAGTAATCTTTATGATTCTTCAGTTAAATTTGAACAGACCTGGAGATCTTTTATTCAACATTTTCATTTAATGTAACTTTTTTTCTCTCTCTGTCCATATTTACATTCCTTTCTTGCTTTTTAACTGTTTTTAATGGAGGTCGGATTTGAGGACGTGATTGTTTTAAGTTGTTTAACTCTACTTGATACCTAGTTAGCCCATTGCTTTGCTTTGCTTTTTAGATTAGTTGCACGGTGGGTTTTTTGGGGGGGGTTTTTTGGGGGTTTTTTTCTTTTCCTTATTGATATGTATGAAGATTAGTATACTGTTATATTACCTTGTTACTTTATATCTAAACTGCACTGTCTGTACTAACTTCTTTTTGTGTATTAATATCTCTTGTAAAGTTATATTGCAACAGTGTATTAGTGCCTACATGGTTTACCTTTTGTGTACTAATTCAATAAAAAGATTTAAAAAGAAAGAAAGATATCCTTTGTCAGATTACCAGCATCTTTTTTTTCATAGAATCTTCCCAGCTATATCCAGCCACTGTTAAGGGAACTGCCAGTGTTTGGTCAAATGAACTGAAGTCCCAGATTTGCACACTGATTCTAGAAAGTGTGTAGAGGTAAATCCAGTGGCTACAGACTAAATAATTTAAGACTTCAAGGCACTATAGACAGGTGGGTGGACTGGTAAAGAGGCAGCGATGAAATTTACTCTGGATAAATACAAATTTGCATTTGGTAGGAAAAATAAGAATGTCAATGCAAAATAGAGAGTACAGAAATTAGAGAGTAAATAATAAGAGGTGGGGCTGGGGGGTGTTAAATGTACATTGCTCATTGAAGGTAAAATAGTAGTTTGGGAAAGGAAAGTGATTAAAATGTTGTTCGGGATCCTGGGCTTCGTCAGTGGAATTATAGAAAACAGACGTAAGGAAGTTATCCCTGGGTTCTATGTTCCAGAAAAGTTAGGAATACTTTTGAGAGAATGTTAAAGAGGTTTATTAAGATGTTTCCAGGGATGAAGAACTTCAGTTATGTGGGGAGGCTAGGCTGTTTTCTTTGAAGCATAGGAGGCTGAAAAGATATGTAATAGAAGCAAAATAGTGAGTGATTATGGACTGCATAGAGACAGAGAAATTGCTCTTATTGATGGGCCATGGAATGATTGGCAAATGAATCAAAGTGATATGAGTAGAAGACATTTATACAACCAAGTGATCTGAGACAGGAATCAAGTGCCAGAGACAATGTTGGCAGTGGTTCATTTGTAGCATTTAAAAGAAACCTGAAAAGGAAATTGAAGACTCTGAGAGAGGGTGGAGGAGTGGGACATTTATGTAGCATTGATGTAGACTTCAGGAAGTTTTGTTAATATTTGCTGAGTTTCTATTTACCAAGAAGTTTGAAAACTGACATATTTAAAGATAATGAAAACAATTCAGATTAGAAGGGAAGCTGAGACAATACTCTCTATTTCCTCTACTGTTCACCTCTTGCTATACTGAACATTTCCTTATTGCCTATAGGAGAAATGTGTCATTACTGTTAAAAAGTTACGTATTAAAAAAACAAAGTAAGTATTTTCAGTATCCTGGTACTATAGGAGGAAGAAGTGGAAGCTTCATGAGCCAGTCCTCATTAGGGGAACAGAGGTGGAGAAGGTCAGTAGCTTTAAATTCCTTAGTGTCTACATATCAAGGCATCTATCCTGGGACCAGCACATACATGTCATCACAAAGAAAGCACGACAGCACCTCTAACTTTTTAGACGTTTGAATAGATTTGGCATGTCACCAAAAACTTTGACAAACTTTGATAGATGCGCAATGTAAATCTATGATCTACAGATTCACTTTCAAGGGCACTTTACAACTCATGGCGTGGCCGCTCCGAAATGATATCGCGGATGCCATGCACAATCCTGATTTGATGGAGACAGCCGTGAGAAGCACAGAGGAATATCTGGAGAAACTTCTGAAATGCCCACTTCACTGCTGCTGCTACTATGCGATCGAGAATCTCCGGAGGGGAAGGCCCCAAATCCTCGGCTTTGCCTATTGTCTGTTGCTGGGGCTGGGGTCAAAGTGCGCGGCAGAGTTGGTGCTCAGTGCTTGGTGTCGGAGGGCTGGTCGGAGGCTCGAAGTTTTCCGACGGACTCAAGAGTCGGCTGTGGCCGGGTGCTTCCAGGGTGCTGCATCGGCAAGTTTGCGGCGCTGGAAGCTAATGGCAGGGAGAGTTTTTCTTCCTTCTACCGTCTGCGTGAGATGTCGGGACTTTCGAGAGACTTTGAGGCTTTTTTTAACTGTGTCCATGGTCTGTTTTTTATCAAATTATGGTATTGCTCTGCACTGTTGTAACTATATGTTATAATTATGTGGTTTTTGTCAGTTTTTCAGTCTTGGTTTGTCTTGTGTTTCTGTGATATCATTCTAGAGGAACATTGTATCATTTCTTAACGCATGCATTACTAAATGACAATAAAAAAGGACTGCGTGTCCTCATAATCTAATCTAATCTAATGTTCTCGGTATTATTTTTGTTTGCAGAGTGCCTCCTTTTGCACATTAGCTCTTTGTCAGTCTTTTGTCTGGTTACGTGTAGTTTTTTTTGTAATATTCTATTTTTTTTCTTTCCTATAAATGACTACAAGAAAATGAATCTCAAGTAAGCACAAAATAGCATATATGTATAATAAATTTACTTTGAACTTTGGTCCTGATGGTATACATCCCAGGGTACTGAAAGAAATTTGCGAAAGTTATAGCAGACGGACTTGCGATAATTTATCAAAATTCTCTGGACTCTGAGCAGATCCCAGCAGGTTGGAAGTAACAACACTTTTTAAAAAAGGTTTTAGGCAAAGGACAGGTAACTGTAGGCCAATTTACTTAATGTCTATAGTCAGGAAAATGCTTAAAGATATAATTAAGGAAGAAATAATAAGACATCTGAATAGATGGGTCTTGCAAATGGAACACAGCACTAGTATGTGCAAGGGCATCCACTTTGGAAGGAAAAATAGAAGACTTACTCAGATGATGAAAGATTGCTGTTGTGCAGAGGCACTTGAGAGTGCTTATGCATGAATTGCAAAAGGTTGATTTGCAAATCTGACAGGTTGTGTGGAAGACAAATGGAATTTGGTCTTCATTGCTAGAAGGATTGAATTTAAGAGCAAGGAGGTTATGCTGCAACTGTATGGGATATTGGCGAGGCCGTACCTGGAATACTGTGTGCTCTTCTGGTCTCTTTACTGGAGGAAAGATATACTGGATTCAGAAGTGGTGCTGAGGAGGTTCACCAGGTTGATCCCACAGATGAAGGGGTTAACCTTTAAGGAAAGATTAGGTCACTTGGGACTACACTTGCTGGAATTCAGAAGAATGAGAAGGATCTTATAGAAACCTATAAAGTTATTGAAGGGATTGATAAGAGAGAGGCAGCAAAGTTGTTTCCAGTGGGTATTGGGACTAGAACTGGGGGACATAGCCTCAAGGTTCAGGGAATAGATTTAGGATGGAGATGAGGAGAAACTTTTTGTCCCAGAGAGTAGTTAATCTGTGGAAATATATGTCCAGGAAGGCTACCTCATTAAATATATTTAAGATACTGTTAGATAGCTTTTTGCATAGCAGGGGAATTAGAAGTTATGGGGAAATGCCAGGAAAATGGAGTACAGTCCATGGCCAGAACAGCCATCATCGTATTGAAAGGGCCAGATGGCCTACGTCTGCTCCTTTTTCTTATGTTCTTGTTTTTTTATACGGTTTGGCAGAATTGCTTACTGTTCTGACCTAGTTATCAGAAGTGGATGATTTTGTTCACAGTTAACACTAGCCTTCCACTTGTGTCAGTTCCAATTGGCACTCTAGGTGTGTTCTTCCACAGTTCTTATATATGTCCTCTAGTAATTGGAGAGTTATCCTTTTGTACTGCAATCATGAGAAAGCCATGTTGTTCAAGACTGCCCCTTCTTCCTCAGCTGAAGAAAGTTAGGGGTAAGTAAATGTTAAAAAACAGAGAAATGTAAAAGAATGAACTTCATTTCTGAAGTCTAGTGACAGCTTCCCCTCATCGCCCAATCCCAATCCCAATCCAACGCTTGGCACTGGCTTAAAGTCAGAATTAATTTCAACTTTAACAAATCTTGTCATTGGCAACAGAAGCGGGAGCAAGGAGAGCAACAATCAAAGGAGCCAGATGTGCTATTGAGCGAAGCACTCTAACACTATTTGGCAGAACTTTATTTGCATCTGCAGCAGATCCTTTGCCTGCTGTTGTAAGCATTACTGTCAGTACCTGTTAACATTACCAGCTACTAGCAGTTAATTATACATCTTTCTATTTAAGACAATACACCTGTCTTCTTTCATAGCAAAGCAAGCTGACAGAGCAATTCTCCATTTTTTTCCCAGGGTATTTCTCCTGGTGTTGCACTGCTGTCTGGGACCTGTTACTGGCTACTATATGGATCGAGAATGGATTATTCTGAGATGCAGAAAACAGCATATATTCACGCCAAACCTTTATAAAACTCCAGTCTGGCCAATGATGGAGAACTATGTTCAGTTGTGAGTGCAATACTTTAAACATTAAGTCAAAGATTTAGAAATGGTGCAAAAGAGACTCACTGGAATGGTACCAGGGATGAGGGACGCTTCAGTAGTCTGGAATTGGAGAAGCTGACTTTGTTCTCCTTGCAGCAGAGCAGGTTATGAGGTGACGTGACGGTGGTGCCGAAGATTATTATAAATTTATAGTAGATAAGGATCTATTGAGTAAATGTCATCTTAAATCTGCATCACTAATCCAGTGTTGCAGATTTAAGGTGATAGTCAAAAGAACCAGGAGAATTATGTTCTACAAAGTGTGCAGTTGAGATCTGGAATAAACTACCTGAAAAGATGTTATTATTAAAACTGTTTCATATTAATAAAATTAAAACTTTTAAAAATACTTGACTGTGAAGCATTCTTTTCACTTTTATCAAAGTCACTAATTATAGTTGGTCGGCGAATACTGGAATAGAAAATATATAATTGTGAAATATATCTTTTGTTTGGAACAGAACTTTCGAAATGATGTAATTCAATCATTAATTTCAGAATCAAAATCAGGTTGAATATCACCGGCATGTGTCATGAAATGTGTTAACTTTGTGAGAGCCATACAATTCAATACATAATATAGAAAAAATCTGAATTACAGTAAATATATAGATATAATATGTATATTAAATAGTTACATTAAAATAAGTAGTGCAAAGACAAATACAACAAAAATTAGTGAGGTAGTGTTCATGAATTCAATGTCCATTTGGAAATCAGAGAGAGGAAGAAGCTGTTCCTAAATTGCTGAGTGTGTTCTTTCAGGCTTCTGTACTTCCTTCCTGATGGTAGCAATGAGAAGAGGACATGGCCTGGGTAGTGGCGGCCCTTAATGATGGACACCACCTTTCTGAGGCACTGTTCCTTGGAGATGTTTTGGATACTCTAGAGGCTAAGACCCGTGATGGAGCTGACTAATTTTACAACTTACCAGATGATGATGCAGGCAATCAGAATGTTCTCCATGGTACCTCTGTAGAAGTTTTTGAGTGTTATAGGTGACAAACAAAATCTCCTCAATCTCCTAATGAAATACAGCCTTCTTTATAACTGCCTCAACATATTGGGATCAAGTTAGATCCTCAGAGATATTGACATCCAAGAACTTGATATTGTTCACTTTCTCCAGTTCTGATTCCTCCATGCGGATTTGTTGGTGTTCCCTCATCTTACCCTTTCTGAAGTCCACAATCAGCTCTTTTTTCTTACTAACATTGAGTGCAAGGTTGGTGCTATGATAACGCTCAACTAGCTAGTATATCTCACTCCTGTACCTCTGGTTACCATCCGAGATTCCGCCAGCAATGGTTGTATCATCAGCAAATTTCTAGATGCCATTTGAGTTGTGCATGGGTGTAGAGAGAGTAGAGCTACAGTTATTCCCTTAATTTATATTAGCAAAACAGTTTGTGGGCTTACAGTTCTAGTTTGAATCAGTAAGGTGTCAAAAGAATCATTCAGGCCACTGACATCTTCAAACTGGTTACTCCACATAATCTCCATCAATCTATATCTAAGTTTGTAGTTTTCCATATATTCAGACAAATGGCCTGCTGCTGAAGTACAGCTGTATGATACCTATCATGATGCTGGCTAATACTAGGACTCCTGTGTGGGCATGTAATCTGTGCAATGCAGACCTACTGGAATTTCCATGCCAGTGTTCCTAAAGGCTTCATAATTCCAACACACAGACTATTCCATCCAGTATTCAATTCAATAATTTTGTACATTACTGTTTTGCACCAGAATATACATATGGATACAGAATAACAAAATAGGCAATATGTCAGATACATGGTACATGCAGTATAGATAAATACACTGAGAAACTGTATGCAGTTGAGTCCTTCATATTGTTGTGGAATAACTGACAGGGTAAGCACTCCATCTTTCAAGACATACAATTCATATTGGAGAAGAGCAGGTAAGCTATTTGTTAGATGCATTGACATCCTGGTTGATTGGGCTGGGAACTACTTCATTAAAAGTTGGCTTTCTGTCCCTTCTCAATGAGAAGATTTGTATGATTGGCCTGGACCTGAAGGAAAATGACCTGATGTTTTAAATTCTCCACAAGACCTTTCAATGCACCATTTGTTCAGTATGACAGGTACCCCATAGGCTGCTTGTTTTTATTCAGGAGGTGGACCTGTTTGCTTGCATCAGAACTGTGAGATACGTCTTCTTACTGCCTAGAGTTAAAGCTGGATGAGCAGTTGAATGGCAGGTCTCTCTGCTCTGCATGGTTTAAGCTAGCCTCAGTGTTATGTCTAGACAGATATTTCCTTGTTGACTTCCAGGACCAACATCCAGAAGGTAGGATTGAAACCTGCAAAAAAAAAAAACAACAACAAATACTATGCCGTTTAGCATGTTAACTAGCACAATGAATTGTTTCCTTAAAGGAAATTCTTTGCACTGTTTTCCATCAGGTCATTAGCTAATGAAAACACGAATTTAAAATATATAACAAGAAATTAGTGTGAATAAGAGAAATGCTCACTCTTATTGCTTACAGCAGTTCTGGTCTCTGGAAATGTTCAACAGCATCAATGCATCTAAGGTGTTATTCCAATCAACATTGTATTTCAGCATTTTCTGGTGCCAAGAATAATTCCCCAAGGAAATTAATATTAATATGTGGTTTACTTTGAAAAGAGATAAGAAAAAAACATCTTTGCTGCTTAAAAGTTATGATAAAATTTACATGCACAGAAATTTAGAATGTAATGGAGGTTTCATGGAGAAATAATACTGGCAGCATATTAATGTCTCCTAACTGTCCACATGTCCATCAAAAAAGGAAACATGCAGAATATACTTAAGATTTTGTATTCAATCTTTCAAAAACTAATTTAAAGCAGACACATATCAATGCATGAACAAAAGGTGCATGTTCTATTTGCCTGTGGAACAATTTGGAAAAAGAGATAAAAGCTTCTGGTCCATACAAAAGAAGTCAAGGATCTGGTCAGACATGAATTGAACTGTGTCACCAATTGTGAATATAATCCAAGACCGATCCTGTGGATGGTGTAGAGAATTGACAGTGGCAGTCTGATGCAATTAATATTCCTCTGTGTTGGAGTATGATACACCTGGCTATTTTACTGTTCATACCACTTATTGTGGCGTCGTTAGCCTCCATTCTCCTGGTCACTTTCTGCCACCAACGTTGTGTTTTCCTGGACATACAGTGCTACCTGTCTAAGTTAATGAAGAGATCATTGCAACCTGAGGTAATCAAGAATATATTCTCTTTCAACAAGATATGAAGGGAAAATGTGAAATATCCACATTGATATTCTTTATTGCTTGGTGCATTCAAAAATATAATATCATATTCTATATGTATCTCCATAGTGTTTCTTGTTATGACTGTCAATAATTCAGAGCAATATATCTTCAGTTGTATGGCAATTTTTTTCTGATGCTGCCTCAATGTCCTGACTTAAGTAGGAAACTTCCAATCAGAAGATGCCTGAATTGATATTAAACTTCAGAGAATATCAGAATAATGGTTATATTTGGTTTATTTTGTTTTTGTAAGTTATATCTGTGATTTTATTTCATCTGATATTTTTTATCTGTTGAAAGTGACAGCCATGGACTTTGATGAGTAATCAAAAGTTATAAATTGTGGTATGTGTACTTCCTTTGCATTTAACTCTCAATGTGCATCATCCATGCCAATTCATATATAATTTAACCTAACTCAAGAGTTTTGTTTGAGACTACAACAAATCACTCTGGGTAAAGAATATTGGCATAAGCCTAACAGATTTATTAAGTACAAAATAAAACATTTCTTAATAAATATGATAGTAACATATTCGTTTGTAGAAAAATCACAGACTCACCATCTGAATGACTGTTATACTGTCTCTTTTCCTCCTGTGTGCTGATGACTACATGTTCCCTCCCTTCTATAGGTATTCTTATTTTCCCTCTCTTTCTCTCTCCTCATACTTCTCTTAACTTGTTTGGAGTTTTCAACCTCTCTTTTCTTCTCTCTGACCCTTAATCAGTGCTCCTACTTGTTTTGTGTATTGTTCTCCAATAGCATGATCCTGGTAAGTGTAATGTACTTGCTCCACCCAGAGCAATCCTTCCATTTAAAACACACTACCACAGCCCCACAGTCTAAAGCTGGGCTTTTGCATCCTGCAAGCTTTAAACATAATTGAGGTTCTGCACTTTCTTTGCAGTTGGTATTATTTTTGAATTAACTGTCCATCATGTCTTGCTTCTCAACCTGACATTTTAATAGAATTTACAAATTTGTTTTAACCATCTTTATAATGTCATTCCATTGACAATACTAACAAAATTAATATTTTAAAATATTTTACAACTCAAAAATGTAGAGATTATTTCAAATAACTAATTAAATAATGATTGTTTAATTGTCTTAAGTTAGTCAAAAATTGCTTCTTGGTATTTTCAAGTTCTGGTGAAGGAATAATGCAAAATGCTGGTTTCCCAAGGAACAATGAGACACTGTTTAATACTGTACATCCCTCTGCTGCACCAGTAGTTTAACAATCGTTTGCAATAAAGCAATTTAAATTGTGCGGCTCAAGATATTGCTAATCACAAAGTCATTCTTCTTTACAGTGAAATAACCTATGAGAATTTCACTCTTGGTGAAATCAAGAACATTGAACAAAGAGAATGAACTGAAAGGTTTCAAAGTCTATGGGTAGAGGTCTAGGAACGATGTAGAGGTATGCTTTATTGGCCAGAAATTGGCCATGGTGCATACTTCAGAAAGAGAAGGAAAACAGAGCCAAATAAAGATTACCTAAATTCCCATAAGCTAAAGTCAATTATACTTCAACTTAAGGGTACGAACTGTAACATATGTGGCTAATGCAATGTATTGCTTTAAGGATCAATCTGTGATTATGGAACAGGGTTAACCCTATTGGCTGTCTGCAAATAAATGTACAGAAGAATTTTTTCTTCTCAGTAAATTCATTTGTTTAATAAAGCACCTTATTAATCTTACTTGTCAACCTCTTAGAAAGTGATACTGTCACTTTCAGAGATGTGTATGAAGGGAAGCTATGTGCTGAAAGCATTAGATATTTTTTCTAAAGGGTGAGCTTTAGCAACCCTCCCATTGAGAATTACAATTTTGTGTACCTTTTCTATTTACCATTTTAGGCCAAACAATTACACTTTCCAGTTATGTTTTGGTAACTTATGACTTCCAAGTCCACATGAATTCTAGTTCTCTAACATTGATTGATTAAAAGCAATTAAATTATTATCTTTTAGCATGTTTCTCTCATTTTAAAAAAAATGGCCAGTGGTACATTTTCCATGCAGAAACTCCAGAATTGTTGCTTCGCATTGCTCTTTCTATTGGTTGCATTTGCTTTAATGAGTTCCTGGTATGGCCTTAGCTTAAGCCTTTCAGCTCTTGCTTTGAAATGGTTACTTCTATTAAATCATACTTCTGATATCTGAAGAATTACACAAGGAGGAAAACATGTGAAATTGGACAGATTGCAAATCACATGTTTAAAACACCAGCTAAATTCTTTCTCATTCTTAGGTTTAAAATTAAACGGAAACAAATGCTTCCAGAATGGATTGGCTGCCAGGCTTATTATTGTGCAGTTGTTACTACATGACAGCCAGCAATTTAATTCTAAAAATTATTGTATTTTGCCTCAAAGATTAGTTTATGAAAGAGGAATACATGAAAAATAAGTTTTGTAATAATTATGGGAACATTTTTATTTTTGAGTAGACATATTTTGAAATAAGTTTGTCAGCTTTATGAAATGTCTTCTTCTCCACTATGCTGGTCTGGTGAGGTCAAGCAGGTGAAAGTACATTGGGGGCTAAAAAATTATTGCAGGAACTCAGATAGGTTTTCTATGTTTCTATAGATGTCAGGGATAAGTTTTTTACTCAGAAAGTGGCGAGTGCATGGAATGGGCTGCCGCTGACAGTGGTGGAGGCAGATACAATAGGGTCATTTAAGAGACTCTTGGATAGGTACATGGAGCTTAGAAAAATAGAGGGCCATGGGTAACCCTAGGTAATTACTGAAGTAAGTACATGTTCAGCATAGCATTGTGGGCCAAAGGGCCTGCATTGTGCTTTAGGTTTTCTATGTTTCTATAATAAATTTATGAGATCCAATTTGAAGAATTATGAATTAAGGTTTCATCCAGTTCTCTGTATTATGAGGTGTATCCTGATGTGTTTTTATTACCTAAATACGCAAATCAACATAAAGTATAAGACAAGGTTGTTGTGATGTGATGAACTCTAAGGCCACTTAAGAGGAAAGGTTGTTCTTAATCTTCAATGGAGAGTTGGACTTACTTTCAAACCTTTTACAGAAATATCGCAGGAGTTCTGAAAACAGTCGCTCTCAGTGGGAAATGTAACATTGAGAAGTGGGACCAATTTGAAGCAGCTTTGCCTTTCAGTTCCAGGTCAGAGGTGAAAGCAGCATCATAGCTTTATTTTTGGGCAATGAAGATGGCCACCTGGAGCAAGGATCAGTGTTGTTATGCACCCCCACAAAGAAAGAAGCTGACTGTATGACAGCAATGTATTTCCTGATGCAACACATTTTTCAAAGAACTCAGATCTCCACATGAAATATGTTCCTGTCAGAACCTTCACATTGCACTATAAACCATGATGTAAAGATCATCATAACAGTTTTTGGATGGACTTTTCACAGAGCTCCTTGGCAAGGGATTTCCATTCTTGGAGGAATTTCCTGTATTTACTTCCTCCCCCAGTGAGTTTCTGGTCCTGGTGAGTTTCTTGGTCCTGAGATGATCAGCACCTCCTTTCTAGCTACAGTCACCAAGCTGACCGAATATAACAGTTGCCTCTTTCTTCCCTGCAGCCTCTAAAATCTCCACAGCAGCCATGATGTACATTGCTGCTCTGTGGTATGCATGCAGATGTGCCTTTCTCTGACCGCAAAGCAGCAACATGTCAGAAATGCACAAATCTGAGTGAAGTTAACCTATACAGTGCCCATTTCAGCATTTGTTTTGTGTGTAAACTACTCTAATGCTATTTCAACAAACAAGATGTTGAAGAAATTCTGTGGGTCAGGCAGCATCTGTGCAGGGACACTTTAGGTCATCTGTCTTGATGAAGGGTCTTGACACAAACGTCAACTGATGATACCTGACCCAGTGAGTTCCTTATGCATTTTGTTTGTTGAAATAGTTCTGGCATCTGTAGTCTTTTGTGTTTCCCTAATACTGTTTCAAATATCTTTTTGACCAATTGCATGTTCTTTTGTAGGGGAAACAACTGATGGTTAGTTCTAAAACACAACTTTGATAATGCAGCAAAAATAGATATAATCCATTTTCTTGGGAAGCATTGGCAACAGTTACTATGAAACTTTCAGACATTATTTTTAAAATTCAACAGGTACATTTACCAACATTAAAGATTAAAAGATAAAGATTAGCTTTAATTGACACATGTACATTGAAACATCAAAACATACAGTGAAATATGTTATTTGTATCAATGACTAACACAGTCCAAGACTGTGCTGGGGAAGCCTGCAAGTGTCACCATGCTTCTGGCACTAACAGAGCATACCCACAACTTACTAGCTTTTACTAACCCGTATGTCTTTGGAGTGTGCAAGGAAACCAGAGCACCAAGAAGAAACCCATCCAGTCATGGGGAAAACTTACAGTCTCCTTACAGAGAGAAAAAGGATTGAACCCCATCACTGATAGCTGGCACTGTAAAGCATTATGCTATCCAAAAGATAGGTACACTAACTTTCCTTATCCAGTCCGGCTTAGAAGAGTGCAAGCCAAAAGGAATATTTGACTCTTAACTGCCCTCTGAAGTGAAGTAACAAATCATTGTATCAAATCACCATGTCTTAACACAATAAAGATCAGCTCTTTAAGTAACAAAACCAAAAATGTATAGTACACAGTAGGTCAGGAACAAACTGTGGAGACAGTTCATGATCCATGTCAGTGACCTTTCATCAGAACTGTTGAAAAGATATCAAATCAAAATATGAACTATTTCTCATGCCAAAGATGCTGACTGACTTGCTGAATATTCCATTATTTTCTGCTTTTATTTTATCTTTTAACACGCTCCCAGCACTAGATTCAAACAGAGCAATGATACAACCACCCAGATGGCAGTACTAGCTGGAGTACTGTGAATATTATGGTCACTACTCTACATGAAAAACATAATTGGACAGAATGCAGAGTACCTGAAAATTATTCTCAATAAGATCCACAGGATCATTGATTTCATTCAATGTCTTAAATTCTTCTATTATATCTGATTATGTTTTGTCCCAATGACAGAATAAAACATGAGGACTATAGCAGCTCAAGAATTCCCTGTCAAGGTAATTAGTGAAGATCAATAAATAGTGGTCTTGGCAACAAAACCAAGGTGAGAATTCCTCCAGTCTTCTAGTACCTCATCTGTGGCTAATGAAGTTGCAAAAATTTCTGTTGGGTCCCAGCTATCTTCTCCCTTGTTTACCATCTCAATCTGGGGTAGACCTTGCTAGGTCCAGGGGATTTATCAGGGTGAATGTGCAGAGTTATAAGAATAATAGGATTGATATGGGCAATTGTAATTTAGATTAGATTATCGATTATGAGGACACGCAGTCCTCTTTTATTGTCATTTAGTAATGCATGCATTAAGAAATGATACAATGTTTTTCCAGAATGATATCACAGGAACACATGACAAACCGACTTAAAAACTGACAAAAACCACATAATTATAACACATAGTTACAACAGTGCAAATCAATACCATAATTTGATAAAAACAGACCATGGGCACAGTAAAAGTCTCAAAGTCTCTTGAAAGTCCCATCATCTCATGCAGACGGTGAACCTCCAGCGCTGCAAACTTGCCGATGCAGCATCCTGGAAGCACCCGACCACAGTCTGACTCTGAGTCCGTCCGAAAACTCCGAGCCTCCGACCAGCTCTCCGACACCGAGCACCGAACACCATCTCTGCCGAGCGCTTCGACCCCGGCCCCGGCAACAGGCAATAGGCAAAGCCAAGGATTTAGGGCCTTCCTATAATAGATTGGAACAGCTCTACTGTTAAGGACTTAGATGGGGTGGAATTGGGTAAGTGCATTCAGTGAACTTTATTTGGGCAATATATAGATGATCTTACCTTAAAAGGGCAAAGTTCGACCTACTTTTGTGTAATAGGGCCCGGGAAGTGACTGAAGTGACAGTGGGAGAACACTTTCGGACCCATTGTTCTATTAGTTGGTCCACAGGTTCAAGTTCTAAATTGAGGCAAAGCAGATTTTGACAGTATGAGACAAGAGCTTGCCTTGGTTGAATGGAGTAGATTGTTTGTGGGTGAAGAGTCCACAGGCAAGTGAGAGGTTATTAATGGTGAGATAATGAGAGATGAAGGTCTGCATGTTCTCGTTGGCATGAAGGGCAAGGCTGGTAGGAGTAGGGAAGCCCAGAATGACAAGAGATATTGATGCCCTGATCAGGAAAAAGGAGGTGGCATGGGTCAGATACAGGCAGCTGGGATCCCTGGAGTGTAGAGGATGCAGGAGTGTACTCAAGGAAGAAATCAGGAGGGTAAAAGGTCCCATGAGATAACTTTGGCAGAGAAGATTATAGAAACTAAAAGGGATTTTATAAATACAGAATAATACATAATAAAACTCTGCTTTCTGAAGACTGACCTACTCCGAATTGTCCACATCTCTCTCTCCTGTCTTGGTTCTTTAGCCACATGTTCAGTTATCCTATCTTTCTGTTTCTATCCTCACTAGCATGTGGCACAGAGACTAATCCTGATAATATGGTCCTAGAGCTCCTGTTTTAAACCTTGAACTTAACTCACTAAACTCATTTTGTAGGACCTTTTTTACTCTAGTCCTGCTGAAGGGCCTTGGCCCAAAACATTGACGGTATTCTTTTCCATAGATGTTGCCTGGCCTGCTGAGATTTTCCATCATTTTGCATGTGTCAGTTGTAGGACCTAATGCCTCTTTGCATCAGTGTTGTTGGTTACATGGCCTTCTCCTTGTGAATATTCTGTACCCGATCTGAGGCACTCCTACCTCTGGCCCAGGGAGGCAACATATCATTCTGGAGTTTCACTCTCAGTCACAGAATTGCCTGTCTGTGCCCCTCACTAATGAATCCGCTACCACTAAACTACTTCTCTTGATGCAGTCTCAATACAGGGTTTCAACCTGAAATGCCGACAGTTCCTTTCTCCCTCCTGATGGTTTTCAACTGGCTGAGTTCCCCCAGCGGATTGTTTGTTGCTTCTCCTTTGCATGGTATGTATCAGAGCCAACTGTGGGACCACAACCTGGTTCCTACTACTTTGCTGTGAGAGGCTATTCCTCCCCCCCCCCCCCAACCATTCACAATGTTATCTAACATGGTATATCTATTTGAGAGGGGAATGACCACAGGGGGCTTGTGCACTACAGGCCTGCACTTATTGACCTTTTTACCTGTCATCCATCTTTTTTCTGTACCTGCAGTGGGACTGACGTGCTAAATATACATCTGTGACATTTTCTACGTCCCAGATGCTCTTTGGTGAGTGCAACCACAGCTCCAACTGCTTTATGCAGCTTCAGCATAATTTACTATGTTCAAAAAGCTATATAAATGCAGGTTTTTATGCAGTTTGAAGTAGTTTTGCATAGAGCTTAACATCATAATTTACCTCCCAGAGAGAAATTTGATTGATGACCCAAATGAAGTACAACTGGCCAAGGGTAATATCCCATTGATCTTACAATGGTGCCGTGGGATGATTTTCCACCAATGAGGTAATATCCTAGTCACTGAAGTACTTCCCTTTTGATCAGCATCGACCTAATTTTGCTTTAGTTCTTTAACGATACGTTCCAAAAAAACACTACTTTGAAATTGAGGGGCATCTGCCTCACCTTCAGCATTCAGCTTATGTTCATTCCAAATCAATGCCATTATGAGGGCGAGAGTTAAATGGTTAAATCTAAAACTTGAACAGATCACTGATATGCAGGGTGTTATTAGAGGCCAACATGCAAGGCGAGGATCTGACACTCACTTTTTAACCTTGCCTGTAGCTTGATTTCTTCACCTGGATTTTGTTATTTGTGTTTTTTTTTTAATCTTGCAGTCATTCCCAATTGTGTATGCAGGGCTTGGGGCTCTTTTCCTTGTACATGGATGATCTTTGTCAAACTTATTTGATTAATCATTTACTGATTCATTGCACATCTTAATATTCTCCACCATTTTTCTGCAGTTTACTGTGGATTGAGCACATCTACATGAAACCTTGCTTTAGAAAAGCAGCATACATCATCAAAGATCCTCACCACCCAGGCGGTGCTCTTTTCTCGCTGTTGCCATCAGGTAGAAGGTACAAGTGCCTCAGGACTCGCACCACCAGGTTCAAGAACAGTTACTGTCCCTCAACCATCAGGCTCATAAACAAAAGTGGATAACTACACTCATTCTATTTCTAGTGTTCCCACACCGATGGTCTCACTTTAAGGAATCTTTATCTTGTTCTTTCAATTCATGTTATTTCTTACTTGTTATTTATTGCTACTTATTTATATTTGCATTGGCACAGTTTGTTGTTCATTGATCCTGTTTACAATTACTGTTCTATAGATGTGCTAAGTGTGCCCACAGGAAAAAGAATCTCAGGGTTCTATGTGGTGACATGTATGTACGCTGATAATGAATTTTATTTTGAAATTTGAACTTTTTCATGTGATCTGCAAGCTTGAATACTCTCCTTATTCAGTGATGGACTGGCAGTCTTGCCATGTATTCTTCCACAGAAAGCTGCTGTCCCCAAACCTTATAATTTGCAACAAGATTATCACTGCTGTAACTGAACCCTGTAGAGAGGAGGAAAAATTGCCTACATAACTTCAGACTCGTAAGCATCTGTTTGCAAAATCAGGAGGTTTCCTGCATTTGTTATAAGTATAACTTTAGATTGAACTGATAAGCAAAATCAGGTTTTTACAGATTGGCCTACAGCAGCCTTATAAAGGAAATCTTTGGTTTCTTACTCTTCTATCACTGACTCTTTGCCATTTGCTTCACTGTGGCCATGGCCAAGATCATAATGTGTTGGAGGACAGGGAATTCCAAAAGGTACAAAGAACAAGGCTAATATGTAGTGCCAGGAGCCTTATGGCACTAATGTAGCCTTTACTGCAGGCAAGACAATTTAGTTGGGTATATTAGCACAAAGACTGTCAATTCAATAAGTTACAGTCTATTTCTCCTGATCTCCATGGGAAATGACCATCGAGTCAAAGAAAGCTACAGCACAGAAACAGGAATTTCATCCACCCATTTACACGAACTCTATGTTAATCCATTTTTTTTGCTCTCCACATTCTCATTAATCCCCTTAGATGCAGTGGCCTGTTACCCTCCCAACCCACATGTCGTTGGGATATGGTTAAAAAAAAAAGAGACTCTCTCAAAAACTCAAAATATATCGAGAACGTGCAAACTCGCCCAGGATTAAGTCCAGGCTGTTGATGTTGTGAGGCAGTAGCTCTGGTAGCTGCATCTCTGTGTTACAACCACCAACTGCCTGGGGTAAGGCATTTAAATACATAAGCTATGGGAAACCTTGTGCAATAACCAATACTCCATCTCTTTGTCATGGGATGTGTTGAAACATTCCTGAAAAGGACCCTTAAGCAAGACACTGCTCAGTACCACAGTCCTTTATATAAACATTGCTGTATGCTTGATATTTTTGAGATATTTGAGAACACATTTTGATATATGAAAACACATGTCAATTCTTCCACCAGTTTGTTTTTCCCTTCAGATTCCAGCAACTGCAGTTTCTTGTGTCTCCATGCTGAATATTCATTTAATACTTATTTAAAACCGAAGCATTAATATAATTTTTACATCTTGCACAAAACTGCTTCTTTGGAGATCTGAAAAGAATACAATGCCTGAACCTATTAAGGAAAGTCATAGCAATGGTACATGTTACATACTTTCCATGATTTAATTTGAAACTCTTTCAGAAACTATGGCAAGCTTTGTACAATGTTGATATTCATTGCAACTATTGCCTAATACTGTGCACATTTTATGTTATTCCATTATTAAATAATATGTTTTCATGCATGTAATAATTAATTGGCTACTCCTTCTTAGACAATTTTTTTTAACTTACATATGTATCAAAACAATATAAAAGCTGTGACTTTATCTTCAATCTACGTTGGACATGAGTTAGTTTTCAAAGTATCACATATTAATGAGATTTCAGTAAAAGCTTGGTTGGTAGGGCTTCCTCCTCTGAATCAAAAGGTTCTGTGTTCAAGAACCACTCCAGAAGTTTCGGCGTCACCACTCCAACACAGTATTGCGAAGATACGACAGGTAACCCTTGCTTTATGACTGTTTAGGTAATAGAAATTTGTCCCTTCAGACTTTACAAATTGCTACTCAAAAATTTGAGATACAGACTAAAATTTGCTCTCACATAATTTATGTGTCAAATGAATAAATATATAAATAAAAAATGTTATTTTTTATTTCATCTAGTGCTTCTTGATGAATTCCAGATGAGGCAGCTTTGCTTTATGGAAAATTATGATGCGGATCGCTTTATTGGAATGAAACTCCTCTACAACAATCCCTTGTAAAACAGATGTCACGTGTACTTGATCTGTCTTTCAGGTGGAATAGCAAACTGATGTCCAACCTGACCAAATATATGGATGTAAAGGTCGATGACACTATTTTAAGAAGAATTCATGGGCATTCCCCTGTGGTGAACATTTTTTTCTTCAACCAACAGAATTTATATTCATGATCAATTGGTGCCTTGAAGCCATGCAAGGAATGAAAGTATTTCCATTTAATTTTTGTCATTAATATCAGTAACACAATTGAAATGCATTAACTGTGCTTGGATGTTGTATTCCATTCCCGGTGTGTTCCTATTTGTAGAGAGATTTCAGTGCATTTTATCCCAGCTTTGTTAATATGTTCAAATATTTCTTTTATTTCAGTGTTAATTGTTTTTGTTTGATTTAATTTCTTCAGCTCCAATGCAACTCAGTGAGTTAAATAATTTCAGAACTATTTAAGTTCCTACAGCACTGCTGACAGAAACATTGCCATTGGCAGTACATATTGAAAACTCTGGTGCAGAGTGTATAATGTTCCAATCATTCCAATTAGGAGTTTGTGTTTCTGTAAGACCCTCTGCATTCCACCATTTCATGCTAAGACCAGTTTACTCACCGGTGTATAGAAATAAAAAGATACTCCCATCACCTTGCCATGAGCACCACTGGATGCAATAATAGTGCAGAAAATCATTTTTGTATTTTCTCTATGGATATTATAATTAAATAAGTGAATCCTATGACTTGCAGAGCACAAGGCAGTGCATAACTATATAGTGTATTCAATCATACTACTGAGATGAATTTCAAACCAAATAACTGCATTTTCCTCAGCTCAATAATGGTGTCATGGGGGTACGCTGGGAGCGGACCCAAATGCAAGGCACAGACACTGAAGTACTAGGAACAGGATTAGGACTAGAGTTAGGGACATAACTGGATGCAGACCAGGAGCTGGGACAAGAACACAGACTTGGGCTAGGACTTTGGCTAGGAAAGCGGAACCAGGACAAGGAACTAGGAACTAGGAACCTGGACAAGGTCTCCGAGCCAGAGACTGGACAGGGACCCGGAACCTGGGTCTTGACTCCGGCTCAGACTCTGAATCTATGCGAGGACAAGACGTGGCAAGGCAACAGGACCGGACGTGGCGGCAGGATGTGGGACCCCTGGGCAGGACGCGGGACCAGAACTGGATGAGGACACAAAGCTCAGACTTGGTCTTGGGAGACAGGAATGCAGAACACAGAGCCTTGGTCTTGGTAGACAGAAATGCAGAACACAGAGCCTTGGCCTTGGGTAACAGGAAGCAGAATACAGACCCTTGGTCTTGGGAGACAGGAACATGGAACACAGAGCCAGGACCCCTCCTTCGGAACAGGATGTAGGGCCGGGACTCATACACAGAATGCTGAACATGACAAGACGGTTCCCAACACAGGGTAGTGACAAACAGCCAAACCTACCTAGCGAAGGCGTGGGCACAGAGACGGTTCCCAACACAAGGTAGTGGCAAATGGCCAGACCTACCTAGCGAAGGCGTGGACACAGACACTGTTCCCAATACAAGGTAGTAGCAAATGGCTGGACCTACCTAGCGAAGCCATGGACACAGAGACAGTTCACAACTCAAGGTAGTGGCAAACGGCCAGACCTACCTAGCGAAGGCGAGGACACAAAGAGACAGTTCCAAACAACGAAAGACAGTTCCTTATCTAGACACAGCAAGGCCCCGATCTTGCCCTGGCGGTTGAACCTGACAGCGTTACAGGTAAGGACACAGGTGAAGGTAGCAGGCGAGGCTTCAGGCAAAGGTAGCAGGCGAGGCTTCAGGCGAAGGTAGCAGGCGAGGCTTCAGGCGAAGGTAGCAGGTGAGACTTCAGTTGGAAGGGGAAGGGGAGGGAACAGTCCAGCAAATGAAGCTGAACCCAAGAGCTATTTATGTAGCCAGCCCAAAATGAGAATCATGTGCCTCAATTAAGGCACACAACGAGGCAAGGGAAACCCGGAAAACCTGGAATACGGATCGATGGACTGGACCGTGAACCGGAATGCAGACTTCATGGACCGGACCATGACAAATGGAGCAACCAGAGAAAAGATCTTTGAGCATGTTCAAAATACAATGTGTTAGCCTTACGTGTATAAGTTAGAGCAACATGTCTTTGCACAAAACTTGAGTAGAACTGCTACACAGTCTACTATGATGCATTTCCAGCCAAAGAATTTGAAGGCCTAGTTATGTGCCTAACTCAGGTGCCTGTGTTTTCACTTTTACTGGTATTCAGCCCTTCTTGCATGAACTGATATTCAAGCATAACTACAGTCAGCAATCTCCAAAAATAATTCTAGCTAGGAAATATATTGAGATGCTTCCAAATAATAAAATGCCATATAATTATTGGTAATATTATTAACAAATTAAATGGAGAGAAAAAATATGCCAACTTTCTTTGTTCAATATTGTTTAGGTTGATCAAACATTGAGCCATATGTAGAACTGCCTCAAGGCAAAGTCTTTAACTGAGATTCTACTGTATTATATCTATAATAAAGACTCTCACAAAGTATTCCAAACCTCTGGTGATCTCCCAGGGTGGCTTCAGCCTCCCAGTTCCAGCCAGATGTCTGTCAATCAGGCCCACCCTGTCAACCCAAGAGTAAAGCTCAAGCTTTAGACATTGTCTGGCACAAGATGGTGTCAGGTCTGTTGTGAATTAAGCACATGCACAAGGGTATCAGATGCCTCCATTGGAAGTCTGACTCTGTCAAATGGTTATGTTTGTGCAGGTGGTCGCTCCCCACCAGATTCTGAAGAATTCAGATGGCGAAGACAGCAAGGTTCAAAAACTGTGCACCAAGGAAGGTCAGATTGGTGAGTGACATGTTTGTTTAGATATTAATCCCTTTATCCAGAACTAACCCTTTGAGAACTAAATAGCAGGCACAAGCTCTCTTTCAAAATCTTTATCAAGAAGCATATGAAAAAAATGGAATTAATAATATTTTAAAATAAAGGTGAACACATTCATACAAATGAGATTTTAAAACAATTACTGTAGTCCATTGAGTTACATATAATGTATGAGGACAAGGAAGTAGAATAACCAACTGTGTAGTTTGTACCCTTTGTAAACTTAAGGGCTGCATAACTGATTCCAACAAGTTGGGTATTACATCTTTTGTCTTATTACTAGCTGATGCAAACAAGATGTGCAACATACATTGCCGTACAAGATCATCTATCTTAGTAATAGTTTTCATGTCAGCCTCAAGCAGAGACACAGATGGAAGGCTGTGCTCTATCCAACATAGAGATATAAATAAAGGCAAACATTTGCTCTCTCCTTTATTTCCCTCTCATTCAGACATTGTAAGTAAAGAGGGCAGTGACATTTGGGAAACCTTTATAAAGCTGCATAAGATAT
This sequence comes from Mobula birostris, assembly GCF_030028105.1. Taxonomy (NCBI): domain Eukaryota; kingdom Metazoa; phylum Chordata; class Chondrichthyes; order Myliobatiformes; family Myliobatidae; genus Mobula; species Mobula birostris. The sequence goes on along the minus strand of NC_092375.1, from coordinate 42,597,131 downwards.
GCACTAAGCTTTATTTATGCAATCATTCTGTTGAACACAACCTTATCTCTGAAATAATTTTGCCCTTTTTAAAATCTTGTTCTATCTTGTGAAGACAGCAACTTAAGGATATATGTTTGTCAGTAAGTCAGTTGTACTCTTAAGTAGTCATTTTTTAAATGTATGCAGATAAGCTCTTTGAACCATTTCACTGTTGATTCCAGTGACTTCCCTCAATCACTGTCTACACAAATGTACTTTGCAAGAAAGAAGTCATCTTAGTAAATAAATCTTTACAGACTCTGTCCTCTAACTTCTGGGAATATTGGACCAAGGCAGCATATATTTCTCAGGTACTGATGACTACAGTTAATTAAATCAGCACAATCTATAACTGAATTTGGATATTATCACTTAGTTAACCAACCTGGTTAGATCAGAAGTTCTGAAAACCCAGTTAGCTAATCTGCTCACAGATTTCTGTAACTAGTTTTGAAGGATTTTATGGATGTTGTCATATTAAGGGTCTCTATTTGCTGTTCTGCCCTTCCAACGTCACAGCTTAAAATAAGTATTCAAACGTGTGGTGAATAGAATCCCCATAATGGTTTCTTACATGATACAGTATAATGTGTTGTGGAGTTTCATGGCACCATTAGACCAGCACTCTGTTATATTTGCAAGGTAAATACTCATCATCTCAACTGTCTAAATTACAGTACAACAAATTCAATCACAAGGTAAATAAATGTAAGTATGTGGTAAGGATTCATATTGCACAAGGTCTCTTGTTATTCCTCATTACATTTCTTTCTTTTGAAATAGGTTTGTTGATATCTTCAACATTTTGAGTTTTGTTCTTTGAAATCTTGGGTTTATATTCTATATTGGTTTCATCACTACCAAGCAAGTTCAAATAATCCTTTGGCATTTTAGTAAAATTTACATCTTACTGATATCAAGTACAGGCTGGGGGTGTTTAATATGATTAGGACAAGCGTTGGTCTGTTGCCTGAGGATTTCACTCATGTGGAGATACAAGTTTAGATTCATGAGGTACCTCAATGCCCTAAGATGAAGAGGACAATAAAACTGTTAGAGAAACAATCTACTTGATTGGAATATCATATTTCAAGGTTGTTACCAAAGTATATATGAAGTATGATTCATTATGGAAATCAGATCATGAATTAACAGAAAACCAAAGAACCATAGAAACTACAGCACAGAAACAGGCCCTTTGGCCCTTCTTGGCTGTGCTGAACCATTTTCTGCCTAGTCCCACTGACCTGCACACGGACCATATCCCTCCATACACCTCCCATCCATGTATCTGTCCAATTTATTCTTAAATGTTAAAAAAGAACCCGCATTTACCACCTCGTCTGGCAGCTCATTCCATAATCCCACCACTCTCTGTGTGAAGAAGCCCCCTATAACGTTCCCTTTAAACTTTTCCCCCCCTCACCCATAACCCATGTCCTTTGGTTTTTTTCTCCCCTTGCCTCAGTGGAAAAAGCCTGCTTGCATTCACTCTATCTATACCCATCATAATTTTATATACCTCTATCAAATCTCCCCTCATTCTTCTACGCTCCAGGGAATAAAGTCCTAACCTATTCAACCTTTCTCTGTAACTGAGTTTCTCAAGTCCCGGCAACATCCTTGTAAACCTTCTCTGCACTCTTTCAACCTTATTTATATCCTTCCTGTAATTTGGTGACCAAAACTGAACACAATATTCCAGATTCGGCCTCACCAATGCCTTATACAACCTCAACATAACATTCCAGCTCTTATACTCAATAATTTGATTAATAAAAGCTAATGTACCAAAAGCTCTCTTTACGACCTTATCTACCTGTGATGCCACTTTTAGGGAATTTTGTATCTGTATTCCCAGATCCCTCTGTTCCACTGCACTCCTCAGTGCCTTACCATTAACCCTGTATGTTCTACGTTGGTTTGCCCTTCCAAAGTGCAATACCTCACACTTGTCAGTATTAAACTCCATCTGCCATTTTTCAGCCCATTTTTCCAGCTGGTCCAAGTCCCTCTGCAGGCTCTGAAAACCTTCCTCACTGTCTACTGCACCTCCAATCTTTGTATCATCAGCAAACTTGCTGATCCAATTTACCACATTATCATCCAGATCATTGATATAGATGACAAATAACAATGGACCCAGCACTGATCCCTGTGGCACACCACTAGTCACAGGCCTCCACTCAGAGAAGCAGTTCTCTACCACCACTCTCTGGCTTCTTCCATCGAGCCAATGTCTAATCCAATTTACCACCTCTCCATGTAAACCTAGCGACTGGATTTTCCTAACTAACCTCCCATGCGGGACCTTGTCAAAGACCTTACTGAAGTCCATGTAGACAATACCCACTGCCTTCCCTTCATCCACTTTCCTGGTAACCTCCTCGAAAAACTCCAACAGATTGGTCAAACATGACCTACCACGCACAAAGCCATGTTGACTCTCCCTAATAAGTCCCTGTCTATCCAAATGCTTGTAGATTCTGTCTCTTAGTACTCCCTCCAATAACTTACCTACTACTGACGTTAAACTCACCGGCCTATAATTTCCCAGATTACTTTTCGATCCTTTTTTAAACAACGGAACAACATGAGCCACTCTCCAATCCTCCGGCACTTCACCCGTAGACAGCGACATTTTAAATATTTCTGCCAGGGCCCCCGCAATTTGTGAAAACCATTGTGAATATATGAAAAAGGTTATACTGTATAACATGAGCAAGCATTACAGTTCTATAAGTGTGAGTGAATAGTTTTTAATCACTTAAGAAAGTTGCCATTTTAAAAAGACTTGAGTAGTATAAAACAGAACCAATATTAGCCACACTGAGCAGAGATTAAATTTATTTATTCTCTTCATCTTTGGATCTCTGGTACCGTACATCATTACCAGCCATGTTATGCATGAAGAGAACCCCTGTTCTCTAAGGCTGTTTCAAAATAAATTATCAAAATACATATATGCCACTATACACAACCCGAATATTCATTTTCTTGCAGGCATACTCAATAAATCAATAAAAAATAATAACAATAATACAATCAAATAAAGACCACCCCACATGGCGCTGGTGAATCACGGTGACATTCTACCGGCTACATACAATACCTCTAGATCCTAGGTATTTGGAATTTTGTTTACAATCCAAGGGCACCCAAAGGTTTCAAGTTCAAGTTTAATTATCATTCAATCATACACATGTATACAGCTACAGAAAATATCATTCCTCTGGGGCCAAGGTGCAAAACACAGTGCATACAGTCACACACAGCACACAGCACGTATAGTTACAACAGCACATAGTCACAAAATAATATTAGCACAAGTCCCATGACCCATGACCTGAAGGTTGATGGAGCATGGGATGTTGTCCTAGAGCCACATTTCTTTTCATGTACAAATGTACAAACGTTCGTAGTTCTGCACAGTGAACTGTTGAATATTTCTGCTGTTATTGTATAATTGCAGTTGAAAGTTAGTTCAAAGTAAGTAAAAGTCCATAGATGCCACCATATGCAACACTGAGATTTGTTTTCTTTTGGGCATACTCAGGCTTGTACACAGTGATGAACTGTTTAAGTACTGCAATAATAAATTTACTTTGAACTGTCATTTAAGGAATTTCCATAAAAATAATCTTATTAATTAGGGTGGAAAGCTAATTAAAACAAGATTGTATCATTTCTAGATATCTAAAGAGTCTCTTAAATTTCTAAGAACTCAAAATTAGCAGTAAATAAATTAATTTAATGCTGAAAATAACTATCATAGGTTTTTTAACACAAGAATTACATTTAACTGATAATTAGTAATGATGGATAGATAGGTAGAGGTCCAATTTGGACTGCATTCCTCCATGATTTATAATATGTCTCAGTGACTGTGGGGATGAATTGTCTTGTGGCTATTGAATGCAGGAAGCTTTCAGTGACCAGTAGGAACTATAAAGAAAAAAACATGGTACATTATCAACAATTTATATATTTCTCAGTTTGATGTTTCCCATTATAGTTATTTTTTTAAAAATGAGACAGTTTTTTTGTTTAATTTATGTGCTGCTGACTTGGTGCAACAGGTAACTTATTTAGCGAAAACCATAAGGCTACAAGTTCACACTGATGAAAGATCAGTTAACTGTAAGGTCAGTTAACTTTTTGCCCCATATAGTCAGTACTTGCCAAATACATACTGTAATGCAAAGTGTCAGAATGTTTTTCTTGTTTCAGTATTGTCATTGCAATAACTCCTGATGTTAGTTTTCAGATATTGAAACCGAAATGTTTTAAAGGTCTTGTTTTAAAGCTAGAGCCTGTCCAATATCACAGTAATTTCATTGTTTTTCACATCAGAAGTGATTTAGCCACACTTATGCACCCGCACCAAGTTTTCAGCAGGTGTACCCTGCCCTGAGATGACAGACAAACTTTCAGTGGGTGTTCCCTGCCCTGAGCTGATGGACAAGTGAACAGGTCCAGGGATACTTCCCACTGATCAGCTTTATTCCCCTCCATATATATGCTGAGTCTCCCTCCATATTTATGCTGAGTTCCTCCAGCATTTTATGTGTGTTACTCTGGATTTCTAGCATCTGCAGAATCTCATTTTTATGATTTGCTGCTCCACTGCAAAGTCCCTTTGAGGTATGCCTACTGTGAGAAAGTTTAATTTTCTCCTGGATGGGAGTTCTGTTAGATCCTCTCTCTGTAATCTCTGCTGCTCTCCAACTGTTCAACCGTATGATCATCCATATTCACAATTACAGCTACATGTCTATTTATCACCCCCCAGCTTCTCATTCATCCACATCCTTCCACAGCCCACCCACCTTTCCGCTCACCTGATTCCACCTATCACCTGCCAGCTGATACGCCATTCCCTCCCCTATTTTCTTATTCTGCCTTGCTCCCCCTTGTTTTTCAGTCCTAATGTAGGTTCTCGGCCCAAAATATTGTTTGTTTATTCACTTCTTCCATTACTTTGTACAAAGTAAAAGCTAACATGCGATGCTTCACTCTCAGATGAGCTCAGTGCCTGTTACGCACACTTTGAAAGGGAGAATAAAACAACATACTGCAGCATCTAGTGACCTTGTGATCTCTGTCTCAGGGGTCGATGTCAGAACATCTTTCAAGAGGTGAACACTCACAAGGCATTGGGGTCCGATCGTGTACCTGGTAGGGTACTGAAAACCTATGCCAACCAACTAGTAGGAGTGTTCAAGGACACCTCCAGTCTCTCACTGCTGGCGTCAGAGGATCACACCTGCTTCAAAAGGGTGACAATCATACAGTGCCCAAGAACGGAGTACAGGAGCCTGAAGACACACACTCATTGTTTCAGGAACAGCTTCTTGCCCTTTGCCATCAGATTTCTAGTCATAGTCATAGTCATACTCTATTGATCCCAGGGGGAAATTGGTTTTCATTACAGTTGCACCATAAATAATAAATAGTAATAGAACCATAAATAGTTAAATAGTAGTATGTAAATTATGCCAGTAAATTATGAAATAAATCCAGGACCAGCCTATCGGCTCAGGGTGTCTGACCCTCCAAGGGAGGAGTTGTAAAGTTTGATGGCCACAGGCAGGAATGACTTCCTATGACACTCTGTGCTGCATCTTGGAGGAATGAGTCTCTGGCTGAATGTACTCCTGTGCCCACCCAGTACATTATGTAGTGGATGGGAGACATTGACCAAGATGGCATACAACTTAGACAGCACCCTCTTTTCAGACACCACCGTGAGAGAGTCCAGTTCCATCCCCACAACATCACTGGCCTAACGAATGTGTTTGTTGATTCTGTTGGTGTCTGCTACCCTCAGCCTGCTGCCCCAGCACACAACAGCAAACATGATAGCACTGGCCACCACAGACTCGTAGAACATCCTCAGCATCGTCGGGCGTTCTGAATGGATAATTAACTCATGAACTAGCTTTTAAAAATTTTATACACTACTTATGTTAATTTTATATATGCTCCTTATTGTACTTAATAGTTCTTTTTATTATTTTGTATTGTAATGTACTGCTGCCGCAAAACAACGATTTTCACGACACATACCTGATTCTGCTTCCCAAGATGCTGACTGGCCTGCTGAGTTCCTCCAGCATTTTGTGTGTGTTGCTCTGAAATTCCAGCATCTGCAGAATCTAATCAGATGATTTGAATAATTTCTTGTGTTTATATAGCCTTTCCTGGCAACTTTAAGTTTAACCCAGCCACGAAATTCAGTCGTTGGCTTACAATTTTCCGTCAGGCTTACTTCTAGTTGCTAAATGATCAGGCAAGCATCTATGGAAGGAAATACACAGTAAACACTTCAGGTCGAAACCATTCATCAGGACCTGAAACGCCAGTAGTCTATTCATCTCCACAGACGCTGCCTTAACCGCTGAGCCTCTCCACCACTTTGTGGGCATTGCTCCAGAGTCCCAACAACTACAGAATCTCTCGTCTCTCCGCTATGACGTCCGGCGCTGCCCAATAACGTCGTCGGATCCCGGGTGACCTTTTACCTCGAAGATGGCGGCGCCGGTCGCCAGGAGGATCCTTAGATTTCCAGCGTTTACGTCAGGGCACAGGCACAGGCCCTTCAGTGAGGAGAGCGATCGCGGCCCCGAGGTAACGGCACCTAGGCCCAGTTCCTTTAGTGGAGAGAATCGTCCTTGTCCCAAGGTGACAGCACGCGGGCGCAGATTTTTAGGCGAGACCGGTCTCAAGGTCCTCACGTCTCTACGCTTGTAGGGTTCGAAGGCATCTGCACACGGGCCCCGGTCGCAAGGTGTTTAGATCCGCGCTCCTGTAACGATGCTATTGCAAGCTCTACTCTATCCTCCAACCATTTTCCCCGCCCTCCTGTTTTAGAGGGAGACGTCCACGGGGGAACGCGCTGCTCTGAAGTCATAAAGTGTCAGCCGCTTTGAGTTGTTTTGCTGATTCCTTGTAATCCTTAATTTGTGTGCTACAGAGTGGGGATTGTGTTTCTTATCTCTGGAAACTGGTCTAAAGCTGCCTCCAAAGCAGGAGTTAAGGATTCACGAGAATAAAACTATAAATGTAATTTTTACTGCAGTGATCCCAGCGTCCTGGGTGGCTTCTGTATTGAACGTGCTTGGAATGAGGTGGACCAGCTTGAGTGTTTTTTAATCAGTAAGCCTGATCTGAACTTATGTTCGTTGATAAGTATGTGCTTTTGTCAGATTCCCCCTGGTGAAATTAATATGGTACAAGAGGTCTCACAATTAAACAGATGACGTGTGCTGGATACATTTTAATAAAAAGAATACTCTAGAAAAATTGTTCCGGTTAGACATTTCAACTGTTCTAATAAGCACAATCTATGATACAGACTCTTTTCAATTAACACAAATGTGTGCTAGATTTTGTGTACATTGCAAATAATTGACCTTGGGTCAATTGACCTTAGGTGTCTAATTGAGAGGCTTAGATGAGGTGACTGTGGTATCTTTCTCCCAGACAAAAGGGAAACATTTAAAAGGGACCCAAAGGGTAATTTTACACAGAAGATGGTGCTTAAATGGAATGAATAGTAAGAGAAAGTGGTTGAGGCAGGTACAATAACAATATTTTAAAACCTATTTGAGCAGGTATATGAATAAAAAAGGTTGAGAAGGATATGGGTTAAATGTGGGTAAATGGGACTAACAGATGGTCATCTTGGTTCGTATGGAACATTTGGACCAAAGGACCTGTTTCTGTGCACTGACTGACTCCGTGATCAGATGATTGGCTTTCTGGGTCACCTTATTTAGTCCTTCCTGTAAGGTATTTCTTATATATTTGACCTGTGGAGTATACCCATTTGCAAAATTCTAGTTTGATGCTTGATATTCTGTTTTGTTTGCTCACTTTTTTCTGCTTGCACAGTGTTCTTTTTTTTGCACATTGGGTGTTTGATATTTTCTTTGAATGCAATGTTTCTTTCTTTCGTTGCGGGAGGACAAATCTCAGAATTGTATTCTGTATAACTGTATGTTTCAATTGAATTGGTCTGTCAAATTGGATTAGCTGAAGGAGCTGCTTGAGGATGCTGAGGTTTACACCCAAAACTGTTCTGAATGGGAGCATCACCACCATAATTGAAAAAATGCCTAGTGATGAGGTAGATGATGCACATTTACTGCATGTAAACTCTTATGTGTGCTTTTCCTAAACCCTGTTAACCTTTTGTTTGGGTTCCAGTATTGAGTGCATTCACAAAAGCAGTACATGCATGTCCTCAAACTAAATGTTACTGTATAATATTCCAACACTCCACTTCTGTGAAATCTAGGTCTGGCCACAATGGGTGAGTAGATGCAAAATTTTCCAATAACCTGGACCAACCTCTTCATCTTTACCCCATTCGATAAGAAACATCTTTGGCCAAAATGCCATCAGGCAGTTTCAAGCTGAAAAATGCTTGTGAGTTGTGAATGGGAATGATTAAATCTGACCAACAGGCATGAGGATATCTTCTGTACTATGGTGAAGAAACACAAAAATGCTGTAGTTTGTTCAACGTGTTCTGCAGGACTGTAACTGCACTAAGCTGACTTAGAGGCAATGGTGGGAGAGAAATGCATTGGCATCTGTCTGATTTATTGTATAGCTCAGTAGCTTGGGATTCTATGGACTATATAGAAGATAGCATAAACAGCTGGATGAAAATAATGTTAGTCTGCTTGAAGAAAAGCAAAAGAAAGAACATTTTGTCATGCTAAATTGTTAAAATTAATAATTTGCACGAGACCAAAATTGGTGGTGTGGTAGACAGTGAAGAACATTGTCTAAGATTACAACAGGATCTAGATCAATTGAGAAAATAGGCAAAGAAGTTCAATTCAAACAATTGTGAAGTGATGCAGTTTGGCAAGTAAAACCGGCATTGGATATACTCAGTAAATGACAGGTCTCTGAGAAGTGTTGTAGAACTGGGAGGCCTGGAGATACAAATATAAACTTCCCTGAAGGTGGAGATGCAAATAGGGAAGAATACGGTTTGTTTGCCTTCATTGTGCTGAGCATTGAATTCAGTAGCTGAAGCAGCATGTGATAGCTGTATATACAGTTGCAAGAAAAAGTTTATTAACCCTTTGCAATAACCTGTTTACCGCATTAATTACTCATAAAATATGGTCTGATCTTCATCTGTTATTCATGTTATTAAGTTCAAGAGGGTGAAGAATGGATTCAAAAAGATGTTGCTGGGCCTGGAGGGCTTGGGTTTTAGGGAGCGGCTGGATAGATTAAAACAGTTTTCCCTTGAGTGACCTTATTGCAGTTTATAAAGTTATGAGGGACCTATATAATGTGGAGGGTTACTGTCTTTTTCCCCAGGGCAGAGGAGTCTAAACTCAGAGGAAATAGATGAGACAGGAAAGATTTAAAAAAGAATTTGAGGATCAACTTTTTCATACGAGACTGCTGTGTATATAGAACAAGTTGCCAGAGGAGGTGGTAGAGGCAGATACATGAATAAAGCTTAAAAAAAGATATTTGGACAGGGAAACACAAGATTGCTGAAACCGGAATCTGGTTTGGCAGAGACATGAGCCTGCAGGTGCTGGAATCTAGAGCAACAAATATTGAACTTAGGAACTTGGAGATTTGAGCAGCATCTGACGGAGAGAAACTGTCTATATTTCAAGTCAAAACCATGCATCAGTCCAAGAGATATGGGTCCAATGGAGACAATAGCACTGGCTCAGGAAGGTGCCTTAGTGGGCATGGCAAGTAGGGCCAAAGATGGGCAAAGAAATAACTGTATAACTCTGACTCTAAATTAAGGTGTTGTATGAAGCTGTAACATTGGAAATAAATATAGAAGCAAGAATAGGCCATTTGGCCTCTTGGCTGCTGTTCCATTAAATAAGATCATGGTTGATCATTACTGCACCAACTCTATAATCCCTTGATTCCCTAAATATGCAAAACCTCAAGTGCAACATTTTAAAAAAAGAAAACACAAGTTGTTATTTACTTTTCAGTTGCTAAATTGTAAAATATTCCATGACCCTTAATGTAATGAATATTTTCTGAAACCATTAAACGGTTGTGATGGTTGAATTAACATTGCCTGTTCAATTTGTCCTTTTCTCTGTTTGACACTTGGGTGGTAGTTGATTTTCTTAAATCTTTTCTGCAACCTCTGTGCGTTTCCTATAGCGTAATGACTAGCTACAGTTGAATTAGTACTTTTTTAAAAAATCATCGTAACTCCTTGCTCTTGCATGGGATATCTTTGTATATAAAGCCCAGGATACACCTGCCCTGCTGCCCTCAAACCTCAATGTAAATATGGACCCAGGCCTTATTCAGACATCTCCAAGTGTGCCATTTAATTTTGACTTTTCTCCTCCTTCCCAATGAAGTGCATAATTTCAGACTTTTCTGTGTTATATTTCATTTATTATGCCCCCATTCATTCCATTTTCATTGTCATCCTGAAGGTTCTCACTTTTCTCATCATAATTTACCATGCTAACATGGTTTTGTGCAATCTCCATATTTTGTAATTGTTCCCTCACTCTTGCTTCTGTTTGTTTTTATGTTCTTGTGAATATCCTTAAATAGCATTTAGCTGTCTTCCCTTATTTCTGCTTTTGATGCTGATTTGTTACAAAATGATTGCAGGAGATTAATCTGTAATGGAAATGAAGGAATGCCATTTTTAAGGACAAATAATCAATGAAAAATATAATAAAGGTTTGCATTTTCCAGATGTCCATAGAATCCATGAAATTTGAAAATTCTCTCAAATTTATCTTGCATTAAATCAAGTAAACAATAATTTGTATTCAATAACCATTTTAAAATAAGGAAACAATTGTATTCCCTGATGACCCTCTTAGGCAGTTATAATGTATTACTATGTATCTCTACAATTTAAAAAAAAATCACACAAATTTATAAAAATCTTAGACCTTAAGAATTAACTTGCCTCTAATTAGATAACCCAATATGCAGCAACACTTTCTGGAATCCATTCCACATAGGCCAAGCAATATTCTCAGTCAGGAGGTCATATGAACACTTACTTTTCTATTTCTGGCCCTCAATAATACTCTGTTATGTTATCCCAGCTTCCTGGGATCCGGATGTAACTGAGTAAAAGCGAAAAGAAATTAGATCAAGATCAAAACATTCAAGTGGAGCACAATGCCAGAAAGCCATGAGGATGGAAGCAAGGCAGTGCTGAGAAAGAATTTTGAGAATAGTGTTATACTTTTATTTCTGCTGCAGAATATACAAGCCAGATGTAACTTTGCACATTAGCTTTTATTCTTTAGTCAGGTCCTTCTAAGCCCTGTCTCTGTATTATGTGCTATCATCTTCTCATTTTAATTTGGCTGTCAACTTGCAAATTTAGGAATAATAGTCAGCAATATTATGGGAAATAGACAGGCAATTGTCAAAACTGCTAGCCGTGCTACAAAGACAGATTGCTGACAAATAAAGTTGGCACAGAAGGTACACATGTTCCAAAGTACGTAAGCTTCACCATTATAATTCTGTGGGGAATTTGCTATATACTAGCTTTGCTCTATAACTTTGTTTAATATAAAGTCTGATGTTCTATGTGTCAAAATAGAAGTCGACTCGTGTTGAATTTATATGCATAATAGTTTTAACAAAACCTATGAGTAAGCATTTTATGGTCCTGGGTTCGGTCTTTTCAGAACTGTGACTAAAACTATCTTTAAAAAATAAATCTCTCAATAGCAGATTCAAGAAATACTGCCACCATATTTGAACAAACTTGCTGATCCGTCTTGTACTATGTGGGCATTTGGGGGTAGATGTCATGGAGGAAAGATCTTTCTGTTTCCAGCAATCAATAATTGTTAGAGCTGTATTGATAGCAAAACAATATTCAAGTATTTACTGACTTCAAAATTGACCACATGTTTTTACTGGGATTTATATTTGCTTATATTAGTAATTGGATTTGAATATGGTTAATAGGTTCTTTTTAAACTTTTTACTATTTTTAAAGTGTATACAATATGTATTTAATCACAACAGGACACTGCTATTACCCAGCCACTATTAAAATGTTCTATATAGTCATAGTCATAGTTATTGATCCCGGGGGAAATTGGTTTTCATTACAGTTGTACCATAAATAATAAATAGTAATAAAACCATAAATAGTTAAATAGTAATATGTAAATTATGCCAGGAAATAAGTTCAGGACCAGCCTATTGGCTCAGGGTGTCTGACCCTCCAAGGGAGGAGTTGTAAAGTTTGATGGCCACAGGCAGGAATGACTTCTATGACGCTCTGTGTTACATCTCGGTGGAATGAGTCTCTGGCTGAATATACTCCTGTGCCCACCCAGTACATTATGTAGTGGATGGGAGACATTGACTGAGATGGCATGCAACTTAGACAGCATCCTCTTTTCAGACACCACCGTCAGAGAGTCCAGTTCCATCCCCACAACATCACTGGCCTTACGAATGAGTTTGTTGATTCTGTTGGTGTCTGCTACCCTCAGCCTGCTTCCCCAGTGCACAACAGCAAACATGATAGCACTGGCCACCACAGACTCGTAGAACATCCTCAGCATCGTCTGGCAGATGTTAAAGGACCTCAGTCTCCTCAGGAAATAGAGACGGCTCTGACCCTTACTTGGAGTACTGGGCTAAATGCCACTGACACTACTCCAACTATAGTTTTGTGCCTATGATACTTTCAGTCCTCCACATTCATCTTTTTTATATTTCTGCCTGGAATGATTTTTACTGTCATTTTCCTTTTCTTAGTTTACAAGTTATCATTTTGCTTGCCAAAATAATTCAGAGTTTGTCTTTGACCTCCTTCCCCCTTCCAGAATTATTTATATGAACATTTAATTTCAGTCAGTGTTTTTTAAGGTTTAAAAAGTACATGGTTCTTCCCAACACCCAAAGTACTAAATAACGCAATAAATCTAACATTACCAGGCATTTCAGTGTTGAACAATACACACAAAATGCTGGAGGAACTCAGCAGGTCAGGCAACATCTACGGAGAGGAATTAGTCAACGTTTCAGGCTGAGACCCTTCATCAGGATTGGAAAGGAAGGGGGAAGAAGCCTGAATATGAAGTTTGGGTGGAGAGGAGTACAAGCTGACAGGTAAACAAAATAATCTGCAGATAACAGGAATTCTGCAGATGCTGGAAATTCAAGCAACACACATCAAAGTTGCTGGTGAACGCAGCAGGCCAGGCAGCATCTCTAGGAAGAGGTGCAGTCGACGTTTCAGGCCGAGAGCCTTCGTCAGGATTGTCTTGACTTCATCCTGACGAAGGGTTTCGGCCTGAAACATCGACTGCACCTCTTCCTAGAGATGCTGCCTGGCCTGCTGCGTTCACCAGCAACTTTGATGTGTGTTGCAATAATCTGCAGATGCTGGGGTCAAAGCAACACTCACAACACGCTGGAGGAACTCAGCAGGTCAGGCAGCATTCCTATTCCCAGTTCTTCCGTCTCCGCCGCATCTGCTCTGAGGATGAGGTTTTCCATTCCAGGACATCTCAAATGTCCTCTTTCTTTAAGGATCGTGGTTTCCCTTCTGCTGTCATCAATGATGCCCTCACCTGCATCTCCTCCATTTCTCGCACTTCAGCTCTCACGCCATCCTCCCGCCACCACAACAGGGACAGAGTTCCCCTTGTCCTCACCTACCACCCCAGTAGCCTCCGGATCCAACACATTATCCTCCGCAACTTCCGCCACCTTCAACAGGACCCCACCACTAAGCACATCTTTCCCTCTCCACCCCTCTCCACCTTCCGCAGGGATCGGTCCCTCCGCGACTCCCTGGTCCACACGTCCCTCCCGATGGATCTCCCACCTGGCACTTATCCCTGTAAGCGCAAGTGCTACACCTGTCACTACACCTCCTCTCTTGCCACCATTCAGGGCCCCAAACAGTACTTCCAGGTGAGGCAACACTTCACTTGTGAGTCTGTTGGGGTCATCTATTGCATCCGGTGCTCCTGGTGCGGCCTCCTCTACATCGGTGAAACCCGAAACAGATTGGGGGACTGCTTCGTCGAGCACCTCCACTCCGTCCGCCAAAACAGACAGGATCTCCCAGTAGCCACCCACTTCAACTCTGCTTCCCACTCCCATTCAGATATGTCCATACATGGCCTCCTCTACTGCCATGATGAGGCTAAACTCAGGTTGGAGGAGCGACACCTCATATACCATCTAGGTAGTCTCCAGCCCCTTGGTATGAACATAGAATTCTTCAATTTCTGGTAATTCCCTCCCCCTCCCTTCCCCTATCCCTATGTCACTCTGCCCCCTCTCCCAGCTGCCTACCACCTCACTCTTGGTTCCACCACCTTCTACTACCCATTGTGTTTTCTCCTATTCCTTCTTCACCTTTCCTGCCTATCACCTCCCTGCTTCCCCTCCCCCACCCCTTTATCTTTCCCCTTACTGGTTTTTCACCTGGAACCTACCAGCCTTCTCCTTCCCACCCTCCCCCCACCTTCCTTATAGGGCCTCTGCTCCTTCCCCCTACAGTCCCGATGAAGGATTCCGGCCCGAAACGTCGACCGATCTTTTCCGCGGATGCTGCCCGACCTGCTGAGTTCCTCCAACGTGTTGTGAGTGTTGCTTAAGCTGACAGGTAATAGGTGAAACCAGGTGAAAGGGAAGGTAGATGTGGGGTGGGGGTGAATTAAGAAGCTGGGAGGTAGCTGGTGGAAGGGGAAAAGGGATGAAGCTGGAATCTCATAGTGGAACATGGGAGAAAGGGAAGGAGGAGGGGCACCAGAGGGAGGTGGGAAAGAGGGGAGAGGGAAGGGGAGGAGATGAGTAATTACCAGAAATTGGAGAAATCGATGTTCAAGGCACCAGATTGGAGGCTACCCAAATGGAATGTAAGATATTGATCCTCCAACCTGAGTGTGGCCTTGTCCTGACAATTGGTCTTGTCAATTGTGGTACCTCTATTCATTTATGATAAATTTGACGTAAGAATGAAAGAATATATGTTCACTTGCAACATAAAATCTTTTTGGCTAGTGATATTTCTTATCACTAGTTTTCAGAAATTATTGCTGTGCAGATTCTTTTGACGACAATTTCGGAATAATTGCTTATATAGTAGATCCCACAACAACAAATATCTTACAGTTCAGCAGGCATAAACAGTGGCTTTTTCCTCCTCAGAGATTGAAGTTGTGCATCCAGAAAACTAGACTATGTACAGAAAGGCTACAATTTATTCTTCTATATATAGCAGGCTGTCTTTATGCTAATTCTTTAAGATACCTGAACACACATTCCAAACGTATAAGGTTTTTCAGAGTGCTTGTTCTTCCAGTTAAATAGATAGCTAGCGATTATTTGGCCTAAGTAAATAATTTATTTCAGGGTTTCTTAATAGAATAGATTTAGGAGATGTATGATTGATCCAGAAACAAGTTTGGATTAGCTAGTTTAATTCAAAGTCTGGATTAAAAAGCTAGTGTCAATAATGGCAACCCTGAAATTCCAAGACTGTCGTAAAAACTCATTTGCTTCATATGGGGTATTGAGGGAAAGAAATCTGCCATCCATGCCCACTGGCTTGTGTGTGGTTGATTTTTAACTGCAGCTTGAAACTGCTGAACCAGCCATTCAGTTCAGAGGGCCAGTGGAGACTATTAATTCCTTTGCTGTTCGAACAGCCTAGAAATTGGACTTCAGTGTTGTATAAGGATTACACATCTAATGGAATGAATGTGTTACCCACACTGTATTTGTATGTTCTGTGCAATTTGAATTGAAATAATTGCTCATCACACATGAAAGTAGTGTTTTACTGCTATAATTATTATTTTATTAAAGTTCAATAGCTCAGAAGCACTGGGAATAATCTATAAAATATGTTTTTCCCTGTGGAATTTGTGCTATGCCTAGTTTTCAGTACCAAACTACTTTCAAAACAAAATCATTTATTTCCTCTATCATTAAAAACAATTCTAGAAAATTAAATCATGAAACAATACAGGATCAAACCATGAACTGTAACTATATGTAATATTAGAAACACTAGGAGAGCTGTCCCAAGTGTCTTGGAGTAATGGGAGGAAAATCTGGTAATAGGTAAAAAATGAATATGGTATTGTTTAGATAGAAGCTTGCTGTAATAATTCTAAATGCAATAATTGGACCACTCTGTTCTTCACAAATCAAATGAAATTCAGTTAGAACAGGAAAAAATATGCTCTTGACAATAAGATTTAGAAACAAATATTTTGAGTAATGGGAAACTGATGCTGAGCAACGCTTGCTCTTTCCTGGAGTAGACCTGTCAGTATAAATCAAAGGTGAGGTTGGAATTGATGGTACAGCTTCAAATTTAACTTGCCACATTTTAGCTGTTGCTTCAATTGCAATGCTCTAAGAATCAGTTGAAACATTGATATTCAGCAGTAACATACACATAAACTATTGGAGGAATTCAGGTCGGGCAGTATCTATGAACAAAAAATGAACTGTCGACATTTTGGTTTGAGATCCCAATGAAGGATCACTGTGATTTTTATTAATACAGTTTTTATGTTCATGGCATTGCTGATCTCTGGGTGGGTGTTTTTGAGAATGCTGGGATCAGCAGCCTTCTTGAACAACTGAAATCCTTCTTGTGAGGGTGCTCCAACAGGGAATATCAGAATTTAGACCCAGCAGTGATGAAAGAAATGCAATGTTTCAATGCCATGCTGTTGCATGTTTTGGAGTGGTGTCCTCATGTGCACAAAGACTTTGTTCCTCCTGATGATGTGGGTTTTGGTTGTGACAGTTACTGTTGCAAAACATTCTGCTGCTACTGAGCACAAGTGAAGGAGAGAATAAGTATTTAGAATGATGAATGGGGTAGGTTGCCTTGTCTTGGATGATGATGTTGGAATTGGAGTTCCATGAACACTGCTGATCTGTGGATCCAATCACAAACAAGAGTAAATCTGCAGATGCTGGAAATCCTTTCCATAGATGCTGCCTGGTCTGCTGAGTTCCTCCAGCTTTTTGTGTGTGTGACCTGGGGATATTGGGAAGACTTAGAGTGTCAGGAAGTGAATTCACCTGGTACAGGTTAAACCTGCTCTTGTAGCCATAGTATGGATGTGTTGGGCCTGACATTTTGTGCATTGAACAACGTTTTTCTTGAATTGGTTGTTAAGGTCCTGCTTATTGAGGCTAATGGCAAATCAATCAGCAAATTGGAAGGTATCTGTACTTTTTCTCTTTTGATGTTTCAACTACACAGTTATATTAACTGCACATGGATTTGCTGTTACTTTTGCCCATAATTTCTGGGCCAATAGCTAACGATTCACGAAGTATAATATAAAAATATTTCAAGGTACCCATAACTTCACTTGGTGGATAAGAGATATGTTCTCTGTAGAGATGTGCCTCAGGACATCTGCCTTTCCACATTGTAAGTTGCACTGATCCGGATGGAGCTGCTGTGATTGCAGTTGTCTGAAATGAAATATGATATGATGCTGATGTTGACATGAACCTATCTTTCTTCCACTGCTAAGTTTAGTTAGATTCACAGGCCTGTCACTTCCACATCCAACTACTAACCACTTTTAAAGACGGAAACAACATCAACCATTTTTCAGATTTTCTTCTCTGGTAACTACAGTAATTATCTCTGAAATGTTTCTGTAACACCATAGTTTTTTTAAGGTAGAATGGTTGTGTGTGGGTATGGTGTCAGTGCAAAATTTCAATAATATGTGAAAATGAGTGAAAATCTCTTGCCATTTAGAAGAAATGGTTCTAATCATTTTTAATTCCTCCGAATGGTACTACCACTTCAAGTCTCATATGTTAATATTTATTGTTTTCTTTCACACAATAGCTCCATTAGTTGCATTCAGGATTAGCTTCAGGATGTAATCCAGAAATGGGTTATATCAGAAATCTGTTCCTGAGGGGAGCCCATGTTTAAATAAATTCAACGGGCAATGTTGGAAATACAAACGTTTGTACATAAAATTTAGCCAACATCTGGAAATAAATGGCTGGCTTAATGTTTTAGGTGTGAGCCCTTTGTCACAGATGCTGGAGTTTACCTAGCCTCTTTAGATTGACCCGCTGTACAGTACCAGTATTTCTTGTTCTTGTATTCAAGTGGGTATCATCTGAAATAATTATTGTGTAAGGTGGGAGATAAGTTGGGGCAGATAATAATATGCTATTTAATTTTTTCCTCATTGCTGCTTTAGAACTTGCAAACTTTGGCTTGTGAATTTTGAAGTTACTTTTTTTTAGCATTATAACTAAACTTACCATTTGACCTTTCATGATATTCTTTAGATTATCTTTTTAATGTTTCAAATTTGTTCAAGGCTTTGTGATGCATAGTTTACATTGACACAACATAGTAACCCTTTTTTTGGATGATTAAGTATGTACTTAAAGTCATTCCAACATCTAAGTAACAAAATCAATCTTGTGAGTTGGGACTACTGCAACAAACTTGTAGGGTTTCAATTTGAAATGTTGCCAATTCCTTCCTCCCATAGATACTGCTCAACCAACTGAAATCCTCCAGCAAATTGTCTTTTGCTCCAGATTCCAGTGGCTCTTGTGTCTCCTATGTGGTGTATTCCTGCCAGCATATTATAGCTACTGAGTGTTGTGTCCCAGAATTCCAGTGTTATTTTTGTTTTCTCTCATTTGTTTTTTCCCATTTATCTCCTGCAGACACATCAGGTGGGATAAGCATGCCTTCATCACTCTCTCAGCAGGCACTACCATGTACATGTGGAGTTTCTGCTGACTCTAAGGGTTGAGTGCTGTTTGTTGTAAGTCGTATGTCAATGATGAGAGCAGTTTATGGTATTGTTTGCATTATATTGCTCATCACTGAACCTATACCTGAACTATTTAAAAGGTAATTGAACTTCTGATTTTAGCTCATAAGCAGTTTCACATCTGCAAGTAAAGTCAGAAGAGATCTTTTAACTTATTTAAAGTCAGGAATATTGCGATTTGCTAATGTACTGTAAGTGTTAGTATGAAACTTGGCTTTTTTCTTCATACAGAATTAGATTTGTATAGGTTTAGTATAGATTTGTATATACTGTACCAGAGTTTTCTTTAGATTAGACTATATAATAATTAACAGTTTAATAAAGTCGTACTGTAGTATTATACATTTTAAACAATGTCCTCCATCACAATTCGTAAGTATGACCTGCAAAAGTGGCAGAGTGATCCAGTAGAGAGATTAGTGTAGTAGAGTAGCAGTTGGAGGGGGAAACCTTGAAAATCAACAACATTGAATCGAGGCTCCTTTTTTATTTATCGGCAGCATTTCAAAATACCTTTAACTTATTTTATTTATTTTTAATGTATGCTTCATATCTTTCCATTGCTCCACCCTATTATGGTGACTGTGCTTCTATGACAATGAGTGTTTGGCCTGTAGTCTTGTGGTATAGGCCCACACATTTTTCTTCCAGCATATTTCCACCCTTGGAAAATACAAATGAACAGAGGTACTGTTCTGACCAGATTTTCTAATATGGAAAAGTACAAAGAATAGAAATAAAAAGAAAAATACCAACTGACAGAACGGGCTAACAATATGAAGCACATGTGTCAACACTAGAAACAGAAAAGTAGGTGAATATTTTGGGTTGGAATTTTCATCAGATGAAGATCGATCCTAAGCTGTTGATGATCCTGTTTCATGTCAACATGCTTTGAGTTGGTAACTTGATCTACCAACCTTGTCTTTTAGTATTCTTTCTTTCAACAAATTGGACATTTCATGGATCGGTTTGTTATTTTTTCTGCTGGGCTTATAAATGTTGTCCTGTAATTCTGTGAAGGTTAATGCATTCCAGTGACTCTGCCAGAAGAGGCATGTGACGCCAGAAATTTATGGAGTGTTAACTCAAATCACAGTTCCCTAGGTATATATAAAAATGAATGATTTCATTTAAAAAAAGCAACATGGCTAATTGTGAATCAGTCCACTTGTCGTAATGTAATTTGGGGTTTCATCAGTGCACAATGTAGAGTTTTAAGCCATTGTCAGAAACTCCATTTGAAATAAGAAAAATTGCAAATAATAGTGGTGCTATTTGGAATTTATTGCAGAAACTTAACCTAGGGACTCTTAAACCTCATTAGAAAATGGTTTGTGAATATTTTGAGGTAAGTTGTTCTTGTTGGCAGCAGGGTTCCTGGAAAATTGCCAAGCACATTCAGTGCAGCGTTTCATTACAAGAATGACAGAATCCAATTTGTGATTCTCCTTCCAATCTAAAGCATGAATCAAGTAAGGGTGCTGATTAATTAAAAAATTTACACATAGTAAAATTACTTTCTATACTAGTTGAATTTGTTCAAAGTTCTTTTGGGGTTGATTATTGTCCTGTTGAAGTCAGTGGTCCACATAAATGCAGGTCTCTATGGACATAACATTAGTATCGAGCCACCGGGTGTTATTCTTATTAATGGGCAGGTCAAATGGTTTCAATGAACTGTAAAAGTCAAGTTCGGTGCTAAAATTTATAATAAGCAAATCATAGCAATTCTGACTTTAAAGACTTGAAAAGAGTTTGCAGGTCTGAATTGAAAATCTGAAATAAAAATAATGTTGGAAATGTTTTCCAGCAGATTTAACTGGCCATTCATCTCATTGCTGTCAAGAACTAATGCCATTGGCATCCATGTTGTCACTGAATAAACTCTTTGCCTGTCTACTAGTCCTTTCTCAGCCACATCAAACCCAACTTTGTCCACTTTTGCTTTCCCATATGCTTCCTACTGTCCTACATCCTGGACCTTATGTATGTGGCCATTTTGTCTGACCTTACACTGGTGTTGCAACCCCATATGGAGCTTCCTTTATAAATACTCATGACTTAGTTTTTTCTCTCTCTCCTTTAAATTTAGATTCTGAAAACAATCTAACCTTCCCACCCACCCAGCATGTACAGTATTCCCTTCAATGAGGACTATGGATAATTTTTCCATTAAATATGTTTCCATCCAGTTTTGCTTTTTAATGAAGACTATGTTTTTACTGATGTCAAAAAGATTGTAGAATTTAAAGTGCCAATTACACTCAGCACATTATTAGGTATTTCCTGTACCTAATAAAGTGGCCACTGAGTTTATGTCCGTCGTCATCTTCTGCTGCTGTAGTCTATCCACTTCAAGGTTTGATGTACTGTGCATTCAGAAATGCTCTTCTGAGCACCACTATTGTAATGTGTGGTTACTTGAGTAACTGTTGCCTTCTTATCAGCTTGACTCTGTATGGTTATTCTCCTCTGACCTCTTTCATGAGCAAGGCATTTTCACCCACTGAACTGCTGCTCACTTGGTGTTTACTTGTTTTTTTTACACCATTCTCTGTGAGCTCTAGAGACTGTTGTGCATGAAAATTTCCAGGAGATCAGCAGTTTCAGAGATACTCAAACCACCTGTCTGCCACCAACAAACGTTCCACGATCATTTCTTCCCCATTCTGATGTTTGGTCTGAACAACAACTGAACCTCCTGACCATCTCTGCATGCTTATATGCATTGAGTTGGTGCCACACGATTGGCTGATTAGATATTTGCATTAACAAGCAGATGTACAGTTGCATGAAAAAAGTGTGTGAACCCTTTGCAATTACCTGGTTTTCTGCATTAATAACTCATAAAATGTGGTCTGATCTTCATCCAAGTCACAATAATATATAAATATAATCTGCCTAAACTAATAATACAAACAATTAGACTTCTTCTCGTCAATACTGAGTACAATATTTAAGCAATCACAGCCTTAAGTTCAAAAAAAGTATGTGAACCTCTGGGGTAGTGCCTTCTACAAAAACTATTTGAAATCAGGTGTTGCAATCAATGAGATGAGATTGGAGGTGTGGGTTGAAGAGATACCCTGCCCTATAAAAAAGCCACACTGTCAGGTTACTGACAGACCCTGCCCTTCTCAAAAAAGATCTGTTTATTTGCACCATGCCTCGATCAAAACAACTTTCAGAGGACCTTAGAAGGAGAATTGTAGAGATGCATGAAGCTGGAAAAGGCTACAAAGGCATTTCTAAAGACCTGAGTGTTCAACAGTCCACAATAAGAGAAATTGTCTACAAATGGAGGAAATTCAGTACTGTTGCTACTCTCCCTAGGAGTGGGCGTCGTGCAAGGATCACACCAAGAGCACAATGCGTAATGCTGAAGGAGATGAAAAGAACCACAGGGTAACAGCAAAAGACCTGCAGAGATCTCCAGAACTTGTTAAAGTGTTTGTTCATGTGTCCACCATAAGAAAAACACTGAACAAGAATGGCGTTCATGGAAGGGCACTATGGAGGAAACCATTGCTCTCCAAAAAAAACCATTGCTGCACAGCTCAAGTTTGCAAAAGACCACCTGGATACCCTATAATGCTTCTGGGACAATGTTCAAAAAATTGTACTTTTTGGCAGAAATGCACACCGCTACATTTGGAAGAAAAAAGTCACCGCACACCAGTACCAAAACCTCATTCCAACTGTGAAGTGTGGTGGAAGGAGCATCATGTTCTGGGGCTGCTTTGCTGCCTCAGGTCCTGGAGAGTTTGCAGTCATTGAGAGAACAACAAGTTTAAAATTGTATCAAGAAACTTTACAGGAAAATGTCAGGGTAGCGGTCCGTTGCCCTTTAGAAGTTGGATGGTGCCACAAGACAATGATCTGAAACACAAGAGTAAATCAACAACAGAATGTTTTTTTTAAAAAAAGTAAATTTGTGTTTTGGAATGGCCAAGTCAGAGTCCGGACCTTAATCCAATTGAGATACTGTGATATGACCTGAAGAGGGCTGTTCATGCAAGATATTCCAGAAATATTGATGAACTGAAACAGTTTTGTATGGAGGAATGGCCTAAAATTCCTCCTCACCATTGTGCAAGTCTGATCAACAGCTACAGGAAACATTTGGTGGAAGTTTTTGCTGTTAAAGGAGGTTCTACCAGTTGTTTAATACAAGAGATCACATACTTTTTCCAGTCTGGACTGTGAATGATTAAACAATGTGTTAAATAAAAACTTGAAAAGTACAATTGTTTGTGTATTATTAGTTTAGGCAGATTGCGTTTGCCTATTATTGTGACTTATGTGAAGATCAGACCATATTTTATGAGTAATTAATGCAGAAAGCCAGGTAATTGCAAATTTCTTGCAACTGTTCCTTAAAAAGTGGCCACTGAGTGTATGGCCCATGTAACTTAGATTTTTTACATTAATTTTAGGCAAAAATGCACCAGAGGCAGACCCAGTGCATGGGTCTGCTATAACAGATTACTCCCCAAAGCGAATTTATCAACCCCAACTTTCTGTTAATTGTAGTTAATATAGACCTCTTGAAACTTTAAAATGCAAGGATAGTAATAGGCACATCTTGATTGAAAGATTGTTCTTTTAACTTTATAACGAAGCAGTCCATTGGACCTAGCAAATCGTTCTATGTTTATTTTGGAAACCATTTTCAGTTTTCTCTGAAAACTTCAAATTCTTTGGTGGCAGGTTGGCATGAAGATTTACATGATAAACCCAACTTTAGTCATATTCTACCAAATTGCCACTTTGAAATATATCAAGGATTTTCTTTTCATGTAATGTATCTTAAACACAGCCCCGTTTATGCTGGTTCATGGCAAATTTCATACTTGCCAATGCACAAATTACTTGGAGCAGAAATTTAGCAAAGAAAATACAAGATAATCACATCAGGATCAAAACTCAATTCTGTAAAGTTTCAAGATTCTTGCCACAGAGAAAAAATAAGCGTTCCAGAAAAGTTTTGCTTCTCTTGGGAGGTTTTGAGGGTGCAAGGTCCTTAATGAACATTCGCAGTGCTTAGGTCAAAATGATCCCACAAGGGAAAATTCTACAATTTTTTTGGGTAAAATTTGTCAAGATGTATAAACTCAAAAAAATATTTGTAGCTTCATTTTAGAAGTAAATTATGTACTTATAACTTTATATACTGCAACAAAAATTAATTCCTCTCAGAATGAATTGCAATAATGTTCTATTAAAGGAGCTTTGCTTCAGGACTGCAATATACTCAGTCCAACCTCTAGTGTAATTTACACTGTAACAGTAGTGCCAATGAAAAGCAGCATTCTTCTCCATCAACAATCTTTTGAACAATTATAAAGAGAAACATATGATCTGATAACATGCCAAAAAATATTTTACATGCTATCATCATTTATTGAGTTTCAATTAATACCATGAACAAAAACTGTTAATTAAGAACTATTACGCATTCATTTCTATCCTTGTGTACAGCATACTGGGCTTCATTTTTAAGTAGCTCTCAGTTTAGTGAATTTAGTAAGACCATTGTAATACATGCTTTCCTTACGTACTTGTAGTGCACAATAGAATTATTATGATGGATTTTAGGAATAGGAGTTTAAATAATTGGGGTGCAGACATCCCTGGTTGGACAGAGTAATTGCCTTTCCTTATTTTAATGTAAGCCACATTGAACTGCTGTAGACCGTCTGGTGAAGCTACTCCAACAAAGCTGATTGGTAGGCCAGTTAGAAATGAGGAATTGCAGTGCACCTCTAACTTGGTTGCAGTATGATTGCCCTCCTGCAGCCCTACCATGTTTTGTGGAAGATATGATCAACCAGTGGAGCAGTTTCCCTTAGTTCTATGATGTCTAATTCAGTCAGGGCCAGTTACTCTTATCATATCTCTGGAATTACGCTCTCGGATCATGTTTGGATCTTCAGCTAGTTGAGGGTTAGCCCTGTGCGGACCTGACAAAGCCCATAAGCTACTTGTAAGCAGGTTGTTGGTGCGTATGTGTCATTTTATAGCACTGTCAAAGATGCCTTCAATTACTTTTCTGGGAATTAGATACAGACTGATTTGGTAGTAATCAACTAGTTTTGAATTTGTCCTGCTTTTTTCAGCACATGACATTCCTGACTTTGGAAAGGTTTCTGTGATAAAACTCAAATTTTGTTTAAATTAAATTTGTGTAGACATTTTTATAGTGTATCATTCCCTAACTGTTGGCTAAAACAGAATACAAGTCCAGTGAGATCTTGTTTAAACTTTATGAATTATTGGTTAGGTGACAGCTAGAATGTTATGTGCAGTTCTGGTCACACACTTCAATGACTATAGACTTCATTGCACTGAAGAGGTTGCACAGTAAGATTCACCAAGATATTTCCTGGTCTGGAATGTTGCAGTTATGAGAAGTCACCAGATAGGCAGTGTTTCTTTGAGTAGAAAAGACAGAGAGGAGGCTGATAGAGGTAAGCAAAATGAGCATAAATAAGGTAGAAAGTAAGAAACTGTTCCCCATGGCAAAGTTGTGAGGAATAAGAGATTTAGAGGGGCTTCGGAAGATAAATTTTTTAGCTGAGGATGTTTGCAATCTCCCTGAGATGGTGGTGGGAGCAGGTACTCTCAAAATTTTAGGAAGCCTTCGGAGGAGGACTTGAATCACCAAGGCATTGTATGCTGGGAGCCAAGTTCTGGTAAATGGGATAAATGTGGACAGGTAATTGATGGTCTGCATGTACTATGAGGGAAAAACGGCCTTTCTCTTCTGTGTGACTTTGATATTTTTACATACAATAAATTTTTCTGTTTATAACTTTTGTAAAATATTATTTACACTTCATTATACTGAAATTGAATAAATAGAGTTAAAAAAAAAGTTACATTACTTGTTATTTGTATACAATTTGGATTTAGTTTGAACCCAAAATCAGGCTAGTCAACCCATAACTGCAAATTGGATCAGTACATTTCTTGAATTAGGCATTGCATCTTAAAATTTAGAGTTTCATAATGCACAGGTGTTACATGAAGGAGCTGCTACATAAAGGATTATTAGTTGAAACCCAGAGTTTGTCCAGTTTTTCTGAAATTGAGCCCAAGCAGGCAGTTTAAGTGTTAATGTTTGTTATCATTGAACCCCATGGTGAGCAGCTCCCCCAGACACTCCAGCTTTTACAAGAAGTCTCTGTGCTTGCTCTGCCCTTCACAGTGGGAACTTTGGAGGAAAGCATCAATCTTGCCTGTCTTGACCATGAACCGCAACTTTAATGAACAGATCCTTTCTTTGGCCACATGTGCATTACTCAAACCAACAGCTTGTTTGTAAAGGACAAAAAAAATATGACATGTAGGTTAATGTGATTCGTAACAATGCCACTGCTCACCAAGTATGTTTAAAAATGTTCCCTTACGAGGATTTTTCTCCGATAAATTTACCAAGACATAGTTCTGCCATGTACTACATTTTTTAAAGTCATGTAACTGGCTCCATGCAATCTATTCTATAACATTTATTGAATCTGAGGAGTTTCCTGAAACTCGGGATTGGTGCATGTGGAAGTTACAGTAGTATGTGCATGTTCCCATCACCCAATTCCGTTGGGAACTACTTGAGCTTTAGAAAAGTGCATATTTGATTTAAAAAGTAGAAAAATTAACACACATCCAAATAATTCTGCTCTCAGGAGAGTAAAAGTAAAGTAGGGTGAATCACCTGACAGTACGCAAAATATTTTGGATTAAGACAGTTAACTATATTTTTATATTAGGAATATATACTGATCTGTTATAGCATTGCGCAAAGAGCGAAGATTCACTGAGGTCTTTAAGTCAAGATTCAAATTCAGTCATGATGAAGTCATTCGGCCTTACCTTAATTATAAATTTCCATTAATTAATCTCATCTGATATTTCACATGGGTAATAAAGATCACATCTAGTGTTCTGGCCAAGTCATTTCAGAAAGGGGAAAATAGCAAAGCCATTATGGTGGATACTAGATCTTTGCACTTGATATGTTTGATTATTGATCATGATAGCTGGTGAGGTTTCACATGTGACACAATCCAACGAATCTGTCATCTGTTAAACTAATCATTTGACAGATTCAACCCCAAAAATATGGGTTTGATTGTGACTGATATGAAAATAACATTATTCCGACTTATTAAAAGAACTATGGCTCAATATTTACTTGCTGAGATCTGATATTTTAAAGTAACTTTACCTTAATAGTGTTCTATCCACTACAACTATCAACTTTTGTCACATTCTCAGTTGCAGATTGGTTTCAGCCAAAAATGAAATAACTTTCACAAACTCAATATCACAGTTGAAACTGAAGTTTACACTGCTTATCCCATCAATCTCAATATCACATATTTCTGCTACTTAAAAGACATTGGCTTCTATGCTAACAACAGGAATTCTGCAGATGCTGGAAATTCAAGCAACACACATCAAAGTTGCTGGTGAACGCAGCAGGCCAGGCAGCATCTCTAGGAAGAGGTACAGTCGACGTTTCAGGCCAAGACCCTTCATCAGGACTAACTGAAGGAAGAGTTAGTAAGAGATTTGAAAGTGGGAGGGGGAGGGCAAGATCCAAAATGATAGGAGAAGACAGGAGGGGGAGGGATGGAGCCAAGAGCTGGACAGGTGATTGGCAAAGGGGATATGAGAGGATCATAGGACAGGAGGTCCGGGGAGAAAGACAAGGGGGAGGGGGGACCAGAGGATGGGCAAGGGGTATAGTCAGAGGGACAGAGGGAGAAAAAGGAGAGTGAGAGAAAGAATATGTGTATAAAAATAAATAACGGATGGGGTACGAGGGGGAGGTGGGGCATTAGCGGAAGTTAGAGAAGTCGATGTTCATGCCATCAGGTTGGAGGCTACCCAGACGGAATATAAGGTGTTGTTCCTCCAACCTGAGTGTGGCTTCATCTTTACAGTAGAGGAGGCCGTGGATAGACATGTCAGAATGGGAATGGGATGTGGAATTAAAATGTGTGGCCACTGGGAGATCCTGCTTTCTCTGGCAGACAGAGCGTAGGTGTTCAGCAAAGCGGTCTCCCAGTCTGCGTCGGGTCTCGCCAATATATAGAAGGCCACATCGGGAGCACCAGACACAGTATATCATCCCAGCCAACTCACAGGTGAAGTGTCGCCTCACCTGGAAGGACTGTCTGGGGCCCTGAATGGTGGTAAGGGAGGAAGTGTAAGGGCATGTGTAGCACTTGTTCCACTTACAAGGATAAGTGCCAGGAGGGAGATCAGTGGGGAGGGATGGGGGGGACGAATGGACAAGGGAGTTGCGTAGGGAGCGATCCCTGTGGAAAGCAGAGAGAGGAGGGGAGGGAAAGATGTGCTTAGTGGTGGGATCCCGTTGGAGGTGGCGGAAGTTACGGAGAATAATATGTTGGACCCGGAGGCTGGTGGGGTGGTAGGTGAGGACCAGGGGAACCCTATTCCTAGTGGGGTGGCGGGAGGATGGAGTGAGAGCAGATGTGTGTGAAATGGGGAAGATGCGTTTGAGAGCAGAGTTGATAGTGGAGGAAGGGAAGCCCCTTTCTTTAAAAAAGGAGGACATCTCTCTCGTCCTGGAATGAAAAGCCTCATCCTGAGAGCAGATGCGGCGGAGACGGAGGAATTGCGAGAAGGGGATGGCATTTTTGCAAGAGACAGGGTGAGAAACGGAATAGTCCAGATAGCTGTGAGAGTCAGTAGGCTTATACTAGACATCAGTGGATAAGCTGTCTCCAAAGACAGAGACAGAAAGATCTAGAAAGGGGAGGGCTGTGTCGGAAATGGACCAGGTAAACTTGAGGGCAGGGTGAAAGTTGGAGGCAAAGTTAATGAAGTCAACGAGCTCAGCAGGCGTGCAGGACATTGGCTTCTATGCTAACCTCATAACTAGCACTATTTTGCCTCTCATCTATGGACTCCATCTCAACCGTTGATTTTTTTTTTGATGCTTACCTTATCAGCCTCCTGAGTTCCCTATGTGAGGTCTGGCATAATTTCAGTGTTTTTAGCATTATTTACATATCCTATCTCTCAAACCAGCATAATGATCTCCTGATCCAATTCTCATTTCATACCACTAACTTCTGTAAGACTTTTCAACTATGCATTCTCTTCTTCAAATGTTATACACTTAGTGGCCACATCATTAGGTTCATCCTATACCTAAAAAAAGTGGCCACTGAGTGTATGTTCATGGTCTTCTACTGCTGTAGCCCACTTAGTTTTAGGTTTGTTGTGCTTTGTATTCAGAGATGCTGCCCTTCCTATCACTGTTGTAACACTTGATTATTTGAGTAACTCTTGCCTTCCTGTCAGCTTGAACCGGTTTGACCATTCTCTGACCTCTCATTAAAAGACGTTTAGACCACAGAACTGCCACTGACTCACTTGATGTTTTTTGTTTCTTGCACCATTCTTTATAAACTCTAGAGACTGGTGTGGGTGAAAATCCCAGGAGATAAGCAATTTCTGAGATACTCAAACCACCCTGTTGGTCATCAATAATTATTCCACGGTCAAAGTCACCAAGATTACATTTCTTCCTCATTCTGATGTTTGGTCTGAACAACAACTGAACCTCTTGACCATGTCTGCTTGCTTTTATGCATTGAGTTGCCGCCACATGATTGGCTGATTAGATACTTGCCTCAACTAGCAGGTCTCATGATGACATTCGCTGCTCCCCCTTCTGCTGAATGCCTCTCGCTCTGTCCCTATTTGTCTTTTTGCCTCTTTTAGTACATTTTATTGTCTCTGTGAAGGTGCTGCGTCTGCCATATATGGAAGTCTACTAAAATCAGTGAGATTTTAAAATTGTACAATCGGTGTTTGTCCCACTCCCATCAGGGAGGAGGCTATGTAGCATCCACGCCAGGAACAGTTACTTTCCCCAAGCAGAAAGGCTGACCTACATCTCCACCCACTAACCTACCACCCCTACTTTATTATTTCCTGACATTCATCTTATGTGCAGACACTCCTATGCCTTGCATCACTTTATGGAAATACAATTAATCTACATCTATACACTGAGTAATAATTATTTCATTCTCCTTTACACTTGTGTACTGGAATTGACAAACAATCTTGAGATTCTTGAAGGTGTAAGATCATGACTGAACGTCGACCTGTGTGTATGGCATTTCATAAATATTAGTAATATTTTATTTGAAAGGTTTATTAGTTAGTAGTGGCAAAGAGGATGTGCTGAGTATAAACTTTCAGTTTTCTGAATTTGGATCACTTGCCAAAACACTTTTCATTCAAAAATGAATATAGAACAATGCAGGTGATTGCACACACATGCCAGACACTCCTAGAAATGGACAGTCTTTTGGGGAGAGTTGAGGTCCTGATCTCTCTTCTCCCACCCTGGACTAGTTAACAGAATTACTTTTCTTATAAGAGTGAAACAACTGAATCTGTTAATTGGTAATTCTCAGCTTTCATCCTGTATTATTCTATCTTGGTCATTGTTCCACTCCTTAATTAAAGAGGCAATATGTGTTCCTTTATGTTGTGAGACCATAGTGTGTCTTTCCATACAGAAGATTAAAGTGTAGCATAAATTTTGGGAGAACCCAAAGGCATGCAGTCCTGAATTTTTTACGTTACCTCCAAGCTTTGACATTAAATTGGTGGGACCAAACTGACATGCAGATAATGCTAATAAATTTCCCATCTTTTATATATTTATGTGGTAGTTTCTAACCAGATGTCCTTCTACTAACATGGGTTAGTAAGATTAGAGTAATAAAAAGCATTGCTGTTCTAGATGTTTGCCATCTGCGACAGATTAAAGATGTGGACTGCTTTGGTTAAATGAAAATCAAACTATCCAAATACAGAAATTTTAAAAAAACAACAAAGTTCTGGAGACACTTGGCAAAGCAAGTACCATCTGTACAGAGAAAAACAGTTAATGTTTCATGTTGATGATTATCTGTTTCACACTCTGCAGATGATACCTACCCTGCTGACTCTGTCCAGAATTTTCTGTTTATTTTTCAAGTTTCCAGGATCTGCCAGTTTTTTTGGATACTGGAGACAGAACCCTTCATCACATTTGAAAAAAGTACATGACTGTGACTGAGCGGTCCAGATGCAGTGGAGCAGGCATCCTGCCTCTTTGTATTTATCTATTTATAGTTTTTCTCTGCTCCTTTAATGATCTTGGATGGTTAATTAGATACATGCATTCTTTATATCCAGCTACAATGGAAAGATGACTCTTATTACAATTTAGGTGGGCACAAACTAAATTGTAAGAGAGAAATCCTTCCTGGTAGAAATGATAAAGTACAGAAAATCCAGCCCATGTGTTCTCATCCCAACAGCAGCATTAAATTTATAGCAAAGAAGAAAATTCATTTTAAGATGGAGAAAATGAAGCTTCTTTCTTTTAGTTAGTATTTAGTACTATTCTTCTTTATGTACTAACATACTGATCCAAGTTATCTCCCATTCTCCGTCATCTTTTCTTTACAAATATTTTTTCTCACTACAAGGTATTGTTTGTTCACATTAGTGCTTGGTTTCTGACCTTTTTCTTAACTTCAGGCAATTAATGATGTGTTATTATAGCAGAGTGGTTAATGTAATCACTTAACAGCTACAGCCATCACCAATCAGGGTTTGATTCCAGGCACTATCTGTAAGGAGTGGATTTCCTCCCACATTCCATAGATGTACTGGATAAGGTTATTAAGTTGTAGGCATGCAATGTTGGCTCTGGAAGTATGATGACACTTGTGGGTGCCCAGCACAATCATCGCTGACTTGATTTGACACAAACAATGCATTTCACTCTATGTTTCAATATACATGTGCCAGGTAAAGTTAATCTTTATCTTTAATTTTTATCTTTGATATCATTTGCACAACTGTCTTTGTTATACTTGATGGCCATAAATCATCTCCCATTTCTGATTAAGCACATCTATAGATCCCATTCTCCTAAGCCTGTTACTTTTGGCAAACAGCTAATGATGTCTATGAGCTTCTGTTTTTTGTTATTTTAGTTTATTCAGATACTGAAATTTAACCCATTCCACCATGTCCTCCTCCTTAAAAGCTAGGTAATGTGTACCTTCTGTTTCTGTAATCAGGTAGTTACTCTCATTTCATCATGCACTTGTGTTTTCATCATGCACTTGTGTTCTAAAGCATTCATTGATAATAATTTGGGTCTATGAATAACCAGGCAAAAGACATGAATTACAAAATGAGACTGGTACTGAAATGTGTCATAGAGCTATGCCAATATTAAAGATGTAGTTTTATAGCACACTGTGATTGAGACAGTGATCACCGCATGTTTGAGTTCACCTTGAAATTTAAAAGGAAGAAAGTAAAATCTGTCATAGCAGTATTTCAGTAGAGTAAAAGAAATTAATAGTATGAGAGAGGAGTTGGCCAAAGTAAATTGGAAGGAGATGCTGGCAGGGATGACGGCAGAGCAGTAATGGCTTGAGTTTCCGGAGAAAGTGAGGAAGTTGCAGGATAGATATTTGAAGAAATACTCAAATGGCAAAATACTACAACCATGGCTGACAAGAGAAGTCGAAGCTAATGTAAAGGCAAAAGAGAGGATATACAACAAAGCAAAACTTAGGGGGAAGACAGAGGATTGGGAAGTTTTTAAAACCCTACAGAGAGCAACTAAAAGAATCATTAGGAGGGAAAAGATGAAATATGAAAGCAAGCTAGCAAACAATTTCAAAGTGGATAGAAAAGCCTTTTCAAGTATGTAAAAAAAAAATAAGCGAGATGAGAGTGGATAGAGGGTGACTAGAAAATGAAGTCAGGAAAATAATAACGGGACAAGGAGATGGCAGATGAACTAAATGAGTATTTTTCCATCAGTCTTTACTGTGGAAGTCGCTAGCAGGGTGCCAGATGTTGAAGGGTGTGAGAGAAGAGAAGTGAGTGCAGTACCTATCACAAGGGAGAAGTTGCTCAAAAAGCTGAAACACCTAAAAGTACATAAATCACCTGGACCAGATGACCTGCACCCTTGGGTTCTGAAAGAGATAGCGGTAGAGATTGTGGTGGCATTAGTAATGATCTTTCAAAAATCATTGGACTCTGGCATGGTACCAGAGAACTGGAAAACTGAAAATGTCACTCCACTCCCTAAGAAAGGAGGTAGGCAGCAGAAAGGAAATTAAAGACCAATAAGCCTGACCTCAGTAGTAGGGAAGATGTTGGAGTCAATTGTTAAGGACGAGGTTATGGAGTACTTGGTGACACAGGACAAGATAGGCAATGTCATCATGGTTTCCTTGTGGGAAAACCTTGCCTGAAGAACCTGTTGGAATCCTTTGAGGAGATTATATGAAGGATAGATAAAGGGGATGTAGTGAATGTTGTATATTTGGACTTTAAGAAGGCCTTTGAAAGATGCCATGCATGAGGCTGCTTACCCAAGTTTGAGCCCATGGTATTACAGTAAAGTTACTGGCATGGTTAGAGCATTGGCTGATTGGTAGGTGGCAGGGTGTGGGAATAAAAGGATCCTTTTCTGTTTGGCTGCCAGTGACTAATGGTGTTCAGCAGGGGTCAATGTTGGGACTGCTTCTTTTTGTGCTGTATATCAATGATTTAGATGATGGAATAGATGGCTTTTTTTGCCAAATTTGCAGATGATAGGAAGATTGGTGGAGGGACAAGTAGTGTTGAAGAAACAGGTATGGTGCAGAAGGACTTAGACAGATTAGGAGAATAGGCAAGAGAGTGGCAAATGAAATACAGAGCTGGAAAATGCATGACCATGCACTTTGGTAGTAGAAATAAATGTGCAGACTATTTTCTAATCAGGGAGAAAATCCAAAAATCTGAGATGCAAATGGGCTTGGGAGTCCTTGTGCAGAACACAGTAAAGGTTAACTTGCAGGTAGAGTTGGTGATGAGGAAGGCAAATGCAATGTTAGCATTCATTTCAAGAGGTCTATAATACAAGAGCAGGGATGTGATGCTGAGGCTTTATAAGGCACTGGTGAGGCCTCACCTTGAATATTGTGAACAGTTTTGTGCTCCTCATCTAAGGAAAGATGTGCTGACATTAAAGAAGGTTCAGAGGAGGTTCACAAGCATGATTCCGAGAATGAAAGTGTCATCTTAGGAGGAACATTTGATAGCTGTCTGTACTTGCTGAAATTCAGAAGGATGGTGGGGGGGATTTCATTGAAACCTTTTGAACGTTGAAAGGCCTGGACAGAGTGGATGTGTGAAGGATGTTTCCCATGGTAGGGGAGTCGAGGACAAGAGGGACAGAGTGGCGTCCATTTAATACAGAGATACGGAGAAATTTCTTTAGCTAGCGGGTGGTGAATTTGTGGAATTTATTACCACAGGCAGCTGTGGAAGCCAGGTCATCGGATGTATTTAAGGCAGAGCTTGAAAGGTTCTTGATTGGACATGGCATCAAAGGATACAGGGAGTGGGGCTGAGGGGGGGAAAAGAAGGGATCAACCATGATTGAATGGTGGAGCAGACTTGATAGGCCAAATGGCCTAATTCTACTCCTATGTCTTATGGTCTTATGGCAATGGTTAAAGCTTTTTCGGTGGCACTTTTTCCCCTCAATTGGGAATTTGGTTTTCAGTGTTGTTTTTGAAATTTAATGTGACAATCAAATAGAATACCGAAGAGCAGCAAGAAGAGATGCTATTTGTTTCAAAAGAGACATTGAACTAAAGCTCTGCCTGCCATCTCAGGTGAACAGAATAGATTCTGTGGCATTATTTCAAAGAAGAGCAGAGTTCTTCCTGGCAAGTATATTTTCCTCTAAATTATCTGATCATTATCATTTTAAGGGTTATAGGATCTGATAGTGTTGAAAGGAAATGGCCGTATCTGAGCAGGATAGTGGGAATAAGTCACTAAGTCTGATTGTGATCAGCATGAATGTGATGAGCTGAATAGCCTCTTGTCCCATAAGTATTTTAGTCACCAGAATGGAACAAATGGCAGTGGACAGCAGCACAAATGAGTGGGCAGATGGTTATGTAAACAACAATTACTGTTTCATGTGTATAATTTGAATAACTTATGCTTTTTTCTGGTATACATCAATCTGACTAAAATTAGTAAATTGGTTTATTATTGTCATGTACTGAAGTACGGTGAAGAACTTGTCTTGCATATCATTCATACAGATCAATTCATTTCAATAGTGTACTGAAGTAGTACAAGGTACAAAAATATAACGATGTAAAATAAAGTGTTTAAGTTACAGACAAGGTGCAAGCAAGCAAGGTCAACAATGAACTGAATTGTGAGATCAAGAGTCAATCTTATTGTACTAGGGAATCATTTAATAGTGTTATAACAGCAGGATGGAAGTTGGCCTTGAGTCTGGTGGTACGTGCTTTCAGGCTTTTGTATCTTCTGCCCAATGGGGAAGGTATCAGAAAGATTGTTGAGGGTAGGTGGGGTCTTTGATTATGCTATTTAGAGTCCATGAGGGGAGACTGCTTTCCATGATATACCGAGCTATATCTACAACTCCCTGCAGTTCCTTACAGTGATGGTCAGTGCAATTACTGTACAAGTTGTGATGTGTCTATGTAAGGTGCTTTCCATAGTGAGCTTTTATTGACTGTGGCACTTATGGGGTCTCTACGTGGTTGCATCAGTACGGACTGTTGGTGATGTTCACTCCGAGGTACTTGAAACTCTCAACCCTCTCGACCTCGGCACTGTTGATATAAATGGGAATGCATGTTGCCTTTCTTCCTGAATTCAATGAACAGCTCTCTTGTTGACATTGAAAGAAAGGTTGTTTTTATGATACCAAGTCACCAGGGTCTCTATCTCCTTCCTATGCTCTTGATTCATTGTTATTTGAGATGTAGCTCATGGTGGTGGTATCATCTACAAACATTGTAGATGGAATTGGAACAGAATTTAGCTACAAGGAATTGAGTAGGAGCAGAGGACATTGCCATATGGGGCACCAGTGGAGGTGTTGTTCACTATCCTTCGTGATTATGGTCTGTTGGTCTGGTCAGGAAGTTAAAGATCCAGATGCAAAGAGTTGTTGAGTCCTTGGTCTAGGAGTCTGGAGATGAGTTTGCTTGGAATTGGAGTTGTTGTCAACAAACAATAATCTGACATAAGTGTCATTACTATTCAGATGCTCCAGAGATGAGTGTGTGGCCAAGGACATGGCATCTGCCATAGATCTGTTTTGGCAGTAGATGAATTGCAATTGGTCAAGGTTGCCTGAGAGGTTGGAGTTATTGCATGTCATGATCAGCCTCATTAGCTGACCATGTCTTTAGTAAAGATTTGGCACATGTTCAAAAATAGGGGCAGTTTTGCTTCAGAACAGAAGCTGTAAAGAGGGTACTGAACAAAGTTAGGAAGCAGACTTGGTACTTGTAGGGTGAAGGCAAGAAAATAGGAATAGGAGTAGGCTATCTGGCCACTCAAGCTCTGCTATTCAATATGATAATAGCTAATCTGCCCAAGGCCTCAACTCCTCTCTGTGGCAGATCCCTATAGCTGCAATTTCCTAATCTATCATAAGTATGTCTATCTCCTCTTTGAATAAGTCTAATGATTTGACCACTCTAGTCCTCTGTGGTAGAGAGGTCCAGGGATTCACCACCCTCCACTAGAAGAAATTCTACACACCTCAGTTTTCTGTGACCACAGCTTCATTATTGTAGCCCTGTCCCTTCATTCGAAAATCTATCTGAAATGGGAAATATTTTGTCTTCTACTCTATCATACCTCCTTACAATTGTGAATGTTTCATTAAGGAAATCTCATTCTTCTGAATTACAAAGAATGGTAATCTAGTTTCTTTATATGCTCCTGATAGGAGCACATCACAACAGTTAGCCTTGTGAATCTCTTTGACAGCCTCCAATGCCAGTGTATCCTGTCCTAAATAAGGTTCCCAAAAATTTTCACAGTACAGGTATTTGCCATTTAGCCTTACAAACACCCTGCACAATTGTAACAACGCTTCATTGTTTGAAATTGAAACCCGCTTGCCGAGTATTTTCCTGCACCTATCTGCTAACTTGTTGTGATTCATGCACAACAATACCTAGATCATTAATTGCAGTTTGCAAGAGAAAGGTCCACTCATAGTCACAAAGGTCCACAAATCCATCACAAAACTGGCTGTGTAGCACTTTCAAACTCTCCTGAGGCTATCACATTACCACCTGAAGAACTAATTGTATAATACCAATATCAAGTTTGAATCAATTCCAGTATAATGCTTCCTGATCTGGAGGAGATATCTATAAAAGGAAAAACTGGAAAAAGCATTGTTCGTCCTCAATTTCTCAATAGTCATTTTACTTCTTTTAAATTACAGGGTGAAATTTGCTATGAGAAGATTTTAAATAATGGAGCCATTCCAAAACATCAGTTTGATACTTCAGTCTTAAAGAATGTCTTAAATTTGCAATTAGTGAATGGACTTAATTTCCCTGCGTGGGTCTAGCCACTCACACTCATCATTCTCCCAAATTTACCTTTTATGGATTCTAAATGCAGGATGGCGGATACAACTTCAGAACTGAGCAACATCAAACTAAGTGGTATAATATAACGTAACAAAGTCATGTCATGAACAAGCCCCACCCATGAAATTTAGCTGAGAGCCTGTGCAGATGTCCCATACCCAGTTTTATCTTCCTTCAAACCTGTTGAAGATTTAGAAGAAATTGAAAAGTTTGTAAATGGAAAATATATTTAAAGAAAAATCAACTGAAACAGTTTTCAATTGTTAACGGTATTAAACCTGTAAATGTAACTTTGCTGGATCAAATAACGACAGCACAAAAAGATTGTTACTTTTCTTTTCACCCGTTTATTTCTTCGAGCTCAGCCGGCGAGTGAACTTGGACCCGACATCAAGGAGAGACTCTTTCTCATCTCCCCGGCGGTTCTACAAGTTCACTGCCCGATGTCAGAATTGTCAGAAGTTATAAGGCCACCGATACAAAAGAACAATCAGTTTGATAACCATTCCGGTCAAGTCAATGGTCTATTGATACAGAGAAAAATCAGTCTGATAACTATTCCAGTCAAGTCAATGGACTATTGATACAAAAGTACAATCAATTTGTTAGACACTCCAGCCACCTTAATTAAAGAAAAGAATGTCCTACCTGGTTTGCTGGAGCCACAACTTAATTACAAAGGTAAGAACATCTGTCAAATTTATGCTTTAATTAAGAAAGGAATGTTCTGTCTAATTTCCACCAGGTACTGCTTTTTGTCAAAATCAAAAGATGGGAAAAGCCCAGAGACATCCTATGTGGATCTGGGCGAACTTTAACCCTAATCTTGCTCCAGGGAAAGCAGTTGTGAGACATTATTCAAACACACTGCAGTCACAGACATAGTCAGTACTGAATCCATTGTTTACAGGAATCTTGAGAATCCCCCATTCCCTTAAACTTTATCAGACCAAACACAAGTAACTAGAAAAGAAGCATTCCAACCTGATGCAAAAGTTCAGTGCAGATTCTCCAGCAAGACTGTGCTCTGCCATTGAACTCCAGAGCATTCCAAAGTTATAATATCTTAGCACAAGGAGTAACTCAATGAGGTGGGTAAATGTGCTTTAATAAAGTTAGTCTTTTTCCTAAAGTGTACAGAGTAAATCCCACCTGTCTTGATTTTGAACAGTGAATTGCTGAGCCATACACACCCATTTTGATCCCTGACAGTTCTCCATTTACAGATCTAGGTCTATGCTGTGGTGGAACATGCAATCTCTGCTAGAAATTGAGGAAATTGGAATCATACCAAGTCAATGTCAATCCTATTCCCTAATAAAAAGACTGTGTATAATTCCATTGCCAATCACAAATAATGGCAAGGATGAAGTTGTTTCTTTTGCCTTATACTTAGCAAAGGCATATTTTATTAGTGTAAAACAGGACCCAGGAAAGGTAAATTGGGAGCAGCTACAAGGAGGAAAAAAAACAGCAGATAAGCGGAAGCAAGTTGGTCATAGTCAGCATGTCCCTGTAAGGATAAGAGGCAGAGATGGTAAGTTACAGGAACTATGGATAACGAAGGATATTAATGGTTTAAGGGAAAAGGAAATGTATATCAGGTACAGGAAACTGGTGTCAAAGAAGTCATTAAGGTTTCTCGACACAGAAGAAAAATAGAAAAAATAAGGGGGCACAAAGAGGCCTTGATGCAACCTTGACAAATAGAGTTATGGAGAATTCTAAAACCTCTTGATATGTATGTAATTTGGTAGATTGGTTTATTATTTTCACATGTGCTGAAGTACAGTGGAAAAACTTGTCTTGCAATATCATTCATACAGAACAATGCATTGCAATAGTGCATTGAAGTAGGACAAGGTTTAAAAAAAATAACTGGACAGAATAAAGTATTACAATTAAAGAGAGTGCAGATAGACAATAAGGTGCAAAATCATAACAAGATATATTGTGAGGTCAAGAGGCCATCTTATATTAGGGAACAGTTCAATATCCTTTTATCAGTAGGATAGAAGTTGTCCTTAAACTTGGTGGTATGTGTTTTCAGGGGGGACAAGTGATAATGCCCGGCTGGGGGTTGTTAATTATGCTAGCTGCTTGCTTTAACAAGACAGAAGTGTAGATAGAGTACCTGGAGGGCAGTCTTGTTTTATGATAGTAAATGTCAAAGCCATCAGACATGGTAGTAATTTGGACACGTTACCTTGTTTTTCTTAGGTACCAGGATGGTAATGGCCTTCTTAAACAAGGTGGAAACTTTTGATTGAAGTGGGGAGAGGGTATAAATATCTGCAAATAGTCCTGCAAGATGTAATGACACAGCTAGGGGTACCATCTGGGACAGATGCTTCCTGTTGGTTCACTTTCTGGAAGACTGATCTTGCATCCCGAACGGTGACCATGGGTTCTGTGACATTGGAGACTGTTGGGATGGGTGTTGATATTCCAATCCCCACCTGTTCAAAAACTGCACAGGATGCATCATGCTGAAGGGTTGTGCTGTTATCAGCAGTGTTGCCTTGACTTTGTTTTATAGCCCTTCATGGCATTCTGATGCTTTGTGGAAGTCGTATCTTCATTTCTTGTAAAAACTCAAGATCATCTGCTTTGACTGTTGTAGTCATATACTTCAATAGGAAGTGGATCAATAGGGTAGCTAAGGAAAGAATAGAGCATGTCAGGGACCATTAGAGTCATCTTTGCTTGGTGACAGTACATGAGCAAATTCCTAAATAAATGCTTCTCCACAGTATTCACCAGGGAGGAGCACATGAAGGCTAAAGTGTTAAGGGAGGAGTATGCTGATATTCTGAAGCACATCTTTAAAAGAAAAAAGTGCGAGAAATATTGGAGTGCATTACACTATATACACAAGTCCTCTATGTCCTGACAGAATTTATCCCAGGAAGCAAGTAAGAATGTTGTTGGGCTCTTGCTGATTTTGCATATTTGTTGGCCACAGATCAAGTACTGGAAGGCTGAAGAATTACTAATGTTGTTCCCTTGTTCCAAAACGGCATCAGGGATAAGCCCAGAGACACTAAGTTGGTGATTCTTACATCAGTGGCAGGAAAGTTGTTGGAGAAGATTCTGAGACAGTTCATTCATATACATTTGGAGAAGCGGGGATTGATTAAGAGAAGTCACTACAGGTTTGTGGTGGGGAGATTATGTCTTGCAAATCTTATTGGTTACCTCCTCAAAAAACTCAAGGAGATCGAAAAAAGCAGGGTGGTTGATGGGGTCTGTATGGACTTGAGTATGAATTTTGACAAGGTCCCACATGGTACGGCAGTCCAAAAGGTTAAGGCTTAAGGGATCCAAAATGTGTTAGTGAACTGGATCTAAAGTTAGCTGGCTGATAGAGGCACAGGTAGTTGTGGATTGGTATTTTTCTGACTAGGAGTTTCTTTCATGCTGTATACTCTAGGAGTTGGTGCTGTGACCTTTGTTGTTTGTAATTTATATAAATGATTTGGATGAGAATGAGGAGAGAGATGATTAGTAAGTTCATTGGTGGAGTAGTGGATAAGTGGGACAGAGATCAGCTGGAGAGTTGGATGGAACAGTGGCAGATGGAATACACATTGATTTCTTGAACTTCCAGCAAACCCCCCCCACCCCCCCCATTCCCATTTCCCTCTCTCACTGTATCTCCTTATCTACCTATCACCTCCCCCTGGTGCTCTTACCCCTTTTTTTTCTTCCGTGGCCTTCTGCCCTCTCCTATCAGCAACACTCACAACACACTGGAGGAACTCAGCAGGTCGGGCAGCATCCGTGGAAAAGATCAGTCAACGTTTCGGGCCGGAACCCTTTGTCAGGACTCCAGCCCTCTAACTCTTTCACCAATCAATTTCCCAGCTCTTTACTTCAACCCTCCCAGTTTCACCTATCGCTTTGTGGTTCTTCCTACCCTCCCCCCCCCCCCACACTTCCTTACTCTGACTCCTCATCTTTTTTCCAGTCCTGATGAAGAGCCTTGGCCCGAAACGTCGACTACTGTTTTCCTTAGTTGCTGCCAGGCCTGCTGAGTTCCTCCAGCATTTTGTGTGTGTTGTTTGGATTTCCAGCATTTGCAGATTTTCTCTTGTTTGTAACTAGATGGCCTAGAATTAAAATGGGAAGGGAGAAATTTAAAATTCTTAGTAAGTATTTCCTACACAAGGTGGTGAATATCTGGAACAAGCTACCAGAGGAGGCAGCTACAATTACAATGCTTAGGTATCTTGATGGGTACTTGAGTAGCCAAAGCGTAGAGGGATACAGGTCTAATGTGGTCAAATGGGATAATGTAGAAGATAGTTATCAAGGTTGGAGGGATAAGAAGGGCTTTGAGGGCTCATTTCTGTGCTGTAGATTTCTGTGAATATAATGAACAGTGTGTCCTGGTGCCCTGGGTTGCAATACATCAAAGTGTACTCTGCTCGTGTTGATGGAGAACTTGGTTGTTTTGACGAATTTGGACACAGTTGCATAGAGGAGAAGGTGATGCAACTTAAGGTTTATTTATTTTTCACCAAAACTGTCAGCCTTGCATGTGGTTGAAAGAAAAAAGAATAAATGTTTTGGGAGCTTGATCAAGAACGAAGTGACCTGATGGTTGTACAATACACTCACAGATAGTGAGCGCCTGGCAGTGGCCGTGGCTGAGCTGAATCAGACTGCAACTTTCGCACACTAGTTAGCCCTGAACAAAGCTTCTGACCCAAGATCCACTCCATCATGCTGCAAACCTATTTCTATTTTTGTTACATCATTCTTCTCCACCTCTGCCTTGAATATATCTGCTAAAATCCTGAACCAAACCTTTTTTGACTTTCACTGTAGTTCCAATGCTCTAACTTAAACCGTGTACATTTTCTCTGTAGGCTGAGCTACATTGTCTTCATTTGTGAAATGCCTCAATTTTTAAAATTCTTAACCTTTGGTTCATATTTCACTGTCTCAAATCCTCTTCGCCCAGCATACTTGTCTCAATCATCTCCTCTGGCTAGACGGGAGTCCAAGGTCACTATTCATCCCAACTTGTGCCTATTCCTTGTGCCTAGTTTCCATCCATCACTTCTGTGGCCATCTTTTCAGACCCTAGACATTAGGTTTCACTACTCATTCCCTGAACCACTCCATGCTGTCTCCTTTATCCCTTCCTTTAAGAGCTACTTGAAGCTTATGTCCTTCACTATGCTTTTGGTTGCCTTTTTCCAATATCCCCTTTGTGTGACTGAATTTCATTGCTTCAACTATGAAGCAGTTTCTTAAAGAATTATCTGTTTGCAACTTCTGTATATCTCGAAGCACTTTACAATTAGTGAAGCACTTTTAAGTGTAGTCTTAGTTGTAATTTGGGAATATAAAGTGATTTTGTTTTGCTTCACATAGCAATTTCTCACAAAGGGGAATATGATAATGGCTAAACAATCTTATTCAGTGCTGTTGATTAACAGGTGAACACTATCTGGAACCCTTGAGATAATTCGCCTGGTCACTTTCAAATAATGCCTGAAGTATCCTCCTACAGGACTAGAGAGGGCCTTAATTTAACATGTTACGCAAAAGATATCATCTTTGACACTTAGTTCTAAATGGCATGTCAATCAAACTACTTCTGTTTTAAAGAATAAATGAAAATGCAAATATCTGTAATCATTTAGCATGAATAATTATTCCTGCAAGATCATTGCAGATACTTGAATTTTAACTAATGCTTTAATATAATAATGACTTGCGGAATGAAAATTGAACATATTGTTTAAAAAGGTCTGGTAATATAATACATTAAATTTAAAATATTTAGTGGAAATTGAGTTTTAATTTTCAGCTGCTATTTGAATTTTATGGCAGAGTATAGAGTACATTTGTACTGTCGATTTGAATGTCATATATAAAGTAAGCTGTGGAAATGGCTTTACATGATGAACAAACAATCATTTGTTTTTAATTTCACCACACAATTCTATGGAGACAGATACTTCTTATGAAACTAATTATTTCCCATGAAAGTAGTATCTGTTAAGATTCTATAATTGATGCTAGTCTGCATAAGAACGACTTTAAGATTGTCATTTTGTGACTGTTTCCCTTTGCACGAAGAAGCAAATTAATCTTCTCCCTTTGAAGACCGGAGCTGTCTGATCTGGGGGAACCAGGACTAGTGCCATTGCAAAACATGGGGTATTATGACAGGATTTTTTTTTTGTGTGTAGGCCCGAGATGAGATTGAAAATTTACTCTCTTTTTAAATTCGAATTTAATTTGTTGCTAAATGGTGAGTTCAAATATGACATGAGTCAATTTGTCACAGTGAATTTAAATGTATTAATAAATTCTGTTATATTAAGGAAGCTGTTAGAATGCTGGAATTTTTTTTATAGAAAGCTGGCAATGAATCTGGTGTGCGGTCAGATTTCATCATTAATTCAGTTAGTTGAAGAAGTAGTTATTTGTGGGGTATATTATTTAAGTTTGAGCTTTACTGACTGAAGGAAACTACCTCAGGGAGCAACAAAATGACTTGTTGTAAGAAGAGGATTGTTTCAGAAAAGTTTGTTCTAATTACATTTGACTGTATTTGAAACAAAGGACACTGTGTTTCAGTTATACGTCATTAAAGTTCCTTCAGCTCTGTTCAACATTTGATTTTCGCTCTTCCAACTTTGGGCTTCATGCATGATATTGGAAGACCCATACTCTACCTAAAACCCTCCAGCTTCCTAACTGTCTCTTCTTTAGTTTGCTTTGCACTTCATCCTTAACTGTTCTCCTATACTAGTTAGTTT
Source organism: Mobula birostris (assembly GCF_030028105.1). Lineage (NCBI taxonomy): Eukaryota > Metazoa > Chordata > Chondrichthyes > Myliobatiformes > Myliobatidae > Mobula > Mobula birostris. The sequence continues at coordinate 42,552,980 of NC_092375.1, read as the reverse complement.
TGCTTGATTGAAGCACTGTTGGACATTTAGCCTGTCACCACTCAGTCCATCATCCCTGTATCAGCACTTTGATGAAGCTATTAGGCAACTCCCTGCTCACTTGTAGACTCTCATAAGAGTTTTTCCTTTAAATATTTATCCTTTTTCCAACCAGATATTGCTATTGGACCAACCAGCTTCCACTGTCATTTCAGGAAGTGGATTCTAAGTCGTAATAAACCACTGCATGTTTTATTTTTGAACCTCCACATCATTTCTGATTCTTATAGCAATCTTAAGTCTATCACTGATGCCATGAGAAAAGAAGCCATCTGATTTAGTATTTTTAAATATTCCTAATTTTAGGCAATTCTATCTTCTCTTAACATGTAGACCTGGTTCTCGGTTGGATACACTACTCCAACTGAAGCTTAACCACATTTTATTAAAATTTGTTTCACTTTTGAGTTCTCTTTGTCTATTCTTAAAACTAAAGGTCCTATCAGGATTTCTAATTTCTCCAAGCACGCCATTACCTTCAAAACCTTATGTACCAACCCACTTTTGTGTTTTAAAGATGTATAGTGCAACTTCTAAAATATCCTTGCCTTTTGGTAGGTAGTAACTTTGATATTTTAATGGCTTGGAACTTGCTGTGAGCAACAAAGAGGTGACAACCATTCACCTCATTTACATTTGTGTGGGTACTTTACACGGGCTGGAGTGCATGGACTTTGATATTACATGTGGCACCTCCACAGTGAGGAAACTGCTCAACCATTCAGGTTTCAGTATCCTCAGAGACCAGCAGAATACAAATCTTCAAATAAAGGCCAGGAAATATAAAATATTAAATAAAATTCAGGGCTAATACCTGAGTTCAAGGGAAGAGACATAAAAGGAAATTTACTTCTTATTTTTTTAAAATATCAGCATCATTGACTCTATTAAGAACTGGGATTCCATACTTCTAAGATTAATTTTTTACAGTACTTGAGAGTTCATTTTCTACAATTAGGAAAGACATCGTTAAATTGGAAAGAGTGTAGAAAAGATTGATGAGGATGTTGGCAGGATATAGAGGGCCTGAGTTATAGGAAGATGTTGTCTAGGCCAAGTCTTTATTTCTTAGCAGTCAGGAAAATGGGGTTGACATTATAGAGGCATAGAGGGGCATAGATAAGCTGAATTTTAGCAATCTTTTCCCCATATTAGGGGAGTCCATAACTAGGGGGCATAGATTTAGGGTGAGAGGGGAAAGATTTAAAAGACTTGAGAGACAACTGCTTTTACACAGAGGGTTCTTCGAACCTGGATGAGTATCCTTCAGTCGTTACCGACTTCATTAGAACCTACGTGGATGGGTGCGTGCCCACAAAGACTTACTGTACATTCCGAAACCAAAAGCCATGGATGAAGCAGGAGGTACGTCATCTGTTGAAGGCTAGATCTGTAACATTCAAGTCTGTCAACCCAGGCCTGTACCAGAAAAACAGGTATGATTTGCAGAAGGGCTATTTCAAGAGCGAAGAGACAATTTTGAATGAGGTTGGAGGCGAGATTGGATGCACGGCAACTCTGGCAGAGTCTGCAAGACATTACTTCCTACAAAGCGAAACCCAATAGCATGAATGGGCAGCGATGCTTCATTACCAGAAGAACTGAATGCCTTCTATGCACACTTTGAAAGAGAGAACACAACTACAGCTGTGAAGATTCCTGCTGCATCTGATGACCCTGTGATCTCCATCTCAGAGGCTGATGTTAGACTGTCTTTAAAGAGAGTGAACCCCCTCAAGGCAGAAGGTCCCGATGGAGTACCTGGTAAGGCTCTGAAAACCTGTGCCAACCAACCAGCAGGAGTATTCAAGGACATTTTCAACCTCTCAGTGCTATGAGCAGAAGTTCCCACTTGCTTCAAAAAGGCAACAATTATACCAGTGCCTAAGAAGAATAATGTGGGCTGTCTTAATGACTATTGCCCGGTAGCACTCACATCGACAGTGATGAAATGCTTTGAGAGGTTGATCATGACTAGACTGAACTCCTGCCTCAGCAAGGACCTAGACCCATTGCAATTTGCCTATCGCCACAATAGGAAAACGGCAGATGCAATCTAAATGGCTCTCCACACGGCTTTAGACCACCTGGACAACACAAACACCTACGTCAGGATGCATGTTCATCGACTATAGCTCAACATTTAATACCATCATTGAGAAGTTGCAGGACCTGGACCTCTGTACCTCCCTCTGCAGTTGAATCCTCGACTTCCTAACCTGAAGACCACAATCTGTGTGGATTGGTGACAACATATCCTCCTCACTGACGATCAACACTGGCGCACCCCAGGGGTGTGTGCTTAGCCCACTGCTCAAATCTCTATATACACATGACTGTGTGGCTAGGCATAGCTCAAATACCATCTATAAATTTGCTGACGATACAACCATTGTCAGTAGAATCTCAGGTGGTGACGAAAGGGCGTACAGCAGTGAGATATACCAACTAATGGAGTGGTGATGCAGCAACAGCCTGGCACTCAACGTCAGTAAGACGAAAGAGCTGATTGTGGACTTCAGAAAGGGTAAGACGAAGGAACACATACAGTGGCATGCAAAAGTTTGGGCACCCCTTTTCAAAATTTCTGCTACTGTGAATAGCTAAGCGAGTAAAAGATGACCTGATTTACAAAAGGCATAAAGTTAAAGATGACACATTTCTTTAATATTTTAAGCAAGATTACTTTTTTATTTCCATCTTTTACAGTTTCAAAATAAAAAAAAAAGAAAAAGGGCCCGAAGCAAATGTTTGGGCACCCTGCATGGTCAGTACTTAGTAACACCCCCTTTGGCAAGTATCACAGCTTGTAAATGCTTTCTGTAGCCAGCTAAGAGTCTTTCAATTCTTCTTTGGGGGATTTTCGCCCATTCTTCCTTGCAAGAGGCTTCTAGTTCTGTGAGATCCTTGGGCCGTCTTGTATGCACTGCTCTTTTGAGGTCTATCAACAGATTTTTGATAAACACCAAGTCTCTGCCCCTTCCCTCTTCAGTCCTGACGAAGGTTTCTGGCCCGAAACGTTGACTGTTCGTTTCCACAGATGCTGCCCGACCTGCTGAGTTCCTCCAGCATGTTGTGAACAGATTTTCGATGATGTTTAGGTCAGGGGACTGTGAGGGCCATGGCAAAACCTCCAGCTTGCGCCTCTTGAGGTAGTCCATTGTCGATTTTGAGGTGTGTTTAGGATCATTATCCTGTTGTAGAAGCCATCCTGTTTTCATCTTCAGCTCTTTTTTACAGACGGTGTGATGTTTGCTTCCAGAATTTGCTAGTATTTAATTGAATTCATTCTTCCCTCTACCAGTGAAATGTTCCCCGTGCCACTGGCTGCAAAACAAGCCCAAAGCATGATCGATCCACCTCCGTGCTTAACAGTTAGAGAGGTGTTCTTTTCATGAAATTCTGCACCCTTTTTTCTGCAAACATACTTTTTCTCATTGCGGCCAAAATGTTCTATTTTAACTTCATCAGTCCACAGGACTTGTTTCTAAAATGCATCAGGCTTGTTTAGATGTTCCTTTGCAAACTTCTGATGCTGAATTTTGTGGTGAGGACGCAGGAAACGTTTTTTTCTGATGACTCTTCCATGAAGGCCATATTTGTGCAGGTGTCGCTGCACAGTAGAACAGTGCACCACCACTCCAGAGTCTGCTAAGTATTCCTGAAGGTCTTTTGCAGTCAAACAGGGGTTTTGATTTGACTTTCTAGCAATCCTACGAGCAGTTCTCTGGGAAAGTTTTCTTGGTCTTCCAGACCTCAACTTGACCTCCACCGTTCCCGTTAACTGCCATTTCTTAATTACAAACTGAGGAAACGGCTACCTGAAAATGCTTTGCTACCTTATAGCCTTCTCCTGCTTTGTGGGCATCATTTATTTTAATTTTCAGAGTGCTAGGCAGCTGCTTAGAGGAGCCCATGGCTGCTGATTGTTGGGACAAGGTTTGAGGAGTCAGAGTATTTATAACGCTTTGAAATTTGCATCACCTGGCCTTTCCTAATGATGATTGTGAACAAGCCATAGCCCTAACAAGCTAATAAAGGCCTGAGACCTTGGTAAAAGTTATCTGAGAGCTCAAATCTCTTGGGGTGCTCAAACTTCTGCATGGTGCTCCTTTTTTTCCCACTTTAAAATTGTACAAAACAGAAATAATACACTTGCTTAGAATGTTTCATCTTTAACTTTGTGACTTTTGGAGATCAGTTCATCTTCTACTCACTTAACTATTCACAGTAACAAAAATTTTGACCAGGGGTGCCCAAACTTTTGCATGCCACTGTACCAATACTCATAGAAGGATCAGAAGTGGAGAGAGTGAGCAACTTCAAGTTCCTGGATCTCGAGATCTCTGAGGATCTAACCAGGTTCCAACATATCGATGTAGTTATAAAGAAGGCAAGACAGTAGTTATACTTTATTAGGAGTTTGAAGAGATTTGGCATGTCAACAAATACACTCAAAAACCTCTATATTTGTACCGTGGAGAGCATTCTGACCGACTGCATCACTGTCTAGTATGGAGGGGCTACTGCACAGGAACAAAAGAAGCTGCAGAAGGTTGTAAATCTAATCAGCTCCATCCTGGGTACTAGCCTACAAAGTACCCAAGACACCTTCAGGGAGCGGTGTCTCAGAAAGGCAGCGTCCATTATTAAGGACGTCCAACACCCAGGGCATGCCCTTTTCTCACTGTTACCATCAGCTGGGAGGTACAGAAGCCTGAAGGCACACACTCAGCGATTCAGGAGCAGCTTCTTCACCTCTGCCATCCGATTCCTAAACGCTCATTGAATCTTTGGACACTACCTTGCTTTTTTTAATACACAATATTTCAGTTTTTGCACACTTTTTAAAATCTATTCAGCGTACGTAAGTGATTTACTTGTTTGTTTACTTTTTTAATTTTATTTTTTTTCTTTTTTCTCAGTTAGATTATGAGCTACTGCTGCTGCTGTGTTAACAAATTTCACATCACGTGCCAGTGATAATAAACCTGATTCTGATACTGACGTAGAACAAGAGGAAGTAGTTAAGGCAGGTACAACAGTATCATTTAAGTAGCTTTTGGAATCGGGCTGAAGAACAGGAAATTGGAACTAGGGGGGTAGGCACTGTGGTCGGCATAGACTTGTTGGTCTGAAGGATCTGTATCAATGGTGTTTTGCTCCATGACTCTATAATTGTCACTTAGGGTAGGTTACAGGATGTCTTTACAATTTATGTAGAGTGTTAAAGATTGAAATATACTCAAGCACAGTCAAGAAGCTCAAAGCTTTCCTTGACAAAGCAGTATTTACTTAGTTTCCTATCCATTACCATAGGCGATCACTTGGTTCACAGGTGGCACATTCTGGCCACAGCGTACATGACATCCAAAATATGAGCATCCCCAAGGCTTTTAGAAGCCACCTCCCAAGCCTCCATGCTCTGCCACCAAGAAGAATAACAACAAGCACAATAGGACACCATCACTTGCAAGTTCCCCTCTGAGTGGCCTACTGTTCAGACTTAAAAAGCAAAAAGTTGCAGATACTGGAAAGCAGAAACTTAAAGCAGAAAATCCTAGAATTTCAGCAGTGGTGGGAAGAGAAACAAAGCCCTTGTTGTAAGCTCGCAAACACGAGGAAATCTGCAGATGCTGGAAATTCAAGCAACACACAGGCCAGGCGGTATCTATAGGAAGAGGTACAGTCAACATTTTGGGCAGAGACCTTTTGTCCTGGCTGTACCTCTTCCTATAGATGCTGCCTGGCCTGCTGCGTTCACCAGCACTTTTTATGTGTGTTGCTGATGGCCTTTCAGCAGTTAGAGATATCCCACATTTGTTAGAATTCCTACCAGCAGCTTGGATTTTAAAAATACTTCAAAACAACAAAAGAAATGATTATGTGAAGCAGGATGCACAGTTGGTACTGAAGCAAGTGTGCTTTCTTTGGACCTCAAAATAGGTTTCCCAGAAAGATCTGGTGATTTCTGTGGCAAGAGCCTTTTCTTCCCAGCACTTTGTGTAAGATGTCAGTTCAACTGGATCCCAACAGCCGTTAGCTGTGAGACTGATTGAACAGCCAGTCACATGAGAGAGCTCTCACATAAGGAGTAAAATGTATATATTTTCAGTAGCTCCATAAATATTACGTAGAGTGTTAGGTGAAGATTAACATGTATTCATACAATGAAAAAGAGGCTGAAGTATTTTAATATTTTTAAGGGATGATGTTTTATTTTTAAATTAATATTACAATGCAGCTTAGATATGATATGCTTTGTTTTATATATTATGGGTGTTATCACATCTCCCAAGAGAAAAGATAGCTAAATGTTAGATTTGCCTATAATAGTTGTCTAATAACACAGATTCTAATAACACAGGTGCCTCCAAGACCTATATTATTTTAAGTTTGCAATGCATTTTGAAATTTTCATATAAAATAATGCACAAGATATTTTTAGCTTCTGAGTGTCTTCAAAAATTAATTATAATTTGACACATTATTAAAAATTCTTAGACTGCAGTGGATCTAATTAATCAATAGATGAAATATGTGTCAATCTGAGTAATTTCCAAGTTGTGTTGGAAATAAACTCCAAGCAACACCTCTATAGAGGTGTGTTATCAGTAATTTTGTTATTTCATTAAGTTACTCCTGAAGAGAATTCCTGAAGTTGCTGTCAGCCTGATGGAATAAAAATGGTGATTGCCTGCAGTTTCACAGCTATTGCTGTTACATACTCTAGACCAGTCTTTTTGAACCTTCCATTGCTTGAGACATCAGCATTTAGTCTGTGCATCTATATACAGAAAAGCTTTTGGGATCCATTCACTCTCAAGGAATGCAAACTGATTTTTCTACCTCTTCAGTATTGTAACATGCTAACTAAAGTGTTAATGGTTAAAAGTTAGAAAGGGAAGCCCGTGTTCTGCTTGGAGCGTACACTTTAGTACTTCACTGTTTTGATTGGTCCGACACTGGAATTTTGCCAACCAAATCAGATTGTAAGTTTTTGAAAGTTAAATCCCTGAGGATCAGTGGAATGCCAGACACACTCAATCCAGTATTTGTCAGCATTAAACTGAATCATATTTATAAACAGTCTCTCATTTTGATGAGGTGAGGAACGATGTTGGGATTTTAAATGGTGCTGTTAAAATTCCATGGAAGTCATCTTTCCATTGCCTCCTTTATCCACCTCCAGCCTTAAAAAATCACAACAGTGCCCACCCACTTCCAGCAGGTCAAATTCAAATTCAAGCCTGCAGCAAATATTTCCTATTGGAGGGCTGTTAATCTCTGGTGTATCCACACCAGCCATGGATTTTGTGAGGATCCCAGCAGGCAGAGCATGTTGAAACTGGAATTTTTCACAATCTGTTTTTAGGTGGTATGAATTCCTTTTAGATCTTATACCCTGAAATGCTATAAATAAATTGAACCTTCATGCAAGTCTTTGTCATTACCCACGAGGGGAAATGGTAATTGTTGGTCCTAAGCTACGAGGTCATTAGTCCTACGAAATGTATCTTTTGCATCAGTATGATGTGTTGCTATTTTAATTAAATGTACTGGATCTAAAACCCACTGTGAATCTAGTTGATTTATGCACTTCACAGTATGATACTGAGGTGTGAGTCATGGAGGATCTCAAATTTCAGCTGGAACATAAGTAGAGTTGAACTTTGAACTCTGAACTAGAGTTGCAGCTGCTTATTACTACCTGGTGACTCCACCTGGAAAATAGATGCCAACAGCTGGAGTAGACTTGGATGCACCCTGAATTAAACTGCTTTGAAAATACTCTAGGTAGACTCCCATTTAATGTTTAGTATAAAGTTTAATGTGCAACAAAATTGAAAGGATAACCTACATCCTGGATTACTGAATAATCAGAATTTACATATACATTTAATATTCTAAAATAATTGATTCAGTGAGAGATTGTTTAGTGAATATACTAACTCTTTAGTAAGTGATGCATTGTAAGGAAATATTTACTTTTAAAATGCAGATTGCTAATCGAGTCTTCTCCGGAATTCAGCCAACTGGAGTTCCTCACCTGGGAAACTACTTTGGAGCAATTGAGAGCTGGGTGAGGCTGCAGGATGAACATAGCTCCATTCTGTACAGTATTGCGGATCTGCACTCCATCACTGTTCCTCAGCATGCTGGCACACTCAAGCAAAACATTCTCGACATGACAGCCAGTCTCTTGGCATGTGGTATTAACCCTGAGCAATCAGTCCTATTTCAACAATCCAAGGTCAGTTCCAACTAACTTTCTAAACCCTTTCTATTTCCCACTCCCCTTTAATTTTGGTAGAGCTGTAGACCTCCTGAAGATTATTGAACGTTTTACATTCCTAATGTATAAATAGCACATTCATCCAAAGAAAACACTTAGCTGGACTGGAAGATCCAAGCAGACTCAGCAACACTGAACAAGCTTTTTGCAGTTGAACACACAGGTGGCTACTACAGTGTGTCTTGAATTGTAAAAATAACTTCATGCCGTTAATTGAATGTTTTCATTGGGATGGCCACAAAGTTTTGTGGCTCTTTATTCCTTTTCTACTTCAGAAATGTTATTGCTTAAATCTGCTTTCTAACACTCCTGATCTTGTTCTCTGTGGTATTAATTGAGGCTTTATGCTGTATCATTGGGTCTCCACTTTCTGGCATGGAATCTTTTCAAAGCAATTTTTTTAATATTTCAAAGCTACATTATTGTAGTAAATTTAATTCATTGTGGTTTATGGGCATGAGTATATTTGTTCCCATTACCGTTTAAAAGTCCAACACAGTTCGTTTGTTACTGTAATGAGAAACCATAATTTCTTTCTTTCATAAATATTGGATTCAGAATTATCTGGAATGTTTGTGATAAGGTTCCTGTAGAAGTTTAATTTTTGTTTTTTAACCTTTAAAGATCCTGCAGACTTTGCTTCCTGCCAATACCTGATATAGTCATATTTTTTTTCCCTATTTACAATAGATTTGCATAGTATGAGGGCAAGGCATGCCACATTTGCCACTAGTACCACTAGTGAGATTATTTTATGTGGAAGTTTATGTTTTTATAAGAATCTGGAAGATGAAGAATAGTTTTATTTTCGAGAAGTTTCAAGGGAAGAATGCAGAAGGGAAACTGGTTTTATTTCTAATGAAGTAAAATCAGAAAACACGGGAAACAATTCAATAGGTCAGACAACATCTGTGAAACGAGAAACAGAATCGAAGTTTCAAGTCAGGCCTTCATTCAGAATGGTAAGCTTGCATTCCATGAGAGTGAAGCATTTCGTTTTGTTGAATGCTGTTCAACTTGAAAACGTCAACTCAGTTTCTCTTTGCACAGATGCTGCTTGACCTGCTGAGTGCTTCCTCTTTTTTTTGTGTTTATATTCAATTTCTAACATCTGTGCTTTTTAAAAATTTTCAATATTTCTGTTTTATTCAATAGGGTAAATAACTATACTAGCTTAGAACCTGGTTGTTATCAATGAACATTTATTCAAAATAACTAGGATTAATGGAAGTTTCTGGTTAACAGAGACAATCAATTAATCTTTAGGTTCTATCAACGATACAGATTATGCACTCCATTTGAAATACACAATGGTACGAGCTACATAGCAACCTTGTGAAACCAATCTTCCAGTTAACCCCTTTATGGATAGGGCAGTAGGAGACAAGAGAATGCAACCTTAAAAATCCAATTTTACCTATTCACAAATGAATAGTTTTCAAACAAAAGATGATAGAAGTGTGGAACTTTCCCTTAAGTAGCTGATAGATCAATTAACTAAATAAAATGAGCACTAAATCAAGACATAAACATAACATATTAAAGTAAGAACTGAAACTCATAATCTCATTTTAAAAATAAAATTGCCTACATTCTGTACAGTGTATGTAAAATCAGTTTTGTTTTGAAGAGGTGAATGTTAAGGACTGAGGAATTTGTTAAGGCTTAAGCTTCTTCCAGCAAAGCAGCAGCTTTTTGGGTAAATTGCAACACAACTAGTTGGTCAAAATGTCTATGAGAATTTAAGTGATGCAGCTGAGGAAGACCACACATAGTGCATCCTGTGAGGGAGACTGAATCACTAAGAACATGTTTAGCATTTCCACATTAAGCTATTCATGTATGAAAATTCAGAACTAGCCATCAGTTTCACATTACAAAGACTATGATCATAGATATTTTCTCATCATTATTGCTACAGTATTTAGGCTGTATAACTTAATAGAGCTATATATATATATATATATATATTTGGAAGAACCATCCACATATGAGTAGTATTCATCAAGAAAGATAAAATTAATCCGTTTTGATACCGCAATTACTGAATTGGTAAATTGAAGCAAAGTATCTAGAAAGGGGATAATTCCCACTGTCGTCTCTGAACTTGCATGGGAAAAAAAATAAAATTATCTCCTTTTAAAAAGAAATATCCACTAATGAATTTTGCAGAATATAATGATGAAATTTGTAGTGAGGTATTTGTACAGTTACATTTTAATGTCATCGCATTTGGGAGATTCTTGCTTTTGCATCACAAATTTATTGAAATTTTTGATGTTCATGTGTTAGACAGCTATACATTTCCTAATCACTGACCTATTTATATGAATTATGTTTATTAAAGGTCTCGGAACACAATGAATTAGGTTGGATTTTGGGCTGTCTGACAAGTATGCCGCGATTACGTCATTTACCTCAGTGGAAGGTACCCTTTTTCTTATTGAACCACTAAATCTGTACGAATTCTATATAGCCACCGATGCCTGTCAAAATTCAAAGTACTTTTATTAAAGTATGTATAAATTATACAACCTTAAGATTCGTCAGCTTACAGGCAGTCACAAAACAAGAAACCTGAAAGAACCCAATTTAAAAAAAAAAAAGTCCCCTGTACTAGGACCCGGACCCCGACCCCACTGCATTAATATGCACTGGTCCATAAACCCCGCCACCATGTTCTGGCCTGTACCTGACTTTTTCAAATCCGCCTGGTGCTTAGATCTATTCAACCTTATTCTCGGTTTAGGTGGATGGGCTCTGAAACTACTCCACTCCACTCTCTCCAAATTCGTCTCTGTCTCGAACATGCCTTGACCTTGCTCCGACTTTGCATCACACCCACACGCTACGACCCTCCAGTTAACCTGGCCTTTGCTTGCCTCTTCATTGTTTGCGGTGATAGTTTACCACAATTTTCCACAGAAAAAGTGCTACTAATAAAGTAGTTCTATTTCTTGTTTTATGAACCACCAGTAAGCTGCTGTCCAATTTCAGTAGTGCCATCTATATGAAAAAATACAGATAGCAGATAAGACCATAAGACATAGCAGAATTAGGTCACTCAGTCCAATGAGTCTGCTCTGCTTTCCATCATAGCTGATTATTATCCCTCTCAACCCCATTCTCCTGCTTCTCTCCATAACCTTTGATGCCCTGACTAACCAAGAACTAATCAACCTCTGCTTTAAATATACTTGGCCTCCACAGACATCTGTGGCAATGAATTTCATAGATAAACCACCACCACTTGCTTCAGAAATTCCTTCTCATCTCTGTTCTAAATGAATGTCCCTATATTCTGAGACTGTGCCCTCTGGTCCTAGACTCCCCCACTGTAAGAAACACTCTCTCCACACTGTCCAGGCCTTTCAATATTCTATAGGCTTCAATGAGATCCACCCTCATTCTTCTAAACTCCAGTGCTTACAGGCCCCGAATCATCAAACACTCCTCATACATTATCCCTTTCATACCGGGAATCTTTCTCGTGAACCTTTTCTGGACACTCTGCAATGCCAACCCATCTTTTCTTAGATAAGGAGCCCAAAACTGCTCACAGTACTCCAAGATCAGTCTAACTGATGCCTTATAAAGCCTCAGCATCACATCCTTGGTCTTATAATCAAGTCCTCTCTAAATGAATGCTAACATTGCATTTGCCTTCCTTACCACTGACAAAACCTGCAAGTTAACCTTTAGGACATCCTGCACAAGGACTCCCAAGTTCTTCTGCAGCTCTGAATTTTGTCCCTGGTTAGAAAATAGTCCAGACCTTTACTCCTTCGACCAAAATGTGTGACCATACACTTCCCTACACTATATTCCATCTGCTGCTTTTTTGCCCATTCTTCCAATTTGTCCTCAAAGAATTCCAAGAAGTTTATTAGGCAGGATTTCCCCTGCAGGAAACCATGTTGACTTTGGCCTACTTTATCATGTTGCCTCCAAGTACCCTGAAACCTCATCCTTAATAATGGAAACCAATGTCTTCCCAACCACTGATGACAGGCTAACTGGCCTATAATTTCCTTTCCTCTGCCTCCCTCCCTCATAGAAGAGTAGAGTGACATTTGCAATTTTCTGCTCCTCCAGAACCATTCCAGAATCTAATGACTCTTGAAAGGTCATTACTGATGTCTCCACAATTTCTTCAGCTACCTCTCTCAGAACCCTGGGGCGCAGTCCATCTGGCTCAAGTGACCTATCTACCTTCAGACCTTGCAGCTTCGCAAGCACCTACTCCTTAGTAATAGAAACCACACTGACTTCTGTCCCCGATAAGCAAGAATTTTTGGCATACTGCTGGTGTCTTCCACGGTGAAGGCTGACACAGAATACTTAAGTTCATCTGCCATTTCTTTGTTCCCCATTACTACCTCTTCTGTGTCATTTTCCAGTGGTCCAGTATCCACTCTCACCTCTTTCACCAGGTTCAGAAACAATTCTTACCTCTCGGCTATCAGGCTGTTGAACCAAAGGGGATAATCTCACTCAACTTCACTTGCCCCATCATTGAAATGTATCTTTCCACAACCTACGGGCAGAGAAGGAGTGCCAAGGGCAGGAGGTGGCACGTGGGCAGCCACATCTGGCCCTGAGACACCAGGCAAGGTTACTTGATTCCAAACGATCATTACAGAATGTCTCTCCTGCTCCCTCCCCCCTCCCCTGTCCCTTCCCCTCTCCCTGCCCCCTTCCCACTCTCAGTCCGCAATAGAGACCCATATCAGAATCAGGTTTATCGTCACTTACATATGTCATGAAATTTGTTTTTTGCAACAGTAGCAATGGCAGTACAATACAATCCATAAAATTACTATAGTGCTGTGCAAAAGTCTTAGGCACCCTATCTATCTATCTATCTATCTATATATATAAGACTTTTGCACAGCACTATATCACTTGGATTATAGAACCACAAAGAATAAACTCGTAGCCTTGTGAACTGTTGATATAACCCGTTTTGTAATAACCTGATTATATTGTTGAACATTCTGAGATGAGCAAATAAATCAATGGTTTTGTGCCATATTAAGCATATTATATTTTATTATTATTAACAATAGACCATGGCTGTTGATTCAATTTTATATAAAAATTCCCACTAGATAATGAGAAAGGTGATGCAAAGGTGCAGAAAGTCATCCAGCTATTTGTCCAATAGATTTCCTTCAACCATCACCAGTTGAGGCAAATTTACCTCTCTACCTCTACACTTGTGGTATCCCATTATTTAAAATTGTATTATAAGTAAAATTTATTCTGAGGATGTGAAAACTATTAATGTAACTAGGCTCCTTCTTTTCAATAACTTATCCTTTAACATTTTGGAAAGTTATCTGTTTTACCTATTTTAACACAAAGCAAAAATCTGACTGATAGCATCCTCGTATGCAAGAAATATAGTATATGCTGAACAAAAGCTACTTTATAAACCTAACCTTTAACTAGAGGTTTAAAAAGTGTGCATTAAAGCCATGTAAGGAATAGTACTTTTACTATTTTTTTTACAGGTGAAAACCTCTGGTCAGAAGGAAGAAGGAAGTTTGGGTCTGTTTACCTATCCAGTCCTGCAATCGGCAGATATTCTGTTATACAAGTAAGAGATACAATTCTACAGGTTTGCAAGTCAATTACTTGGTGTATGCATGGATAAGTGTTCATAGTACTTGTGTATTATTTGTAGAGCTGTTCATGGAGCCCGGAGGTTAGATCACAAACATTTCGTCGATGTTTGAGGTGACATCAGCAGTGTGAAATTGAATGTTGTTTCTGCCAAGTGCTTGCGTTTATATTGGTCTGACTCCTTGATCAGATTGGTTGATTGTTGTGCTGGCCGCTAATCTCCACTAGGTCCTGGCCAATGCAACGGCCACCCAATCAGAACGAGGCAGACCAATGTAAAAATAAGCACTCAGCAGTAACAACTCTCAGTTGCGCACTAATCATGTCACCTCAACTGGTGATGAAAAGTTTGTGAGCTACCCTCCAGGCTCAGTGAACAACCCTACAAGCAAGCAGTCAACCCGAGCTACCAATCTGTTCTTTCATTTCAGTACATGCGTATTTTAAAGCCTGTGAAGCAACTTAACAGGCTTCATTTGTCCTGTCAGCATCTGTATATTATTTATATATTCAATATTCCCTTAACTTATTTTAGCTGCATTTCATAGATGCATTGTGCCTTCCTTTCATGCATTCTCTTATTTGATTACTGACTGCATATTGAACATGGTTGACATATGCAAACAATCCTGCATGTAAAAGAGTCTATTCCATCGTTAATTAAGCTTAGCCTGCCTTTCCAGCAGCATTTGAGAGCCATTTAGCTCTCCACAAGGGTCATTGTAGCTTTGTGGTTTAATAACTAGACTAGTAAACCAGAAACCTACATTACTAATCCAGAGACACGAGTCTAAATTTTAACACAGTAGTCAGGAAATTTAAATTCAATTAAGAAATAGATACTCAATTGAAGTAGGTGGGATCAGTAATTGTGTAACTGGATTATCATAAAACTCTTCTGTCTCGGTGCTACTGTTACCCTGGTTTGGTTTATACATGTAGTTGTCTCTTTATTTCTTTTGAAATAATTAATTAAGTAGTGCAGAAAGAGAGCAAGAGTAGTGAGGTAGTGTTCATGGGTTGGTTCGTTGTCCATTCAGAAATCTGATGGAGGAGGGAAAGATGCTGTTTCTAAAGCGTTGCAGCTGGCCACCCTCAGACAAATATCCATACTTAAGAGGTTTAAATTTACAATCAGAAACACAATTGAATTGACTTTATTTCTTACATTCTTCACATACATGAGGAGTAAAAATCTTTACGTATCCATCTAAATGTGCAATTTATAGTAATTTGTAATAAATAGTATGTACAACAGGACAGTCAATATAACATAGGAATAGAATTGTATCAGCGTGAATTAATCAGTCTGATGGCCTGTTGGAAGAAGCTGTCCCGGAGCCTGTTGGTCCTAGCTTTTATGCTACAGTAGCAGCTGGAACAGTTTGTGGTTGGGGTGACTCAGGTCCCCAATGATCCTTTGGGCCCTTTTTACACAGTTGTCTCTGTAAATATTCTGAATAGTGGGAAGTTCACATCGACAGATGTGCTGGGCTGTCCACACCACTCTCTGCAGGGTCCTGCAATTGAGGGAAGTACAGTTCCCATACCAGGCAGTGATGCAGCCAGTCAGGATGCTCTCAATTGTGCCCCTGTGGAAGGTCCTTGGGATTTGGGGACTCGTGCCAAACTTCAACCATCTGAGGTGAAAGAGGTGCTGTTGTGATTTTTTTCACCACACAGCTGGTATGTACAGACCATGTGAGAACCTCAGTGATGTGTATGCAGAGGAATTTAAAGTTGTTCATGCTTTCAACCTCAGATCAATTGATGTCAATAGGGGTTAGCCTGTCTCCATTCCTCCTCTAGTCCACAACCAACTCCTTTGTTTTTGTGACATTGAGGGAGAGGTTTTCTTGACACCACTGTGTCAGGGTGATGACTTCTCTGTAGGCTGCCTTGTTATTATTTGAGATGAGACTAATCAATGTAGATCATATGAACAATAAACCTGCCTCCTCCTCACTTGAAGATTACAATATTGAAACTGGTGTGTGACGAACTTTTGCAAGTATTATTGTGTATCCCTTTCCATGTGCTGCAACTTTAACAGCATCAGATCTTTTTGGGAATTTAGACTCCATCCAAAATGGGCACAGATCTTGGAGAGTGCCTGAACCATCAGGCCAGATATGTGCTGGCACTTGTAGCTGTGAGACTGTTTGTGGGGAGGACAAGAATTGGTAGTTTCTGAATTAATATTTTGCATCCTCCTTATGCAGGTTCTCTGCTCCCTTTTACAAACCCAGAATAAGAACCCAATCCTCACCCCACCACATCATCAGCCCCTATACTTTTTTTCTGGTAAGGAATTCATGGCTGGAAGTTTACCCTTTCCCTAACATACTCGACCATTGCCCTAACAAGCCAGTTTTGTACAAGGAAGTGATTAAGGTAAAGCACCCCATCAGCATCAGTGTAAGTAAAACCAAGAGCTGTCAGTCACTAATGTTCAATTATTCCATATAACTTTTTGAGACTTGAAACATAACCCAGGCTAACACATCAGCGTAATATTGAGTATCACACTGGTAAAAGTCGTCTTTTATATGAAATGTTAAAGCAAGATTCATCAGCCCATTAGGTGGAAGTGGAATGTGCTCTTGTAATTAAGAAGGGCAGGGGAATTCTGCCCAGTCTCAAAGACAATATACACTCAGTGGCCACTTTATTCGATACACCTGTAAACCTGCTCGTTCACAATCATGTGGCAGCAACTCAATGCATAAAAGTATGCAGACATGGTCAAGAGGCTCAGTTATTGTTCAGAACAAACATCAGAATGGGGGAAGAAATGTGATCCAAGAGACTGATTGTGCAATGCTTGTTGGTGCTTGACAGTGGTTTGATTATATCAGAAACTGCTGATCTGCTGGGATTTTCACTTACAGCAGTCTCTAGGAGTTTACAGAGTGCAAAAAACAAAAAAAAATCCAGTGAGTGGCAGTTCTGTGTGCTAAAATGTCTTGTTAATGAGAGACATCGGAGGAGAATGGCAGACTGGTTCAAGTTGACAGTAAAATGACAGTAACTCAAATAACCACCTGTTATAACAGTAGTGTTCAGAAGAGCATCTCTGAATGCACAACGCATCGAACTTGAAGTGGATGGTCCATAGCAGCAGAAGGTCACAAACATACACTTAAGACCACTTTATTAGGTACAGGAGGCACCTAATAAAGTGGCCATTGAGTGTATATCATTTGACCAGCATTATTAAAATGTTTCTGGTTGTTATAGTACTTTAACTTGTGATTCCTTCATATCTGTAAATGTCTGCCGCATTTTTCTCCACGACAAATGACCACATTTAAAAACTTTTGATGAGATCTAAATTGCCCTGGATGTAAGGATGTCTTTCAGGTACAGTTATTTATGGTCCCTTGGAGAAATGTCTTTTTAAATTGTGCTCTTGTCATTTTTAGTCAAATCTAAGCGGTGCTTTTTTTTTTGTTTCCTGTAAGGTCAACCCACGTACCTGTTGGAGAGGATCAATTGCAACACCTAGAATTGACACAGGATTTAGCCCGAATCTTCAATAACCAATATGGCTGCTTTTTCCCTATACCAAAAGCTATTCTAAGTAAGTAAAAAAAATCTACTACCACTTAATGGTTCTTTTTTGCACATCCCATATATTTCCTAGATGGCTACAGAAAGCTGAACAAGAAGTAAAGAGACCAATGCCCAGCTAAAGGAATATCTTGAATCTTTATGGTGCTTGAGGGTGTACCAAAGTACTGCTTGTCTTTTCTGACACATATCTGAAATGGTCATTGCTGTAATGTATAAAATACAGCAAGCAATTTTACAACAGCAAGGTCCTAGAAGTAATAATGTTGTAATGACTGCATAATCTGGTTTAATAATGTTGATTGAGAGATAAATACTACCTTGGACCCAAAATATAACTCCCATGTTCTTCAAAATAATGTTACAGGGTTGCTTACAGTCATCTGAAAAGGCAGGTAAATCTTCAGTTTGACTTCTCAGCAGATTTTGAGAAGCTATTAAGCAAGTGAGATGAAAGGCTATAAGGAAAAAAAAATTTAGGGGAATGACTTTTGAGGGCAGATAGTCAAGTTTATTGCCATTTAACTATATACATGTATATAACATATATAAGGCTATAATGTGTATAAAAATGCGACGACATTTCTCCAAACCAGGGTGTGAAGCACAGTAGTACACGTAACACATGATAACTTATGGAGCTAAGGATAAAATCTACAGATGAATCACACATAAATAACAAAATAAAGTGTATTAATCTTAAATATTGTAAGGTGCAAAACAGATTAGCCGGCAACACTTCAAATATGATGGGGCAGGGAGTTCAGAAACCTGATAGCTTGGGGGAAGAAATTATTTCTCATCCTGACTCTTCTTGTTTTTATACATTGTAGTCTCCAGCCTGATGGTAGAAAGTCAAAGAAGATGCTGGATGAATGGGTGGGATACCTAATAATTCCTAGGGCCCTGCATATGCAGTGCTCCTGATAAATGTTTCCGATGGATGGTAGGGAGGCCCCCTATGATCCTCTCAGCTATTCACACAGTTCTTTGTAGGGACTTCTGGCCCAAATATTGACTGCTACCATGCAGATGGAGATGCAGCTTGCCAGATGATGGTAGAACCACTCATTATGAAATAGATAGAGGTAGAAACTGGAGAAATGGTGTTTCAGAATGAGAAGGAAGAGTGAAGTTAGAGCTTGGTAGCTCAGTAGCTATTGGAGGTAAGGAAGGCCACTATGCCTGCGAAGTGTAGGACTAGATAGAATCAGTGAAAGGATCCTTGAGAAAGCAACTATTTGAAGAGTGTTGAAAGGGTGAATAAAGTTTTCAGGAGCATTATGGAGCTGAACTAGGAATGTAAGTAAAACATAGGAATGCAAATAGGCCTGCTGAGCAATTAGATATGGTTATAGTTCAGGACCAGCTGCTGGGGGAACTGAGCAGATCAAACAACATCTGAGGAGAGAAAGGAGTAGTTGATGTTTTGGGTTCAGATGCTGCATCAGGCTGAGAGAGAGTGAAGGGGAGATAGACAATAGACAAGAGGTACAGGAGTAGGCCATTCAGCCCTTCGAGCCAGCACCACCATTCACTGTGATCATGGCTGATCATCCACAATCAGTACCCTTTTCCTGCCTTCTCCCCATATCCCTTCACTCTGCTATCTTTAAGAGCTCTATCTAACTCTTTCTTGAAAGAATCCAGAGAATTGGCCTCCACTGCCTTCTGAGGCAGAGCATTCCACAGAACCACAACCCTCTGTGTGAAAAAGTTTTTCCTCAACTCCGTTCTAAATTGTCTACCCCTTATTCTTAAACTGTGGCCTCTGGTTCTGGACTCCCCCCAACATCGGGAACATGTTTCCTGCCTCTAGTGTGTCCAATCCCTTAATAATCTTATATGTTTCAATCAGATCCCCTACGCTGCATCCTTCTAAATTCCAGTGTATACAACCCCAGTTGCTGCAATCTTTCAACGTATGACAGTCCTGCCATCCTGAGAATTAACCTCGTGAACCTACGCTGCACTCCCTCAATAGCTAGAATGTCCTTCCTCAAATTTGACCAAAACTGTACACAATACTCCAGGTGTGGTCTCACCAGGGCTCTGTACAACTGCAAAGGACCTCTTTGCTCCTATACTCAACTCCCCTTGTTATGAAGACCAACATGCCACTAGCTTTCTTCACTGCCTGCTGTACCTGCATGCTTGCTTTCACTGACTGATGAACAAGGACACCTAGATCTCGTTGTACTTCCCCTTTTCCTAACTTGACACCATTCAGATATTAATCTGCCTTCCTGTTCTTGCCACCAAAGTGGATAACCTCACATTTATCCACATTAAACTGCATCTGCCCACTCACCCAACCTGTCCAAGTCACCCTGCATTCTCATAACATCCTCCTCACATTTCACACTGCCACCCAGCTTTGTGTCATCTGCAAATTTGCTAATGTTACTTTTAATCCCTTCATCTAAATCATCAATGTATATTGTAAATAGCTGCAAGGATGAGTGAGAAGCCAGACGATTGGGAGACTTTTAAGGAACAACAGAAGATAACTAAAAAGGCAATACGGGGGGGAATGATGGTCAGTGTAAATTGGTGAGATGGGAGATTCTGAATTCCAGCTTCCTCCTCGTTCACAAGTCAGCTAGTCCATCTTTGGGTTTCTCTATTGCAAGGATGAGACCAAACACAATCTAGAGAACAGCACCTTGTATTCTGCCAGGATGGTCTACAGCCTACAGCACAATCATTGAATTCTCCAATTTTAGGTAGCCTGCTGTTGGTTCTGTTCCTTTATTTCTCTTCCTAATGCACCCTTGTGCTCTCACACACTCACCTCTTTCCAAACCCCTATCCCCTTTCTCCCTTTCTGCCTCTTCTTCCAAAATCTGGTACCGTTTCCCCTTCAATCCCTGCTTGCCTGGATTAACTTACTGCGTACCCCTTCCTCTCATGTCTATATAGTAGCTATCTCCCCTTCGCACTCTCAGTCCTGATTCAGGATCTTAACCCAAAACGTCAAATATCCCTTTGCCTCAATAGGTGCTGCCTCACTGGCTGAGTTTCTGAGGCAACTGCAGTCTCTTGTGTCTCTGCTTTGGCTTTAGCTCAAGTCAGGATGGTACAAGCTAGTGAGATTGAACACTCTTTATTCAGTCCAAGTAAGGATTCAGAAAGAGCTAGAACCATTCCGGATCATGAAATTTCCAATGGGAAGTGTAACGTATTCATTCTATGTTTTTATCTGATTAATATTTGGCTCTGGTGTTACCTGCGTTGGACTGCGTTTGTACAACATTTAGGTTCAGTATTGAATATTACCTTATTGTTTCATTTTGCTTCCAAAATAAGTATTTTCCCTTTATTCCTTCCTTTTCCTGCAGGTGAAGCCAAAAAAATTAAATCACTGAGAAATCCGGCCACAAAGATGTCAAAGTCAGACTCTCAAAAGTTAGCGACAGTATACATCAATGATTCAGCAGAGGACATATTATTGAAGTTTCGCAAAGCAGTTACAGACTTCACCTCTGAAGTGACATATGACCCTGAAACACGGCCAGGAGTATCAAATCTGATAGCAGTGCACACAGCAGTGACTGGAAAGACGATTGAGGAGGTTGTGCAAGATAGCAAAGGATTGGACACTGCACGCTACAAATATGTGGTAGCTGAGGCAGTGATTGAGAAATTTGCACCAATTAAGAATGAAATTGAAAGACTTAGAACAGAGCAAGGTTTCCTGGAACAGGTTTTGTATCGTGGAGCTGAAAAGGCGAAAGAGCTGGCTCACCCGTTTTACCAAGAAATCCAAAAGCTGGTTGGCTTTAGCTAACCATTTTTAAATTGTGAACTATGATAGCATTGTTGCAAATTTTATTGAACTAAGCATTTGGTAGAAGATATACTTAATGGGTGCTGAGCGCTTATTTAAGGTACATCATTCAAACATTCCTTTTGTTCTCTTCTAAACCTTTTGGTCTCTACCTTTAACTGTTCTCGACAAGAGATCATCAACCTGAAATTGTTTTTTTTCTCCACAGACACTTCCTGATAACCTACTGAGAATCTCCTGCATTGTCTGTTTCTATTGTATTAAATTTCAAACTGTGTTCAGATTAACACTAAATGACTATAATACACTTTATTCTAAACTATACATTAGAAAACAGACCAATGAAAAGCTCATTAGTTTAAGGGAAGAGGTGTTCAAGGTTGACCTAACACTCCGGAAAAAACAACATTTTTTTAACATGTCCTTCAAAGTCAAATTGGATTCAAATTATTTTCCAAAGCAAACAAGATGTATGAAACCAAACAGTGTTATCTAGCATATTTTTCATTGAGAATTCAAATCTGTAACATGCATTGCCATCTGTTTTCCTAAGGCAAAAAGAAAATTGTTTTATTTTGATTGGATTTGATCCCGAGTTAAAGAGGAAAATTTTCACACCTAGCTCCCATACTAATATCCCTGAGCACTTGTGTTAACGTATAGCACAATAAGTGTTCTCATAGTTTTGCCATGACTTCACAATGGAACCTCGTGCAGAGGGAAGAAACTTGAAGGAGGATATGTGAGAATCCTGTTTCGCACATTTCAGCTAACTAAAGACAAAAAGAGGTCAAGAGGCAAGTTCTCTGCCCTCAGAAAATGAACCAAAAATATATGAGAAGAAAACCAGATTAAAATTTGTGCTCTGTGAATTAAATGGGTAAAAGTTGCTGCTAAACATGCCTGTGAGTGTTTCAAAATAGAATCAATCTTTGTTAGTGAAAACCTGAAGAATTAAATGCACATCTGAATATCTATGATATATACGGAACTGTCTTGTAAGGACACAAATGGTCTTGTTTCTCTGTTGATTGAAATGAGACTACGAGGAGTACCGCATTACTCGTGGTTATATTTACATAAATATTGCAAACAGTCTGATGAAACGGAAAAAGGTAAATCAAAGAATTGTGAATTTGATGTAAATCGGTCATCTAGATATAAAGAAAACAAATCTAATAATGATTGTAAAATATACTTTCTACTTCCTGATCTCCCCGGCATATAGTACTGACATGTGCCTCTCTGTCAATCCTGGGTGCTATCTGCCATATCTTCAAAGACCCATTCTTGATGGAGAGGTCTCGATGATATCTTGGAGTCAAATCTGCAGTGTGTAATGGAGAGACAGTTTAGTTCAATCTGACATTGTCTCACCCAGTGTTCAAAACTGAACCCTAATCAATACCTGTCCTTACAATTAAGATCAGCTTGATCAGTAAACACCAGGCCTGAAGCTTATTAATCCTGGGTTCTCTTACTACTCAGATATGTTGATGCTGGTATATAATTTCCCTTGCATAAACATGGCTTTGAGCAATGAGTACATCTACCTAATCTAATAATTTTGATACAAATACCAATCATGTTATGATGTAAAGATTTGTGTTTTATTGATGGGTAAATCTCAAATAAGAAACGTTAGTGCCTTAAACTTGGACTATATAAAATATTCCCATTACTTACAGCACATAATGTGAATGTGTATTCAATTAGGCTCTGAAATAAACTAAATTACGCATGAAGACAAACAGGCTCAATCTGACATACATAAAGTAACTTTTCTATAGTTCTGCAGAAGAGACATTGGTTATATTTTTCTGTATATTAAACAGTGTCTCCCAATCACTTTCCCTGTTGTTTGAGAAATTTGTACCTACTAGTGATTTAATGTGTTCTGTTTTGGAGCAAGGTGGATAGCTACCAATATTGGCTATTTCTGCCAAATTCTCCATGTTTAATAATTTCCTTAACTTCAACCCATCTTACTAGTGGATTCGAGTCAAGAAAGCCAGCAACAGACCAATGGTTAATTACAGAATGTAATTTTTCAGTATCAGTCAAATTGGAAATACAAGAATTTGGATAGGGTCTATATCACTATATACTGTAACTTATGCGACGCATGATTGAACAGCTCACATAATAAACATTTTATTATATTAGTAATTGAATCTATAAGAAAATCTACCTCTCTTGAAATGCTGCCAAGGTCATTGCATGTCTGTCACGGTCACGACTGTTAATTCCTCTTATTCTCCTAATTCCCTTTTCCCTGTGTTCTCCTGGGCTCCTTGATTGTGGTACCTGATTCTCATCTAAACCTGCAGCATAAAATCCCTGGCTTTGCATCCACTCATTGCCAGACCGTTGCTTCAACTAGTGTGGTAATTCACGTTCCCGGCCGCTTAGAATTGTGTATTCCAAGTTTTACTTCAGTACCGAGGTTTACCTGTGTAACTCTGTCTCTCCGTGTCAAGATAAATATTGCCTGCCGTTTGTTTTTCCATTTGCCTTTCCATTTAACACTCTGTGTCAAGATGAGTGTTCCCTGTCGCCTGTCTCCTGTTTGCCGTTCAGCTCCAGCAACGCCCGGTGTCAAAAAAAGTATTGCCTACCGTTTGCCTTTCCATTTAATGCTCCTGTGTCAAGAAAAGTGTTGTCTGCCGCTTGTCTCCTGTTTGCCATTCAGCTGCAGCAATACCTGGTGTCAAGAAAAGTATTGCCTGCCTCCTGCTCTTCCGTTGACCTGCGCTGGTTGCCTGTGTTAACCCTGTCTCTCGGCTGCTTAGAATTGTGTATTCTACGTTCTGTTTCCGCTCTGTTTGCCTGTGTTAACTCTGTCTCTCCATGTTAACGGGAGCATGGCATGCCGACTGCCCTTCTCCCCCAGCCACACTCATTCCCTTGTCCGCATCCCTGCTCTGCCTCGTCCTGCCATCCGGCTACACTCTCTGCTGGCTCAGTGGTTAAACGCCACGTTCTCACCATAGCGACCCGGGTTCAATCCCTGGTCCAGCCTCGCTCACTCCTTGGCTTTCCTCTGCCCAATCCTCACTCCCCGGCCTTCCCTGCAACCATTAATAAACACTCTTCTGATTACGCTACCTCTGTATCAGTGTCCTGCGTCTGGGTTCACCTGTTCGGCGCGTCAATGTCATATTATTAAATCCCAGTAGTGTATTTCAACGAGACTGCTAATCCACAAATCATGAAAATATCTGGAACAAACCAAGGTAGAACATACAGGGTTAATGGTAAGGCACTGAGGAGTGCAGTGGAACAGAGGCTCTGGGAATACAGATACAAAATTCCCTAAAAGTGGCGTCACAGGTAGATAGGGTCGTAAAGAGAGCTTTTGGTACATTGGCTTTTATTAATCGAAGTATTGAGTATAAGAGCTGGAATGTTATGATGAGGTTGTATAAGGCGTTGGTGAGGCCGAATCTGGAGTATTGTGTTCAGTTTTAGTCACCAAATTACAGGAAGGATATAAATAAGGTTGAAAGAGTGCAGAGAAGGTTTACAAGGATGCTGCCGGGACTTGAGAAACTCAGTTACAGAGAAAGGTTGAATAGGTTAGGACTTTATTCCCTGGAGCGTAGAAGAATGAGGGGAGATTTGATAGAGGTATATAAAATTATGATGGGTATAGATAGAGTGAATGCAAGCAGGCTTTTTCCACTGAGGCAAGGGGAGAAAAAAACCAGAGGACATGGGTTATGGGTGAGGGGGGAAAAGTTTAAAGGGAACATTAGGGGGGGCTTCTTCACACAGAGAGTGGTGGGAGTATGGAATGAGCTGCCAGACGAGGTGGTAAATGCGGGTTCTTTTTTAACATTTAAGAATAAATTGGACAGATACACGGATGGGAGGTGTATGGAGGGATATGGTCCGTGTGCAGGTCAGTGGGACTAGGCAGAAAATGGTTCGGCACAGCCAAGAAGGGCCAAAAGGCCTGTTTCTGTGCTGTAGTTTCTATGGTTTCTATAATGGATACAAAAATGTTTTTTTTAAAAACTGGTGATTTCTCAGTGAACCAGCAAAATTATTTGAGAAAAATACCTCCCACTCTATTCATTAGACTCATCCAGCTTCATCAGGGCACAACCCTCTGTACCATCAAGGACATCTTTAAGAGGCAGTGCCTTGAGAAGGCAGCATCCGTCGCTAAGAGACTAATCATAATGAGTAGCTTCTTCCCCTCCAACAGCAGGTTTCTGAAAAGTCTATGAGCTCATGAACACAGTCTCATGATTGCTTATTTTTTGCATGATAATTAACTTATGTAATTTATGGTTAAGATGTATAATTGTATTGCTTCTGCCTCCAAAGCCATTCTGTGCCCTATAAGTCAGTAATAATAATTCTAATGAGAAATTGCTTGCTTGTTTTTAGGGATTAAACAAGTATATCAGTACATATACATATCACTTCAAATGATCCAAGTGAAATTGCTGCAATTTTCCTACTTAAAAGTAAGT
The DNA here is from genome assembly GCF_030028105.1 of Mobula birostris. Taxonomy (NCBI): domain Eukaryota; kingdom Metazoa; phylum Chordata; class Chondrichthyes; order Myliobatiformes; family Myliobatidae; genus Mobula; species Mobula birostris. The sequence continues at coordinate 42,527,170 of NC_092375.1, read as the reverse complement.
GCAAATACAACCACTAATCCAGAAACCACATCTGAGTGTACATCTGGACAGATTATACCATGTAAAATCTTTTCCATGAATCATATCTTGTTTGTGGAGCTTGAGCCCACGTGTGAAAACGTTATTTGTACTACAGGCACATGGTACATACTGGCTTTCATTTCAATGCAGTATTTTATGATAATTTACTATTTTAAGCATTTAAAGGCTGAAGTGTTTTACTAATTGCATGATATTTTAATCTGCCTTCTACTGTCACTGTTGAGCTTATGAACTGCTGTATGAACCCATTCCCTGAACTTCATTGAAACAAGGTGAGACTGGAGAATCCCAACCACAACTTTTATCAAACTTTGGCAGTTTGACTTCTCCAGATCATTTAAATTTTGGTTGTTATCAGCATATCAACATGTTTATTGTTCGGACTTAATTCTTTAAGCTATTTGCAGATATCAAAGTCTAATTTCTTGCACTTGCTTACAGGGCCGTGCCATGTTAGTGATTGGAGAAGTTTGTGAGCTGTCCCCTATTTGTGGCGTGCCATAACTACACATTTACTCAGCCACTGTTCTTTTTTTCTATCAGAAGAAACAAAGCCATCTGGAGATCAGTTATCTTTTGTGTGCTCAACAATGCAATCATTAATTTTTATTACTTCGCCTGTAATTAATCTGACTAGTGCAACACATGGTACAGTTGTATACCAATAAATGAATTAGAGCAGAGCTCTTTAACAGTAAAAATTTTGGTGGACAAGAAATGAAATTTCACATTCTCTACCGTGGTGAAACCCAACAATTTATTAGAAAGAAGTCGCTCCAAACATAATTAGCCAAAATGCTCAAGTAACAGTAATTAAGATAGTTTGATATTTGTATTTTAATATTTTCAACGTACCAACTGATGTAATAACACCTTAACTAATTGAATTGTCATAGTCCTGGCTTTGTTTCCTGGAAGTAACTTTCCAACTGGTTCCATTTTTTAATTTATTATTTTCTGTTTATTAATTTGCCCTGTTGGTTATCATTTGGGAAGTTCATATGGACATGCAATGCAAAACACAATAGAGTCACCAATGTGCATTCATCCTCAGTGCACCTGACACTTAAGTGCATAAGGTCCAACAGAAGGTCTTGGACAATATCCTACTGTGGCTAAGCACCTGTGCCCCAGAGCTCGGCACTTGCCACGCCAAGTTTTTCCATTACATAACCATGATTATGGCGTCTACTCAACAACATGGAAAATGTTTGCCATTTCTCAAGGGTGCCCCAATCTTCTATTGCAATTACAGTGGGGGATTGAAAGAACCCCTGCAGAAATTCCAGATGTGCAATTCTTGGCCAAACTAAGCATTTATAGAAAACTTTTTAAACACACACAGAGTTACTTGCTCTTTCTGCAAAAAAAAAACTAGTTAGCCTTTTCATATAACGGACTGTTTTTCCTCTAACTTAAAAAAAAGGCTTGGCTTTTTGGTTCTTGTATGAAAGAACAGAAGATTATAATCTGTAAAATAAGATTTAATAAGTGCTGTTTTCTTGTGCACGCTACAGCTGCTGCCTATTTTATATTGTAGTTTGCTTGAACACAAAATAAGATTTTTTAAAAAAACATTAAAATTTAGAAGATACATCAGTGACATGGAGGCTAACACAATCACAAAGCCTCTATATAAGTGAAGAGCTGTCTTCAACATCATTTCATCCTCATTTACCAAAATAATCAGAATATTCCATTGGATCACCCCAGCAAATACATTCAGTTAGTTGTTAAATTGTACCTTTGAGGCAACACTTCCCCAAAGTTAGAACAATATACTTCAATTTTGATGTAGTAATACACCAATTTATTTTAATGCTTTTAATAATTGTGAACTTGAGAAAAATAATATTATTTCAGCAAGTATACACAGCAGGGGAGATATTCAGATTGCTGCCAAAAGCGTGATCCAATCTGCATCTGGAACTGTCTAATTCAATTTCCCTCCCATATTCTTGTATATTCTTCCTTTGTAAGTATTTAACCTATTTCCTTTTAAATTGTGATATTTGCTGCCTCTAAGGTTATTTATAGTAAAGCATACATACGCTAATAGTCCTTTATGTAAAACAATTCCTGGAGCTTCTACATTTTTTTTTCTAGTGATAGCCCAGGGTGTCTGTTCCTTTGCTAATATTCTGCCAGTCTACAAATAGTCACATTGTTTGCCCTCTCAAAACTTCACAGTTTAAGACAGCACCATTTTCATTACTGGGTACCCACACACACAATAAGAGGAGGGTGGGGATGATTTTTTTTTTACAATTATTACCTTCCTTTCCTAGTATTCCAATGAATATTCAAAAAGTTACATGTTTCCAGGATCTTTCCTATATATAATGAGATTCTCAGAAAAAGGCAAACATCTTTTATATTCATTCTTTATGTAAATACCCCACTGTAGTATTTGTTCCCTTAAAGGTTCATCTGTCAACACTCATACTTTTAGATTCTGTGCTCAAAAGTATTCAAAGATTCTTATTCAATTTGCTTTCATAAAACTTGCAAATAACAAGCCATCTTCATGCTCTGAGTCTTTATAAAAAAATGCTAAATTTGTGAGGAAAACCTGTATAAACTGGCAATGTGATCTATAAACAGAACATATTAGAAATATAAAGCAGGGAGAAGCAGTCTAATAAAGCGAACACAGCTAAAAATACAATAACCTATCTGGGTACCCCAGGAATTTATCCTTGAAAATCTGTTGATTGCTATTTGCATTAATCCCATAGAGAAAGGAATGGAATGCAAGGTTTCCAAGTTTGCTGATGATAGGAAAATAGGTGGAAGGCAATGTGATGATGGTATTGTGATCCTACAATGGGATAGAGATAGCTTGAGTGATTGGGTAAAAGCCCTGCAACTGGAGGTGGTAGCACTCCAGTAGCCAAGGAGTCAAATTATCCTTTATTGCAATGGATTGGAGTTTAAGAACTGTGAGGATTTGTTGTCTCTGTGCAGCATTGGACAGTTATGATGCCCTTACCTAAGGATCTAGAAGCATTGGAAGCTATCCAAGGGAAATTCATCAGGCTAATCCCTGGAATCCTTTCAAGAGAAGCTAAACAGTTTGTGTTTGTATTTCTTGGAATTTCGAAGAAAAAGGAGTGACCTTATTCAAACATATAAGATGCTAAGACAATGTAACTGAGTAGATGTTTCCAACACTGGGAGAATCTTCAACAAGAAGGCATACAGTTAAAACTGATCTACAACAAAATATTTCTCAAGGGTTAGTGAATCTCTGGAATTCTTGCCCTTGGGGGTTATGGAGCCCAAAAAGACCAAGGAATTAAGGGTAATGGGAAACCGACAAGCAGTTGAGACCATCCTAGATCAGGGATGATCATATTTAATGGCAGGAAGGCTTGAAGGGCCAAGTGGCCTACTCCTACTCCTATTTTCTTGTGTCAGATTCAATGTTTGCAGAATTTTCTCCTTACACTCCTTGATGGCAACATGTCTTGGATTTTTAAAATCATATTAATACAATCCTTGCGTACAGTTTTATGGTTGCCAAGATAGTGTCAGACTCCTCTAAGAAAATTTACAAGTAGATGTTTGAACTGTGAATGTTAAGGATCTCCTGCAATGGATTATTGCACTGACTGATTTCTGAAAATGGATTATTGACCTGTGTATCAGATTTAAATTTATGACTGGAAAGAATTTTCATTGAATCTGCAATAGCCATGCTTTTGTTAAGGTTTCTTGGTGCACTACAAGAATGGTAGACAAATAAAAACCAAGTAACATCAAACCCACTCTTGATGTGATTGAAACTCTTGGCACACATATAACAGCAGCCAGATGATTTTGGTGGTGCAAATGACAAATGCTCAGGAAGAGAAAAAAAAACATAATCGTTGTGTATGAGCAAATAATTTTCTAAAGAATAATCCCCTTAATGCACATTGTCCAATAACTCATCAACTTTCTGCAAGATGCAATATTGATTATAATTAGAATTCCTGCCGTGAATGCATACTCTCCTAGAAAGCTGAACAAGTCAATACCAGTAAAGTCATCGGTAGTATGTGTTGTAGAGTGTGTTATGGATTGTTTCTTTAGTTGCTTTGTTAGTTATTGGAATTAACGAATAAGTCAGGGTGAGATGAAGTTTAGTTTTTCTGAACTATGTTTGCCATGCTTCTGGAAGCTTCCATATCAACTTCAGAGCTGCACAGGAATAGCTTTGCCAAAGTCCAACATTTGCAGTTGAGATATCATGAAAACCCATGGCTTCTGCATCTCAAAGTTCAAAATAAATTTGTTATCAAAGTACATTATCAATGTCACCCTATAGAACCCTGATATTCATTTTCTTGCAGACATATGCAATACATCCATAATCAGAATACAGTACATCTATTCTATAATAATCTATTCTATAATAATCATAATAGAATCAATGAAAGACTTCACCAACTTAGGAGTTCGAACTGTGCAAAAGGCAACAAATTGTACAAATACTAAAATAAAGAAATAACAATAAAAAATAAATAAGCAATAAATATCGAGAACAGGAGATGAAGAAAGTGAGTTCATAGGTTGTGGGAACATTTCACTGATGGGGCAAGTGGAGATGAGTGAAGTTATCCTTTCTGGTTCAAGAGCCTTATGGTTGAGGGGTAGGTAATACCTGTTCCTGAACGTGGTGGTGTGGGTCCCGGAGCTCCTGCGTCTTCTTCCTGATGGCAGCAGCGAGAAGAGAGCATGAACTGGGGTGGTAGGGATCCACGATGATGGATGATGAAAAGCTCCCTGTGTCAATGCTTCATGTAGATGGGCACAGTGGTGCGGAGGTCTTTACCGGTCCTCAACAATCTGAAAATGACATTTGGATCAATTTTTGACTAATCATTTCAGCCATAAAGGAGTCCTAGAGAGCAGGATGCAAAAACCATAAGGAATGCTGTTCACACACCGGTATATTCCAGCTAGCGGTAATTTATTCCAGCACTACCCTTTGGAATAATGTGTCACATGCTACTACAATATGTTACATGTACCTTGCAGCTGCCTATTATACGATGATGCTATCATATGCCCCTAAAATAAAGTTTGCCTGGAGACTGGAGGTCTGCCCTAGGTTGGAGGACTCCACGTGTGTGGGTCGGTGGAAAGGAGGAAAGAGACTTGTTTTGCTGTGGCTGTTTTGTTTTTTGTTGTGTTCTATGTTGTAGACATACTGTGTTGGCGCCGGAATATGAGGTGACACCTGTGGGCTGCTCCCAGCACATTCCTCGGTTAAGATGGCTGTTAACACAAGGAATGCATTTCAATTGTTACGTACCCCGTAACTGGGTTGCCAAACCAGCAGAAATGGATCACTCAGTTGGAGTCTGGATTACTAGAACTAAGAAAGTTTTATTAAAGAAACAAGCAACACAGTACTCTAATCAAAAGGATAATGAATGCAACAGTTCAGCAATGATAAACATACATGTACACAGAATTCAGGATCAATCAAGCTCTAATCGTTGTCTAGGGGTAAATGACCAGTTTCAAAGTGACACAAAGTCCAGTTCAATTTAGTTCAGTTCGCAGTAATCGTTGGCATGGCGATGGACAGGGGGGGAGGAGGAGGAGAGAGAGCAAAACGAATGAATATTCAACACAGCTTCCACACACAGACCTTCGCAGTCAGCTGCCGGGCGAGTCCTTTGTGATGTCATCTGAGGTCACGGACCGTAACCCCTCCGTTTCCAGATACTATCGTTTCCCGGCGCTGAACCTGGCACCCAGGCAAGGGTGGACACACACCAGGTTCCCGCCGATCGTGCCTTTCCACCCTGTGCGTTTATGGCCCGGTACTTCCCACCGACTTGTGAGAGACGCACCGCTGCCAGGGTCTCGTTACCTCGGGTGTCGTGTGTGTGTCGCCTTAGCGAACCTGTCCCTTTTTATCCCCCTGCTGGGGTATCGCCTGTCCATCACTTCAAACAGTTCAGGGTTCAAAGGGGGGGGGGCGCTCTAGACAGCTCTCCTTCCCCTTCATTACACATCTCCAAATGCTGCTCCATTGTTTTCCTTATCTCTCTCTCTCTCCTGAAGACAAGTGGCAGACCAACTGCTGATCACACAGGACAGCTAACATCTTATCTATGTGTATTCTTGTCACACAATGTATGGCTCGATATGTAAGTGATTAATCAATGTATCTAAATCTGAATCTGTCTCAGCCATGTCTGAGCCAGATATAGTGTCAGTGTTCAAATTTCTTTCAATGATATTCCTGCTATTCCTCCTGGGCATGTTCTATGTATTAACCATTGAGATCGTCCACCGATTTGATGAACATAGAGCCGTGAGTTTACAGATCGTCTCCTCCTTGATCTTGTTTCTCGTTCATTCACAGGATATGGACATTGTCAATGAGGTCAAAGATTAAATTTCACTGCCATTGAACTTTGCATTTAAGAATCAACCACAATGTAGACCTAACATTACATATTCGCCAGATCCGGAAAGTAAAGTGAATTTCGTTTGGTGGGGGGTAATAACTCCATTATCACCATGACTCAAAATAGATTTTTTTAAAAAATCGGATTTATTTTAAGGAGCTGGGTTAAGCTGTCATTTGAGGATTTCAACGCTTGGTTCCGGTCAATAGTCAGTCCTCGGGGCGCTTGGTCTAGTAAGTTAGCATAATGCTAACCCAAATAATTACCCTGCTTGGCCACGGTATCTGGTGAAGTAACGTCGCAAATCATCAACAGACACTTCCTCACATGAAGGAAAGGCAGAGGTGGATAGATTCTTGATAAACAGGAGACTAGGTTACTGGAAGTAAAAGCGAATATATAACTGAGGCCACAATACAGATCAGCACGACCTTGTTGAATATCGGAGCTGGTTGGCCCACTCCAGCTCCTAATTACAATTTTGGTTTGTAACAAAAATTCCAAAAACATGATGATGGCAGAATCTGGAGCTAGCTGGAATATACGGTTCGTTTAACCGGACCTTGGACACAGACAGCTAGGTGTTAAAGAGGAAGAATTTAGGGAATGGAGGGGCATTGCTCGTATGGCTGGATTGGATCTTGCCAACAGAATGGACGATTGCTGTCTTCTTGCTCGGTTCTATGGCACTGATGACAGAGCCGCTTATGATTTGGCTTTAAACGTTATCGTAGCTGTGAGACACAAAGTACAGGCAAGCCTCCCCAGAGAGAAAAAATATTTGCGCAGATAACTATTTCAGTTTGTTTTTAACAGTCTTTGCTGCGTGACACCGTTCGGCCAGTAGAGGACACTACACCTCTTGTATCGAGAGCGTGTTTAAAACACCTCTTGCGTAGAGCGGATCTGAGGACCGTTCGGAGCAACTGGGACCCAAGAATTCCCTGAGCTGTTTGAATGGTCATTGCAGCCAAATTGGTTAATTGGAACTTTACTGTAAAATAAACTTTCCGTGAATACTTCCTGCCTGCATCAAATATCAGTCCATTTGATTATGCTATAGTAGTCATAATAACATTTACCTTGTGAGAACAATAATTAATTGTTTCTCTCAGCTCCCCGATCTTGATGTTCTTTTCAACATTTCCCTGTGTCTTTGTCCAGAAATATTAACTCTGTTTCTCTTTCAACAGTTTTTGCCCGACCTGCTCTATGCTTCCAGTATTTTCTTTTTATTTCAGATTTCCAGCATCTGCAATTTTTGATTTTCATCTACTTGTGAATTCACCACCCCTTCTCTCCCGGAATAACTCAACTCTGCTCTTCTCTCGACGGGATTTCGTGTGTCTATGCGGCCCTTTTATCTTTGCAAAGCCGTTGCCTGACACCCGAGTGTTTCCGTCATTTTCTGGTTTTATTATTGAATCATCCTAAATTTACAATTATATTGTTTTCTTTTGAATAATCTGAACCTTTACAAAATTTACATATTAATATTCTGCATTAAGCTCTTTTACAATTCGCCTTCTGGGATTCGTAGGACTATTTCGGAAATATCGAATATTAATCTGAATGACTTATTGCCCGTTATTCGATTCAAATAGCATTGCCTTTCTGATTACAGTAATTAATTGTCCACTTGACAATTGTCTCGTCGATTAAATACAAGGGACGGCCTGAGTATATCGGAATCACTGTCGACTGTCCACGGTGCCTGTATTAGCGGAGACACTCTGAATATATCAGTAACAGAGATACTGTGTATAACTAAATCAAACTGATAGGAGAAATTACGAGTTCCCGCTTTATCTCTTGTAAATTTAGTAGATATACAAAACTTGATTCGAACATAAAAGGTTCTGGTTACTGGGGCACCGGAGATTCGGAGCGCGCCTATTTCTTACATCCAGCATACCTTATAAATGTCCCCTGTCGTCCAATGCGCTTAAGAAATCGCCATCAGTCATAATGGCGATCCCTAATTGGACAGGGTAATTAGATGTAAAATAATTCATTAAACATATATGCTTAAATAAAAATTGCCTGCCAAACAATGTATCAAAAGTAGATATTCACCCGGAAAAATCCAAGTCATTTTAAAAGTTTAGCGTCATCAAAGGTGCGTGGATTTAGTAAGAGGCAAGTCTAATAAACTGTCACTTTGAAATATTTTATTGGTTGTCTATAATTTTAAACAACTAAGATATATATTAGCAAAAGTGAGCTGGGCGTCTAATTATTGTTGCACACCTGGTCCACTAACTGCTGGTGAGAATTCAATAGTCGAAACGATCTTTAATCTTTTGTCTGCCTTGCTCCTGTTTTTTCGTTCAGCTAGCTCCGAAGTATGAAGGGTAAAATGCGGTTATCTCTACTATGTAGTCACATTTCCACTTCTAACGATCATATGTATTCCCGTGAACGGTTAGTTGTGCAACTTCATTGCGGCGCTTCTCATCGATTACATTTTAAAGCACCGTTAATATCAAATATAATCTGCGATCCTTAAATGATACATAAATATCACAATTAATCGATAGCCCTGCCAATAACTAGAAATTAGAAGGGAAATGCGCAGAGAAATGTCGATGTGACTCTGTTGATTGAATTTGTTTTTTATGACTAGATTAATTAGCTTGCAAATAGAATCCGTTAAATTCGCGAAGCTGAGTGTTAGATATATTTGCGAAATTTATTTTAAATGGTAATTCAATTTTGTGTTAGTTATATGAAAATATATATTGGATTTGAAATAAGCGAGATGGCACTCGAAAAAATTGGCGATGAAACGATCGCGCAATGCAATTAAACATAGAATCAGAAAAAAATACGGCATCGGAGGATGCCTTTCGGCCCATCGTATTACTGGAGGGCGAAAATGTCCCGCATCCCGACGGGTTTGGGCTCTGCAAGCATCTGTCCAACTCGTGTGTTGCTGCTGATGTCTGCATGGGCTCGTGACATGTCTGAAGAAAACAGACATCTATTAAATCCATTAGATTAAATCGATGGTCAGTCACCGAGACTAAGTCAATAAATCCAAGTTTGTAATTTGTAATTTTACAACAAATTGTACAATGCATGCCTTACCACCTAGCCATTCCACAGGTTCATGGAATCACAATGGAGTTCCACCTGGTCATGTAGCTCATAACTGGCGTCTTCGTCAGATTAAGATCGCCAGCCGTACCTAACCTGCGTTGGAAGTTATTTCAACCATTGTGTTTCTGAATATTTGTTTTACTTGTCAGTGTGTCATTCGACTCAGACATAATTAGTCATCTCTGTCAATGATGATGCTCCGTGTGGATTCAGTATTGAGTAAGCGAACAGTTTCCAATTACCAACAATCCAAACAACGTAGATTAATTTATCTGCAGATAAACCTGTTAAGCGACTGGGAATGTTGAGCTGAGCCAGAAGATCGATAAATCATTTTAAATGAGACGCGTATTATTGTACAACGAACTTAGTTTCATCGCTTCCATGTTTCTTTCTAAAATCCTTTACTCTGCGATGTGTGTGTGTGTGTGTGTGAGCGCGCCCGCGCGCGAGGGGGAGGGGGTTCTACTTTTGGCCCACTTACCGCTATCAACAGAAAGAGAAACTCCATCAGTGTGAGTTAGGGCGAAGGGTTCAATAGACCAGGGGAAGCAATAAACAATTCATTAACTTACACGGCAACACGCGCCACCGAGATGTCGGGAAGAGGTGCTTATTTTGGGGCGACACATTGTGACTGACGCCGTTATGGATCCTGGGGAAATGGTGTTTCATGACTGTTTTTATCCAGCAAGCAGTACTGACAGCAACGCAGTTGAATGTTTTCATCTAATACATCTCTCAGTTATTGAAATAATTCAGTTAGGCTGAAGCTTCACTGATACTTCTATACACAGATTCGATCATCTCCACCCCTCAAGTATTAGAGCAGAGATTAAAGGCCAGGGAATCTTGTAAGTGTAGAGCTCATTCCGGGGCTTTTTGACACCCTAAAAGAATGAGAGTGTTCAAATGCAGACCTAGTCGCTGGGCCTCGACATCACTCTCCACTTGAGAAGTCGACAGAAGTTGATACACTTTTGATACAACAGGAGTTTTGTTTTCCCGTTACGTGTACTCAATGTGCGATCTCCCCGGTACCCCGGCCAACAATCATCCTTTCTTCATGACCAAAATAAAGACGAACTAACCAGTTATTCGTTTGTTTACGGTCTGTCTGGGCCTTCGTGTTAATTGACTGCATTCTTCGCCCGGTAACTGTGACGGCAGTTCCAGGGACTGTGGGACGTTCTTGGGATTATATTGGGCATCACAGAAACGTAGGCTTTCTCTCTCTTTTAAAATATTTCTTTAGAATCAAGTAGAATGCCGGGCAGATACCCGGCCAAATCAAACGAGCACCAAGCAAGGCTGCATGAAATCTAAGATCGTGCGGGAGCAGAGGCGTGTAATTGACTGCATGACCAGAACCCTCGATCATACCTTAGCAATAGCACTTTTGATTCGACTTTGCCTGGGGCTCAGCACCACGCATAGTAATCGCCCCTGTGCGATTTGCAGCTGCCTGGTAACACGTCAATGGCATATTTGTGAATTTGTATTCCATGAGGTTCAGCGGCAACAGCGAGCTGGACGGAACGCAGTTCCGTGCCATGACAAACAGAAAATAGCCGACAGTGTTAGATGTGACGCCACCATCGTACAAACTTTAGTAACGACTGCTTTTTGATTTCGCAATACTTTCGTGACAAAAATAAAATAAAATCGGGAAACATTAAGTACTGATGTTATCCATGACTCTCGGACCATCATGTACCCTGCTGAGAATTTTATCACTCGTAAACCTGGTGACCACGTTGACCTCCACAATTGTCAATAACCCCATAGATTCTGGGCCATTTCACCTTGTTCAGAAGAGCCGCAGGCACGAATATATTAGACGCGACTCAACGTATTTAGGTGTGAACTGATCGCATTTGACGTATTTAAAAAATCCTAACGTCTTTGCACCGGAAGGTGGTAACCATCAATCTGTAGAAGAAAATTAAATGTTAGGGACATGCAGATGTTGGGCATGGGTCGCAGCCAAACTTCTCCCAAGTCTTAATCCGTAGATTCTAAAGAGATTCTGGAATTAATTATATGGGAGTGAGTTGGGCTTTGATGATGATGGAAAAAGCGACTGAATGGGAGTTATTGAAATAAAAGGGACAAAGATGTATCCACATATTAATAGTAGATTAAATATCTCTATCTCTGCACACAACTGTACGCATATGGAAAAGCACATACTGTATATTTGGGGCTTTTTACAGCATGAGGGACGGAGATTCATCTCCCTTTCTATCAGTTCCACTGCGTGATGTAACGAATTATAAAACTGGCCAAAACAGCACCAATGATTAATGTACGGATCCTTCAGATCCAGGATACCATCGCGATCATATTACGAGATTTTTGTTCTGATTATTACATCAGCGCCATGCTCTCTAATCACTACAATAATCAATTCCACGTTTTTTTTAAAGGTATTTGGTTGGGTTCTGATGTGTTTCTGTTGGTATCATGTTATGATAATACAGTCGAATATGCCCGTTTCTCCGAGTTCTTTTTTATGTGAGAAGGCACAGATCCTGAAAGATGTAACAGCACTATAATTTCTAAATTGTCTTTAATAATTCATGCTACGGAGACAGAAAATGCAGGAGAGGGTGAGCCAGTAGAAGTATTTATCCCTCCGATTTTGGTAATTATTTTGAAAAATATACCCAAGTGACAGGCGCGAACCAGAATAAAACTCAAACTCCTGCCTATCAAAATCAAAGCTCTTCAACTTCCAGAAGTAGGATGGGGCATAGCTTTAACTTCAATAGTAAAGTGTAGGGCAAACAAAAATTAAAATTGATATCCTCGTTATTTTCGAAGGCAATTTTGTAAAAATAAACTAGGTGAGCAGAAAGGCAGTCCATTAATTAAAATATTGATGGGAGACAATTTCCCTTCGGTTCAAACTTCCCTAAACTTTTTTTAAAATCTTTAGTTCTTTCAGTATTCCCTGTGTGTTTCAATTTTCTGCATTCTTTCTGACCGGGGTAATTTCTTTTTCAGTGCGTTGCGGCAGGACTAGGACGATCTCTTTGGAACGGGAAGAGAAAAGTTATTGTTGCTGTGGTCCAATCTACTGGGAAGCAGAGGAAAACTATTTTAAAATTTGCGTTGGTTTACAGTGATTTCAAAAATTCCAAATATTATCCGTTAACAGCGAAAGACCCACGGAAAGCTAATGACACTAACTAGAGTAATGTTACATCATACGCGCAGTCTTTTCTATATAGTATATCCAATTTCCCACCAACTCTACAGTTACCTGAATGTTTAGTCACTACTAACAATTATGTGTTATTTCCTTTGTCTTTGGTTTCCAATGATTATTTAAAGGGCGAGTTTAAATAATTACGGTAATTTGTGAAAGGAATCTGAGTTATTATCCAATAACGATTTTAAAGAAAGAAGATGGAATACAAAAACAACTAATATCACTTAACTTAACTGATGAAAATAGTTAAAGTGTCATAAGCTAATAAAGGGTCAACAAGGTCACTGCATTTTCTTATTCAATAACAGGGACATGTAAAATCGATGGCAAAATATTGCAAATGCACGGCATGTGTTTGTGTGTGGGCAGGTGGGGGGGGGGATGTTGGGAGGAGAGGGCGCTGGTGGAGAGAGCGGGTGCAGCCACCACAAGTCCATGCCCGACTAATAACCTGCCCCAGTATAGATTCTGATAGAGCAATTTTGTATTTCCAACGTTTTCTATTTTATTTCGTTCTTCCTCGGCGTCAGCGCGTTACCAGCTGAGCATCCTGCGACGGATTCTGATCAAGGTTTGGCTTAAGAATTCATTTTTCAAATTACTTGCTTGAAATCGGATATCCATCTTTATTCCTGTTAGTACCTGTACCCCGCAGACTAATGTGTATTTCTCCCACAAAGTTACGCCGTGATCCCAAACCAAAGTAGATTTCATTAATGGATGCTTTAAAACACGGAATGATACATCAACTGTGGCCAACGAATGCAATTTTCCAGGAAGTCAATCTAACATAATTTTTTTTTAGCAGTATGGAACTCTCAAATGATACACGAAACAGCGGTACAGATCGATTTGTTTGCTGGTGTTATTTTATGGTTTTGCATTTTTGTTTAATTTCTGTGACAATTATCTAACTCGCCTGAATTCGAACAAAACTCCCGCCGAGAAAATCCAGCTTGTTCCCAGTGCTTTTTGATTTGCATAATGCAGGGCCACAGAAGATAACGTGAAGTTGTTCCTGAAACATTAAATTGTTTCTGCTTTACTTCTCAAACGCTGCTCTGCTCCACCTCAATGTAGCAAGGGGAAATAGAAGCACATATGAAAATTGACCACGGAGGAGCTGGAAAACATTGACATAATGTGCAGAAAATTGATGTTTCTTCACAAGTTGTGCTAGCGAGAAAGTAGTTGCTAAACTATTTGTTGTCAACCATCATCAATGTCAGATATGGGCGAGGAAATTTAATAAAATTTTTATTTAATGTGTTTCGAATTGAATTTCAGGCCGATGTGGCAGTATGTGCCAAACGGTTAATCCGAAACACTTCAGCTCCATGTTAAACATAGCGCGGAATAGACGGATGAACGAAGAAAAGCGTTTCTAATTTAGTTGCCCCGAAACTTTTTGAATTCTGCAGTAGATAAATAGGAGCAGTATTTGATCGGCGTCCATCAAGGTGTTTAGTGGAGACAAAATGTCCAAAATGTACGTTTTTTTCTCTCTCTTTTGGAATTCTGCTGGCATTGGATCCTGGTTTGTCATGGGATTTTTGTCTGTCATTGGATCCCGGTTGCTAGCTGCGATTCTATTGGACGGCAAGGTTTGACAGGCATCCAGACCTCTCCCCTGCAGTAAAATGCTGCAGAAGTTTGCATCAATCAGCCTGGGGGGAGATGACAGAGTGGAGGCTGAAAGTGGACTAAATTCAATAACTGCTCTCCTTTCGCCAGCAACATGCTAACTGGGACTGTGAGAGATGTAACGAGCTCTGGACCTCTGTAACCCTTGTGTCTATCAAGCGCTCAATTTGCAACCATTATTTTAATATTTTTTTCAGTTGGAAACTGCTGCAGTGAGTGGTCACTGCCGCCTCTCAACCACTCATATTGGTGTCTTTGAAGGGAACTTTAGGGTTTGCTTGTTTCTGGACGATCCCTGTTCGGGCGATGAGTGAAAGGAGGCGATCGGCAGCTGCCCTCAGTTCGAGGGCGCACGCCTTCTCGGTGGAAGCGCTGATCGGGACAAATAAAAAGCGGAAAATCCAAGAATGGGGCGAGAAGACCATGGAGCTGAGTGTGGACAGTATAAACCCGGATTCGGAGCTTGGCGACAGCGTGGATTCAAGCCAGTGTATGGAGATCAACTCCGGTTAGTGTACAAATAAAAACAGGCATCTTCAACGGCACTCTCCAAGCGCCAGAACTCACCAGCACAAGCGTGGTTGTAGATCATTTCTCTGAACCAGAGAACGATCAATCGGAAGTATTCCTTTCTAAAAAAAAAATCAGCTCCCCTCCCCAGCCTTTTATTTTCCCTGTAACAGTTTCGCAAAAAAAATCTCTCCCGTTTTTCAGGGGCACAGGTTCTTAATGGGATGGGGAAGAACAATTGGTTCTCTATTTGAAAAAGGAAATATATAGTACTATTTGAAAAATCAAACTCTGCCACCAGCCTCTGCTTTAAGACTTTAGGATCAGAGGCCGTGCACGTGTTGCCCGCTTTCTCGCTCGTTTTAGTCTGCGGCCGGACTGCTGTTTCAAGGCGGGTAGAACCGGGCCACAGTGAGCTGCCTATTTTGATTGCCGTTTAGTTGGCTCTTCCGTAGAGTGAGAGTTAAAAATATTGTTCACACAACATTAAGATTTCAAAACTATCCCGCATTCCCTCGTAGTGTTACTAGTTTCACTGCGCAATTTTCTACACTCTGGCCAGAGTCTCACTACTTGGCGGATTGTTCAGCGAGCCGCGAGTCCAACTCTGTGCCTGTTCCTTAAAGTTGAAGAGACCAACTACCTTTTTTTTACCGCGCCCAGTCTGAATGGCATTAACACAGTAATAGCCCGAGTAATGCCGAGCGTGAGCGAGCCGCACTCTCTCACCAGTCTTCATACACTCGTTAACTGTCCTCCCTAGGTTTTGTGACGGTCCCAATGTAATAATCGAACTCTACCCCAAAAAGGTTTATGGTAACTAAATCACCTCCGAATCTACGAAAGATATTTGAACACTAGTCCCAAGAAGATTGAATCATGGTGCTTATTTTATAGAATGACGTAAATAGTTTGTAATTAGATTTGGTTCTATTTTAGCGTTGCGGTCCTACAACATGTTTTAATTCTATTTTATATTTTGTTGCTAAAAAGAATTACAAATGCTTTCTGTGTTACATTCGAGATCATTCAGGAATACAAAAGCACCCACCGCTCTATCTAAATGTAAGACGGCTAAGAATCGCTCTTTGGTTAGGAGTTCACACTACAGACTGGGGGTGAAGTACCATGTCCGTTTTAGCGCGCTGGTTCCACCGCCAGCAAGTCACACAATCCACTAGGAATAAAATCTCCCTATTCCTCCCCCACAACACGGATGGGTATTAAAACATTTAGGATTTAGATGAAGATAATGAATTGAAAGAATGCGGCATGCGATCCCAATCGAAATAGTGTAGGTAAGAAAGCCAGCACGGCTGACCCACACATTAATGTGATGATGCCGGCCCTCCACCAGCTACTTCCTATTGACTGTTACATTGAATTGTAAATGTAAAATCCGCCTGTAGAAATAGCCCCAACTCGGCTTATCTTGGTGCTTCACAAAATAGTGACGTCTCCTTTGGTCCTTGTAACGTTTTCAAGGGATATGGAGACGAGAGGAGATAGCTGACAGTGTGCGGGATACAGGTAACCGCAATGAAGCGACAGGTGCTTGGGCGGCCGACTGCACCGGCCGTTTGCTAGCTTGCGATGGCGATGGATATTCGTGGATTAATGCTGGTCCCCCCCTTAAAAAGAAAATAGTGTTGTAACTTTTATAATTAAATCCGAGTATAAATAAACAAAGCGCTGAGCGCACCACTTCTCGCTGACAGGGAAGCTTTGGGAGTGCGTTGGAAGATTGGGCTTTTCGTGGCTCTGCTCTTTCGACCTTGGTGGGAACGGGTGTTGCTCCTTGCAAATGGTGCAGTGCTATGATTCCCTGTTCAATTAATTGGAAGAATACACCTCGCTGTTTTGACAGTCGATTAATTCAGATCCGAAATTTAAAAAATACCAAACACATTTCAAAGTACTGGAAGAGCTTTATTATCGCCCGAAATTGGGAAGCTATAGCTTTTCAGCAAAAGGCTCTTCTGACTGTTATTCGCCAGTGATATTTCGTAATGACACACCGAACATTTCTACTTCAGTTTGCTGTTAGGATTAGATTGATCTTGTTTTTTTTTAAAAAAATACTATTAACATTCCATTTCGGGTTTCTCTTTATATTGGCAAATCTGTCCCCTATTCCCACCACCCACACACACACACACACACACAGACACACACACAGACACACACGTTCGTATAATGAATAAACTGGGGTTTGATATCCGAATAGTCACCGGGAGGCATTACTTTCAAGTTGTGAAAACGGGCAGCACGAAACAAACGCAAAATTAAGCGAACTGTTAGCTCGAGCATCTGCTGCTCAATACAAAAAAAAAATCTTTAAGTTTGAAATCCCTTATTCATCCCTCGGTGGACTATTTTCTTTGGCCGTTTAATCCAGGTATGTTTCTGTGTGCACGTTCTTTATAAATATAAGCCTTTATGAGTTATTCATATAATGATACTGGAGCCTCAATCACCTGTTACTGAGAATGATTCACGAATTGCAGTTGCAGAATCGTTTTGTACTTTCAGTATTCAAGTCCTACCGTTGGCATCTTTCTCTGTCAGCAATAATTTTGAACATACCCGAGGTTTATTCTAATCTGGTAGATCCATTTTTTTTGGTAATTGCGAGGTGAGAATGTATTCAAAGATTCAAAATGTACGTGGGTAGGTATTTGTAAAACATACTTCATAGAGCACGTTCTTCCTCCTTCACTGGAACGGACGGCATAGAAAGCTTTCATCAGAAAACGCATTTTACATTTTCGATCTAGTTTGTATCCGAAGAAGGGCGAGCTTGGGAAGACGTTTTGTACTTTACATATTGGAGGTTGCGACCAATATTTTATTTTGAATGTTACTGAAGCTATTGAATGGTTTATTGAGCATCTCCAATTATAGCAAATATCGTTTCACTCTCAAGCCCAAGAAACTTTGAAACTTGATGATTCAAAGACAATTTATTTTAAATACTTAAGCAGGCCCCGCATTTCAATTTCAGTTTTATACTTAGGAGGAACAATGTCGATGATGCTATTTTTTTTAAATCTGTCTAATATCTGGATTAGGTTTGTGCTTCATCGCTCAAAGGAGACTTGCGTGCGGTCAATGTGATAAATTTGCAAAGATGCTTTAAGTATTTGGAAGCGGACAGTTTTATAATGCATTTCTTAAAATGAATTAAATGGACTAAAATAATATCATTTATATTTTCAATATAATCTTTGTAGAATATTTCCCACTTCAAGATAGAGATGCGGTAGTGTAAAGTCTCCTTTCCTGTGTAGCAATTAGAAGGCACCATGGATATATTCATTTATGTTATGCTAGAACAGTCAGTGTTTTTTGATAAGCGTTAGAAACCATTAGGCATCGTGAACCAACGCGATATCTTAGAAGATACAGCATGCAGTTTCAGTATAATTCGGTCATGTTGACTTGTTTCTAAAGTGTATTAACTTAAGAGGTATCCCGTTAGACAGAGCTTTGCGATTTGAATTATTTTGAATGTAGTGTTTAGACAAGAATAGCGTTGCAGTTTGTAAATAGGTTGTTAGAATTTATCAGAATTACTTCCAAGGGTTGTTGATAACATTTCTCACAGATTGCTATCGTTATGTTTTTTGTAGTTGTGAGCTGGGGGTAGTATTTTAGAAAATATTGTAATATGAGTTTAAAATACGACATCTTTGTACTTCATTCAAATTATTTTGGATGAGGATGTAATTTGGGCGAAGCTCTTTCGCAATGCTGGAGGAGCATCTCTGCATAATTTGGTAGAAAGAGCAGAGCACTAACAGCTATTTAAGACATTGACACAATATTTGGATTCTGAAGTTTTATAGTTCCTCTGCAACTTATCTTTAATGTTTTACAAGTGCTGTTCAATAAGAGGCAAAATAGTGAAGTGAATGTAACGCATCAGAAGAATTTCAATGTAATACTTCAGAACAAGCTGAGATTTGATTTCTTTGCTTTTGAAAACAATATTATATTGTTACAATAATGTAGAAAAGGTCATCTTTCACTTCCACTTGTTAATATCGACATGGATATATTTTATTCTATAAGCATGTTTCATCATAGAGACAGACCAGTAATTTATTTAAAGACGCAGTTTATACTTCCAGTGCAAAGCTTAGAAAATCTAATATTTTAAGAGGAGTGAGGTATCGAAGAATTTCTGCTTCCAGTCACTGTGACATTTAGCAATTGCAGAAAAATCTGTGTGCGACAGGGCGAATCCAGAAAATATGGGAATAATGGAAGGTGCAATTATTGGATTTGAATCCCATAGAGTTTTGATGCTATTGACTATATCGCTTTCTCTTTTAACGTTAACTTCTGTACCTTCTGGCATTTTGCAAAATACTCACAACAAAAATGCATCAGGTGCACAAGGCAAGACCTCCCACTATCTCCTCCCACGCACATCAACACAAATTCTGTTTGAAAAAAATGCTTAATTGAAAATTTACCCCAATAATATTTTAACAACTTTTGATTGTTTGTTGATTTTCAAATGATTTTAAATGATTTGAAGAGAAATATTGAACGGATGTGCAACTGATATTTCTTGAAGAGTTAGGACCATATGCTTACACTACAGAATCTAAATTCAGCTCATAGCATCTTGGATTTGGGAAAAGCAATTCAAGTACAAATCGTTGGGAAGTGTTTTAATCAAGGAAGTTTATTACATAGGCATTAAAAGGTAAAGACAAAAAAAATTCTGGGCAGCCTAAATAATTTTATATTTAGTTCTGAACTGTTTTCATTTTCAGTTCATCTGGAGATTGCACATCAGATTTTTCAGGTTAAAAGTATAAAATATAAAAACAATAGCTTGTAGTAATTTGTATTCATGTGAGGGTGCAAGTAAATTACAATATATAAATATATATAGACACTTTGTGTCATTTTATTCTTTACCCATTGGGAAAATCCTGTCTGCCTGATAGCAATGGATATTACAGCACAGTTAATCATCCCTTAAACAGAATTTTATCTATAATAGTCCTTAAATATTGCCATTGTATATATTTATTCTAAAAATAGGAAACATCTTTGATATAAATGTTTAGCATTAAAAGAGGCAACAGCAAATTATGAAAATAATCAATATAATATTTTTAAAAACTTTTTAGAGAATTATATATTTGAGGAGGTAGTAGCTTACTTTGATGTCTTATATTAGTTGGTGTCTTATTCAGTTTGATGTTCTAGTGAGAAAATGATTATAATTTTACCACAATAATTTGGTGAGAGCAGCATTATTTGGCAAACCACAGAGATTTAAAGTAGTTTTAATCAAATACTTTACAAGATGTTCATTGCCCTCTTTATGGTTATAGCTATACTGTGTACCATGCACAGCCTTAATTTATCTACAGCCTTAATTATTTCTGAATTCCTGCAAAAAGCTTCCTTCAGACTTTAGCATCAGAAGATCCCACTAACCATCTCAAGACATTTTTGATTGTTGGTTGAGAGATGAAGAGGAAAAGCAGGCATCAGTATTATGAACAACATATGCAAAACACTGGAGGAACTCAGCAGGCCAGGCAGCATCTTTGGAAAAGAGCAACCAGTCAGCATTTCAGCTGAGACCCTTCATCACGACTCAACCCAAAACATGGACTGTTTACTCTTTTTCATAGATGCATCCTGACCTGCTGAGTTCCTCCAGCATTTTGTGTGTATTCCAGCATCTGCGGATTTTCTCTTATCAGTATTATGAATCATTTGGAAGATGGTACCTCCAAAGAATACAGTTTGTACTTGATTGCTAGCTTTGCTTATGATCTTTATACATAGTTTTCAGATTCAGCTAATGATTAAATGAGCCGCACAGAGTTTTATTTTGTAATTGTATTGTCACCTTCTGGAATTTATGTTATTCTGATTCCTTCCTATACATATAATTATAAGATGAAATTAATCTTCACTACATCAGTCATAACTCTGTTGTTAGCTTCAGTCCACTTCCACCAATATTTTGGAATAATCATATGTTGTTTCTTATGTCCTTCAATGGCATCATCATCATATGTATATCCTTGAAAAATGGTATATTCTAGTCATCATCCCATCTTTCCAATTTATTTAGAAATGTTCCTGTTTGGTCTGATTGTTTCAGGTTATTTAAATCCCACCAGAACCACTGCTTTTTATTTAATTATGACCTGAAAAGTTCAAACAGATTTATATCTGACCCCAAAATTTTTAAAAAGCAGCTTTTGCACTTCCCTGTGGATTTCTGGTTGCAATCCATGTTAGCACTACTGTGTTCATTTTAGACCATGTCAATTATGACTCATTTGAATTATAGTTATCTCTGACTCAGAACATTGTGGGTTAAAGTTCCATTTCAAAACTTTAACCTAATACTTCAGTCCATTACTAAAAGTACTGGAATATATTCTGTTCTGGTGCTTTCCTTGAAATCAGATATCACATATCTACCCTCTGGCGAACAAGTGGATACAGTATCAGCTCCTCAGTTAACATTACTGATGACAGATTAATCATTGTCTCATTTTTATTTGTGGAACTAAAAATTGGCTGCATGAATTGCTTGCCGGCATTTTAACAATAATCACACTTTAAAAAAATCATTCTTCAGTTGGCTGCATCGCAGTTTGGTATCCCTAAGGCCATGGAATATTCTTTATCAATATATCTCTCTATGTGTTTCGTTATCCTCTTTTCCAGGGTATCCTCTGACATCACTGTTAGTCTATTTCCTGTATCATCCTTTCAACAAAAATATGCAATTTTGTCTGTCCTTCTGCCAAGTCAGAGTATGATGTTCAGAGTTCAGTTCACTTTTAACAAAATTCTGCAGCATCTAATGAGCAGGAGGTAGGCCAGGTCACTCAATTCAACAGATGTACTTTGTTCAAATTCGATTTTGAATGCAGTAATTGATTAAGTTCTGTTAACTTTCAGTCTGAAGTTACTTAATGACCTGTCTTTTTGAAATAGATTAGTTTGCCTGGAGTCTCATTAGTGAATTTGTCTGAAACTTCCAGAGACTTAATGAGTTTAATGAAAGTTAATGAGCTAAATGCGGTAGAAATGCTACATAAATATGGGGGGGAAATTAATTTAGCATGGTACTAGTAAATTATAAATGATTTTGTATTGCTTAAGGAATGTTAAGCTTAACAACTATTGTAAAAATAAATATATTAGTATTACTGCATGTTCAATTGCTGTTTCATATGTATATTTGTCAATTACAGTTTAAAAAACAGGTAGACTGGCCCTTCCTATATCATAGGGGTCCCTAGAATAAAACCAGCAGCTGAAATATATATTTTCTGAGCTTTGCTGTTATGTTATCCCGACTTCATTCAAACTTTTAGCTCAAGTAAATGAAAACAATCGCTGGAATATAGCAGACAACAGCCCATGAACAAAAGTAATCTAGAGTATGAATCTAAAAATATCTTGAGTAAAAAAGGATGAAAGAAACCCAAAATGTGGCAGTCCCAATGCACCTTCTTAAAAATGTGTTTCACATTTGTTACTTTCAAAACTTCAGGCTTTAATGCTGTTTCTAATAATCTTTTGAAGCAATGACATGACCAATTTCCCTAACCATTTTTTTAGTATACTTGTATTGGTCAATCCAGCTTTTGTACTTTGGTTTCCTTTTGCTCTCTTGGCCTATCAAAGACTGCCCTATCTGTAATTTTCTTTATGGTTTCCTCTTTCTTCCTCCAATGTTAATGCTTTAACTCAGCCTGTCTAAAAGTGCTTTGGTCAGTGAAATAATTTTGAAGGGTAGTAATGGAAAAACAAAACAAAGCAGACAATCTAAGCACATCAAGGTTATTCCGAAAATTAGATAAATGTGTTTGGTGACAATATGATACAGTTTGCAGGATGAATGCTCAGCAAGCCATTAGCAAATCAGTTGGGTTTTCACAAATGCTTGACATTTCTCATCCTATTCCTTATCATTGAGCCTTATTCTGCATTCTCCTTCTTTACCTTGTTGTTATATAATTAGATACACATAAAAAAAATTAATTTATGTGGGAATTCTTTTACCCTTCCATAATAATTTTAGTGAAAGACCCTCGAACTTGGGAAAACTTTATAAAAAATTGTTCCATTTCACTACAGTTTTCTTGCTCTTCTGCCACACTATATGGACAAATTGAAGATTACAATGGCTATTCACCACCATGATAATAAAGCACTTCTTCTGAGCCATATTCACTGTATTATTTAGGTTGTACCCAACTTAAAGTTTTCCTTGTGTTATCCATATATTATTCATTTGTAATCTTTCCTTTAATTCCAATTGTTTCCTTAACTTACCTCCCAAAATGCTGGAGGAACTCAGCAGGGCAGGTAGCATCTATGGAAAAGAGTACAGTCGACATTTCGAGCCGAAACCCTTTGGCAGGACTCTCTGGTCTACTGAGTTCCTCCAGCATTTTGTGTGCTTTGCTCGATTTCCAACATCTGCAGATTTTCTCTTGTTTGCCCTTAACTTACCTTTCCATTTCCCAAATCTGCCTGTTTACATCAACATGCGCTCCTCAGATACAGTAGAAATAACCTTCCATTGTGTTCATTTCCTTTGCTGTGTATTGAGCTTCAGTTTTCAACTTCGAGATTTAGCCAAATTGTCTGACAAATGCTTGGGTGAATTTCTTAAACATTGAACCCATGCAACAGTTCAATAGCACATCTAGGATTAAGCTTTCATTCTTCTTCAACTATATTTTCCTATCTTTCCCTGGCAGATTGAAGTCACTGCAAATAGTTTGTTCACATTTCTTATTTGTCCACATTTCTTATTTGTCCAGAACCTCCAGGCCCTTTCCTTCTCCTACCTTCCTCTATAAGAAGCCCATTGTTTATTTCTTCCTATAATGACTCTTATCTTTTTAAAAGGTGAATATACAAACTCTATAGCCTCGTCACCAAGGCAATCAAGTTATTTTTCTCCAAAATTAAACCAACATGCTAATTAACAGTGTCCATGTTAGACTTGTCCTTCTTTTACTTCTCAGTCTGTCTGCCACGGGTTTATATGAAACTGGTAACAAGCCTAGAAAACTGCAGGAGGCTTTAGCAAAGTTCCTGATCTTTTGTTTTTGAAGGCCACATAATGTCCCTCCGCTCTCTCTCTCTCTTGGATCAGATGGATTCACTTGGTTCTGTTCCTATCTATCCAGTAATTGCCAAAGAATGAATTGTGATGGATCCTGTTCCTTTATCTTGCTGGGTCTCCCTGTGACTTGTAACTGTCAAGTTGTATTTCCCATGCAGCATCACTCAAAAGCAGAATGTTAGCTTTATAAAAATTATCGGACATCCATCTTTACTTCCCTACCACATTGCTGACCCCTCTGCTTCCTCTGATTTGCCACACAGCTGGTTGAGTATTGAGTACTGTATAAGCAAAAATGCCTCTGGTTAAATGGAGACCACTGGCATTGTCTTGGATGTGCCACAAACTCTATTCCATAACGATTGGTTCCCTCTCATCCCACTGTCTGAGGTTGAACCAGGTTTCTCACACCTTTTGAATTTAGTTTGACTTTGATCCAAGCTTCGAGCACATATCCTTTCCAGCACCAATCCTGCCTTCTTTCACACATGTGGAAATGCTCATCTCTATACTTACTTCTGATTACAACTGCTGAGTCATCCACAACTATTCTAGTCTTCTTCTGGCTTGTTTGCCCAGGAACATTTTAGTCTAAGCTCATTTGTAATTCTGGGATTTCTGCTATACATATCTTGTCTGGCTACTGTGCCTGAGCTTACTGGCTACATTGGACCTCAGGCTAGCAACATCTCAAGTTGAAAACTGCCATCCTTGTGTTCAAATCTTTCATGCTCTTGACTAATCCATGGAAGCCTCCAAGATTTCTGTGCACTTTCAATTCTGACTTTTGAAGATTCTCAGCTTTATTTCTTTGAGCTGTTTATTTTTCAGAATGTGGACATTGTCAGTAAGAATTGCCCATCCTTAATTATCCTTGAGAATATGGCAGAGCGATTGTAGCCAAGTTCATTGCCAATTGAAAATGAAAAAAATAATTTTGAGGAGGGCATGAAGTACCTGCAAACCGAGATAGATGAATTGCATCAGTGGGCACAGATTTCCCAAATGGAATATAATATAAAGAGGTCTGGTCAAGATGAAGACCAGGAACAGCACCTGCTCTTCAGAATGTGGGGAGGTTTGGGGTTAATTCACCTTGATATAAGGAGCAGAAAAGGGAAATTGAAAAAGACCACAAAATGCTATTGAAGAGATGATCAGGGTGTCCTTATACATAAAATACAGTAAGTTGGTAATGAGATACAGCTAGTAATCAGGAAGACAAATGGAATGCTGTTTTATGTTGCAATGGGATGAGGTATAGAAGTAGTAAAGTCTTGTTCCAACCATACAAGGTCCAGTGTGTCCACCCTTGGAATACTGCAAACAATGTTTTTGTCCTTATTTAAGGAAGGACGTACTTGCTTTTGAGGCGGTGCACAGAGTATTCACTCAGATCCATGGGATGAATGTGTTGCCTTAAGAGGAGTTGGAGCCTAATCTCATTGGAGTTCATAAGAATGAGAGATGATCTTATTGAAAGCTAGAATTTTGGCTTGCCAGTGTGAATACTACACTTTGGAATAGTGCTACTGTTACATTCTACCCTCTCTGTTAATACAATATACACCTGCTATTTCTTGCTTAAAGCCATTCTTTATTCTTTGTAAAGCCTTTGCATCCTTCTCATTATTTTCTTTCCCAGCCAGCCCTGTTTTGTCAACAAACTTCTGTTCACATTACAGTCTATCCTTATATTAAGTCCTATAGATAGCAACTGGAGAAGGGCCCATTACTGATCATAGTGTCCATGAACCCAGATAACAACTCCTTTTTTTCTGTAGTCCTATGAAGGCTCATTGCCTCTCCATAGTTCTTCCAATTTTTTATAGTTTTGTTTAGGATTTCCAGCATCTTTGCTTCAATGTATTCCTATTGTTCTGATGAAGTGCCAGTCCAGAGATGGGACTAGGTAGTGACACATAGAAACAGAGAAAACCTACAGCACAATACAGACCCTTCGGCTCACAGTGCTGTGCCGAACACATACTTACTTTAGAAATTATCTAGGGTTACCCATAGCCCTCTATTTTTCTAAGCTCCATGTACCTATCCAGGAGTCTCATAAAAGAACCTATTGTATCTGCCCCCACCACCGTCGCCGGCAGCCCATTCCACGCACTCACCACTCAATGTGTAGCAAACTTACCCCTGACATCTCCTCTGTTCCTACTTCCAAGCACCTTAAAACTGTGCTCTCTCGTGCTAGCCATTTCAGCCCTGGGAAAAAGGCCTCTGACTATCCACATGATTAATGCCTCTCATCATCTTATACACCTCAATCAGGTCACCCCTTGTCCTCTGTCACTCCAAGGAGAAAAGGCTAAGTTCACCCAACCTATTCTCATAAGGCATGCTCCCCAATCCAGGCAACATCCTTGTAGATCTCCTCTGCACCCTTTCTATAGTTTCCACATCCTTCCTGTAGTGAGGTGACCAGAACTGAGCACAGTACTCCAAGTGGGGTCTGACCAGGGTCCTATACAGCTGTAACATTACCTCTCGGCTCTTAAACTCAGTCCCACGATTGATGAAGGTCAATGCACCGTATGCCTTCTTAACCACAGAGTCAACTTACACAGCAGCTTTGAGTGTCCTATGGACTCGGACCCCAAGAAATCTAAGCAATGTTTTGTGGATTCCTCACATCCATTTCTACGTATTGATGGCTAACCAGATAACTAACTATTTGGAAAGGAGCAGATCACTATGTTTTTCAACCATGATGAAATATGAGGAAGAATTAAAGTGCTAAAATCACATTCAATCGAAAGTTAGGAGTGTATAATACCATTTAGTTTACAAAAACCCGTACCTACCTTGTCCTGCTCGCTGGAGATCATGGGTGGCCAACCACAACGCGATCAATGACTGCCTGTCTTCAAACGCGTTGCCTCGGGGAATTAAAGAATTACAGTCAGTGCAGGGGAGTTAAAATGGAGAAACGCAACGACTTGAGACGTATTTGGACCAGATGCCTGAGGAACGTTGCGTATGCATGGGTGTATGAAAAAATATATATCTCTGTTGAACACTGCTGGCATTTTATTTCTGATTATCATCTCAGCCATTTTAAAGATCTGGCCGTTCTTTTTTTACATCTAAAACATCTTTGTTTTGCTATCCATTAATATAATCTTACAAAATCAAAAGGAACTGCAAAAAGGAGTGGAAAAATCGTGAGCTAGTATCAAACAAAGAAATATAACATTTGTGTTCTCTGTTGCTTCTGGGGACCCGGTTATATCTCCTCCGGGCGCTTATTTTAGGATGACTATTCTAGTATATTGCAGCCCTAATGCAACCTGGAAAAGGACAGATGAAATGGGCTTGGAAACTGTCTGATACCGCGAGACAAACACCGTGTAGAGCCTTCTAAAATACTAGGTGATGCCCTGATTTTAATCATCCCGCGTTAAACTTTGCTTGGCAAATTTTGGAAGTGAAGAGCTTCCGGAAATCTCTCAAACGAATTTCCACTGAACTGTGTGGATGCTGTCAGGAGATGTAACCCTCGCGGGAGCTTAACATTGGACTCTCTTCGTAGGAGTGTTTAATTAGAGGGGTGACGATAAACCGGAAAAGATATCATCCCTGAAGAAGGGGGCAGAGTTTGTCATCGAAACGTAGGTTATAATCGACACCTGTACCCGGCAGGAAGTCCGAGATGAATTTATTCGTCATTTACGCTGGGAAAGCTGCATTAAATGCTGGGAAACCACATTAAACAACGTGAAATAGAAAACGACTGGAGTAACTAATTTATACATTCATCGTACCGTTACTTTGAAAACTCATACAGCAATAGAGTAGATCTTAGCGGTTTTCCAAACCTTTCGCACGTCCTGCAAATTTCTGTACTGCTTATTAATTCCTAGTGTAAGGCCTAAAACAGAAGGCGGAACTCTGACAAGATGTTTACGAAAAAGCAACGAATAATTCTTAGTTCATCATCAGGACGAGGATGTAAAACCTCTCGTAAGGCTTTCTTTGTACACAGTGTACTAAAGACGAGGTAAAGACTAAATACGTGTATGCAGATAGAAGGCCGCACCTCTGCGTTAGTGAATGTAGCTGACTGATTGCATGTAATAGAGGTTGCAAGTGGTATTCGAAATTGAATTAAATATATTTGCTAATATATGGCCATATCGCGACTGAACTATCAACTCCGATGCATACTGGCAACAACATCTCCTCAGCAATCTCCATCAGCACAGGTGAACCACAAGGCTGTGTGCTTCGCCCCCCGCTCTACTCGTTCACACTGTGTGGCTGAGCACAGCTCCAGTGCCACATTTCAGTTTCCTGCCGACAGCGTTATAAAAGGTGGTGTACAACCAGCATCTTGAAAATCTGGCTGAGTGTTGTAACAACCTCTTACTCAATGTCAGCAAGACCAAGGAAATGATTATTGACTTCACAAGGAGGAAACCAGAGGTCCATGAGCCAGTCCTCATCAAAGGATCAGCGGTGGAGACGGTCAGCAATTTTAAATTCCTCGGTGTGAGTATTTCAGAGGATCTGTTCCGGGTCCCGCACGTAAGTGCAATGACCAAGAAAGCATGCAGCCCCTCTAATTCCTTAGCAGACTACGTAGATTCGGCATGATATCTAAAATTTTGTCTAACTTCTATAGATGTGTGGTGGCCAGTATACTGACTGGTTGCCTTACAGCCTGGCATGGAAACATCAATGCCCTTGAACGGAAAATCCTACAAGAAGTTGTGGATACGGCACAGTCCTTCATGGGTAAAGCCGTTCTACCACTGGGCATGTCTACATTAAGCGTTGTCGTAGGAAAGGAGCATCCATCATCAGGGTCCCCACCACCAGGGACATGTTCTCTTCTCGCTCTCTTTTTGGAGCCATGAGGGAACTCACACCACCAGGTTCAGGAACAGTTACTACCCCTCAACCAAATGGTTCGTGGACAAAAGGGGATAACTTCAGTCAACTTCACTTACACCATCATTGAGATGTTCCCACAACGTATGGACTCACTTTCAGGGGCTTTTCATCTAATGTTCTTGATATTTATTACTTATTTATTTATTATAATTCTTTCTTTCTTTCTGTATTTGCGTAGTTTGTTGTCTTTTGCACACTAGTTGAACGCTAAACGTGCGATCTTTCAATGATTCTATGATCATTATTATTCTATTATACGGTGACACATATCTACTTTGATAATAAATTTACTTTGAGCTTTGAATTAATTTTTAAAGCCTTCAAGGTGAGAATACTCCTCCCTGTATTTTTACGGCTGTTCCTGTACGGTAGTGAGTTGAGGTCCATGTGTATCTGTATCTGTATGATGAGCATTCAGAACACTGGCCTGTCTAGTTCAAATCCAGTTTAGCTGGCAGATTCAACCTTTGAGAAGGCTCGAATAAGGAAGTTGTTGGGTGCGAATGGACTGTGTGAATCTGAGATTACGGCTACAATGTAACAACACTATCAGAGTAAAATAGGACTGATACAGGAAGGTGTTGGATATGGTAGAGCCCTGTGGGTGTTGTAAAACAACACAGCTTTTTCTTCTCTGGCAATGAATTCTGAGGACATAGCCTGCATTACGTAATATTGTACTGAATAAAAGTGAAAATCAAAATTCACACTTAATTTTTTTAACTGCTGGCTAAAAGCCGTGAAATTCCAGATTTTAAATCATTCTCTGCTGCCACGAATTTATTACAGTACATGTGTGTATAAACTCTTGCGGCATGGATTTTTAATATCCTTGTTGGAGTGTTACAAATTTCCTTCAGTTCTCAAAGGTGTTTTAGATTCGCAGCATTTTGTGGATGGGCGTTCATTTAAAATAAATCCCCCCTTGGTTTGGCTGGAATCCTGTTGGTAAAATGGAGACATCAGCATTTAGGGGCTAGTCCAGTCTGCCCCTGGAAGTCCATATGTCAAGTACTTCCTCCGGGGAAGCGGTCTAAATGGTCCCTAAGGTCAATTTGAGGTTAATTATTGTTGTTGTTGGAAGTTTTCAGAAAATAGCAGCTGCTTGGCCCAGCTACTAGTTCTCAACCGCCATCACGGGGCGGGGGGGAACAACAGAGAATAATTAGATTTCTTTTGTAGAAATGTTCACCTGATTTGTTCACATATGATTCCACAGGTGTGAGTCCCATGCAAAATATAATTCTGGACAATGCTCAACAGCAGTTCAAAAATGTTCATTTGCACAATGAACATTGAATTTTAACGTTTATTGGTGCACTTGGTTCCTCTGCACGCCTTGTGGCGCATCGGGCCGCAAGTGCCGTTTCTTGAGCGTTTGTCTGTATTTTACCAGGTCGAGTCGCTAGCTTGGCGCTCACCCAGCGAGGATGGAAAACGTCCAAGCCGGATTTGGTTCGAAATCCGGTGCGAATGCCACTACAACACCGACCGGCATTGCATTTGGATTGAACAAGTTAAATTAATGACAATAAGGTGCAAATGAATTTATAGAATACATGGATTCAGTCAGGATGCTTTCCCTGCCTTGGGAGTCCAGAACAGGGATGGCAAGCACAGATAGGCAATCCTTCACATAGAGGGTAGTACGGTAAATCTTTGGTTATTCAAAACAGAGGTCAACGATTTCTGGATATTGAAGGAATTAGAGAAAGCATAAGAAAATAGCACCAAAATATGAAGTCAACCATGATGAAGGGGGAGTATACTGGAGGACTGGAGGACCTACTCCTGTAACCATTTCGAATAGTTTTCTTTTAGTTACTAGGATGTCAGTAAATATAAAGCATTTGTGCGTATTTCCTTCACATTATGTAACTAATATGTCAGTATTGGTGTAATCCACTTTTCACAAGAGAAATGACCTTTTTCATATATTTATTTATACCTTTCCTTGCGACATATAACAAAGTCATTTAGCACATCAAATCAACAGTGATCTTAGGGAACATTTGCATGAATTGCATTCCCCAATTATTTTCCCGTGACTATGCCTTAACACATGACCTTTGACACGGCACTGTTCTACTGCCACCCACTGATACTAGGAGCAATTGTGATAGTCAATTAACTGAAGGACTAATACTTCCTCAGGATGCTGGGAAAATCTTCTGAGGGAAAGGGGGGAGCATCGAAACTCTGCACAGGCAAGGTGGCACCCAAGTGTCTAGAAATGTAAGTGTCTACGTTACTTGAAATACCACTGTGCCATCTTTTTTTTGTGTGTGTGTAGTACAAACGTAAATATTCACTTTTAATGCCTTTCATTCACTGGAAAACTGATTAATATTGACAGATTGGGTTAACCCTTCCCCATCTGCCTTCAACTTTCTAATGGTGTGCACTATTCAAATGACTACCCAATAGCAAGTGGCAATTGTCTGTCAGCATCCATCTGTAGGGGCGAAATAGATCTAATGCTGTTCACAGAGAGGCGTACTGAACAGCACGTTTAAGAGTTGTTACTGCCTATTCTCACCCAGAACATGTGCAATGTCTGAAAACGTATTTAAACAATCGACCCCACAATAAAACGCAAGTAGGGGATCAGGGGGATTCAGCTCACCAGAGCAGCAGTTTATTCATTGATTCACTTTCAGACCGTGTCTCAGCCTGTTCCATAACTCTAAACTTGGAGAAGACATTTCCTAAACTTGATTCATGATTTTTCTTTCTTAAATCTTGCATGGACATTGTATTTCTCTTCATCCATTTACCAATTTTCTTCGTATAATTGTGCTTGTATAGATCATATAGATTTTGATTCAGTGCATATTTACCTTCTCAAGTCTGATAACATGACACTCATGCTCCTGAATTCCACAGACATGGACTGTTAACTTGAAGCATAAGAATGAAGTCCTACTGATGTAGGTGACTTTAAGATCAGGTAGAGGCAGGTTCGATTTTCTCATTTAAAAACATTGGATAGGTATATGGACAGGAAAGGAATGGAGGGTTATGGGCTGAGTGCAGGTAGATGGGACTAGGTGAGAGTAAACATTTGGCATGGACTAGAAGGGCCGAGATGGCCTGTTTCTATGCTGTAATTGTTATATAGTTATATGGTTATAAGATGTTGGAAAAGATTTGTAGCTCGGGTTAAGGATGTTGTGGTTGAGTGGCTTGGCAGCTTAGTGAGTCACTCAACAACAACAGCTGTAGGTAACTATTTAATATCAAGTTGGCTTGTTATTTAAGATGATTTACTAATGTCTCTCAGATAACTAAATTTGCGGGTCTTCTCAGTTTGACCGATACAATATCATGGTATATGTACTGTACCAGATTGAAGCTTCTTTGTCACATGTATGTCAAACCTTACAGTGAAATGTGTCATTTGCATTAACAACCAACACACCCGAGGGTGTGCTGGCAACAGTCCACAAGTGTTGCCAGATATTCCAGCACCAATATAGCATGCCCGCAATGCACGCCAGAACAACAGAACACAGCAAGTGACAAAACAATAACAGGAAAACAAGCCCCATTCTCCCTCCTATCCATGCACATACTGTCCCTTAACCCCTGAATCGTGGGTCTTCTGCAGCCTCTGGCTTCCAACAGACTTGGACTCACTCGACTTCTGATTCACCACTGGGGCCGTGATCCTTGCCATCGATCCCAGGCCATGCCAATTACTGAGCTCCTGGCTTGCCACTGACGGGATGCCAAACACTAGGTCTTGAACTCCTGTCTCACCAGTTCATGAATGCAGAGGGTCATCAGAACTCGTTCCTCACAGAACTCCTGACTCCGGAACTCGCCATCAGCTCACTAACCTGGGGGAGGGTGTCCACTTTCTGGTGGCCCAACATCTGACGTCCAACCATGGATGTCCCACGTATGCATCACTGGCCTTCAAACATGGAACAGATTTAGAATCTGGCCTGACCTCTAATTCCCCAACATCCCTGTTCTTGAACCCTAAACTGATCCTCAGCTCCCCTCTGTCCCCAAAACCATCCTTACAAAACCTAAAAAGCAATGAAAAAAGCAACAAAATCTGAGCTGCAACTCAGTAGAGGCAGGCAAACTTTATTACAGGTCAGCACACAATACCATTCTTCCTTCATACTAATCAATGCTTCAAAACCTGGGCATTTGTATCTTCCCCTGCAACTGGAACTTTGACTTCCTCATCAGGAGACCACTTAGTGCAGATTGGTAATAAGATCTCCTCGTCATTTACGATCACACTGGAGTATCTCGAAGATGCGTTCTTAGCCCACTGCCTTACTCTCCCTACACGCATGACTGCACAGCTCAAGCACAATTTATAAATTCATCAATGACACCACTGTTGTTGGCAGAACCTCAAATGGAAGCAAAGAGGCATACTGGAGTACTTGGCGCTGATTGAGTGGCGTCATGAAAGCAAATCAACATCAGCAAGGCCAAGGAACTGATTATGGATTTCAGGAAGGGGAAGTTGGGAAAGGATGGATCAGCAGTGGAAAAGATGAGCAGCTTCAAGTTCCTGGGCTTATACCTTTCATAGGATCCATCCTGGGTCCAGTACACAAAGTGGCTCTACTTTGTTAGGAATTTGAGAAGATTTGGTACGACAGCAAAGACTGTTACTGATGTGCGGTGGAGAGTGTTCTGACTGGATACATCACCACCTGGTATGGAGGCTCCAGTGGGCAGCATCAAAAGAGGCTGCAGAGGGTTGTAACTTCATCCAGCTCCATCACAGGCACAACCTTCTTCACCATAGAGGACATCTATAAGTGTCAGTGCCCTAAGACCTTAGCATCCATCACTAAGGGTCCTCACCATTTGGGTGATGCACTCTTCTCATTACTCCGTCGGGGAGGAGGTACAGGAGCCTGAGGACTCCCACTCAACATTTTCAGAACAGCTTCTTCCCCTCCACTATCAGATTTCTGAACAGTCAATGAACAGTGTCACTATTCCTCTTTTGCACTATTTTATTAATTTGTTTATTTACTGCAGCTTATAGCATTGTACTACTATGACAAAACAACAACGTTCATGACATACAGTATGTCAGTGATAATAAACCTGACTCTGACGAAAAAGACACGTACATTCGAATGCTGTTCATCGACTTCAGTTCAGCATTCAACACAATCATTCCTCAGAAACTGATAGGAAAGCTGAGCCTACTGGGCCTGAACACCTCCCTCTGCAACTGGATCCTAGACTTCCTGACTGGCAGACCTCAGTCAGTCCGGATTAGAAGCAGCACCTCCAACACCATCACACTGAGAACGGGGGCACCCCCAGGGCTGTGTGCTCAGTCCATTGCTGTTCACTGTGCTGACCCACGACTGTACTGCAACACACAGCTCGAACCACATCATCAACTTTGCCAATGACACGACCATGGTGGGTCTCATCAGCGAGAACGATGAGTCAGTATATAGAGAGGAGGTGCAGCCGCTAACTGACTGGTGCAGAGCCAACAACCTGTCTCTGAATGTGAACAAAACAAAAGGGATAGCTGTTGACTTCAGGAGGACACAGAGTGACCATTCTCTGCTGAACATCGACAGCTCCTCCGTAGAGATTGTTAAGAGCACCAAACTTCTTGGTGTTCACCTGGCAGAGAATCTCACCTGATCCCTCAACACCAGCTCCATAGCAAACAAAGCCCAACAGCATCTGTACTTTCTGCAAAGGCTGAGAAAAGTCCATCTCCCGCCCCCATCCTCACCACACTCTACAGAGGTTGTATTGAGAGCATCCTGAGCAGCTGCATCACTGCCTGGTTCAGAAATTGCACCATCTCGGATCGCAAGACCCTGCAGCGGATAGTGAGGTCAGCTGAGAAGATCATTGGGGTCTCTCTTCCCACCATTACAGACATTTACACCACACGCTGCACCCATAAAGCAAACAGCATTATGGAGGACCCCACGCACCCCTCTTATAAACTCTTCTCCCTCCTGTCATCTGGCAAAAGGCACCGAAGTATTCGAGCTCTCACAACCAGACTATGTAACAGTTTCTCCCCCCAGCCATCAGACTCCTCAATACCCACAGCCTGGACTGACACCAATCTACTGCCCTCTACTGTGCATATTGTCTTGTTTATTATTTATTGTAATGCCTGCACTGTTTTGTGCACTTTATGCAGTCCTGGGTAGGTCTGTAGTCTAGTGTAGATTTTATGTTGTTTTACATAGTTCAGTGTAGTTTTTGTATTGTTCATGTAGCACCATGGTCCTGAAAAACGTTGTCTCATTTTTACTGTGTACTGTACCAGCAGTTATAGTTGAAATGACAATAAATGTGACTTGACTTGAAAATCCTGGTTTTGATTGACATGTAGGGATGAACATGAGAGCCATATTGATAACATTCCATGCACTCTCCGAAGTAAAATCTGAATATTTTCTCCTAGCCTTATAATTTACTTGATTCTCAGTTGCAACTAAATTGATTTTGTGCAATAAATGATGAAATAATGATTACATCTATATGTTCAATGTGTACAATTAAAAATTGCCATACAAGACAGCAAAAGAATGAAACCAAAATGTTTATTTTAGAGAAACAAATTGCTTGGGGATTAATATCAAACAGAGATTCTGGGATACAAGAGGAAAATCAGTAAAATTTTCTGCTACTAATCATTATCCATAAATGTGCACATATGTGTGGATTTCAAAAACATGGGCTTAACTACAACATTAAAGCTTGATTCAGTTAAGAGATTCACTTGTTAGATGTGTCCGTGGAACATAGGAACAGTGGAACTATTCCAAAATTAACATGACGTATTTAGGGAAGAAAAAGAGGAAAGTATATAAAAATGGAGGGAAAACCCCCATGATAGAAAGACATAGTTTGACTTCAAGGGGTTTTCTGCTCAAACAAACTTGAACATATAAAATTTGATTCAGATGTTTAGAACTACTTTGTTTTCATCATAGTTCCCTTCTGTTCAGTACATCATGGATTCTAAGAGAGAATATTATAAACACAAATATAAAATTGAGGCCAGAGCAACAAACTAACTTGGACTTGGTTAATTTAGTCGACTTTTGCTCCATGTCCTAGGGCAGAGTATTGTTCACATTGGAAATTGCTTCCATGACATCCTGAGGTCACATTGTTGTTCAACCCAAGGATGATTTTTAAATAAATGTAATGTGAACAGGACTTCCAGCAGCTATTTTTTTTTGGCCCTAAGGCTGTGTCCCACCTGGCAGCTGGAAAGAAAACTGATGAAATTGTGAAAGTATTTTTCAGTGTCAGAGACACTTGGGCAAGGATGCCATATGTCATAGAAATCTGTGACTCAAACTAGTTGCTCCATTCAACTTCACATACTCTAACAACTAACTTAAAGTTTACTTGGTTACAGTCTGTGGTTTTGTATAGTTTCAGACTTTCCATATTTGTTGTATTTTATTCGATTGCCAAATATTTAGGAATCACTGACAAATCTGACAGCATTAAATGTTGGTGCAGTTATTTTGAATTTTTTTTTGTAGGGAGCAGCTTTCTTTGATTATTTTCCTCATATTCAATTGAACATTCCTACCCTATGAGCAATTCACAACCAAGAAAGCAAGTTTCCACCAAAACTACAATATGCCTAGAGGCACATAATAGTGTCAGGCTTGGAAATGTCTTCCAGCTTAATTTTCCCTGCCTTTTCCATATGGGAAAAGTACAGTCTCTTATTTTATACCTTGCAGAATGATAACATTTCAACTCTATGTTGCAAAAAGTCTTTGGAATTAATCCAGGCTCCTCCATTCTGTGATGTCCCAAAAAAAACTCTTCACATACCAATACACCACACCTTCCTTCAGAATTAGAATCATGCTTAATATCAATGGTATATGTCATTTAATTTGTCATTCTGCAGCAGCAGTACAGTGAATACATTAAAAAAAACAATAAATTACTATGCAAAAGACTGAGCACCCTGGATTTTTATATACATTTTGTTTTAGATGTTTATTTTTTATTATTTATTAAGATACAGCATGGACTAGACTCTTTGGCTGCACAAACCACAACGCCCAGCAACACCTCAATTTAATCCTAGCCTAATCCCGGGACAATTTATAATGACCAATTAACCCACCAACCAGTATATCTTTGGACTGTGGGAGGAAACCGGAGCACCCGGAGGAAACCCACGCAGTCACGGGAAGAACGTACAAAATTTTACAGGTAGCGGTGGGAACTGAATCTGCCTGTACTGTAAAGGATTGTGCTAACCACTATGCTGCTGTGTCAGTAGAAAAGAGCAAATTTTAGATTTCCAAACACTCATTTTTGAAAAAAATTAAATGTTACAAATAATTTTTTGTATTTCATTAAAGTAAAATATTAAGTAATAGGCCACTTTTCAAATAAAAGCTTGATGACTTTGTAGGAATATAGCCCAGTGCATGATTAAATAAAGAAAACAAACAGCTGCTAATGATCAATGATGTAATGAGTTGAATGAACTAAACTGCTTAACTGAAACAGAAACGGGTGTAGAAGGAATGAAATGGGGCAAAGGACAACCAAACTAGAAGGTGAGGGTGTGGCAGATGTGACAGTTTAACCTTCAAATTATTAATCCTTACACCATGGCAAGAGTGAGCATAGCAATAAGACACAAGGTGGTCATCCTGCAACGGACAGGTCTCTCCCAAGCAGAAATTTCAGGACAGACAGGAGTTTCAAGATGTGTTGCCCAAGCTCTTGTTAAGAAGCACAAAGAAATGGGCAAGGTTGAGGACCAGAAACACAGTGGACAGACACAGAAACCGAGTGCAGCAGAAGAGAGATACAACAAACTGATGTCCCTTCTAAATTGGAAGAAGTCTAGCATTGCTATCAGCTCTGAGTTCACAGAAACCACTGGAACCCCCTCTACATTTCAGAGAAGTCTTGTTAGAAGTAGTCTTCATGGAAGAGTTGCTGCCAAAAAGCCAGTTTTCCAAAGTGGAAACAATGCCAAGAGGCTTAACTATGCACAAACATCCACGGACCAGGGCGCTGAACAATGGCAACAAATGCTTTAGACTGACGAGACAAATTTTGAAATTTTTGTCTCAGACAGGAGGCAGTTTGTCTGTAGAAGAGCTGGAGAGCACTTAACAGATGAGTGCCTGCAACCAACAATGAAGCACATCAGAGGTTCTGTGTGGGTTTGGGGCTGCATTTCTGCAAATAGAGTTGGTGATCTGGATGAATGAATGGAATCCTCAATGCTGAGAACTACAAGCAGATACTAATCATCATGCAATACCATCAGGGAAGTCTTTGATTGGTCCCAACTTCATTCTGCAGCAGGACAACGACTCCAACACATGGCCAAGGTCATAAAGAACCATCTTCTGTG
The DNA here is from genome assembly GCF_030028105.1 of Mobula birostris. NCBI lineage: Eukaryota > Metazoa > Chordata > Chondrichthyes > Myliobatiformes > Myliobatidae > Mobula > Mobula birostris. Next base: position 42,488,807 of record NC_092375.1, on the reverse strand, counting down.
AAAAAAAGAACAAGGAGTTCTGCAACAGATGGTATGGCCTCCAGAGAGCCCTGGTCTCAACATCATCGAGGCTGTCTTGGTTTACCTGGAGAGACGGAATCAAACATGACAGCCAACATCTGCAGAAGGACTGTGGCAACTTCTCCAAAATGGTTGGACAACCTACCAGTGATTTTCTTATAAAACTGCACGACAGTGTACCTCACAGAGTTGATGCAGTTTTAAAGGCAAAGGGTGGTCACACCAAATATTGATTTGATTTGGTTAGTTATTGCTTACTGCTCTTTATGGTTGGTGGAGGCAGAGAACCTTTCCTGAAATGTTGAGTATGTTTCATCAGACTCCTGTGCCTACTTCCTAGCAATAAGAAGAGGTCACATCCTAGGTGATGTGGCTCAACATTTAAACACAAGCGGAGATGTGCCCTGTTTTTTTTATATATAGTTGTAGTGACAGAGAAGCTAAAAACAGTTGCTCTCACTTCACTGGGAAACAGATAGCAGCTTTGGGATTTCAGTGCGTGTGTAGTTTAACTTACAGTTTGCGCCCGGGAAAGGAATGGGTTCCAGTTTTTCCAAAATCCCAGAAAGGCAGAAAGAAAAGAACCATTACTAAAAGTTAAGAGAGAGAAGGAACTAACATGCTTACAATAATGGACTTGTGCATGTACAATGGATTTTTGAATTTAATAATACATATTATGGGAACTCGTTCGTACGCAGGGGTGTCTACAAGTCAGGTGTTGTAAACCAGAGACTGGCTGTATAAACCTGGAATCCTCTGTTTGTGATATCACTGCTCCCCGCCAGGCTCAGTAGTTCTGCAGCCTTCTTCTCCGAAATCAAGGGAAACCTTGAATGGCAGTAATATTTCTGCACCTTTCCTGCTTAAAAGTAGACTGTAACTGTTACACTCGATTTCATGATAGGCCTGAAGCCATAATCCCTGCATAGAAAACTTTGAATTTTCCTAGACTTGTGCCTGTGTTCACTATTTTCACTAATAACTATAAATATTCACTAATAACCAGATACTTGTTCTGTTCTTGGGTTGTGTTTGGCTGTCATTTTGCCATTGAACACAAAAATCAAGACCAATATCTTTCAAGATTTGTACATTTGAAGTGGATGTTAGATGTAGTAACAGCTTAAATAGAGGGATGTAATGTGTGTCGAGCAATACACAAATGTAAGTGAATCACTGGATTGTAATTCAGTTGAGTGTCTCTGAAAATATCATTAGCCATGAAAGCACCTCAGGTGCAATGTAAATCTCAGAAGGAATTTATAGTTCATTTACTACATTCCAGTGTGCCAGATGTTTGATACTTTATATAGTATTTAGTCTAGGAATATAATGCACCCATTAAATGGTTGCTACATGGCTGATTGATAAAGTTTTCCTTCTCATTTACCCACTGGCCCTGGTTGACACAACCATAATCTCAGTGACAGTTTCCATATGTACTCAGGCAACACTCAGTGCTCTGTCCCTGCCACTTCCCTGATGCCTCTGATGTTTCCACTTTGTCGCAATGTTTGACGCCCAGTGTGGGGTGAACAGAAATACCTCCCTACTAGGTCTCGGGGAGATTAAAGTCATTGTTTTCTGACTCCGATGCAAGCATTTCTCCCTTGCAACCTACGCCATTCTAATCTGGCAGCTGCCCAAAGTGAATAAAGTATTCATATACTTTTTGACTTAAAGGAGGGACTACGGACCATACATCATGTCAAACTAAAGACTGGTTATTTCCATCTCACTAACATCCCCATGACCCAGGCCTTGCCTGATACCTCCTGAGCCTTTGTTACCTGGAGACTACACTATTCCAGCACATTCCTGACCAGTTGCCCTTACTTCGAGTGGTATAAAACGTGTTATTCCAGGACAAATTCTTATTCCCCCTCTTTCCAACACTTACTGTTCCCCAATTTTAAAATTCCCCCAGTTTTCAAATCTCTTTCAAGGCATAATCTCACCTTATCTTTGCAATCACTTCTAACTCTCAAAATGGCTCCCGCCTCCATCCTCACTATCAAAAATAACTGTTCTTGAACTCTCTTGATTATCCTAGAACTTAATTGCCCTACATCCATTCCATTAATTCCAAGTTTTAAAAACCCCTGTTCCTCGCTTTCCTTTAATAAAGCCAACCACTCTGAGCTACAATCTCCTGGTATGGCCTGTTATAAAGATTGATAATGTATCTGTGAATGACCCAGGAATTTTTCACTATAGAAAAAGTAAATGCATAATTGCAGGATGCTGCATTTATAATTGCATAGTAACATATTAACATAAAACATAATAACAGTGCAAAATCTGTTTGCATGTTAAGTGTTATGAACTCACAGGAAAGAGATAGAAGACTACATAATATAATGTCATCTAATACAGTATACCGAGATTTGATACATAACTTAAAATCAATTTTTTTGTCAACACATCACAACAGCTTAACTTCCATTTCTAAAATTTGTTTTGCTAAGCCAAATTAAAATAATCTTCTTTAACTTTGGTTTCTATGTAGCTCCTCTTTCTCATCTAGCTCAGCTCTTTACTAATGTCATTGCCTGCACTTTCTATTTCTAGTGGTATGCAAACAGCAGCTTTGCCTCACCACCATTTCCTTTGAGATCTTTACAACCTCTGTATCGTTACACTGTCCAACATGCAGTACTGATCTGTCCAGTAAATATATCCAAGTTTGATGAGCTGCTGGTTAGGCTGTTAATTGTGGTTGGAACAGTAAACTGCACACAAGTCAAATTAACTTCCATAAACGTTGAACACATATTCTGTGGTACTAATTTTCCATTGCTTTACAAACAAGTTCTGTCATTTTTGTCTCAGGCTGGGTTGTCTGATGACCTATAATGCATAACATTTTATTTGGAATTGTGACATTAATCCTGTTTATCACTTTTTTTTCGTTCTTTTGGCAGCAAGTAATCTGTAAAATTCTTTCCATCTCCTAACCTCTGTACTTTAATAAAACCCTGGATAAATTAAATGCAACTTTAAATATAATTTGAATGCAGCAGAGTGTCTGTTTATGGATTCCTAAACTTTGCCTAGTTCCATTCTATGCTACTCCAATAAACCATTTCCCATTCATCTTGTCAAACTGCTGTACCTGTTCTACAAATTCATTACCAAGTAGTGGAATTTTTTTCCGAATCTTCCACTTTGCTTGAAAATATGTGAATACTTTGCTCAAATCCTCTATTTCTTCAGTTATAATCTGCTAATGTGATTACTGACATTCCTCTAAGCATTTTGAAATGTTGGATCATGTTCCATTTCATCTTGTTTTGCATTGAAAACAAATCAACTTTGTAACGTTCTTGTCATAACTTGGAGCCATAACTCTTTGAATTATTCCTTCTCAATCCTCTCATTAATTTATTAATGTTTCTTTGATGATACAAACATGGCATTTCCCCATGGCTTTTCTCTCAATCTGTTGCCAGAACTTTGCTTAGCAGTGCCACTAAAAATAACAGGAATTCTGCAGATGCTGGAAATTCAAGCAACACACATAAAAGTTGCTGGTGAACGCAGCAGGCCAGGCAGCATCTCTAGGAAGAGGTGCAATTGACGTTTCAGGCCGAGACCCTTCATCAGGACTAACTCACGTTTCAGGCCGAGACCCTTCGTCAGGACTAACTCACGTTTCAGGCCGAGACCCTTCGTCAGGACTAACAGTCAGGATTAGCAGTGCCACTGATGTTTTACTGTTATGGCAGCAGATATAGGAAAACCAGGTATTGTAACCAGATTAAGAAAATCTTGTAGGATAATCTAGATTATTTGCCGTGAATTAGATCTTTTCTATTATTTCTTCTCAAGATTCAAATTCATCCAATATTTAGATTATAGATTTAGGTATTGTAATCAGTTTAATTTGTGATAAAATATTTTAACAATGTGTCTCAATTCCCGACAATCTCATTGGTATACTTTGATTTCATGTGAATGTGATATCAGTTCAAAGTGAATTCATGCTGCTGCTCACCCTGTTCCATAATAAATCCCTCCTGTTCTGTGGTATAGACGCACTGTTCCATAATATACCCTTTCTGTTCTGACATACGCACTCTGTTCAATATCCATTTTACAGATGTTGTGCACATCTGCACACAAATCACTGCTGCCACCTTAATGTTTTATAGAAAGCAAAATTATTTTTGCTCAATGTATATAAAAAGCTGTGTTCATTGTTGCAGGAAATACGTTGCAGGAAATTATTACTTAGTATTTAAAACATAGGTGTTTGATTTTCATTTCCTACAAAATATTGTCTACTCAGTATTACGGGGTTACTATTTCATTCCAATAACGCACTTTGATTGAATAACTCCATATTATTCCCATTATATAATTAAACTTACTGAAGCCAGTTCTCTCACCCTTTGGGGTGATTGTCATCTCAAATCCTTGGGTAATACAAATTAGCGTGAAAAATAACCGATGACTGCTATATTATTGGAAGTGCAACTTTTCAGATGATGGAACAATGAGATAAAATCTGCTATTTCAAAGGAATATAAAATTAATTGAGAAATATGTTAAAGAAGGGATTAGCTTTAGTTGTCACATGTATACCATGAAAGGTGTTGTTAGCATCACATCTAATCAAAGAGGATTGTGCTGGGTAACCCACAAGAGTCAGCACCAACATAGCATGCCCACAGCTCACTAACCCTAGCCCATATATTGTTGGAATGTGGAAAGAATCCAGAGCACCTGGAGGAAACCCACAAGTCATGGGCAGAATGTACAAACCCTTACAGACAGTACAAACCCTTACAGACAGCAGCGGGAATGGAACTCTGAATTTATGCTGTAAAATGCTGTGCTGCCCTGTCTGTAAGGAGATTATCAATGGTGCCCTGGATTCTCATAATAAAGTTCACTGATTACAGCAATAGGAAAGACAAACACAGCATCAAAATACTTCAGAAATGTTCTTATCCCAATAGTGACATGGATGTTTTTGTTAAGTACATTTTCCTTATGCTGTTTATTCCAATTGAGTCATTTGTAAAGCTGTGGTGCAACTATCCGGCTGTCAACATAAGAATTCAGACTACACATAGTTTTTAGCAGAAGCATGAACATTTTTAGCTGTATTTCAGCTATATCATAATTATAATTTTTATTCTATCTGCATCTGAAGATTTTTCAATTCACAAATAACCAAAAAAGCTAAATGAATTTTGTAAATATTGATCAACTGTTAACTAAAACAAAATTATAGATGTCACTTAACTAGCTGACTCTGATCAATTCTGCTCTTCAACAATCCTGATGTGATTTGCTCTCTCAGTGATTTATAGGGATTTACAGTAGATAAATTTGTTTACAGAGGTCTTTGCTTTCAATCAGGATAAACAGAAATAAGAATATGTCACATTTTAGGATTTGGATAAACTTTTCTGTATGTTTTTGTGCAAAAGTAGTTGCCTTTCAAATGCTTTATTTCAAAGCATGATATATTTGCGTAAGGAAATAGGGCACCAAGATGTAGACAGACATTAGTTTGTTTTCTCTCTCTAAAGAGTGTAAATAATAATTCCAGAAAATACTGGAAACATTCAGCAGCTGATACAGCACATTGCAGAGAGAAATAAAGTTAGCATTTCAGGTCATTGAATTAGATGTTAAAAATCAAACATACAGTATTTTAAATTGCAGAGACTTTGGAGATATAAAAGAATTGCCTGAGCAGAGACCAGATGAGAACGAATGACAAAAGAGGCAGTGAAGCCAGCTGGGAGAGAGCATCATAGGTAATTTGTCTGCAGAAAATGTGCAAAGAAACAGATGAATGAGAACAGAGGCGAGAGACAAAATAAAATTATCCAACTGTAATATACTGAGCACTATGAAATCTGAAGCAAAAGAAAATGCTGGAGATATTCAGCATGTCAGGAAGCACCTGGTCGAGAAACAAAAACAGGGTTAACGTTAGTTCTGTTATAACTGGAAAAGCTGGTTTTCTGAAACTATTGTCAAGTTCTAAGAGCTGTAATGTATCCGGACTGAAGATGAGATACTGTTATGTGAGGCTACATCAGGCTTTAGTTGAGCAGTGTAAGGCATTAGTGACAGAGGAGTCAGTGTGAAAATGAGGTGGAGAATTACAATGAAAGTTAAGTGCAGGCTCATGGTCAAAACAGAAGGGTTCTCCAAAGTGGACTGCATGGAACATAGAACAGGACCAGACAGGATCAGGCACTTTGGCCAACGATGTCTATGCTAACCTTTGTGCCAATTAAACTAACTCCATTTGCCTGCATATGGTCTATGTCCCTGCATTTCATGCATCATATGCCTGTCTAAATGCCTCTTAAAATTTGCTATCATATCTGGCCCCACCACTTCCCACAGTAGCTTGTTCCTTGTCAGTATGTGTTAAAGAAAAGTATGTCTCAAATCTCCTTTTAACCGCCCCCCCCCACATTTACCTTAAATGTATGACCTCTAATATTTGAATCCAGAATTTGATTTTTTTTTAAATTTCAGATTTTCAACATCAGTACTTTTTGTTTAAAATTAATAATTAACTGTTTTAGTAACTACTAAACATCTCAGAATTGATTATGCTGTCATCCTGGTTCCTGACGTATTCCTCCATTAAATAGTGAAGAAACATTGAATGTGACATTTTCCTAAATGGTGGTAACCATCACTGATTTAGTATTGTTGAAAACTATAATTGTATTGCTCATTCAATACTATGCTTAATCACTTAAGCAAAACTTCATATATTTGTACTTATCTTGCATTGGCAATTAAGTTCATGTCAAATTTTCTATCCAGAAAAAACCCCCACTATCAACCACCAGCAAGATGAAATATGCTGTTAGATTCTGGAAGAAAAGAAATTTCATAACGTGAATAAGAGCAAATTGGTAGAGATGTTTAGATTAGATTAGATTAGATTCAACTTTATTGTCATTGTGCCGAGTACAGGTACAAAACCAATGAAATGCAGTTAGCATCTGACCAGAAATGCAAAGACTAGTGTTATTTACAAAATAATTGCGAATAAAAAGTAAGTGCTACAGCACACAAATATAAAAGTACTGAGACAGTACAATATGGATGCAATACTGCTTAGTGCTGTGATCTGAGGTTCAGCAGGGTCACAGCCTCAGGGAAGAAGCTATTTCTGTGCCTGCTGGTGTGGGAGTGGAGGCTCCTGTAGCACCTACCGGATGGGAAGAGAGTAAAACGTCCATGGTTAGGGTGAGATGCATCATTGATAACACTTTTCACCCTGACCAGGCAGCGTTTATGGTAGATATTCTCAATGGTGGGCAAGTGTGTGCCAATAATCTGCTGGGCAGTTTTCACCACACGCTGGAGTGCTTTGCGGTCCGATATGAGACAATTGCCATACCACACTGAGATTCAGTTGGTGAGTATGCTCTCAATGGTACAGCGGTAAAAGTCTGTCAGTATCCTGGGACAGAGGTGAGCTTTCTTGTTGCTCCGCAGGAAATAAAGGCGCTGTTGCACCTTTTGATCAGGATGGAGGAGTTCAGGGGCCAGGTGAGATCCTTGGAAATGTGGATACCGAGGAATTTGAAGCTTGATACACGCACCACTACAGTTCCGTTGATGTAGATGGGGACGTGAGTGTGGCTCCTAGCATGCCTGAAGTCCACAATGATCTCCTTGGTCTTCTGGGTGTTAAGGGCCAGGTTGTTGTTGGCACACCACGCGGCCAGGTGCTGGACCTCGTCCCTGTAGGCCGTCTCATCATCCCCTCTGATCAGGCCAACTACAGTGGTGTCATCTACGAACTTGATTGTGGAGCTAGAACCATGTACAGGAACGCAGTCATAGGTGAAAAGGGAGTACAGAAGAGGGCTCAGCACACAGCCTTGAGGCACGCCGTTGTTCAGGGTGACAGTGGAGGAGGAGAAGTTGTCTAACTTAGCTGATTGGGGTCTGTTAGTCAGAAAGTCCAAGATCCAATTGCAGAGGGATGAGCTGATACCAAGCTGGCGAAGTTTGGCGATCAGCTTGGAGGGGATCACAGTATTGAATGCCGAACTAAAGTCAATGAACAGCATTCTGACGTAAGAGTTGGGGCTGTCCAGGTGGGTCAGGGCAGATTGAAGTGCTGTGGAGATGGAGTCCTCTGTTGACCTGTTGGTGCGATAGGGAAATTGATGGGGGTCCAGGGTAGAGGGCAGACAGGATTTCAGATGTGATAGAACCAGTCTCTCAAAGCACTTTGCAATGATGGGGGTTAGTGCAACTGGATGGAAATCATTCAGGCCTGTGGCAGTGGAATGCTTCGGCACTGGCACGATGGTGGTGATCTTGAAGCTTGTGGGGGCAACTGCCTGGACCAGGGACAGGATAAAAATGTCCATGAAGACCCCGGCCAACTGCTCTGCACAGACTCTGAGCACACGGCCAGGTATTCCATCCAGACCAGCTGCCTTCCGTACATTCACCCTGCTCAGGGTGGCGCAAACATTGGAGGTGGAAAGTGAGAGAGGCAGTTCACAAGGTGGGAGATCCGCTTTGAGGGTGACCTCCTTGTTCTCTCAGTCAAAACGAGTGTAGAAGTAATTGAGCTAATCAGGGAGGAAGGCAGAGCTGGAAAGGGGCACAGTACTAGGTGGTTTGAACTCTGTAATGACCTGTATGCCATGCCACATGTGCCGGGGGTCCGAGGAGTTGAAATGCTCCGAGATTCTCTGTTTGTAACACACATCAAATTTGCTGGTGAACGCAGCAGGCCAGGCAGCATCTCTGGGAAGAGGTACAGTCGACGTTTCGGGCCGAGACCCTTCGTCAGGACTAACTGAAAGAAGAGCTAGTAAGGGATTTGAAAGTGGGAGGGTGAGGGGAAGATCCAAAATGATAGGAGAAGACAGGAGGGGGAGGGATGAAGCCAAGAGCTGGACAGGTGATTGGCAAAAGGGATATGAGAGGATCATGGGACAGGAGGCCTAGGGAGAAAGAAAAGGGGGAGGGGGGGAAAACGCAGAGGATGGGCAAGGAGTATGGTGAGAGGGACAGAGGGAGAAAAAGGAGAGAGAGAAAAAGAATGTGTGTATATAAATAAATAATGGATGGGGTATGAGGGGGAGGTGGGGCATTAGTAGAAGTTTGAGAAGTCAATGTTCATGCCATCAAGTTGGAGGCTACCCAGACGGAATATAAGGTGTTGTTCCTCCAACCTGAGTGTGGCTTCATCTTTACAGTAGAGGAGGCCGTGGATAGACATATCAGAATGGGAATGGGAGGTGGAATTAAAATGTGTGGCCACTGGGAGATCCTGCTTTCTCTGGCGGACAGAGCGTAGATGTTCAGTGAAACGATCTTCCAGTCTGCATCGGGTCTCGCCAATATATGGAAAGCCACATCGGGAGCACCGGACGCAGTATATCACTCCAGCCGACTCACGGGTGAAGTGTCGCCTCTGTTTGTATATGTGTTTAGCCTGAGAGGTTCCCCTCCTCAGGTTGGCCCTGGCTGAGCTGTAAGCCTCCCGGTCTCCAGACCTGAAGGCTGAATCTCCGGCTTTGAGCAGGAGGCGAACTTCTCTGTTTACGCTTGACTATTGTTCAGAAAAATTGAACAGTGCACATCCTGGATCCAAATAAATGACTTTTTTTACCCAGCTTAATATTAAAGCCGTTACTATTGGTAATGAACCTATGAGTACAGTTAAATAATCCTAAAGCCACTGTCATATAACTTCCCTGAAGCTCCTTTTTCTACAACTTGGTACATAATTTGGCAATATTAGTAGTTTAAAAGGAAGATCTCTCTTGATTTCATATTGCTAAGATAAATACAGAATACATTTGGGAATAAAACACACTTTTGCACAGCTGTGGGGAAAAAGCAAATGCAGAAAATATAATTGTAATAACATACTGCTGGCTTAAATCTCAAAACTATCTATAACATGTAGCAGTATTCAAAATGTTGCCATAACCATCAGTTCTGTTTGTTGTGAAGTTATATAATAAAGTGGCAGTTGTTAAATAATCTCTAGTAGAAAAAAGGTTTTGTGACTTTAAAGAATGTTATGTGATATCAAACATCAATTACACTATTAACTTAACTGGACATACAAAAATTAAAAAATGGGCCAGGGTAGTCAGCAAAGTATAGATTCTTTAAAAATACCTTTCAAAGTGATATTGCAGGGTATAAGCATGCTCCAAAGTTTGGGATAGGAAGTTTGAGGGGTTTTCCATTGGCGTAATAGTGAAAGAATTTAGTCATCAGAAAGAGATAATAATTAGCATAATAGTTAAGAAAATTGAGGATTATTGACTTGGTCTTCCTCCTTGTTCTGCAAGAAAAATCCAGAGCCCTTCACAGACAATTCTGAGCTGCTTTTATGTGAGATACTAAAGGGTTCTATGTGAAGTGCTAATTTACATTTTCATTTTCATTCTAGTGGGAGTGGAACTACTCTAATTTTCAAAGTTCTGTAATTATTCTCTATTTCTCAGGTTCTTATTGCTTTTATCCTATATAGCTTATAATGTGATTTGCTCTGTGTGTTTCAGAATCTCAGCTGAGCTCAGATCAGGAGCAGAGTCCGGCCGCAGAGGGGGAGAGCCCAGCTCAACATACAGCCTGTTCCTATAGCTCTCCCACAGAACTCACTGCTGACACCTCCTCGTCTCTCCCAACCTCCTCCATGGATGAGATTCAGATGGAACTTCAATGTGCCGATCTTTGGAAGCGATTTCATGACATTGGCACTGAAATGATTATCACCAAAGCTGGAAGGTACCAGTCGCGAATTTTAAAAATCATTTAAATTTGTGCTATTTTAGTAGGCCATAACATGAAATCCTATTTCAAGGCTGAATCTTTCATTTGAAACTTTGACATTATTCTCCATATATTTATATAGGAATGTGTGAAAGCTCACGCACAACATTCTGCATAACGTCAAGTCTCCAACCTGAAGAATCGTGATTTTAAAATTTGTTTTTGAGTCGGTCTGTGGTCCTTGTCTGAACATCTTCATCAATCTACAACAGCATTATGTTTGAACTAGCAGTGACTAGTGCGGTATCGCAAGGCTCAGTGCTGGGACCCCAGTTGTTTACAATATATATTAATGACTTAGATGAGGGAATTAAATGCAGTATCTCCAAGTTTGCGGATGACACGAAGCTGGGCGGCAGTGTTAGCTGTGAGGAGGATGCTAAGAGGATGCAGGGTGACTTGGATAGGTTAGGTGAGTGGGCAAATTCATGACCGATGCAATTTAATGTGGATAAATGTAAGGTTATCCACTTTGGTGGCAAGAACAGGAAAACAGATTATTATCTGAATGGTGGCCGATTAGGAAAAGGGGAGGTGCAACGAGACCTGGGTGTCATTATACACCAGTCATTGAAAGTGGGCATGCAGGTACAGCAGGTGATGAAAAAGGGGAATGGTATGCTGGCATTCATAGCAAGAGGATTCGAGTACAGGAGCAGGGAGGTACTACTGCAGTTGTACAAGGCCTTGGTGAGACCACATCTGGAGTATTGTGTGCAGTTTTGGTCCCCTAATCTGAGGAAAGGCATTCTTGCCATAGAGGGAGTATAAAGAAGGTTCACCAGATTGATTCCTGGGATGGCAGACTTTTCATATGATGAAATACTGGATCGACTAGGCTTATACTCTCTGGAATTTAGAAGATTGAGGGGGGATCTTATTGAAACGTATAAAATTCTAAAGAGATTGGACAGGCTAGATGCAGGAAGATTGTTCCAGATATTGGGGAAGTCCAGAATGAGGGGTCACAGTTTGAGGATAAAAGGGAAGCCTTTTAGGACTGAGATGAGGAAAAATTTCTTCACACAGAGAGTGGTGAATCTGTGGAATTCTCTCCCACAGGAAACAGTTGAGGCCAGTTCATTGGCTATATTTAAGAGGGAGTTAGATATGGCCCTTGTAGCTAAAGGGATCGGGGGTATGGAGAGAAGGCAGGTACAGGGTTCTGAGTTGGATGATCAGCCCTGATCATACTGAATAGTGGTGCAGGCTTGAAGGGCCGAATGGCCTACTCCTGCACCTATTTTCTATGTTTCTATGTTAACATGGAACTTTTGCCTGACTCTTTAGATATTCATTCCTTAGCTCCATTATCATTAGCAGAATCTTTAGTCACCATATCCTTCAGCTCCAAAATTCACACCCTAAACACCAATTCCCTCTTTTCTTGCAAAGTCTTTTTGATATGTTGCTTGCTCTCTCCAGTTTTCTGTAAAGCAGAATGAAATGTCCATGAAGCTGTTCTATAAACATGTATGTTGTTGAGATAATTTGCCAAGCAGTTGCTTTTGATAACTAGTCAATAGTCCCAGTTGTCAGAGCACATTCTGGAGACAGGGAATGAGGGCAAAATTAGGCTCCAGTCACCTGCAAGCACTGGACATGATGGTAGAAAGGTCCCCAGTACTTGTTGGGCTATACCTCAGCAAGTAACACAGTACATGGTGTCATGACAAATAAACAATTAATAGAAAATTAGTATGAACCAGTTTAAATAAAATATGTAAATGGTCACCATTTGTTTCAATAAAGACAATCTTAAAACTACTGTAAATTATATATGTCTAGAGACACTCTTGGTTCCTCCCACCTTTGCTGCATGGAAGACTTCCTGTGAGTTTAGCAACTTCGCCAAGAATTAACAAAACTTGGATTCATGAGTTTTGAAGCTGCCAACATCTGGCTAGTTATACAGACATTGAAAAGGAAACTATTTAAATCATGGTTCCTATGCATTAAAAAGTTAAAATAATATACTTAACCTTTTCCCCAACATTTACATCTTTAGATGAGATTTATTAATAGAAATGTTGACCTGAACTTTATGGATTAATTTTTGGCTGAAACATTTGAGGACATTCTTTTTAAGACTTCCACCTGCAACCCTGCCAGTTACTCTTGGGTGGTGCCTGCCTGCACTGATAGCAAAGTCCTTATACTCCTCAGGACAATGTGCCATTTAAATGGGGTCAACGGATGCCCAGGTGTCTATAGACATAATTGTCTCCTGAAATTCTCGTCAGTTATATTGGCCAGAACCAGTACTATTGGAACCCCTGAACTCCAGGATGGGCCCATTCTCACCATAATTCATCTCAATGTGTGCCCATCTCCAGGACCAGTGAGCTCTGGAGAAACAGCAACTCCCAGGGTGCCTATGTCTCTCTTATCTATTCCATGTCCCGAGGCTGCCTCCTAACACTCATACCTTACAAAGGCCCCTGTTCTATTCCTGTTAAAACTGACCAAAAAATTTATAGATTTACAAAATACCAATGCACAATTGCACGCTTTATACATTTTGGGTTACAACTCGTTCCCAACTTGTACTCAATTGTTTTTTACCTACCAAAGTTTAAATCTACTGAGTCAGGAAGTTTACTATGTGGCACACGAACTCTCATATAAATCTGTCATCAGTTTTAACATTACATACCAGTTCCAGTGGTTGTTACATTGATGTCCTTTTAATTTTGAGATTTATTTTTCTTATAAATTGAACTCTCTTTCAATGTTCATTTATGTTATCCTCTTTGAAATTCCTTGCCTACCAATGTGATGAGTCACTTACAGGACAGAATGGTTTGATGGACGAATCTGCTGCCAGACCACTGTTTGTGGAGCTTCTAAGCAGGTGGAACAATTATCAGGGAACTTTGAATGGCTTGGCTGCTAACTTTACTGCCCTGCCCAGAGCGCTCAGCTGAAAAGAACAATAAATAAGAAATAACTGACACCACACAAATTTACCATTCTGTGTTCTACCTTGTTGATGCTTCAGCATGTACTGCCAGGCATCCCTCACTTCCCATCCAAAACCAACCTCCAAGGAACTTTCACCTTGGAAGCAAACAAGGCATTAGTCTCAAAATGGTTTCAAACAAGTCAGTGAAACTTTAACTGGAAAATCATTGCGAAATAATCACACAGATGTTGCTCACCATTTCAAGGAATAATTTTCAGAATCTTGCCCTGCTCTGATTTCATTCTGAACTAAATATAAGTGTATAACACTGAAAAGTTTAAAAGGAGAGGAAATCCCTGGGGCAGTCAGTGTTAATAAAAATAGGCCTTTAATTCCTCTCCCTAAACTGTTTCTGCCACATAATTTCACTTTTACTTATTCCCTTGTTGATTTTTTTGTCTGGGGCCAAAGGTGAAAATGCAAAGTGGCATTGAATTTCAGTGCAATGAATTCTGAGCACACAACTCTCTTGCATTATGCATCCATGTCACCACTTATTCTGTGCTGGATAGACCATATGTAAAATGACTGGAACTCTAAATCCCTTTGAAAGCGAATTTGAAGCTGGACAAGAATAGACAGCTTGCAAATCAGGTTCAAACAGAATTAACCCTCCTTGGATTGATCAACCTTCAATTACATAGAAACAAGTTTCTCTTTGTATTTAACTCCAGCATACAGAAGCAAATTATCAGCTATCACTAAACACAAGGAATTTAGCTACAGCTTCCCGCTTATATACTTTGAAACAAGTGTGAACCATTGCTCTTCATTTTTCCGATTGAAACCTATTCATGTTCCAATTCTTTCCCAGGATTTGCTTGTTACAAACCACTTCTATCATTGGGTATACACTGTATCTTTGTTACTGAATGTTGTCATTTATAAAGATGAAATGGTAGGCAGTGATTCATGCCAGATACTAGACCCATTTACACTTGCCCAATCATTCAGAATGTAGGAGCTCATGATGATTGAAGGAAAAATACTGCAGATCCTGGAAATCTAAAATAAAGTGAAGAGTACTAGAATTACTCTGCAGGGCAAATAGCACCAGGACCCAGCTGAAACTCTGAATTAGAAAACCCTGGTTCAAACCTCTTTCTGGAGTCTTGTGACTTCAGAAGTAAATCATGCCTTGGGTTTTGAATAATGCAAGAACAAAAAAAACTTGTATTAAAGGCACATTTACAATTTATGTTGAATTATGTAAATTATGCTTTACTCAATTACCAAATTCTATAACTGGTTTGAGGAGATTATGAATGAATCTAGGTGTTTCCCTCCTACCGCGGGGATAGCCTTATGTAGGGTTGGTTAGAATGGGTGGTGTGTTTGTGTATAAATGATGGAATTTATACTTAATATGTGTAGAACTTATACTTTAAAAGGTTGGTGGTGAGCAGTTGGCTGTGTTTCCCTTACAGCATGGTTCACATGCCTGAGGAAAAAGAAACGCATAGAGGAGGAACACTCAGCCTGCACATGCTCTGCTTTGACAATTAGCAACCTGTTTGTAATCCCAGTCAGGGAATGGTAATAGTTTGGGAGATTTCAAGGGAAAAGAGGAAATGTATAACCTTTGAACTAATTGATTATAATTTTATTCATAGGCGAATGTTCCCTGCAATGAGAGTGAAGATCACAGGGCTTGATCCACATCAACAATATTACATAGCAATGGACATCATCCCTGTTGATAACAAACGATATCGGTAGGTTTCCAGTGCTTTTCGGCTGACTGTATGGATATTCTAATTTTTAGCAATGAGAGCTTTATTTTTGAAGAAATTCTACACAGGAAATTTGGCTTATAGGATGGGTTTTCACTGTTACTCTTCAAGGATTGTCAAGCAACCATGCCCAGTGTCTGAAAAGTCACTGAGTAATATACTGTAATGGTCAAAATCAAGTATCTTATCAAACTTCAAAGATCTGAAATGATATTAAAACTGGTTTACTAACACAATACCATGTTTTGTTTCACTTATTTTAACTTGGTTCTCAGTGAGATACTTGATATTCCCTAAAACACGATGCCATATGTCACTCCGCGTCTTTAGTTTGCACTTGGTAGAAGAAAACAAGAGTGAGGCTTCTCCCCTTGTAATTTGAACTGAAATGTTCAAGGTCTGAGCAGCAGCATCAGCATTCTGCAGGCAATTAACTTGAGGATTCTCGCTGCATTTTGTATATATTTAAAAAAATGCAAACCAGCTTTTTCCACTGAGGTTGGGTGAGACTAGAGGTAATAGGTTAAGGGTGAAAGGAGAAATATTTCTTTCTTTCTTTTCCAATATTTTTTATTGATTTCTATATAGAAGAATACAGAGTCCAAGAGAATACATATTATAAAACAAAAGAAAAAATATTATAACACCAGATACAGTATATTGAATCTCATTAACAAACTCCTTACTCTATATTCATATAGATTAGATTAATTCATATATTAGAATATAAACAATTTTATTAAAAAAATATCTTCACCCACTACCAAAGTCAAAGCTGTTTGGGGAAAAAAGAAGAAAAAAAACTGATCGGATAATAAAATATGCTATTAACCAACTTCTGTACTTTAACAAGAAGTCAGATTATGAAAATAATTTAAAAACGGCCCCCACAAATTTTGAAAATCCTGGTTAGATTCAGAAATTGAACAACGACTCTTTTCTAAATTTAGGCATGCCATAACATCCCGTAACCAATGAACATGATTAGGCGGAACAGCATCCTTCCATTTAAACAAAAGTGCCCTCCTAGCCATAAGAGAGAGAAAAGCCAGAATGTGCAGATCAGATGTCTTCAAAATGATATCTTTGCTTCCAACAATACCAAATAGGGCAGTCAAAGGATTAGGCTTAAAATTTACTTTAGGGAGTACAGAAAAAGTTTGAAATACTTCCTTCCAGTATTTTCCAAGACTTGGGCACGTCCAAGACATATGAATAAATGAAGCTTCTCCATTGTTACACCTATCACAGAAGGGAGATAACTTATCCTTGGTCATATAAGCCCTATGAAAAGGAGAAATATTTCAGGGAAACTGAAGAGGAAGCTCCTTCACTCAGAGGGTGATGCAAGTGTGGAATGAGCTGCCTGCAGAGGTGTTGGATGTGAGTTCGATTGCAACATTCAAGAGAAGCCTGGATAAGTACATGGATGGGAGGGGCATGGAGGGCTATGGTCCAGATATGGGTTGATGGGACTAGGCTGAATAAGAATTTGGTACAGACTAGATGGGCCAAGAGGCCTGTTCTGTGCTCCATTACACTATATGGTTCTACATTAGTTTACAAATGTCTGCTTACAGCACAGAAGCTTGTTAGTGCCATGCACATTTCAAAGCAACAAAGCTGAAATATTTTGCAACTTGTAAGTTTTGGGATAGAATTCAGTTTGCACTACCAGCAATACCAGGTTACATTACCTCCCACGCTGAATTTTACAACAGTGGGGAAACTTGCCGAGCAATCCTATAAAAGGAGGTCTTCTATTTGACTTATTTTAACCTCCGTCTGAGTACAAGACTTCTGTTGTTTCACTTGGTGTTGTGGCACTATTAGTAGTAAACGTTTGGCAGACACTCATGCATGTTGTAATATTGGAAATACCAGTTACAGACTTCTTATGCATTTTGGATCTTCTTGTTAAAAACTTTAGGTGGTCAAGTAAAGGTCTGCTGAGGTATTGACAATTGTAATACCAATTCTAATGAGCAACTCTGCAAGAAATAATTTTGGAAGGCAGCAAGTTCATGAGAAAAAAAGTCTTTAGGACAAATACTTCCAACTACCATAAATATACAATGGCCTATCCTTATGTAACATTTCACTACTCTCTGGATTTTTCTGAGCAGCAATTAAGACAAAAACTGCAGAAGTGACAAACATGGAAGATAGAACAGTACAACACATTACTATGCCCTTGATGTTGAGATGACCAATACAAACCTACTCCAAGAACATGTCTAACCTTCCCTCATACGTGGCCCCAAACCGTCCATTTTCCTTTCATACATGCACCTATCTAAGAGGCTCTTATTGTATCTGCCTCTACCACCACTCCTGGAAGTGCCCATGTGGGCGACCCAGCAGTGTAGTGGTTAATCTACAGCAACAGCAACCTTGGTTCAATTCTGCTGCTGTCTATAAGGAGTTTGTACGTTCTCCCCATTTTCCCACATTCCACAGATGTATGCGTTTGCGTTACTAAGTTGTGGGCATGCTAAGTTGGTGCCGGAAGCAGGGTGTCACTCACGAGCTACCCCAGCACATCCTCACAAATGATGCATTTCACTCTATGTTTCAATGTACCAGAACTAATCTTTTATCTTTACCATTCTCTATGTGGAAAAAAACTACCTCTGACATCGTCCCTAAACTTTGCTCCATTCAACTGCAATGCATGTCCATTGCTATTGGCCCTTGCTACCCTGGGACAAAGGTGGTGGCTGTCAACTCGATTTATGCCTCTCATGATCTTATACTCCTCTATCAAGTTGCCTCTCATCCTCCATTGTTCTACAGAGAAATGCCGTAGCTTGTTCAACCTATCCCCATAAGACATGTTCTTCCAATACCTCTGTTCCTCTATCCTGCCAAGAATTATGCTAATAACCTTGCACTGGGCCTTCAAGTTGGAAACAAATCTGAAACAATAAAAGATGGGGATATTCTGCAGGTCATGCTGATATAATCTGACCTTCTAAGTGTTTCTGACATTTGACTTCTTATTTTATCTAAATATGAAGGTTTTCAACAAATCTGTAACTTTGAGAGGTTGCACCAAATACAATGTTCCACTATACCTCATAAGAAATTTTGTGGGAGATATTTGGAGAGACAGCTGAACTGTTGACGTCCAGGGTTCATGCATTAATTTGATACTCCCCCAGCACAAGTATGCAAAGATCCAAGGCAACACCAGGTTTCTGACAACTACAACATGGGGATTTCAAGTAATAATCACTAAAGCTGAAAGTTCTGTCTTCCCCAGCCTTTCATCTCTCAATCCTTGAAACCATCCAGACCATTTACAAATGAGAACTTGGCACTTTCCAATCTCACTGCTTTTGTTGTGTCAGTCCCGTCAATCATCATTGCAACACCTCTTCAGTTTGGAAGGCCATTTTCTTCACAACCATCTTCATCATTTTCTACCCCTTTTTAACATCCTCCTTGAAATCATCTCTCTGAACAAGCTGTTATTCTCCTCTCCTAATGCAAGACCATAAGACCAGAAGAAATAGAGCAGAATTAGGCCATTCAGCCCATTCAGTCTGCTCTGCCATTCCATCATGGTTGATCCCGGAATGCACTCAACCCTATATACCTGCTTTCTCATCGCATCCTTTGATGCCCTGACTGATCAGGAAACTATTAACTTCTGCCTTAACTTAGCCTCGACTGCAGTCTGTGGCAGAGCATTCCACAAATTCACGACTTTGGCTAAAAAGATTCCCCTTTACCTCTGTCCTAAAAAGGTCACCCCTCAATTTTGAGGCTGTGCCGTCTAGTTGGGGATACCCCCACCATAGGAAACATCCTCTCCACATCCATCCTATCTAGTCCTTTCAACATCAGAATCAGAATCAGGTTTATTATCACTGGCATGTGATGTGAAATTTGTTAGCAGCAGCAGTTCAATGCGATTCATAATCTAGCAGAGAGAGAAAAAAATAATAAATAAAATAAAATAAAACATAATAAATAAACAAGTAAATCAATTATGTGTATTGAATAGATTTAAATTAAAAATGTGCAAAAACAGAAATACTGTATATTAAAACAAGTGAAGTAGTGTACAAAGCTTCAATGTCCATTTAGGAATCGGATGGCAGAAGGGAAAAAGCTGTTCCTGAATTGCTGAGTGTGTGCCTTCAGGCTTCTGTATCTCCTACCTGATGGTAATGGTGAGAAAAGGTCATGCCCTGGGTGCTGGAGGTCCTTAATAATGGACGCTGCCTTTCTGAGACACCACTCCCTAAAGATAACCTGGGTACTTTGTAGGCTAGTGCCCAAGATGGAGCTGACTAGATTTACAACCTACACACATCAAAGTTGCTGGTGAATGCAGCAGGCCAGGCAGCATCTCTAGGAAGAGGTACAGTCGACGTTTCAGGCCGAGACCCTTCGTCAGGACTAACTGAAGGAAGAGCTAGTAAGAGATTTGACTGGCTCTTCCTTCAGTTAGTCCTGACGAAGGGTCTCGGCCTGAAACTTCGACTGTACCTCTTCCTAGAGATGCTGCCTGGCCTGCTGCATTCACCAGCAACTTTGATGTGTGTTGCTTGAATTACCAGCATCTGCAGAATTCCTCATGTTTAGATTTACAACCTAGCTTCTTTTGGTCCTGTGCAGTAGCCCCTCCATAGCAGACAGTGATGCAGCCTGTCAGAATGCTCCCCATGGTACAGCTTTAGAAGTATTTGAGTGAATTTGTTGACATACCAAATCTCTTCAAACTCCTAATAAAGTATAGCCGCTGTCTTGCCTTCTTTATGACTACATCAATATGTTGGGACCAAGTTAGATAGATTTCAATGAGATACCCTTGCATTCTTCTAAATTCCGGTGAGTACAGACCCAAAGCTGCTAAATGATCCTCATATGTTAATCCCTACATTCCTGGAAACATAGCGGCTGGTGGAGTAGTGGCATCAGTGCCAGACTTTGGATCCATTCCCGAGTTCGAATCCAGCCGGCTCCCTTGTATGTTTTCCATCCGTGCTGGGTTGAGCATCGAGCTAGCAACTTGGCCTCGTAAAAATAAAGAAAGCCTGCTAAAAAAACACCGTCATGATGGTGTCTCGATGACTCCACTCGGAGTTAAGGGATTTCTTCTTCTTCTTCTCCCAGAATCATCCTTATGAACCTCTTCTGGACCCTCTCCAATGACAACACTTCCTTTCTGAGATATAGGGCCCTAAACTGTTGATAATACTCCAACTGCAGCCTGACTGGTGTCTTATGAAGCCTCAGCATTATCTCCTTGTTTTTATATCCTAATCCCCTTGAAATAAATTCCAACATTGTATTTGCCTTCTTTACCACAGACCCAACCTGTAAATTAACCTTCTGGGAGTCTTGCACGAGGACTCCTAAGTCCCTCTGCACCTCTGATGTTTGAACTTTCTCCCCGTTTAGATAATATTCCACACTATTATTCCTTTTACCAAAATGCATTATCATACATTTCCCAATACTGTATTCCACCTGTCACTTTTTTGCCTATTCTTCCAATTTGTCTAAGTCCTGTTGTAATCACATTGCTTCCTCAGCACTACCTACCCCTCCACCTATCTTCATATCATCCACAAACTTTGTCACAAAGACATCAATTCCATTATCTAAATCACTGACAAACAATGTGAAAAGTAGTGGTCCCAATACTGACCCCTGAGGAACACCACTAGTCACTGACAGCCAACCACAGAAGTCCCCCTTTATTCCACCTCACTGCCTCCTGCCTGTCAACCATTCCATTATCCATGCCAGTATCTTTCCTACAACACCATAGGATATTACCTTGTTAAGTAGCCTCATGTATAGCACTTTATCATATGCCTTCTGAAAATCCAAGTAAATGACATCCACTGGCTCTCCTTTGTCCACCCTGCTTGTTACTTTCTCAAAGAGCTCTTAACAGATTTGCCAGGCAAGATATCCCTTTATTAGAAACCATGCTGACTTTAACTTATTTTATCATTAGTCTCCAAGTACCTTGAAACCTTATCCTTAATAAAGGACTCCAGCACTTTTCCAAGCACTAATGTTAAGCTAACTGGCCTATAATTTCCTTTCTTTTGCCTTACTCCCTTCTTAAAGAGCGGAGTAACATTTGCAATCTACCAGTCCTCCAAGATCATGCCAGAGTAAAGTGATTCTTAAAAGATCATGACTAATGCATTCATGATCTCTTCAGTAACCTTTTTCAGGACTCTGGGATGTAGTCCACCTGGTCCAGGTGACTAATCCACCTTAAGACCTTTAATTTGCCTAGCACTTTTTCCTTTGTAATAGCAATGGCACTCACTCCTGCTCCCTAACACTCACAGACCTCTGGCACACTGCTAGAGTCCTCCACAGTGATGACTGATGCATTTCTTTGTTCCCCATTACTATCTCACTAGCACCATTTTCCAATATCTCTTTCTTTGTTTGGTTCTACTTTTGGACCAAAATAATTTTGGACGCCATATATGCGTACATCAATGTAGCTGTACACAAGAATAGTTGCTTGTGTCTGCTCCATCAGTCAGTAAGTTCATGGCTAATATTTTACCTCAGCACCAATTTCTTGAACTAACCCAAATTTCCATAATATCTAAGGATCTTTGTCTTGAATTTAGTCAGTGACTGAATCTTCACAGCCTTCATTAACACGATGAACATAATTCCTAAACGTTATAACCCTCTGGGTGAAGAAATTTCTTTTCATCTGTCATGAATGCCCTACTCTGTTTTGAGATTGTGACCCTTGGTTCCAATCTTCTCAGCCTGGAGAAATATCAGCTCTACATCGATCCTTTAAAGCCCTTAAAAGTATTTTTACCTATCAACGAGATTGCTGTTCAGTCTTCTAAATTCCAGAGTTAAAGTTCCATCTGCTTAAACTTAAGAACATAAGAATTAGAAGCAGGTATAGGTCATCTGGCCATTCAATAAGATCATGGCTGATCGGGCCATGGACTTGGCTCCACCTCCTTGCCTTTTCCCATAACCCTTAATTCCCTTGCCATATAAAAATCTAACTATGACTTAAATTTATTTAATTACGTAGCTGCTACTGCTTTCCTGGGCAGAGAATTCCACAGATTCACTACTGTCCAGGAAGAGCAGTTTCTCCTCATCTTCATCCTAAACTAATTCCCCTGAATCTTGATGCTATGTCTTCCAGTTCTAGTCTCATTTACCAGTGGAAACAACTTTCCTGTCACACTCTTCTCAATCCCTTTTATAATTTTATATGTTTCTGTAAGGTCCTCTTTCATTCTTTTGAATTTCAGTCAGTATAGTCCCAGGTGACTCAATTTCTCCTCATAGGTTAACCTCCCCATTTCCAGAATCAATTTCATGAACCTCCTCTGCACCTCATCCAATTCCAGTACATTTTTCCTCAAGTAAGGAGATCAAAACTGTATTATTCCAGGTGCAGACTCACCAATACCCTGTATAATATCATTACACTGTAATCAAAATATACTCTGTGAGAGATACTGCTACTTTTAAATACTGAGTTAATTTTGTTCATTATCCATTACACCATCTGGAGTAAGAAATGGAGAATGACATGTAAAATACCGACTGGTGAGAGATGTTTAATCCAAGCTAAACTAAAATTTTCTAATTGGAATTCTGGTTCTAGAGAACAGTAAGGATATGAAATTGAATTAGTGCAAAAAATTAATAAAATTAATACCCTATTTGCAGGGTATCATGCCTCTAAACTCACACTAGCTAATTTTCTCAGAGCACCCAAGGTTGAAATGGGCCTTCACCATTTTTAAAGGTGAATACCAATGAATTGATCCACTTGGCCTGAAACAGGAGTGTGTGGGCCATGGCAGTCAAAGCTCAAACTGGGCACGGCACCTGATGATGATGATGATGATGATGAGCTTCAGCCTGATGACTTCATGGTCTGGCCTGTGTCTCCTTTAGCAGCTGAGTACTGCTTTGAACAGTCAGAGCACATTTCAAATGATTTCAGAAACTGCATGATTGCTCTACACAACACAACCTGCTTGCCAGCGACATTCCCAAACTACCTGCTTGCCAGCGCCAGGCCATTACAAGTTAAACTTGATGTGTCTGCTAGGACTGATTATGTGCAGTATGCTACTATGATCTACTACACTTACAAACATGTGTAGTGTGAGCAAGTGCTGTAACAAGGAATAAATATTCTCTGCATGCCTCCTGCACAGGTTTGCTGGGCCTGAACATTCATATTGGACTCACTTTCTTATAGATGAACAACAAACTTAAGTTCAAATGAAGCTGCCTGCCTTGACATTCTGTTGTCATTGGCTGGTTACACACCTTCTCAATGATATGCCAGCCTCAAAACTTGCATTTATCATGTCCCAAATTTATTGGCGGTGTGGCCTTTGGTGTCAATAAATGTCCCATAATTCTTTGTTTTCTTACAGCAGCATCTCAAATGACAGACTCCAATCTCGTTATTTATAACTCTCTGAACTTCTGTGCTTTACCATTGACTTTTCTATGAATGTAAAATAAATAAAATTGTCTCTTAAAAGTAGACACGGGAAATACATTAAATTGATTCTGATTTCATGCAAACATATGAATTAGAAGAATGTCGGCCTGTCGAATCTGCTTTAGTATTTAACAATGTGGCTGATCTAATCATAACTTCAGCAACAAACAATCTGTTGGAAGAACTCAAATTGCCAAGCGGCCTCTGTTAGAGGTATTGTTGATGTTTCCAGTTGAAACCCTGCATCAGATCTCTATCCTTTCACCCCTCAGATGTAAATCCTCAGATTATTTGTTCCTTCAGATTATGGCATCTGCTGTCTCTTGTGTCTCTTGTGTCTCTTGACCATAACCTCAACTCTACATTTCTATATTAACAGTGGTAACTTTACACTCTCTTGCTCATCAATGATTTTTCTCCGCTTAAAGGTATTCACTCTGCTTCCATCAACCTCATGAGAGGAGAATTCCAAAGACATGACACTGAGAGAAAAACTGTTGCCTCATCTCTGATTAAAATGGCAACCAGTTGCATTTAAAGAGATGGCTGGTAGTAGCTTCCTCCACAAGAGCTAATATCCTATCCATATCCCTTCTGTAAAGACTCTTATGGATCTTCCATGTTTCAATCAAATCCACTTCCTTTCTCCTAAACTCCAGCTGATATAATACTGTCCAGTCTTTCCTCATAAGGAAGCTCACCTACTCTGGCCATCTATCAGGCAAACTTTCTCTAATCTTACTTACTCACAAAAGGAGAATGATACAGTACTGTGAGCTTTCCTTATAACTTGTTGTACCAGCTCACTAATCTTTTGTGAATGGTGCATTAGTAACGTGGATCATTCTGCACCCTCTCACCATTTAGTAATACACTGTTTTAAATTTTATTGACCAAAAAGGACAATTCCACAACACGGTTGCCACTCACTAATCCACAGCTCTTTGTAGCTTCCTTATGTCCTCCTCACAACTTACCTTCCAACCTGCCTTTGTGTTATTGGCAAGTTGAACTGGCCGTGCCTCCATCCAAGCCATTCACATGTTGAGGTACTTGCACTGATCCCTGTGGTACATCACTTACTAAACAGCAGAAGATCGTTTATGCCTGCCTCTTGTTACCTGTTCTACCCATGCCAAAATGTTACCTCCCACACCATTTCTTAGTCATTCAATCTGTCTGAAGGGAAGTGCTTGATGGTTGGGGAATCTGAGGTAGAAGGGGGTGGGTAAGTGTCAATGAGAGGGCAATATTACAATAAACCTACTGTATATCTGTAATGGTCACAGAGAACCCTGATGACATGGTCTTAGTAGTAAAATCTCAGTATGACAGTCCTCTGAGACCTCCTAGTACATGCATAAATAAGTTTAACCATTGTTTTCAATAATCAACAAAAATGGTTTGTCCACATTCCTAACTAAGCGTTCTACATGTACTCATGAGCAGACCATCACTGTTCATCTGAGAGATAGATTGAAGCCTCGATTACCAACCAGGGGAATTGAAATTGAATGGGAGTGCATTACTTTGGGCTCTGCTGAGGTTTTCTGATCTCTGGTTTCCTTTCCATCTGCAGGTACGTTTATCACAGTTCGAAATGGATGGTTGCAGGGAATGCAGATTCACCAGTCCCTCCTCGAGTCTACATCCACCCAGACTCTCTAGCATCTGGGGACACGTGGATGCGACAAGTCATCAGCTTTGATAAGCTCAAACTTACAAACAATGAACTGGACGATCAAGGACATGTATGTAGATAGCAATTTATACTTTAAAAGACTATTGTTTATTTCACAGTGATGTTTATGTTACAACATTGGGCAATGCTGATCAACAGTCAAGTCAGGATACTCAAGCTAATGGCTCACAGCATTAGTTAATTAGACATGAATATAGCACCTGTAGGACAGCAGCACATCCCAGAGCACTTTACAGGACAAGAACAGAGGACCAGCAAAAAACAGAGTTGGGCTAAATGTAAACACTGCATATGGTGGAAATCTGAAATACAATGAACTGCTGGAAATACTCAGCATGTCAGGCATAGATGGAGAATGTTTCAGCTAATGATCAATTGGGATCACGTTGACACACTCAGATGAGTGGGACGTCAGTGGGATCAATAGGGGAGCTTCTTTTTACTAGAAGGAGAAATCGATATTCATGCCATCAGGCTGGAGGCTACCCAGATGGACTATAAATTGTTGCTTCTCCATCCTGAGGGTGGCCTCATCTTGGCACCAAAGGAGGCCATGGACCGACATGTCAGATTGGGAATGGGAATCAATATTAAAATGTTTGGCCACCGGGAAGTTCCTCTTGCGGCAGATGGAGCAGAAGTGCTCGACAAAGCGGTCCCACTTTTTAAGGCGGGTCTCACCATTGGCCGCATCAGGAACACAGGAGGTGATAGACGACCCCAGCAGATTCGCAGGTGAAGTGTTGCCTCACCTGTTTGGAGGCATGAAGTGGGGGTGAGGGAGGAGGCATGTAGGCACTTGCAATCCACATTAATCACTCAGATGAAGGGACTGACTGTGAAGTAAATTTTCTGACCCCAATGGGAAAGAGGAGGACACAAACAGTTGCAATGTAAGTGGGAGAGAAAGCATCATACAAATGTGAGCAAATGTGAGATTACACATTTTGGTACCAAGGAAAGACTATCAGAATATTGTTTAAATGAGAAGGAGGCTCTTAGTGTTGCAGTACCTTGGAAGCTGGTTGTTCTTGAAGAGGGTTATTGGAAAGTGTGTGGAGCACAGATGCTTCAGATTCAGTCTTATTATTTAGGAGGGGGATGATTACATTGGAAGCTCTTCGGAGGAGGCCCACTAGGTTAATTCTTGGGGTGAAGAGATTGACCTATGAGAAATAATTGAATATATTCAATTTGCATGAGCTGAGATATAACTGAAATATGTAAAATTCTGGGAGAGCTTGACAGGATAGGCTCTGGAGGTATATTTCCCCTTCTGAGCAAATCTAGGCCTCAGAGGCAGGGATTTTAAATAGGGAGTCGGTCATTTAAGATGGATTCCTTCTCTAAGAAGGGTGTGAATCTTGGGAATTCTCTACCCACGCCTGTGAGGGCTAAATCAGCAAATATTATCAAGAAATGTGGACAATAGGGGAATAAATGGTTATGGGTTTGGACAGGAAAGTGCAGTAATGATTAAGTCCATCATAATCCTACTGATTTTCAGTGTAAATCTAATGGGACTTCAGCATCTGGTTGTTAAAATCTCACTGAGTCATGTAACAACATATAAGGGCAGATGAACATTAGACTGGTGAAAGAAATAGTTTGTAAAGAGCATCTTCAATGAGAGCAGTGTGAAAGCAAATTAGGCAGATTTAGAGAGGGAATTCCAGAGCTTATGGAGTTAGCAGCTGATGGCACAATCATTGATGGTGTTAATTAAATCAGGAGATGATATAAACTTGAGTAACACTGGTATCAGGAGAGTTGGAGAGTTTTATTTACTTAGAGATTTATTTACAGAGAAGGAAAACTCTGATTTTAAACCTCTGCCGCCTTGCGGCCATACCCACCCATGGGAAAGGCTTTGGGAGTAAACCCTGAGGAAGGAATCCGGGGCCGAGGTCCCTAAGGCGGTTTGATGTTGTTTACAGCTTCACTCTGGCAGCCTCTGCGCCGACTCTGGTGCCAAGCTGAATCGGCGCTCGCCCTTCCCTTGGACTACGTCAGTGACGTGGAGAGGGGGAACCTGCTGCACAGGCACCAGCCGGTTCTTCAAATCTTCCAGCCCAGGCTTGCGCCCTGGAAAAGGACACAGTCCACCAGAGGCGCAAACACATGATCCCCTGGGATCGACGGCTACCTACTACTATTTAGAGATACCGCATGGAGTAGGCCCTTCCGGCCCTTCAAGCCATGCTGCCCAGCAACCCCCAACAACCTTGGTCTGAATTTAACTCAATCATGGGACAATTTACAGTGACCTACTAATCTACCCCGGTACGTCTTTGGACTGTGAAAGGAAACCAGAGCACCAGAAGAAGACCCACACACTCCACAGGGAGGATGTACAGACTCCTTACAGAGGACGCTGGGATTGAACTCTGTACTTTGATGCACTGAGCTGTAACAGTGTTGGGCTAACTACTACGCTACCGTGGCACCCAAGCTGGAGAGCATTACAGTGATGTGAAAGGAATTTTAAAATTGAAGCATTGTTTAATTGGGAGCCAATGTAGTTCAGTGAGTACTGGTGAGTTGGGTGAACAGAACTTGTGCAAGTTAAGAGACAGACAGCAGATTTTTGAACGAGTTCAAGTTTAGGGAGGGTAGAATGAGGAGATGAGCCAGGAATGCAAAGAAAAGCTAAATATAGAAGTCCACCATGAATTCTAGCAAAGAGGAGCACCAGTAGATGAATAGTCCAAAATAAGCACAATAGCAAACACTTCATTGGATTATTTCTCCAAATTTCACCATAGAATTGAAAATTTCATTGATATTTCATTTCCAGACTTCTCATCAAGTAATTCTACAGAGAATATTATTTTACTGATTTATTCTGCAGACATAGTTCTTTCTTGCCTGTTTCCAGGTCAACATATTCAAATACAGTTTGTGAAAGACTCAGACTCAGACTCAATTTAAACATGAATTCATACAAATATGATAAACATTTTAAAATATACCATTCATTTGCATATTATCATTATTTGATACATTTCCCCGTTCAATATAAGTTTATCCAATTCGATTACATGCAAATTAAAATATAAGCAACTCCCGGTCATTTCTAACTACCTAATCAATATTTATGGTACAATTTGTGGGATAGTCTTGGTAAGCCTGTGATAAATAGTGAAGTATTTATACATTTCTGAAATAGATTTGCTGCTATTCTTTTCAAACTAAAAGCTATTTTTGAAATGGAACCGACAGCCAGTGAATGATTGCAAACCTAAACTGCTTTGTGATTGGTGATGGCAAAAATAGCAAAGACCAGATATGATTCAAATCTTCCACTCCCAAAATGTGCCTGGGTTATAACTTCTGAGGAACACTCTGTACTGGTCCTTGCTGTTTTCCATTCTTCGCACCTTCTCTGCATCTGTTCTCATTGCTGCCAATTTATGCCATTTCTGGCATTTACCACTCCTGAACTTATTTCCACTGGGGATTGCAGTGAAATCCAATCCTATTTACCATAACAGGAATTAGAAATAAGAAACAAAGTTAGACAATTTCAACCTCGGCAAACTGTAAAATACCAGACTTACTCAACATGAAAAGTACAGGAAAAGCACAACTCAGAAACAAGCCCAACAGCCCATTCTCTCCACAATGTCAGAGAGCATTGTAGAGAGAAAAGCTCAGTTAACATTTCAGATCAATGATCTTTTGACAGAATTTCTGATGCACAGCCATTGGCATGAAACATTAACTCTTTCTTTCTCAGTAGAGAGAAACTCAGCCTGCTGTGTCTTCCCAGCATTTTCTGTTTTATATTGGGTTTCCAGTACAAGCTAGAATTGGGTTTTGACATCATGAACAACATCTTGATGATGGCTACCGATAACCTTGACAGAAGAGATCTGTGTTTGAGTTCCCATATTCTGTGCAGAACAGAGAAAAATGTCTGCCTTTGATCCCTGTGCATCTGCCCATGATCCCTGTGCTGACTAGGATGTTATTGCAAGCTAAGCTCATCTGCTCGTATATGGTCCAAGTCTTCCCATCCCCTGCCCATTCATGTGTCTGTCCAAATGCCTATTTAATGTTGTTAACATATGTTTCCAACCATTTTCCTTGGCAGCACATTTCAGGCATCTACCACTCTCTGTATAAAAAAATCTGCTTAGTAAATCTCCTTTAAACTTTACCCTTTTCACCTTAAAGCTATGCTCTTTAGTATTTGACATTTCCACCCTGGGGAAAACAGACTCAAGGCTATCTGCCCTGTCTATGCCTCTCGTTATTTTATATGCTTACTTCTGGTCACTCTGAACCTGTGACGTTGCAGTGAAAAGAATCCATGTCTGTCAAACCTCTGCTTATAGCTAATGCCCGCTAAACCACAGTACGTCCTGATGAACCTCTTTTGAACTCTTTCCATGGCCTCCACATCCTTCCTATAAAGCAGTGACCAGAACTGCGCGCAATACTTCAAATGCGGCCGAAGTAAAATTTCTTACAACTGAAGTTTGAATGTACACAGATACATCCTACTCCCCAGTCTAACATAATGGTCTACATCTTCCTGAAAAATGTTGCCGGTTCCTTGCAGAGTTACTGGCATTTCCTAGTACACGTGACGGGAAAGCTGGGAATCCTGTGCAAAAATGCAGGAATGCAGAAACTCCAAAATTCACCAAGATGCATTTGTTGGTAATTTTGCTGCTATACTTTGAAATTATACTGTATTTAGATCTAGCAACAGAGTCAGGTTACAGTTTTATAGTAGTGATAAATTTTGGATTTTTTGGATGGTCCTAAATACCAGAAACATTCAGAGATATTTATGTTGTCTGACAGACAGTTGAGCAACCTGGGTTGTCAGAGCAATTTGTGTGGGGCTTGCACTGGCCTTTCATGTGATGCTGTTTACTGCTAGAACCCACTGTGATGCGCAGGTCTTTGCCAATCAGGTTGGAGTTGGCTTTGTTTAGTAAGCTGCCATTTGTTAATGTGCTCAGAGTAAACACTGACCGAACATATAAGCAAATATAGGTGGTGCTAAAGTGAATAAGATAGAGTTTATAAAGGTACTAGGAGGTGCTTGCAATTTGAAAACTGTTTTATGCCAGAATAGAGTTGTACCAAATCCAGGAATGCTTGGAGCAAATTCATTTGTTTTTTATTAGAATTCATTAAAATATTTTTTTCATTAATGGCTATTTTAACTCCAGTGTGAAACTAAAATGAAATAATGTGAATAGCAACATTCAATTTTTACCACAATTTTGCCTCACATTTCAGTTACTCAAAACCAAAGCTTCAATGTAAAAAGTGTAACAATATATTAAGAAAATTACTTAAACCTTGCTCAAAAGTATAAAATGCAAATTATCTTTCAATTTTCCCAATTTTATTCTTTCTAAATGATTACTCTGGACATAATCCAAGCTGGAATTGGACTAAGAACTACTGACCTTGTTTCACAGGAGTTTGATTAAACCCATCAGGGAAAGTATTTTGTTTTTCTTCCAGAGAAAGGAAACTTTCATTCTCTCTGTTTGGACTGGATTGTATCCCAGTTTCTGGAAATGAGGAGGCAGTGTTAAAAAACGTGGTGCCATCACACCTTTCATCATGGAAACAGAATATTTTTTCATCTGCCACGGTTAGATGTGAAACCAAATCTTTGAGTATACTGTACTATCATGTATCTTACACAGACAGATGCTTATCTGCCTTTGAACTGCACGACATCTGTGTTCCTGAAGTAAAAGTAATGATTCTGAGATACACCCCGCGGATGCTGTGGGACACATCATCAGTGATGTAACCTGGGGTCGTCGGATGTTTTGGGTCTTTCAACATCATACACTCTCGCCCAGGCGACCCATCTGGGTTTGATCAGACCCCAGCTTGTGTCCCAGCAACACTGGCCCACGGATCACCCCTCCTGATCCACAGCCATCTGGAGGCTCTCTCAGCGGCCTCTGTGATGGTCCTGATAGCTTTCCTCTTGCCAGCCTCAGTGATGCCAAGTAGAGTGTAGACTCTGCAGAGTGAGCGGCCGGCAGAACCCCTGCACCCCACTTCGATAGGCTCGCAGCGAGTCCTCCAGCCTTGCCTCCAGCACTGCTCCACCAGCTCCTGGTACTTGGCCCGCTTCCGCTCATTTGCCTCCTCAATGCGGTCCTCCCAGGGAACTGTCAACTTGATGAGGACAACCTGCTTCGAGGACACTGAAGAAAGGACCACATCCGGCCTCAGTGAAGTTGTTGCTATTTGGTCGGGAAACTTCAGCTGCCTCCTCAGGTCAACTTGAAGCAGCCAATCTGCTGCGGTGCTAAGCAGGCCCGATGATGACGCTGGTCTGGGCTGATGTAGGGGCCGTGCTCCGGCTCTGACGAAGGAGATGTTCTTCCTCTGACCACTCTGTTTGCTGGTGGTCATGGCCATCGCAGTGCTCTCTGCCACTGCCTTCAGCACCTGGTCATGACACCACCGATAGTGACCTTCCCCCAAGGCTTTAGGGCAGCTGCTAAGGATGTGCTCCAGTGATCCTCTTCCTGGACAGAGAGGACAGGCTGGTGTATCGCCCTTGCCCCAGACATGGAGGTTTGCAGAGCCTTAGCAAGACATCATAGACAGCCTGGATCATAAATTTAATGCGCTGGGGTTCTGCCTGCCAGGTGTCAGACCAGAAGATTTTCTGCTCCAGCTCACCTTCCCACCTTGTCCATGCTCCCTACGGCTGCATGCCCACCATCCTGCTACTCCTCTTCAATGCCAGCCTGCACTTTCTCCAGGACTCGTTGCCATCTGTCTTTGCCTCTGGCCTTGTCATAGCGAGGTTGTGAAATGGAGCCCAGCCCCGCTCGCCCAGTTGACACTGTCCCCACCAGAGCCCTGTGTCTCAGCCGGGACTCTGCTACCATCAGCCCTTCCTGTGCCTTCCACTTCCTGCCCATCCGTACCTGGATGCCTGCTGCTGCCACTTTAGGGTCCTTGGAATCCCCGTATTGCAGCACCTCTCTTGTGCCGGGGACCCTAAACTCCTTGTCCAGGCTGCTAAAGGGAAGTCGCAGCTTATTGCACCTTCCGTACAGTGCTGCGCTGCTCAGACTACGGGGTAGGCCCAGCCACCTCCGAAGGTAGCTACTGACCTTGCTCTCCAGCAGCTCCACAGTTGTCACAGGCACCTCGTATACCAGTAGCGGCCATAGGGTTCGGGGTAGGATGCCATGCTGGTAAATCCATGCTTTGAACCTTCCAGGTAGGCCTGACTTGTCCACTGTGGTGAGCCAGCTCTCAAGCTCCTTGGAAGTTGATCGGACGGCAGCTGCATCTCTGAGGCTACAGTTGAAGACCTTCCCCAAGCTCTTGACTGGCTTCTCGGTGATAGATGGAATTGTAGTGCCATCCAAGGTAAAACAAAACTTGTCCACCACTTTGCCCTTCTTCAACACCATGGACCTGGATTTAGCTGGTTTGAAGCTCCTCCTTGCCCATGCAATGAGCTTTTCCAGGCCCTGGAGGATCCGCCTGCTGCCAGGAACCGATGTTGTTGTGACAATGAGGTCATCCATACAGGCTCTGATCGGGGACCGCCGAACACCAGATTTCTACACTCTGCCTCAGCTGCCTTGACTACCATATTCATGCAAGGGCAAAGAGAATAACAGAGATTGTACACCCAGTTATAATCCCCTTCTCCAGCCTATGCCAGCCTGATGTTATAGCTCCAGAAGTGGCCCTCAGTCTGAAGTTCCCCCTAGTAGTTCATGATGAGGTCCTTGATTTGTCTAGGAACATGGTGTTGGTCCAGTGTAAACTCCACCAGTTTGTGGGTATTGACCCATACACATTGGCGAGATCTAGCCAAAGCACGACCAGGTCTCCGTCCCCCATGTGTGCCCCCACCATCAGCTGGGTGACTATTCCAGTGTGTTCCAGGCACCCAGGCACTCCGGGAATTCCACCCTTCTGCACTGAACTGTCGATGTAAGCATTCTTGAGGAGAAAGTCCATCATCCGGTGGGACAAGACACTAAAGAAGATTTTCCCTTCCACACTAAGCAGCGAGATGGATCTGAACTGCTCCAGGTTCAACAAATTTTCCTCCCTGGCTCTCCAGACCCTCTCTGCGTACGCCCACTGGTCTGCCATTGTCCCCCTGTGCCAGATCACTTGCAGGATCTTCAAAGAATTTTGAGAAGCTCCGGGCTGTGCTTGTACACAGTTGTGGGGTACTCTGCTAGGTCCTGGCGCAGACCTGGCTCTGGCTGAAGACACAACCTCCTGGACTTCCTTCCAGGTGGGCTCCCTCACATTGAACTCCATCTCTCTCTCATCATCGATAATCCATTTGCCTTGGTCACTGCTATTAGGTCCGTCCTATTGGGGTGCTCATTCTCCCTCCCCGCCCCCCCGGGCTCCCCTGGGGTGTCTTTCACTGGGTTTATCTGTAGCTTTCTTGGGTTCTTCTTCACAGAAGATGCAGGTTGGGCTGCTCCCCATCCCTGCCCCGCCTGCCATCTTTCTGAGCTGTCAACTGTCTCTCCAGTCATCACCAATCTATTCTTGGTGGTCACCCAGCCTGTTCCTGGGAGTCACAATACTCTAATACTGTATGCCATATATCGACTGTTTCAAACAAGGAGTTTCCGTGTCAGTATTGAAGCACCTTCAATTACTCCAAAAGACTGAGGTTTGGTAAAATACTGAAAGGCTTTTATTCGCTGTACAATACGACCTCCACAGTGAGTGCCCCAGGACTGAGGGGGAGGGGCAAGGCAAACACCTTTATACAGAACTCTGTGGGAGGAGCCACAGGGGCAGTCAGCAGAGGGGTGTGTCCAGACAGGTAACCGAGTTACAACATATATACATGGTTTACCACAAGTATAGTTCAGTAATAAGCATCCACTAAATCCGCCAATATAGCGAGTTATATCTTCTCACAATTACAACTCGGGGCGTCGGCGCTCGGAGCTCATTTCCGGCGACCTCCGTTAGAAAGTTTGTATGTTCTTCCCTCGTGCGTGTGGTTTTCCTCCCAAAGACCTACCGGTTCGTAGGTGAATTGGTCATTGTAAATTGTCCTGTGGTTAGGCTAAGGTAAAATCGGTGGGTTGCTGGGCGGCGTGGTTCGGCAGGGCCAAGGGCCTTTCTGCGCTGCACCTCTAAGTATAAAACAATTAATCTAAGCATTATTAAAGCTGACGATCGAAGACATGAGTAGATTGCACGCCTGGATTTCTTTTCTAATTTTTCCGGATTCTAACCAGAACTATGAGAATTCTGTCAAAAAAAGATTTATAATAAACGATTACATGCACATTTATTTTATTGGATCACTTTATTAATTTGAAAGAAACTGAAGCTTTGAATGACATTCACTTCGTTTCGTGTTTATCCAAATCTGGAAATCATTTAGTTTGAACGAAATACAGTGCACGTCATTTAGTGAAGTTTTGATTGGCGTGGCCTTTGTTCAAATTTGATCTGGCTGATTTTTTTTAAACTTAGCTAACGCAAAATAAATTATCTTTACTCCTCGTTTTTCTAACAGATAATTCTTCATTCCATGCACAAATATCAGCCCCGGGTGCATGTGATCCGAAAGGATTTCAGCAGTGAGCTGTGTCCAACCAAACCAGTGCCTGCGGGCGAAGGGGTGAAAACTTTTACTTTTCCGGAGACTGTCTTCACCACCGTAACAGCGTATCAAAATCAGCAGGTAGGTCTTCTACCATTCTCTGTTCTCCGTTGAAAAGCAACAGCGAATTCTCTCCAGCTCTTAGATGCTGGCCGGGGGGCGGGAGATTCTGAACGCCAGTCTGCTGTACTGCAGTGTCTTGATGTTTCAGACATCACAGTACAAGACGTAAACTCGTCCCCCAACACACACAAAATATATTTAGATCATCCATAATGGCACGTCGAAGCCAACAAGTGGCAATCGATTCCACAATTCTTCACAAGAAGAATAACCGTGAAGCAAAATCTTATTTTGTGATTATAAATCTAATTTCCTCGTGTAGGAAATGATTCTACGTAGTACGTAGAGTACAGCTCGGAAGGGTGGAGCGATGTTGTGAGGACTATATTTTCAGTACCTTTGATTTATCTCTACTTTTAGGAACAACTTAAGCATTTCTCTGGAAATTGAATACAATTAATAGGTAAATGACTAGCTCGGTGGATTCATTTTTATGCATTGAATGTCATGTTTAGTTTTACTTACACGCTATTTGCGCGTTTAATTTTAATATTAGATCGTGTTACACGCCCTTTCAATAACTTTGACCGTACAAGAGTTGCTTTGCATAACGAGCAGCTCGTTAATAAATGTAAGTTTAACACTAATGCAGTGAGCCCCATAAACACAAATAAATGTACGTAATTGGTATAGATCTATCAGAGCAGGCCTTGTCTGTGCGATTTGACCAACGGGAATGTCATTAACATTGCTGTGGAAAATTTGTCTAGAAATCTGTAAAATAGTCACAGTCTTTACTAAAACTACGGCGCTATAGATTTAAAAAGAGCGAATGAACGACTGAACCGCAATTGCGTGTCTTGTGTTTAAGGTTCACGAAAACGTCAACAACCTGAGCCAATGTTTAAGAATAGCCCATGCTCTGGACTATTTTAAAATAAAAGATTCCCATTCCAGGGAAGTACTTTGCTCGAATTCTGTCTCGACAACTGGGTTTCTGCTCCAATCCTTGTTCCATGCTATCTGTCAAGTTTCCAGCCTTGTTTACCTGCATAAAGCGGTAGCACAGATCTCTACGCTTTTAGACCTACTGCGTGTCTTATCACAGCAGTAAAAGTAGCTTTTATAACGTAAGCTAACGTGAAGTATGCAATTAAAAAGAAGCCTGCTGTTACAATCCCACCAGTTTCTGGACCATCTATTTCATATTGGCTGCTAATTAATTACTTCAAATCACTTTCGATTAATCAGATTCAAATGGCTAAAATGAAAATTTCTAATGACCGAATTAAGTAAACAACTCCAGCAAGTCGACAGGTCAATTTTTGATTTGTATGCGAGAACGTCTCAATTTTCTGTTTGTAATCGTTACCGCTGCTGTTTGTGTGTTTACAATGCTTACGCGAGTTTAGTGAATTCCAGCGGCAAATTCGTATCTTTCTGGGGAAAATGGTGAAATATTTTAAACGAAAATTTCCATCCAATTCAAAAGTCTACGTTGACATGTATAATCTAACTTTAAAAATCTCCTGAATTATTTTATCCAAATAAACTCTACATATTTTATTTATTTCTACCTAAACTCGTGTTTTTAATTGCACCTTAGGTCCCCCAAAAGGAATCATTTTCCCCCTTTAAACAATAAT
Organism: Mobula birostris; assembly: GCF_030028105.1. Lineage (NCBI taxonomy): Eukaryota > Metazoa > Chordata > Chondrichthyes > Myliobatiformes > Myliobatidae > Mobula > Mobula birostris. The sequence continues at coordinate 42,451,758 of NC_092375.1, read as the reverse complement.
TCGGAAGAAACAACATCGGAGGGCCTTGGTGGAAAAAAAAGCGCGAGTCGGAGCTTTCTGGATCAATCCGCGGGCTGATTAAGATAATGTTAATACACTGCGCGTTATTAAACTTCAATCCAGTTATTCGAACCTGGTTACGGCCAGAGTCCAAAATCCATCCCTTCAGCCGGGGAGAGAATTCTGTACGTCTTTACCAGTGCCCGGAGCCTCAATCCTTAATGGTTATAAGTTTTCGGAGCAACTAATGCAGCGTTTAAATTCTCAAAAGATTTAAACATTTACATATGTTGATTCGGTGTCTGGGAGATCAAAGAGGGAGCTGAGCAGTATTGAAACCAAATTTGACACCCCACTTCAATTAAACCTAACAGCAGGCGTGAGTTCCTTCCTCCAGGCTGCTGTAACATTGCTGGACTGCCGACCAGATTTGGGAGTTCCACTATCATTCTCCGAACACATCCCAACTCTCCCCCTCAACGTATGTACGGCAGAGTGAGTCTATCACTCTACGACTGAACTGCTAATGCATTTGAGGATGGCACTGTATCAACACTTTAACCAGAGTGTTCCCAATGTGTCCCCTATACCAAGGTTTAGTTTCTTCGAAGGCGGGTGTTGTGGTGTGGAGAGCTGAAGTGGAGAAAAATTGTTCCCAGTAGACGGAAGGTTATTCGAAACGATTGGGAGGCTGATTTGCAGCATTCTCTGCTCTTTTTTAAATGCCTCCTGATCACTCTCCAACGATCATTTTCAAAATTAAACCTTTCCCATGGTGAATACAGTATTCTTAAAAAAAAGTACAATTAACCGACGTAGACCTGACACTTTCAAAGCTGAACAAATTCGAATTTTAGTTAAAGATATCTGTAATTCAAAATAATTTGGTGTGTAGGAATAAGATAATATTTTTACAGCAATCACTTTCTGGAAGAAATTTTCATTTTAATGAGGATTTAATGGTTTCTGGATTATAACGCACAACACTCCGTTTTCAAGAAGTAATAAAGACCTCTATTTTCTTTATTACTGAACTTATGTTTGATTTTGGAAGAATTAGATGTCGAATGTTTCCCGATCGGTTCTCCCTAAGGCCCCCTTTTTCCTTCGCCCTCACTTTTCCACAAACCATTATCATCTCGCCGCTCTTTCTTCATTCTTCAGATTACAAGGCTGAAGATCGACAGAAATCCTTTCGCGAAAGGGTTCCGGGACTCGGGAAGAAACAGGTGAGGAGTCAAAGCTCAACAAATGAGTTGAAATGAACAATTCCGACTTGACAATAGAGGGATGCGCGTTTTTTTCGCTTTCATCCCGAGCTGCCTGAATCAGGCAGAACAGACAACGGTGTGCTGTTTAACAGCAAAAGGTTTGCTGTCTAACAGTTTAGAAAAACACGTTGAGTGTTGTAGACGCCTGCTTACCTTTTTTTTGGGAAACAAAATAAACGAGTTTATATTTATATTTGGGTCCAGGACTCGGTTCTGCCCACGGAGAAGCGGCGGTGCAGTGGCTGCCGATTCACGGCACTTCCTGCCGTGATGTTTATGACAACTCGCCTGTTGTCATTCACTCAGTTTGCAGAACGTGCTGGGTGTAAGCTATTTGATAATTTTGGAATTTAAGCTGTACGATCTTTCCCATTTTGTCGATAAATAAGTAGCTATTTTAACACGCCCTGATAATAAACTGCCTTTACAGAGCATTTGTGTAAAATGGTTAAAGGCCCATATTAAAGTGGAAATGGCAGAATATAATTGGAAACAAAACCCAGTCTTAGACATAGCCTGTTGTACTCAGTTATCACTAAGTGCAGTGGATGGTTAGGTACGAGATATAACGCAGCCCTCCGCATGTTGAGTCTCCTGACAGCACCTGGAGAGAGTTTAACAAATGTTAATGTTAGGATAAAGTTGGCCCATCGCGGCTGCAAATACTTATCGTTAGGCGGAAATAACACCGCTTCCACTAAAGTATAAACAGAGAGATTCGGCAATACCGACATCGGTGCAATCGGCAGCCAACGTCTTGTCAACACCCAACCATTCACACTTGGCTAAGGGGCTTCAATCTCATTCACCAGTCAGGATTATACCTTCAACCGTTGAATGCCGTGAGTCCAGTTATAATGCACGGTCCCGTGCATTGGCCCACACTCAAAACTCCCTCCTGAGGCTGGAGAATTAACTTTCTCCGAAAGTCAACTGTAAAAGGTGGCGTATTTAAGGCGCAGAAGTTAACACAGGGTACAGGAAAGCTCCATTTTATATCAAAACGTGGTAGAGAGGATTTCGTCGCATTTTGACACTCGGTACCCGATCCCTCACTTTTCTCACTTATATCCCTCATCATTTGAAAATGCGTCAAATCACAAACAGACAGCTCTATCTACCTCTCCACCATCTCTCCCGTCTCCCACTCCGAGTCTAAGTGCTCAATCGCATGTCGGACATCCAGTGAACAGTAATTTAGGACAAATTAACTCCAGTTTTTAACCATCCCTCATCCTAATAACTATCTGATCCTCAAACTCTGCCACTTTTGTTATATCTGACCTTCCAATCACTTCTTCTCCATCTTGAAACCACCCATATCCCCTCCCTTCTGTCCCTATTTGTCTAGGCTAAACTTGGCTGTTTTCCATCCTAGCCAGTCTCCATTTCCTCTCATGATCTCAACCCAACTCACTGTCATCAGGCCTATTGCTCCCCATGGTCGCTCATCCTCATTTGCTCTCATATAAACAACATGTCACCTTTGAAAATTGCATTTTTGTTTTTAAAGTCCCTCTGTTGTTAATCTCTCAATCTATCCTTGTCCTAAAACATTTGATAAGGGCAACCAGCCTCTCTGCATTGGCTTCTGGCTCATCTATACTTTAACCGTGTTGCTGTTGTTGGACACATTCTTCAGCTGCTTGAGGCAGAAAGACCTGGATTTTTTTCCCCTAAATTCCTCTTCCTCCGTACCTTAATCCTTTTTAAAATACTCCCTAATGAGTGTATCTTTAGCCAAGTTTTGGGTGACCCATCCCCGTATCTCCTCAATGGCTTATTTTATTTAATCATGTTTCCAGGAAGGATTTAGGATATTTCAGTACAGTAAAGATGCTATATAATGCAGCTTCATAAATTCAAGAGAGTCTGAAAATGCTGAAAATCCTGAACAAAGCAAAAAAAAACATTTGAAGGGACCCAATCCAAAACAACGACTGCTTAGGTGATAATACATAGGAGCAGAATTAGGCCCTTCAGCCCATCTATTACCCTCCATTTCAATGCTTTCTGTCTGGTTGACTTCCTTCGGCATATAATGCAGCTTGTTATTTATCATATGATGCTCCTTTGCAAGATGCTCACGTAGTATTACATCGCATCGAAATGATAGTGGCAACTTGATTTTTTTCCAAAAAAATCTCAGCTTAAAAATTTGACTTGGTTGCATTTTCAAACTTGATATTGCAATTTTTTTTGGAGGGGTGGTGGGGGTGGGATGGTACCTGACCTATTTTCTATGTTAAAATTTCTCTCCATACCTCCACATTGCCATAAAGTCCTGAAGAAATTTGGCTTGCATTGGCCACGCTGAAAGCTGTCCATGAGGTTTTGACTCATATTAAATCACTCGTTATATTGAATTCAGTGTCTGCTATAAAACAGTAAATCTCCCTAACTTATAATATTATAGAATCCTGAATGGAATCCAAATTTGTGAATGCAAAGCAAGGAATATTTGCATGGTATCCAGAAAGTGAAATGGAGACTGTGAAATGTATAGGTATTAATTAGCACAAGGAAAGAGAAGCTGTTTAAAAAAAATATTTTCACTTGAAACAAATTCCAAGCAAACCTCACACCATACGTGTAAATTTAATCTTAGAGCAAATGATGCTCAGTAATGACTCTTATTTTTCAAAAAAAAGTCATTCACTACTGAACGCCCTAACTTTAAGACATCCTTAGTGCAGAACTAGTGAGCAGGTTCAAGTAGATGGCATTGCATTCATTTCAATGCTTTATCTATTGGTGGGCACTGCAATAGCATAGCCAGGATAATGTTGGCAGTAACCCTTGGATTTCCATACTTCTGTACGCATTAGCAAAAACAAGGTGTTGCTGAGTAATTCATCCTGTAGTAACACCCTGTAATAGCAAGCGTCGATAGTCTCATTGCCTTTACTGCAACGTTAATGATAGCTTGATTACAGGAACAAATTTAGCAGATTATGCTAATTGTTTTTTTCTCTGTGTGTGTATGAATGAACACTAATTTGTTTTCCTTCCCCTCCAAACAAAAACATTTCTCATAAACTGGTCAACTGAAAAGACTGAATCTGCAGTTCAGTTATAAAATATTTATTGCATACTTTAGTGCATCAAATATAATTTTCATAGTCCAGTATACCCTCCAATCAGCAATGTAAAACAATTGTATTTCTACAGCACCGCACACTTATATGAAGGCTGTTGTAAACTTTTAAACTGAAGGGATAATGTAAATAGCCAGGCATTAAAAAACCCAGTGAATCCAAGAAATAAGGATGAACAATGTATACATAGCTTTTAGAGCAAAAGGAAGGCACAGCTTCAAATAGCAATAATACACTTAAGCTTGGTGACGGTGTTGGTCAGGATGTGAGTGAGACGAGAGGATATCGAGAACAAGTAGCAGAACTCAGTAAACAATTGTTCTGAAAATCAGCATACAGGAAAGGTGTGAACTCAGCTGTCTGAGTGACAGGAGGGATTCCTGTGAACTGGGAGATTAGTGCAGCAGTGACAGTCTGATTTTTAAGAATATTTGTTCTGGGGATGTGGGTAATAAGATCAAGAGAAATTTACACATTGTAAATTACAATTGTGTGATAGAACAGCAGGAAGTGGCAGATTAACTCATTCAAAGAATATTAGTAAGTCTTAATCATAATCTAGCAATCTTTTTGACTGTTCCCAGGTAGGTAAATTACCAAATTCCATTTCACATTTTATGAGTTAATCTCTCAATTTCTGGGTTACTAGTCTAGTATTATAACTCTTACCGTACTACATCTAATCGCAGATGATGTCTGAGCACACAGTAAGTGCCTTGAAGCGGCAATTCATCTGCTTGGTACCATGTGGAGGTGTATTCCACTGCAGCCATAAAGATTCGACAATGTGTAGATGCTTGTGTCATTTTCTATAACCCGACATTAATGTGGTTGCCAAAGTCTGAGTGACAGGAAAGGGGAAAGGAGGATGAGCAGGAAGGCTGAAAACCATGTCAGAGTCACCCCTGCCATCAATTAGGAATCAAATGATTCTCTTGAATATTCTAGTCTAGAAAAGCGCATTCACTGTAGCTCCCACTTTACGCTCCGTCTGTCTCTTCTCATCAGTGTACCTTAATCAAAAACACTGAAGCACACCACACAACCCACTTTCCACAGCATTTTTCTTCTTGCACCATTAAATAAATCAAACAATGAGCAACAGATGTACTTACTATTCACCTCTTGTTCTGCCAGCTGCCTTCCTTGTGTCTCTGTCTATTCCAGTGTCCTACACCAAGTCTCCACCAGTGACCGCGCAAACGTGGTGGAAGTCTGCTGACCTGGACTGGAGGAGGCTGCAGATGGCATCAAGGCATAACTTCCATTATGTTTGGTCCTGGAGCTATGCCCTCTGGACCCAAGAGCCTGGCATTTACACGAGCTGGCTGACAAACATGGGTAGTACCTGTGGTCGAATTTTAGTGATGGGGCAACCGAGTGCTGCCACACGGAGAGCAGCAAATTTGCAGTCCAGGGAACAGATACTGCTCACTTCCGTTGGTATGTAAGAATCTCCTGAGATATTGCAGGAGAGGTTCTTGGCTGATGGTCGTGTGCAAAGCCCTGCTCATCACTGCTGCTTGAGGCCATGATGATAGCAGTGTGAACAGCGACTGCAGTGCTAGCTTTGGGTGGCCTCTTCTCTTGGTGTAACAGAAGCTGAAACAATGGCCATTAACCTATGCCTGCAGGAAAGGATAGGCTCCAAGCTTCCTTCAAAGTCAGGTGTCAGGTTGGAACTGGGTTGCCCAAAGTTCATTTAGAGGTTTTGGCAACTCTGCCAACAGATCGACTATTTCTTTTGCCTACATATCAGAATCAAAATCACGTTTATTATCACGAACAAATGTCGTAAAAATGGTTGTTTTGTGACAGCAGTATAGTGCAATACATAAAAATGACTAAGCTACAATAAAAAAACATATTTAAAAAGTAAATAAATTGCAAAAAGTGAGCAAGATAGTGAGGTAGTGTTCATGGATTAATGGACCATTCAAATCAGACAGTGGAGAGGAAGAAGCTGTTCCTAGGCTATTGAGTGAGTGTCTTCAGACTCCTGCACTTTCTGCATGTGCTGAATGGTAAGGCCCCTCCAAGATGGATGCTGCCTGCTTGAGGCATCGCCCTTGGGAGATCAAGTCAACATTATAGGCAGCTTTGTCTCAGTCTTTAGCTGCGATCTTTGCATCAGAACTAATCTCACCCTCAGTGTTGCCGTGCTTTCCCAGCTGTGAAGGAAATTTAGCCTTGTTTGCGGTTATAGCCTATTTTTCCCTTAAAAGGTCTGGGACAACCTTAGTTGATGCTGATCACTGGAGATTTTCGCAGCTTGATTCAGTGCTGCCAGTATTAGAGCGTTTAGTACCGGCTGATCACCTCAGCCTTGGTAAAGAGATTCAAACATGCATTTCCAGAGGAGCTCTACTCGATAGTCTAATCGTACAGTATACTGGGAATACTGAGTCCATTTTACAGCATGGCCCACATACTCTCTAGTTATCTCAGCTGTTAGCTCTTTGCATTATAACTATTGAACTTGGTTCTGAGTAACACTTGGTTGTAGAGCATTTTCAGATGTAGTGTGTTTATTAAAAAAAAATTCTTCCTGAATTCAAGTCCTTTCTTTGTGGACAGTGTGGTAACATGCTTAAGAAAATGCCTTTGGCTTATTCATAAGGTGGCATTTGACTTGAGACTGAAACATATGCAGAGTAATTAGAAGCCCAAAGGCTGAATTTCTATTGCTAGTCCTCGGCAACTTTAGGGCTATGACATTAGACTGCCGAATAACTCTTCAAATGATAAAAAAAAATATCTCAGCTTTTCACAAACATTATGCATTTTATGGGGTAACCTATGAGTGGAGGTGAAGGATGTGGGGAGGGTCCTAAATGAATACTAATGCTTGTGTTCACCAAGGGAAGGGAAGCAAGGGTAAGTCTTGTAATTACAGGCTGGTGAGCCTTACATCAGTAGTAGGAAAATTGCTGGAGAAAATTATAAGGCACAGGACCTCATGTTCATTTGGAAAACCAGAGGCTGATTAGGGATAGTTAGTGTGGCTAATTTGAGCTTTGAGGAGGTAACAAACTAATATAAGTTGTTGTCCTGCGCTGTGGTAAAGTAGGGCAGCAGTTGTTCGCGTAGTAAGGCATTTGATAAGGTCCCACATGGTAGACTGATCCAGAAGATTAGGGTGCGTGTGATCCAAAACTGACTTGGTGATAGGAGGTAGAGAGGTGAATGGATGTTTTTCTGATTGGAAGTCTGTGACTAGTGGTGTACACCAGGGATCAGTGTTGGGGCCTCGGATATTTCTGGTATATGTTAACACATTGGTTGTAAATGTAGGAGGCATGATTAATAATTTTGCAGATGATACACAAATTGGTGGTATAGATAGAAAGTAAGGTAGTCTAAGCCTGCAGATGAATACAGGTCAGTTAGCAGGTGGAATTTAAGCCCAACAAGTGCAAGGTGATCCATTCTGAGAAGCCAGGTAGCAGTAGGACATGGTAGAGTACAGAGAGACCCTGGGGTCCAAATCCATATTTCTCTGAAAGGGGCAACATGGGTGAATCAATGAAGGCATAGAGCATGCTTACGGGATACAGAGTATAAGAGTTAAGATGTTATGTTGCGAATTTACAAAATATTGGGTAGCCCACACTTAAAAGAACTGTGTGCATTTCTGGTAGATACGCTGTAGGAAGGACATGCTTGTGCCGGGGAGTGAAGGAGGCTGAGAGATAGCCTCTTGGAGATTATGAAAGAGATTGATAGGGTAGATGGTCGAATCTTTTTTCCCCCCATGGCTTTGGTATCAAAAACATACACTTAAGATGAGAGGTAAGCTTGGAAGCGTAGTGCAGTTGCTTTAGAGCACCGGTGATCGCTGATCAGGATTTAATTCTCTCTGCTATCTGCAACGAGTTTTTATGTTCTGCCTGCAAGCGTGTAGGTTTCCTCTAGGTGCTCTGGTTTCCTTCCACATTCCAAAGATATAGTTAGGGTTAGTTGGTTGTGGGCATGCTATGTTGGCTTTGGAAGCACAGCAGTACCCGCAGACTGCCCTGATACAATCCTCAGGCCGTGTTGGTTGTTAATGCAAATCAATGTTTCACTGTATGTATTGATGTACATGTGACAAATAATCTTTAATATCTTTAGGAGCTTTGCAGAGGATCTGAGGAGTAAGATTTTTAAACAATGATGTCTGGAATACACTATAAGAGGAGGTGGTTAAATCAGATATAATTACTATGTTTAGGAGGCTTTTAGACCAATACTTGAATAGGCGGGGCAATGTAGAGTCAGCATGGAGGTTTTTGCTGAAAAGCCCATTGCTGTGCATTATAGATCTTTGACCACATTGCAATTACCGGCAGTGACTGTTCAGATTCTGGTATCTGGGTTGCTAACAGGCCTGAACTCTAGTTACCTTACCTGACTGGAATGGTGGTGGTCTTGTCTACAGAAAGTGGCACGCAGGAATACAGACAAGTACTCTCTCCCAGTGGCTTAAGTTATTAAAGCTAATTTTAGGTACTTTTGCAAATTACCTGGAAGGGTCATATGAATGCTTTGCAAATCAAGACTGGTTCCTCATTGGATTAACATTTCAAGTGGGGTTAAAACTAAAAGTGATGTCAGACTGACTCCCTCCACTTCCTATGCCATTTAGTTTGTTGTTATTAAGGACTTGGATTTGGTTTGAAAATATTATGTTGGTAGATTTTCAGAGTAAGGGCAGCAGATCACCTGAAATCCCACATTTCTCAATAAAATTATGAAATAAATGCCTATATCACAGTTGGCTTCATACTGCAGCCAGTGTAACGCTGAGCAGTATGAGATTAGTTCCTTGGAAAGGTGGTGCGTTTACATAATTAGATGAGATGCCAGGTTAATAAAAATTTTAGGACCATGTGTGTTTATGTATTAAACCTATTTCATTGCACTTTTGGATACATCAATACCTCATGTCCTTGTTGATATCGTTACATTTTTGAACAAATACACTGATCATAATAGCAAAAAAAATGAAGGGTCACAGTTCCACTGTTGAGCTTAGTTTTAAAGTTCATTGTGAACATGAAAGAAGTTAATCTTGTGATATCATGATCCTTGTTTTTATAAACAAGGGACACAATGACTAAAATCTATGAGGAATGTACTGCAGAAGCTGGCTGCCTGAAACAAAAACAGAATATGCTGGGAATACTCGTGAGATCAGGTAGGGGAAAGTTAACATTCCAGGTTTATGACCTTTCATCAGAGTTCAGCATCATTTTCAAGTCCACATCTCAATGAATTTAAACCCAGTGTGATGGAAAAGTCTTCCATTGACTTCACTTTCATGTCTGTTTCTTTGCCTGAAAGCATGCACCTCCAGTCTCAATTTCAGCTTCAACCCTGCTGTTATAAGATTACTGAAGGATTCCCTAGTATGACAAGATGAACTCTTGACCTCCCAATCTACTTCGATGTGACTTTGCAATTTACTGTCTGCCTGCACCTTTTCTGTTCCATAACACATTACTCTGCACGCTGTTATTGTTTTACCTTGTGCTACCTTAATGCACCATTGTAATGAATGGATCAGTATTGATGGTTTACTAGACAAGTTTTTGTACTGTGCCTCAGTACATGTGACTAGAATTGACCAATTTAAAATTTACCAGTTTATAATCCACCTGTCTACCTCTTCCTTGCCTCTTAACCACCCTCTTTATTCATTGTTAAATCTCACTCCTTCTCATCTAACCTCATCTAAATTTTCTGCCCACTGCTCATTAAAGACCAGTACCACCAGCGTCATCAAACCTGTTGACAAGGGTGGATGTCTTTGTTGTTGTCCACTTTTCAGGGAACTTGTCAACATTCTGATACCTCGCATCTCTGTCCCATCACACCAGATTATTATTGCTCAGAAAGCCATGTTCTCTGGATATTTCTCCTCGCTCTTCCCAGCCTCAGTTCCCCAAGCGCACACAGCCCATTTCTGTCTACAGATTTATATGCAGTATTGCCACATTGTTCCCACTTCTACTTGGTCCAGGATGTTAATTTTATCCTACCTTGACTATATCTTCTCCTCTCATTTAGTCTCAGCCCACATACAACCACAGTTATGGAGTATCTGCACTAATGGAGATACGCGCCGTTTCCTTCACCAACACCCTCTTTCATATCCTGCCTGATCTCATTCTTGCACTGAATAATTTCTCTTCTAACTCAGACTCCTATGAGTGTAAGCTGTGCTGGCAACTTGTGAGCCATGTGGAACGTACTATGCTTTGCACTGGACTCTTCTCTCGTCTTTTTCCTGCCAAGAGGTGGAACTCTGATGAAAGATCACCAACGTGAAATGTGAATTGTTTCTTTTCAGTGGATGCTGCCTGACCTGTTGCGCACTCCCAGCATTTGCGTTTGATTTTGCGATGATTGAACTTTGAAATTGAATTTCCAGCTCCATGTTGTAATTTTGAATTTTCTGATGGGCTAAATAAAATTCCCATCTTTTTAAAATTACTAGTATATTGAAAATACTGCAAAGTTCATGTTGGACTGAAAGTAGTTTCTAATATAGTTACAAAATATAGAGCCAGATGTCCCAGGGGATTGCAAGTATATGTGAAGATTGTGCAAACAGTTCTAAAAGAAAATTGTGCAGCAGTTTTTAATGATTCTTATGAATTTGAAAATGTCCTGCCCATAGTGCTGTCATGACAGATTGTGATAAAAGCTGTTTCTAATCTGCTGTTAGAATGGATTTTAATGTGCTGAAAGCTATTTGAAATAACCAGTACCGACTGTACCGGAATGTATTTCTAGCCATAGATAGACATCTGAAGGAATGACTTAGCTGCTTCATATCTTTAAATGCTTAGTAATTGATATGTACAGTATATTTCTGCTGTACAAGCTAGTATTAATCTGGTAGCAATCAGATGTTCCTTACACCTGATGGTACTCCACATTCCAAGTGACCGCATTCACATTTGTTTACAATATTATTTCCTTTGATGCTACAGGAATTAAAATGAAAACTTGAATGTCTTTCTCTGTCATCATTAAAATCTATGCACTGTTGGCTGTACACCTGGTTGGAACATAAGAGATCAATATTACTCACTGGTTTGGGTGAGAGAGGAGGCTGTGACTACATCGCTGTCCTTACAAAGTGGTAGGCCCACACTCAGAGATTTATTCAGGGGATTGTATGGACATTACTAAACCATCCAGGAAAAAGAGGAAGTAGCAAGTTTGACATTCAATAATCTTTGGAGAAATGGTACCCGTGTAAAATATGTCATGTCTAAAACAGATAAATAAAGGTTTTCAGGTTTTGGATAATTTGCAATATCTACTGTATTAATTTAAAACATTCTGAAAATATTTCAGTTTTCAATTTCCTTTTCAGAAGAGAAAATTTTTGACAATACATAAATCAAAGTTTAATACTTGGTAATTTTTTTTTTCCATTCAGAATCCATCTTTTTTTTTAGGATATTGGTCCCAGTCATTACTGTATCTATTTTCAATAATCACTGAAGCCAGAACTGTAGTCAGTACAAATTCATTTAGCATTTTTTCCATCATTGGATAAATGTTTGTTGTTTACAGTTTTCACTCTGATATCAAATAGTACTGGGTACTTGACTAAACTAGGAAACATGATGCACGAAAAGAAGAAATTCTTAACGTAATATTATGAATAAGCTAACACTTCCAAAGTAAACTGCAATTACTGTTGAATAAGTTACCAGGCCCACTTTGACATTTAAACCCAATTTGTAACACCGATCAAGTTGATCAGATTTTCTAGCCTTCTCTCCATGGTTGGCAGGGTTTTCCTCCTTTCAATTTAATAACTGTAGTCTCTTAAAGATGCTTGAACACATTGTTAAGAATGATTTGACCAAATTTTCCACTGTTTGTTCTTTTGTGATTTTATTTTTCTATTTGAATAGTTGTGCTGTTTCCACCTCTTAAAGATAGCATTTATTTTCCATTCAGATCTTGAAAGATGGATTTTGAGAACTAGTTCTCATTGTTATTAATGAATTCTGTCAGTTTTTGAGGGGTTTTTTGATGGATAGCTATCATCCATTTAGATGGAAGAAGTTAACTGGGTCTCTAGAAATGTACTTGCACCAAGTGGAGTTGATTTATATTGATACAATTCATTGATAATCTGATAAGCAGCCCATGATGGAAAGCCCACAATATATACTTAATTGAATTATAATTCGCAAATTATGTTTTGATGTTAATCTGTAGATTATTTTCCTATCTGTCTTTGTCAATATGAGTTGATTGTGAGATAGGATTTATTGTTTGTTAGTTCTTCATCCTGACATTCTTCAACAAGAAAGGAATAAGGTATACTCAGTCTTTTCTCCTTTGGAATGACTGTAATTTAATTTTACTTAAAATGGCTTGGCAGATGTGTGATGAACCAGAAATTACTGCCCAGTCAGTCTCCTCTCATCAGCTGTAAGCTATAGAAGGAAAAATTGACAGTAAAATCATGCCACACGTATTGACTGATGTGCAGCTACTACGTGGATAAGTACAGCACAGGAACAGGCCCTTCAGCCCACAACATCTGTGCCAGCCATGCCAATTTTAATTGAAACAGTCTGCCTGCACATGGTCTAAATCCCCCCGTTCTCTGCCTGGGGATATATTAATCAAAATGCCTCCTCGTGCTGTTGTTGTTGTTATATCAATTTCCACACTGTCCTGAGCAAATGAGGAGACCATCCATAGCATTCAAGAGGACACGGGCAGCTGAAATTTGTGCATGGAAATACAGAGTGCTGCGTTTTGAGAGGAAGAATGAGGAAGGACAGAATAAAACACTTGAAGGAAAGAAGATCGCAGGGCAATGGGGGAGGAGAGTAGAGGCTTGGGAGGCAAGGTGTGATTAGCTGACAAGAAATCAAATTCAAGGTTAATAAACCAAATTTGACAGCAGAAATACATTACTTTTCTAACTGACATTAAAATAGTTAGAAAAGCAAAGTGTTTCTGCTTTAAAATTTGAAGACATCAAATATATTAAAATATGAGGTGTTTATTAGCCTAGGCCAGGATCAAATCAACCATGCTTATCACTGATCTCAAAGAAGGATTTAGTGGTTTCCTTAGTGCAGGCTTCACATTTTCTGATGTTAAATGGTATCAGACAGAAACTTCATGGATCACTGGACTCCAGTGGTCATGGTGTTGTCAAGCTATCAATCATATTGAAAGCTTTTTATGACAGCAAATCAGGACGGAGATAGTCAAATCTGAGCTGATGTTTTAAGTTCTTGACAAGGGCTAAAACAAATGGTTGAAACAGGGTTAAACTTGATATTTATATTTAATTATTATTTTAAATACTGTATTCCAGTAATGAAATTACAATTCAGGTACAAAAGTATTTTAGGACTAGATTCTTGCTAAGTATTAATATAGGATTCAATAACATTAACCTAACTCTCAACTTGTAGAACAAAGCTAACATTTCTGGTTTGTTTTAAAACACAGCAGGACCAGTTTTCAAAGAGGTGAAATATCTGTCAGTTCATTGAGTTCATTTCATTATGACACGGAAAACAATCACAGAATACGATCTTTGGAGGATCAGTTCCTGACAACACCTTCAGGATTTCTGAGATTAAACATTGGAGATCTGATTGTTGTCAGTTCTACTACAATATAAGCAAAACTTTAAATAATGCATTTAAAAATGATAACAAATTATTTGGTTGACTCAGAAAACTAAACACTAAAAAAACTATGCAAGAGATTCCCAGATATGTAGTAGTTGATTTGACATTAAACAGGAAATGTCATTGCAATGAAGTAAAGATCCAGTTTAACTCAATGTTTTAGGAACAGCTTCTTCCCCTCCACCATCAGATTTCTGAACGGACAATGAACCCATGTACACTACCTCATTATTTTTTCCCTTTTTTCCCCTCTGCCAAATCACAACAAATTTCATGACATATGCCAGTGATATTAAACCTGATTCTGATGATCAATAGTTTAAGGAGTTTGGGAATTGAAACCTTGCAATGTGACTGACTTTCCTGAATACGTGTTTCACTGACTTAATTACATCAACATAACTGGGGGGAAAAAACAGGTTTGTGTTGTAGAATTGAACTGAATCTTCCAACCCACATTGTTTCAGGCTTGTACTGGGTTCCTCCCTAGAGCCCAGCTCATTTGTACCAATCGCAGCACGACAGTTGATGCACAGACAGAAATAACATACCACATGCAGAAAGCAAACATAAAATGTGAATGCCTGGGTTGAAATGAATTACATTAAAACACATTTAATAAAAAAAACTCTAGCTTTTCTCAAATCCAAAATATTTGAGGATGGAAGCAGAAAGAGAATTCCCTAACATACAGGATGCATGTGGAAGCGATTAAACTGCCAAAATTGCCAAAATCTTTTGTTGTTCTTCTACAACATACGAAACGATTTACACCAAGTAGGGAAAAAGAGTAGATTTTATGCAGAAAGAGGTATAAAAAACTAACGAAAAGAAGCAAAGTTGCGACAAAAGTGAAGATGGGATTTTGAGGCACTGCTTGTCTGAGTTGGTTATGCTGCTTCAGTTTCGAGCTGGAATTTCTACACGCTGCACTTCTGGACTGCAAATTGAACTGGGTTTAAATTTTAGAGTTGGAAGATGAACACACTACTCAAACATCCAGCAGATTAGCAGGTTGGTGGTTCTGTTTGCTCATTTGTGCTCGTCCAGAGTCTCAACTGCATTGAGCTAACAAATCCCAGATACCAAATAAGTCGTCTCAGGAATCCCATCAGTTTGGAGGTTGTCAATTTGTGCTGTTTGTGATGCCAGTTGTTCTTTGATGGTAAGGCTGGAGTATAAATGCATCCAAAATTATATTTGATTGTAGTGCTAAAGCAAGGAGGAAGAACTCCCATTTTCCGTTCCTCCACACTTTTGTTTCTGATTAGGAGTCTGATTATTTCATGGGAGATGCACAGAACAGGCATTACACTGACAGTGTTGCTGAACATGGGTTTAATACTGGCTTGAAGAATCATAAATGTGGAGCCTTTGCAATTCTGACAAATGGAATAAGCAAGTAGAAACAGTATGGCTCATTAAATTAATGACCTAGGTCCTGAGCTCATTGCACCTTTACTAGTACTGGAGGTAAGTAGACACAGAGAGCTGTCATCCAAAGTCAATGCTGTATATCAGTTTAATTTTTTGGTTATCCCTTTCAATAGGGACTAGTTAATATCCTGCCATTCTTTAACTGGAAAATGACATTGAAGAGGTAGTTATGAGGGACAAAGAAATGGTGGACAACCTTAAGTATTTTGTGTCAGTCTTCACCATGGAAGACACAAGCAGTATGCCAGAAATTCGGGAGTGTCAGGGGGTGGAAGTGAGTACAGTTGCTATTACTAAGGAGAAAATGCTTGGGGAGCTGAGAAGGTTGAAGGTCAGTACGTCACCCGGACCAGATGGACTAAACGCCAGGGTTCTGAAGAAGGTGGCTGAAGAAATTGTGGAGGCATTAGTAATGATATTTAATAAATCAATAGATTCTGCAATAGTTCTGAAGGACTGGAAATTTGTAAGTGTCACTTCACTCTTTGTGAAGGGAGGGAGGCAGAAGAAAGGAAATTATAGGCCAGTTAGCCTGACTTAATTGTTTGGGAAGATGTTGGAGTCCATTATCAAGGATGAGATTTCGAGGTACTTGGAGGCGCTTGATGAAGTAGACCAAAGACTCCATGGTTTCCTTAAGGGGAAATCTTGTCCAACAAATCTGCTGGAATTCTTTGATGAAATAACAAGCAGTATACACAAAGGAGAGTTAGTGGATGTTGCTTATTAGGATTTTTAGAAGGCCTTTGACAAGGCACTGCACATGAGACTGTTTAAAAAGATAAGAGCCCATGGTACTATAGGAAATATACTAGTATAAAGGGTCCCTTCTTTCATGTTACTGCGTATGTTAATCAAAATGGCTTCTCTGTTATGTTATAATTAAAATGGTTTCTCTGTGATGTTAACTGCTAAGACAGTGATTCTTTTTCTAGCAGCTAGCAGCTTGTTTGGGTTATCACTAATGATAAGGAGGGAATGAACCAATGGGTGTCCATGTTATTTTTTTTTGGGTGATATTCTGTCTCATATGGCTGAGAAACAGTGTTTTTGGCGGGCTTTTGGAGGAGAGACCGGGAGTAAGACAGACGTGCTGGGAGCACTCTGGTCGATCACTGTGGGTGATCCTGAGCTGCGCGTCGAGGGGGTTGGAGTGGATCGCAGGGTGAAGAAAGAATACTCCGGGTATTTGAGCTCCAACTGTGTGCACGAAGCAATTGAACTTTGTTAAGTCTGGCACCTTTTTCTTTTTCTTTTATATTGTATATCTATTAATCTCATAGTCCCAGTAAGATTTATAAAGTATAATCTGTAAAGTGTACATTGTGTGCTGGCTGATGTTTGATGTTTGAGGTCGAACCAGGTAGCATTGCACAGCAACCTACGCAACCGGGATAAATATCCCCTACATAAGTACGAGCCAATATAGCTGAGCGTTACATTAGCATAGATAGGAGATTGGCTGACTTTCAGGAGGCAAAGAGTGGGCATAAAGGGGCCTTTTCTGGTTAGCTGCCGTTATTAGTGGTATTCCGCAATGATTGGTGTTGGGATTGCTTTTCATGTTATATGCATGATGTGGATGATGAAATCGATTGCTTGGTGGCCGAGGTTGTGGATAATACGCGGATAGGTGGAGGGGCAGGTAGCATTGAGAAATCAGGGAGTCTGCAGAAGGATTTAGACACATTTGGAGAATGTACAAAGACGTGGCAGATGGAATATAGTATGTGTGCACATTGGTAGAAGGAATAAAAGCATAGACTGCTTTCTAAACAGTTGTGAAAATTCAAAAATCAGAAATGCAAAGGGAATTGAGAGCCCTTGTGCCAGATTCCCTAAAGGTTAATTTGCAGGCTGAGTCAGTGGTAAGGAAGGCAAATGCATTGGTAGCATTTATTTCAAAAGAACTAGAATATAAAAGCAAAGATGTAATGCCAAGGCTTTATAAGGCATTGGTCAGAACACACTTGGGGTATTGTGAGCAGTTTTAGTTTTAGTGCTTGTTTTATTATGCTTAAAATAATTAAATTGTTCTTATTTCTATTGTATTGTTCAGCACCTGATTATTTTTTTCATCTAACTAATTAGTCACTTGTTATATGTTTTTATGTACGAAAATATGTGCTGGAGAGGGTCCAGAGGATGTTTACGAGAATTATCCCAGAAATGAAAGGGTTAACATATGAGGAGCATTTGATGAGTCTGTACACAGTGGAGTTTCGAAGAATGAG
Source organism: Mobula birostris (assembly GCF_030028105.1). Taxonomy (NCBI): domain Eukaryota; kingdom Metazoa; phylum Chordata; class Chondrichthyes; order Myliobatiformes; family Myliobatidae; genus Mobula; species Mobula birostris. The sequence continues at coordinate 42,434,047 of NC_092375.1, read as the reverse complement.
TGGGATCTCGTTGAAACTTATTGAATATTGGAAGTCCCAGATGGAGAGAGGATGTTTCCTGTAGTGGGAGAGTCTAGGACCAGAGGGCCCAGTCTCAGGATCAACGGATGTCCATTTAGAACAGAGATGAGGAGGAATTTATTTAGCCAGAGTGCAACTCATTATAATAAATCGGTAATGATGGAATGGCATAAGCCTAATTCTTCTTCTGTGTCTTATGATAAATCACAAGATATGATTTAAAAAAAATTCAAAAATTTTACTAATATTTGTGGATTATGTCAGTTTCATTAATATAGTAATATTTTTTAGAATCTTACAAAGGGCTTAATGGTCGTTTGTGCCAATTCACAGCAGTTCAGTTTTTGGGATCCTAAAACCCTGATGGAAAAAAACCCAGGAACTTGCCATTTTCTTTATTTCTGGAGAAAGATCAATTTCTAGCACAATGTTTTTGAAGCTACAGTTACAGATTACAGAAACAATTTATTATCAGCATATTTTATACTTAAATTCCTTGACATTATATGCTGATTTCCCCTGTTTTCATTGAAAGCAACATAAGCCAATGGAAATTCTGTCAATGTATTTCTGAATATTAATGAAATTGCAGCTTATTGAAATATTTGACCTGTGCATAATTTAATGAAGAATGCTTGTTTTATAATGTTTAAAATAATTACATTGTTTTGTTCAGCACCTGATTATTTTTTTCATCTAACTAATTAGTCACTTGTTATATGTCTTTGTATGGTATTTCATTTCTTTCTACTTTACCCTTGTGTTGAAGAATGACGTTTAACAATCTTGAATACTTTTCAAAAAAAACAAGAATTTTATGTAAATTTGTTTTCCTTTTGTACAGTATGTAAATTTGGCTTTCCGTCTTGTGCAATGTGATATAGATTTTCCATTATGATTATGTGTATTTATTTAATTCTGCCAAATGACATTTCTTCAAAATACCTGTAGCCCATGGAAATCAATTATGATGATCTAAATTGCTGTCTATATTATACCTTCTAGTAGTTAAAACAAAGTCAGCAACAGAAACATTGAATTCAAAGTACATGAACAGCCAGCACAGCCATCTAATCAAACCCAACTACAATTCCATATGGTCTGTAGTGTTTGCCTTAACAGCATACACACACTGGAGAACAGTAGTGATAGATGGCTTCTCTAATTGGATAGAGCTTCAGTAGAATAGATTAAATGGAAGTGAAACTACCTGCTGAATGAAAACTAGCAAATGTGCAGGCTGCTCAGAGAAAACAGAAACCCTTTGAAACTTATCTGGCAAAGTGCAAAAATTAGGCTGAGTTTGATTACACACAGATTTGCTTTAAGATTCTGAGTATGGGTATTATGAGTGTGGTGTGTTATCTTTGAAATGAATTTGTGGGAAGTTCAGTTCTTCAATTAGCAGTTGATGTTTTTGGTAGGAAAAAAATTGTGAATGATGGTTAAGTCCTCCATTATCACATATAATTTTGCTTCCGTAATCACCTGGCATGTCAGTTAGAATTCACATTAAATATTTTTTTGCTCTTGCTATTAATCTTGGCTGCTTGAAATTTGCTCTGCCTCTCTGTATCCATGGTGAAAATTATGATCAAAATATGATGTACTATTCCAGGAAGGATTACAGATGTAATCTACACTGGCTAGCTTCAATTGTTTTGTAGGGTACACATGAAACAGATGTAACTGAGTAATTGGATTACTGTTGGCAAGTTATTTCCTTGCCAGTACTAGGAATCCCCATGATGTGAAACGCTTACCCCTGCACTGATGGATAAATATATTGATGTAGGTTCAGATGGAAACCCTCCTCCCCAATGTAAAACGGATCAAATTAAGCACTGCAGAATAAATATCGTCCTAGATTTTGTGGACTGACATTGTCACTGGCCACAATAAAAAAAAGCTGACCGTGAATATTTAACGAGGTGTCGAGCTGTATTCTGACCTGACTTGGTTACATGTATGAGGCTGCTACAGGTATTGTCACTTTTAAATGAATGATGACAAACAGTTTTGCTTTTGCCACATCCACGTGCTGCCTTTCAAGTACCTTTCATGCTTCTCTGCATTCCCCTTTCAATCTTATTTGCGTTGCTGCAGTGAATTGTATTAGCCTTGAACCTGACTTCCACATTAGAATATTCTTTGTTCTCCCATTTTCTTTTGCATCCTGCTGCTTCTTCCTCTGCCTTCCCTCTTGTCTCTCCAATAGTTTGCCCTGGTATCACCTCTTACACCTTCTAGTTTTAAAGAATCTTCACTATGCATTCTTATTCTGTTCTTGTTTTAATATTGTCCTGAAACCAACCATTTATCATTTAGCATTGAGACCATGCAATAAATCAGTACAGTACATAAACAGGCCCTTCAGCCCATTGTGTTGTGCCACTGTTGGATACAGTGTGCTTACCCAAACCTTCAGGAAAAAAAAGATGAATTCAATGTCATCCCCACCCTCCTACTACCTCCTCACCCTAGTTGGGCAGGTCGCATACATTTATGTAAATCGAAAGTAAAATAACTGCAGTTTTAGACATGCCAAGATCTTTGGACTACTTAACCTATTGCTCTTGGAGCATTTATAGCATCCTAGCTAGTTGCTATTGAAGTTTATTAGGTTTTCTTCTGCTGTTGCCTGCACCTTGTTTCACAAGCACAATATGCACTTACTAAAAAAAAGATCCTTCCTTTATTTAATGGCCCAGATGTTCTGGCTGTAATAAAAGTGACACTGTCAGTCTTTGCTGTTGTAACTTAAGGAATATTCACACGACTAATATGTCAGTATATCAGATCATTGATGCATATTGCATGAGGCCTACCTAGGTGATTTCCTTATGTATGTCAAGCTATGATCTATGGATTAACAAACTCTGTTATCTTAGCAACTGTAAAAATGTTAAATTTTTTTTTAATAGTTCCTGGTTTATTGTCTGTGAGAATTGTTGAATACTCAGCCTGAATGATGGGATCATTTACAATTGACAGCTGGAAGTGAGGAAAAAGTGAGATGCAAGGTAGATTTTTATTAGATGTCTCTGACCATGGCAGTTCGCTGCTTACCTCCAGAGCCAGGCATTGTTTTCACTGACTTGAGACCCAATGTACATCAATATCATTATTGAGAATTAATACATAGTAAATAAAAGCATTAATTTTTGAATACTTAATTTGCTGATTGGTGGCTGTCCATTGTGTCTGCCGATGACAGAAAACCTGCGTGACCCATTAAAACAATACCCTCTCTGTAGTTCCACCTCTGAATTACACACCAAGAGAAATGTCTTCATAAAACTTAGTGATTGTGATTTAAGTAGAGAGAAAAATATGTAAGAGTTATGGAATACCAATTGTACATTATTTTAATTTTGAATCTATTATAAAGGGAAACTTGTAACATTAAGCAATCTCCCTTCACAATTTAAGAATTTAGAAGAATTAACTCCAGAATAAGGGATTTCATACTAGAAAATAGACCTGTTAAGAGGTTAAGATTGGATTTTGTGGGAAATGTTGAAACATAAATCTAACAGGAACAGTGTGAGAAAGAAATGCACCAGCTGGAAACAGGACAATGTGGAGATTGATGTGCGTGTTGAAGCTATACACAGTTTTATTTCCTCTTTGCTTTCTTTTGATCAGAACTGGCTTAGAAGCCATCATGGAGACATATGCCTTCTGGAGACCTCCTGTCCGGACTCTCACATTTGAGGATTTTACCAACATGCAAAAACAGCAAGGTAAATGAGCCAGACAATTTAATCCATTTAGTTTTCCTTCCTGTTAGACTACAGAATTTGTAATAGCCATTTTCATTACTACTCTAACTGGTCCTTAACATGCTTCTTGTTAGATTGTGTATCCAATTGCTTCTCTAGAGAAATCAGATTGCATATGAAATTCTTTACTGTTCTGCTGACAGAAAAAAGCATATCATAATAGAGACTGAAGTTTCAAGTATTTTGTACAGTAAATTGAGAATCGCTGAGGTTGATGCTTGTCAAGTGAACATTATAACTTGTGCAATGAAACATAATTGACCTTCTGAGTAAATAGTTTGCTCTAGATTGCAAGATAACAAATTCTTCTCGAAGTACAGAGTGGTAATAAACATTCTGTTTCATTAACTTGCATCATTTAACAAATCATTTCAATCTGTCCGTGCACTGAGTTGATAGCACCCTTTCATGTTGGGGCTACATTCTGCTACTCTCTAAACACTTCAGAAACAAATTCTGTCCAATTGGAAGCTAATTGAAGCTGAGCAAACAGCTTTGAAGAGATGAATGAGGATACGTCTTCCCTAATTTTTTGTTGTTTTGTCAGAAATGTAGGAAGTGTTATTCAGCTAATTTGAGACTTGAGAAAATTTTGGCCACTGAGTTTGAGAGGCAGATTGAATAACTGAACGTCAGGCTCATCTGACTGTGGTGTCAAAATCCCAATGGCGAGGTTACAGACAATAATAATATGGAGCCAATAATTACATCCCGCCTTGGTGGTATACATCAGGTGTCACTTCAAATTAAAAAAAACGAAGTTTCAGATTTTTGATATAATGATATAGATATCAGAAATCTACAAGTAGACACCAAATATATTCCAAATTATATATTCAGCTCAGGCTTATTAGAAAATATATCTCTAAATTTATTTCATTTTAAATGGAGACATTTTCCCCTTTCTTCTTTTAAATTATTTGTCACACCAGCCTTTGCAATTCTCAAGTTGAGAGAAAATATGTAAATCTTTTTCAAGAATAAGACTGCATTCATTTCCTGTTTTCCTTAGCCCCAGAAAAGTGCATCGTCCATACAACAGTACATGAGTAATAATGGTGGAAGAATTTCTATCTTCCTCTTATATGATGCAATAAATGGATAACATTTTCTATATGTTATTTGCAAACATGGAAGTATGCTTGATTATTTTGTATGGAGCCTAAGATTCACTGTTGATTATAGTATATTAAAAAGCAATTTTTATCTCCAAATTATCAAAATTGATTCAACGTGGAAATATTGTTTTGGTATTCATAAGTAAGTTGCATTTTATTAATGTTCTACTTTGTCCTTTGGCCTATTTGGCACAAAATCTGGCTTTTGCTTTTGTCCCGTTTAAAGCCAATTGAGTGTCTTATGTGTGCCAATTTCATACTGCCCAGAGCAACGCATGGTTTTACTTCTCTCACACTTTCCCATTGTTTTCAATTGCAGACACATTCTATTCATGTAATAAATCCTTGTTGCTTAAGACAGTCTTTTATGATGTCATAGAAAAAAAACTGAAAAATATCATTGGGAAAATATTGTACAAATGCCAAAAGTTGAATAAAATGCTGTGATCTCAACCATGCATTGGAATTAATCCAAGGTTGGCAGATTGATTTATTTTCATATTTAGGTTCATCTTACATAGTTACTTTATTCTGTTAGATGCTGTATTTTATTAACAATCCATAATATTTTGTCTGGCCAACAGTATTCTGTCTTTTCCCAGTCTGGTCTCCTAGGACAGACCTTGGGTTCATTGCACAAAGCTGCATTTGAAAATCACCCCTATTAGTACATTATTTCATAAGATTTCTGAGAGATGATACACAAAAAGAAATGTCAGTTCTCCCAGCTTGTGAATTGTGCCTAGTTTTTATTTAGAGTATAGGGTAAAGAATTTCATTTTGCATCGACCCTCTGAATATTCGATAATACTGTCTATTAGTTCTCCTTTGCTCAACTAGATAATTATCACCTTTCCATCCCAGCATCTTAGTGGATTGTTCAAACTAATGGTTTAGTTTTTAATCATTCAATCTTAAAATAATCTACACAACTTTATTGCACTATTTGCCATAAAAATACCTTTGAGCATGATTGTTTTTTTGCAAGTCTCTTTGTAATTTGTAGATTGAAAACAGGAATTGGAAAATGCAGTTGCGTATAGCTTGAGGAAATGTTTGCCATTTATCTCAGAAGTATGTAGTATTTGTACAGAAGGGGGCTAAGGATTGTGAAGATTAGGAGGAAGTGCTTGCAGATGTTATAGAAATCAACAATTCTGGAAACATGCATCAGGTCAGGCAGCATCTGCGGAAAGGGTAAGAGTTTAATTTTCAGGTTAAAGTGTTTGTCTTTCTACAGATGCTGCCTTCTGAGTGTTTCCTGCATCTTCTGCTTTTATGTCAGATTTCTAGCATTTAAAACATTTTCTACATTTAGACATGGTTTTGTCTGTAAAGCCATGAGATGGCTAAGCAATTTTGATTGTTGTGTACATACATCTATTGATGCTTCCGGACACATCTTCAGTGATGTTCCTGGAATCATCGGGTGTTTCGGGTCTTTCAATATCATACAACCTCCTCCAGGTGACCCAGCCGGGGCTGATCAGTCCCCAGCTTGTGTCCAGATGGCTAGCTACTTATGACTCCATGGCTCCCCTCTTTTGAGCCACAGCCATCTTGAGGCCCTCTCTGCTGCGTCGGTGGTACTGCGGATGGCTCTCCTCTTCCTCTCTCCCTCGATGCCCAAAATGCTGAAGGCTCTAACTAAAGAACGGGCTACAAATCCCCTACAACCAACCTCCACTGGGAGACACCTCACTCTTGCAGCTTCCTATCAACCCCTCCCTTCGCCGTTGCCTCCAGAATTTGGTTAACATCGTCATCAAACTGTTTACGCGGAAGACAGGAGGACATTGAAATCAGAGGTGGCATTGAAAACAAAAGAGTGAGTTATCCTCACTCCGTTACTGTGCCAAAGAGGGCTGGGGAGCAGAAATCAGGGGCCAGCATTTAAAAAGAGATTGACTTCTTTGCTGTCTGGATTGCAGGGACCTTCCACAATGTGACAGATTATATGGGAAAAAGGTCTACTGACTTCATGTAACTCAAATCTAATACATATGCCTGCAGGAAACTATCTACATTCATTTTCAGATAGCCTCCATTTCTGGAGAACTAGTGAAGACTCATGGATAGCACACACTTGGCTTCCCACATTTTTATTGCAGGTGGGTTTTAGTGAGGGGACATGGAAACTGAAGATATTCCACTCAGATATTGGATTTAGTGAGGGGACATGGATACTAAAGATATTCCACTCAGATATGGGATTTAGTGAGGGGACATGGACACTAAAAATATTCCACTGTTCCACTCAGATATGAGTGGAACAGACCCAATGACTGTTTTACATGGCTACATTACAAATACAGCGGAGCCTGGTTGGGTTCGTTACATGCCAGTAAAATAGGCACATAAAGCAGACCAATTTCCATCCCACAATTTTCTGCTGTTTCTTCCAGGATGGAAATATGGCTTCACAGAACTAAATAACTCATTCTTTTGGGGGGTGGCACAGTAGTGGTTGGCTTAACACTATTTCGGCACCAACGATCTGGGTTCAATTCCGCTGCTGTCTGTAAAGAGTTTGTATGTTCTCCCTGTGACTGTGTCGGTTTCCTCTAGATGTTCCCAGTTTTCTCCTACATTGACTGATCAGTAGGTTAATTGGTCACGTGGGTCTAATTGAATGGCACAAGCCCAGTCCAATTAATTGAAAATAGAAAATAAATAAGTCAGCTTTGACGTTATAAAACTATAGCTGCTGTGGATTGGTCAGAGGAGAATGGTTTTAAAATATGAAGTTCGAATGAGGTAAGAGATCAGAAACAAAAGTGTTTTATCTGCAGTGTGAATCTCTGGAGCAATCTAAGGAAAACCATTTAATAGTTCATTGATTAAATACAGCATTTTAAAAATTATAAGAGGGCTAGTTTGAAAAGGAGAGTGCATATTTATAGGTGTGAGATGGAATGATAAATTGCCATTGGAGACAATGGTCCTTCTGAGAGGATTTTAGGGGAAGGGATCAAAATAGGAAGAGGTGTAAAGTATGTGGTTTCTCAAAAGTACCATTTTCATATTTGAATAGAGAAAAATGCTGGAGTTTTATCTGATTGCCTTTGAAAATTCAGGAACCACTTACTGAGAACTGCCTCTTGGGAGATTAGATAGCTTAAGCAAATGTCTGAGTCTATTCAGCCAAGAGCACTGATATATCAAATAACTTAAGATCATTCCATGCTGTCTTATGTTTTTATGTTCTTACTTTATCTTAACATAAAGTAAGTTCCTTTTACTGATGAACAAAGTTTTAGTTTAAAACAGTAACCTTTCCCCATAGAGTTAAGACATCATAACTGGAAATTATTTTGACATGTTCTCAATTTATCTACACTTCTGTTTTGGTTTCAGGAGGTAGTACAGGAACATCTCCAACAACTTCTAGCCCAGGAACTCCATCCCCTTCAGCATCTTCCCATCTGCTGTCTCCATCTTGCTCCCCGCCAGCTTTCCACCTCACCCCCAACACCTTCAATGTTGGCTGCAGGGAGAGCCAGCTCTGCAACCTCAATCTCTCTGAATATCCAGCTTGTGCTCGGGGCAACATGGCCACCTTGCAGAGTTACCCAGCTCTAGCTGAGGGTGGATACAACCGGTTACAAGGTCCTAGTGCATCTTCTCAGCCACCAGCAGAAACATTTGTTCCGCAGAGGACTTCTTCATTAATTTCTGCAGTACCCACACCTTCTTCATTACAAAGCAACAACAAGATGGATGCTTACAGCAGTCAGCTGCCATCATTTACTGCTTCCCAGTTTCAGTACGTCATGCAAACAGGAAGTCCTGCCTCTAACACCTCTTCATCTCACATGTTTAGTGGCAGTCATGCCCAACAGAGCTCCTACAATGCCTTCTCATTACACAACCCATATAATATTTATGGCTACAACTTCCCTGCCTCACCCAGACTGGCCGGCAGCCCTGAGAAACTTAATGCATCCCAAAGCACTTTACTCTGTTCCTCTTCACCCAACGGGGCCTTCAGCGAGAGACAGTTCTTGTCTACAGGAATAGATGGGATGCATGTGATTGCCTCCACTCCTGCCCAGCAGCCGCAGAACGCTTGTGACGCCAGACAGTATGGGACTGTCCCAGGGAGTTCTTCACAAATGTCGGTTCATATGGTATAAAGGCAATATTTAAAAATAAAATCTTTACCTGCGCTGTCCATACACACGCAGCACTATGCACTAGGGTCTCCGTAGTGGATTGATGTCGGTATCAATTAAGTAGAAGTGTTGACTACAGAGCACATTAAATGTAATCGTCCCACTTTTAAGTGCCCTACAACACCCATGACACAATGATCTTTGAAGCTGTAGTGTACTGGGATAATAATCCTTAGCTAATCTATCTATACGCTACACAGAAATAAATGTAATTGGGCCGCAATCATTGTCTAGAATTTGTGGATATTTGCCCTTTTACATATGTTACACAACATATAAATAAATCTGTTGCTGGAACAGCATAACCTCCAGAAAATGAATAATGCCTGTCCCTTGCAGAGGCAAATGTGATTTGCATTGATAATGGACGGTGTATCTTGTCTTGTTTTCAGTAAAAGAAGCTTGAATTTCTTTGAAGTATTATATCCTATTTTTGAACTTTTATTGTGCCAAGCTCATAGTTGTTGTGTTCAGAATTATCTCCATTTGGCCTCTACAGCAACTGTAGTGTTTCACAAGTAACCCATTCCAAAGTAACCTCGTTAGGCCCCGAAGAGAAGAATATTGTTTTCGGTTTCTAAGAAACAAACTATTTTTCCCTTTTTGCAATTTTACAGACATGTATTATTCGTTAAATAAAATGCCTAACTTGATCATAGAGAATTCAGACAATGGATGGACTTGAGCACTCCTGGAAAAAGATGGAAACGTTTCTAATCAGTGCTGGAAAAGCCTATTGATGTTGAAACTTTGATTTTCTTCCTTTCTACTTCTAACCAACTGTTTGAACTAAATGAACACTTTGCAAATATTGCACTGAACCAGATGGGCACAGTATTGCGCAAATAACAAAGCACAAATGCTATGGATTAAAGCTTTGGGTGATAAAGTGTACTCGGCTGCCCTATTGAATCCCTTAGTTGGACGTGATTTACACAATAGCTGAAAGGCACACGGAATCTTCTCATCTCTGGATGGTACTACAACATTTGTTCATCCAAAGAAGAATCAGCACTTACTAAAGTAGTCTCGGAACTTGGCGAATTACATGTACGGAAAGTCGTGACTCTTTTGTGCTGAGTGTTTGGATCTGCTAATCTAACAATGGAACCTTTCCCTAACTTGTATAATTTTGCCTGTATTGAAGCAACTCCCTGTAAACTGCTCCTGTAAATCAAATTAAAATGTGTGGGGAATAAAACTGTGCTTGTGAAAATGTTCCTTTAAAACAAAGGCTCTCATTATTGAATTGAATGAGCAAACTAATTGGAAATAGGGAACACTTAGAAGTTATTTATCCAAGGTGGACATTATTTGGGGCTCAGCTCTAGTAGAAACGAAGAAGTAATTTATTTTAACAAAGAGACATAGTGACAAATATTAAAGATGAAGGAGTGTGAAGGAAAATTAATTCTCCAGGATCTTGGTGCCTGATAAGGAAGTGGAGCCAGATAAGATGCCTGGATGCACACTTGAAATGTCATAAGCTAAAGGGTTGCAGGACAGAAGCTGAAGGAGAGATCAGGCTGGATTGTTGCCCTCTAGCCTGGAGAGACACAATATATTCTGAATGAGTTCCTTCTGTGCTATGCAGTTCGTTGGTCCTATGGATTCTGTTACACTGAAAACCAAAAGGGTTAATTTGAGTTGGAAATAGTGAAATATCCAGGATAATTCCATTAACTGACATGATGGTCAGTGTTCAGGCTGTAATTAGTATGCTCGTTAATTGGAACAAGAGGGATTGGCATAGTGTAATACACAGCTCCCTGTAGCAGACTGAAGACAGGATAATGATCTGACCCATGCAACATCAAGCTGATGCTGTGCATCCTTCCCCTATTTGGATCAGAACCAAAATGATTAGATCTACAGAGCATTTTGAAATGATTATTTTGTAAATCTGGGTATTTTTAAAATCCTATTTTAGGCCTCTGAATTTTTTTCAAAGAATTAATGACTTCCTAGGACATTTCCAGTCATAGCTGGATTGAACAGATCTTCTGCTGAACTTCCAGCACGCTGCCTGTTTTAGAGGGCACGTGCTATCACGCGGGGCCGGATAAATTTGGGTTGTTCTCTCTGGAGCAACAGAGACCGAGGGAAGATCTGATGAGTGACATAGATGGAGTGGACAGAGAGTATCAGTTTCCCAAGGTTGAAATGTCTAATACCAGAGGGCTTGCATTGAAGGTGAGAGGGGCTAGGTTCAAGGGGGATGTGAGGGTTAAGCTTTTTACTCAGAGAGTGGTGGATGTCTGGAATGTGCTGCCTGGTATGGTGGTAGGGCAAATATATTAGAGGCTTTTAAGAAATGTTTGGTTAGGCACATGACGTAAGGGGGATGGAGGGATATGGACATTGTGTAGGTAGGAGGGATTAGTGTTTGGGTGTTCTTGATTTGCTTTTCAGCTTGTTCAGCAAAACGTTGTCTGCTGAATAGCCTGTTCCTGTGCTGCACTGTTCTATGTTCTTTCTCCATTATGTTGTACCGTATAGTATAAGCCATTACATTCACTGCCTCTTTTTCACTCTACAAAACTGCCTATACCAGCAAAGTATGCTGCACTTAGCTCTTACTTAACTGCAAATAATGTCCTTTCTCTAGCATCAGAACATTTTGGAAGTTCTCCTTACACAAGAACAATATTTTATGAAGGTTCCAGGAGAAGAGAAACTTCTGAAGAGCTAACTATATCCTGTATCTATCATAATGAGCTCAGCAGTGCTTTAGATTAATGCTTACAAGTACTTGGAAAGATATGTTTTCATTTTTCCAAATAAATAACATTGCAGTTTTTTAAAAAAAAACAAAGCCTCAATTTCAAAGAAAAAAATGCCCCCTTAAATAGTCTCAGAGGCTGGCTCCTAAGTTTCCAGGGCAAGGGAACTAATAAACTTAGAACATAGAATAGTACAGCACATTACAGGCCCTTTGGCACACAATGTTGTGCCGACCCTCAAACCCTGCCTCCCATATAACCCTCCACCTTAAATTCCTCCGTCTACCTGTCTAGTAGTCTCTTAAACTTTACTGGTGTATCTGCCTCCACCACTGACTCAGGCAGTGCATTCCATGCACCAACCACTCTCTGAGTAAAAAAACCTTCCTCTAATATCCCCCTTGAACTTCCCACCCCTTACCTTAAAGTCATGTCCTCTTGTATTGAGCAGTGGTGCCCTGGGGAAGAGGCACTGGCGATCCACTCTATCTATTCCTCTTAATATCTTGTACACCTCTATCATGTCTCCTCTCACCCTTCTTTTCTCCAAAGAGTAAAGCCCTAGCTCCCTTTATCTCTGATCATAATGCATACTCTCTAAACCAGGCAGCATCCTGGTAAATCTCCTCTGTACCCTTTCCAATGCTTCCACATCCTTCCTATAGTGAGGTGACCAGAACTGGACACAGTACTCCAAGTGTGGCCTAACCAGAGTTTTATAGAGCTGCATCATTACATCGCGATTCTTAAACTCTATCCCTCGACTTATGAAAGCTAACACCCCATAAGAAATACTGTACATTTATCAGTGAATCCTCATCAAAAAGCTTTTGAACTAGTTGAGGGCAATCACTATTTGTTGATAATTTACACTCAATATATAATGTTTCTTTAGTATGTTTCTATAAATTATTTGAAAATAGAAACACTAGAAATGCGGCTTTTCAGAATAAGCATGTAGGTGTAAACAAGGCCAGGATTGACTTTTCATTATGTTTATGTGTTTTAGCATTGGGTGTTTGTAATTGAACACCCGAAATGACCATAATCTTCCTGCAGCTTTACATTATGGGGATGAATTGGTGACTAATGTTAATTGGAATCCAAGAATTCTACATCAAATTGGGGAATGTAATAAGGGTAAATACTGTAGGATGAGATAAAATAGAGATTTCCATAGGTTAAGTAGCATTTTACATGTGATCTCTTTAAATTAATAATGTATTATGCTGGGGAGATCTATGGGTATGCAGGTAGGAGGATTATAAAAAGCCATTTTTTATCTGGAAACCAGGAGCTGAGCTATTAAATTCTAGATCCTAACTCTTCCATGAGGGCAAAAATAATTATTAAATGAGGAATAATTGTGTCAGCCTAGTGTATTCTCAGAATCTCAAAGCAAAAAATAATGTGTAAATTATCAATAAATTATTAACAATTTCTCATAAGTGTTATGTGAATTTATTATTATTCAAATTCCCAACCATAAATGTTTATTTCTTGCCTTCTGCAGGTTTACTAGTTACAGCTATTTTAGTATGGCAATAACTATTTGTTCAAACATTTTTCAATCCACACTGAGCAAGATTAAATATTTGTGTTTAGCAGGCCGGTGATAGGACAAGGTTTAATGCAAGTCCTTGCAGAGCTTTCTACAAAAAGCTAATGATTGCAGCAATGGACTGCTTACATCTTTCTCATGTTCCCTCAGCACCATGTCCCAGGCGTGTGCGTACACAGACTTAGGGACAAGTTACACTGTTACTGATAGAACATAGAATAGTACAGCACAGTACAGGCCCTTTGGCCCACAATGTTGTGTCGACCCTTAAACCCTACCTCCCATATAACCCCTCACCTTAAATTCCTCCAAATACCTGTCTAGCAGTCTCTTAAATTTCACTAGTGTATCTGCCTCCACCATTGACTCAGGCAGTGCATTCCACACACCAACCACTCTCTGAGTAAAAAACCTTCCTCTAATATCCCCCTTGAACTTCCCACCCCTTACCTTAAAGCCATGTCCTCTTGTATTGAGCAGTGGTGCTCTGGGGCAGAGGCGCTGGCTATCCACTCTATCTATTCCTCTTAATATCTTGTATAGATTTATATGCACAGATTTATGGTCAATTTGTACCAAGCAAGTTCTATTAAGAACTTAGTACGGAATGAGTTTTTACTTGTATTAATTTCTTTAAAGAAAAAATCTAATTTCTGTAGCTACAAAAGCTAACACACTTTTATTAGTTGCATTACATTCTACTTAGAGATATTTGATTTACTGTAATTAACATTTTAAAATATACCTGCTCAAATTGAAATGCTGCTGGTTAAGAATATTCAACTGAATTTACTGAAAAAAATTTGTTGGAACTTCTTAAATAATGAATAATTTAACGATCTATCTTAAGTATTGGATACCAGCTGAGAGATATTAATACTCTATTACTATCCAGTGTTGTTCCCAGAGTTAGCTATAATTCTTTATGTAAATACATAATTATTTATTATATTTCCTAAATTGTTCAATTTGTAAGTTTAATATAGTACCTTTTTCCATTTTTTGACGATATTGTCATTATTATCAGACAGCAATAATTTTAGAACTGAACAGCAGAGGCAAGTAAGATGCTTGAAAATGTCGTTGTTATTTTGTTAGAGGTGACACTCGGTTCCTGCATTCTTCAGGGATACGCTAGGTGAAGATTTGCATTGTAATAACCACCGATAACCATTCGATGCAGTGAGTTTCTATTCAATGAGAGCTGTGTTTTACTGCATCAATTGGTCCTTCAAATTTAAACTTGTAAAACAACTGCTGGGATTCATGAACTGAATGAGTCTTTATGTGAAAAGTAAATCACACTGATTATTAATCACTACTTAGAGCATGATAGTCAAAATTTAATCATTGCTGGAATTGACTCGAGTGTAGGGCACCCCCATCTTAGATATAAGATCATAAGACATAGGAGCAGAATTAGGCCATTCAGCCCATCAATCTGCTCTGCCATTCCATCATGGCTGATCCTGGATCCCACTCAACCCCATACACCTGCCTTCTCGCCATATCCTTTGATACCCTGACTGATCAGAAAACAATCAATTTCTGCCTTACATATACACATGGACTTGGCCTCCACCACAGTCTCTGGCAGAGCATGCTACAGGTTTACTACTCTCTGGCTAAAAAAAAATCATCTTACTTCTGTTCTAAAGGGTTGCCCCTCAATTTTGAGGCTGTGCCCTCTAGTCCTGGATAATTCCACCATAGGAAACATCCTCTCCACATCCACCCTATATAGTCCTTTCAATGTGAGTGAGACGGCAATGGTGTTGTGCCCAGATCATTAGGCATTGCTTCATTGAAAGAAAGAATGTTTCCCTCCCCACACAATTGTTTAATTCAGTATAATTTATTAAAACAATCTAGAACATAAAGCCCAATGTTGGTTGGCTATTCTTGAAACAAGATGGGATGTAAAACAACACACCTGAATGTAGAAGAAATTGGTAATGGAATTTTCTTGAGTGCAAAATGTTAAGTAAGCTTCTTCCATGAGTCAACTCCAGTCATTTGCAATGAAACCTAATAGTAAGTTTCCTCGTACGTGAGTCTAATCAGGTGTATTCAAGCACCTTTGGAAATCATATAAATGGTACAATTTTACAAAATTCATCCAAACGTAACAAAATCACATTTGATAGATAGAAGAATTGGTAAATATACTTTGGTGAAATGTTGTTTACAATGACATATTTATATGCTTATGGTAAATCAGAAATATAGATGATGAAACAGACAGGTTAGATAAAGTCAAATGTAAAAGTTAAAATGCCTATACACAAAACTGTGTACATAATGAATATGAGTATAAATAAAGAAATGTTTCAATAAATTGCTTATCTTGTTTGTGAATATTCATTTAGTTTTTGAGGTACAACATGGAGAAGGCCCTCTTGGCCCTTTGAGCCGCACTGTCCAGCAACCCCGGATTTAATCCTAGCCTAGTCATGGGGCAATTTACAATGACCAACCGGTACGAGTGCGATTCTTTCTTAACACCGCTCTCTCCTCTGTCTGGACCATGTATGATCTGGTCTGTGTCCTGTATTCCTTTTATGTTGTATCCTCACTTTGTCCCCTTGTCCTTCAAACGTTTCCTTAGATCATGTTCCACTTCCATTTGTAATGAAATGCAAATCTTCTTTTCTTCATCTAATTCATTCATTAACTGTGTAATCTCTTTTTTATGCTGAGACTTCATCATCTCAATAATACTCCTCAGTTCCTTCACTTGTGCTTTCACTTCTTCCTTATACTGTGCCCACTGTGAGCGTGGATGTGGGAGGAAACCCACACGATCATGGGGAGAGCATGCAAACACTTCACAGGCCACAGCGAGAGTTGAACCCATGTCACTGGTACTGTAAAGCATTGTGCTGACCACTATGCTACCGTGCTGCCCGATATTGTGGGAATACATTTAATTTATGTTATGTTACTTCTGTTTAAACGTACCATGGATTAACAGTAAAGAATCATATTCTGGAAGAATTAGAGAACTTTTATTTACAGTAATTAACAAACATGTCTTAACGCAGCCACATGCTGGAACATTCTGGCAATCCCGTGCATGCTCAGTGCTCTGTCCAATCATGTACTGGCACATCATTGCACGTGATATCACCACATCTTCCTTTCCTTAAAAAGAAAAACAGTTAACAATGTTAATCAAAACACATCTTTATCAGTTAACTGAAACTCGAAAGTTGGTACTTTCTTAAAGCCTTTGCGATTCTTTCTCAACACTGCTCCCTCCTCTGTTTGGAGCATGTATGATCTGGTCTGTATGCATGTGTTCCTTTTATCTTGTATCCTCACTTTGTCTCCTTGTCCTTCAGACAAATGTTTCCTTTGATCAGTCAATTCATGTTCCACTTCCATTTGTAATGAAATACGAATCTTCTTTTCTTCATCTAGTTCATTCATTAACTGTGTAATCTCTTTTTTATGCTGAGACTTCATCATTTCAATAATACTTCTCAATTCCTTCACTTGTGCTTTCATTTCTTCCTTATACTGTGCCCACTGTGAGCGTTCTTGCTCTAGATGGTGATGAAACTGAATCTCATATTCCCTCAGTGTCTCTTTCGTTATCACTTGCATTGAAGCAACCTCCTCCTGCCATTGCTTTTTCACATCATCAATTGCCTTCCTGTTTGGTCGTCTCAGACACTGCAGCTACTGCTTTTGTATTCTCCACGTCAGCATTTGCCTCCATGATCTGGACCTACAGTCGAGTTATATCACCTTCTGCCGACTGTAATGCAACATTCTGTTGCTTCAGCTCTGTGTCACTATCCAAGACAAAAATTCTTTTCACTAAATTAAGTCTTTCACAGGCAGATAAACCCAGAATTGACTGTACATTTTTTGGCACGACCACAAATGAAAGCGTATGCACTATATTTTTGTGTGGTACCTTTGCTACGCATTTCCCTTTAACTGGAACGTCTGCACCTGAATACCAGTTACTTTTATATTTGTCTGATGTAACTTTGGTCTTGGCTTTAAAGCATTAAACTCAGATTCGGCAAGAACATTTGCTTGCACTTCAGTTTCAGGTTTAAATAGAATATTGTTTTGATTCACTTGCAACGGAATAGTCCAGTCATTCTTACTTCGTTTGTTTTCACAAATCACATTTATATAAAATTCTTCACGTTAATCTTCAAGCACAGCATTTACTTGTTTCATTTTGTTTTCCTTCTTTCTATCTTACACAGTGTGAAAAATGATTAATCTTACCGCAGCCATTGCAAATTTTGCAATAAGCGGGACACGGATTTGGACGATGTTCCTGCGCACAGTGATCATATGACTTTTTTCTTTCTAATGCTGTCTTGCTCTGTGTCAGTTTCGTCGACGTATTATAATATTTCTTGATGTATTCACGCTTTTTTACAGTGTTTACATTGCAGTTTTCAACAAAAAGTTCTTCAGCCTGCAATGTCACAGTCTCAGAAGCTTTGTTAAAGTGCCAAAGCGTTTTCAAAATTTAAATCTTGCTCTCTCAACAGCCTTTCTCTCAGATCATTATCTCGAATGCCACAAACAAATCTATCTTTAATGAGAGAGTCCGTGAGCAATCCAAACTCGCATGTTCTACTTTGCTTTCTTAACTCAGTAACATACTGATCAATTGTTTCAGCTGCTCTCTGCACGCATGTGAAGAATTTATATCGCTCATACGTTAAATTACGTTTAGGTATACAAAATACTTAAAATTTGTCCATTATCAACAAATTGAAACTAGACAATGGAGCACCCTTTGAGAGAAGGGTAGTGCAGTCTGATGTGGCCAGAATGAACATTAAATTTTCCTGAATGCTATTGGTATCGCTTTGCTTTGGAAATTGAAGAAGAAAACCTCAGTTTGTTAAAGAAGAACGATGCGTAGCAAGGCAAATATAGCTCCTCCTCATTAAACAAAGGACACTTTGATGGCATAATTTCTGGTTGATCTGCCACCTTTGTGCCTCTCATTGTCATACTGGAGACGTGCAGTCCTTTCATCCACTGTCTCTTCATCTCTTCTGCTGTTTATTCTTTGTCTCTGATCTTGGAGACGTGCATTTCTCCGCTCCTTTGTCTCTTCCTCTCTCCCCTTCCTGTGCCTGTTTATGTCATTCTGGAGATGTGCAGCCCTTTCCTCCGCTGTCTCTTCATCTCTTCTACTCCTTGTTGTTTGTCTCTGATCCTGGAGACGTGCACTTCTCAGCTCCCTTGTCCCTTCGTCTCTCCTCCTTCTATGCCAGTTGTTGTCATTTTGGAGATGTGCATGCCTCTCCTCCTCTTCTTTTTTTGTCCTGACTCTTTGATCCTGGAGTCGTGCAGCCCTGGCCTCATCCGGTTCTTGTTCTCTTCCTCTCCTTGCCGCTTCCTGACGACGTTTGGCATCATCTTTTGACCATATTTTCCCCCTTCGCTTTCCACACGGCATAATTAGGCTGACCATATTTTTTTTTACCCTAATGCTGGATAGAAGATACGAAGCAGTAACACCAAAGTCTCCAAATGCTGATTATTCTTGATGATGTGGTCGGTGCTCTCCTAAATGGACGTGATATAGTCACCACTGTCTTTTGACTGCAGCAAATGGTTTGATGGGTGTCTCGAAGTACGTCATTACAATAAGATTTAATTATCTCTTATTGATGGGTCTCAGTTTGATCTGTCCCAATCCTGCACATGCTGATGGTGTTTAGCAGAATGTAACCGCTCGAAATAGAGCTGCCCTGCCCTTTTGCTCCGCTTGGTGTCGCTGCTGTGAGGATCATGAGTTGCTTCTGAGGCTGGCCATGTGCATGCGTCGTGGTGTCACGTCGCGGTTTCCATCATGGCTGACACCGGCTCTTGGGTGAAAGCGGGGCTGTTGATTTTTGGCGAGTGAGCAATTTTATATGAATATATAACCCTGAACTTTGCCTGCATTCTGTTAGTTGGTGCATTTTAAGTTGATTTAGCCAAAAATAGTGCCGCTGTAATGCACCGTTTGCGCTAATTTGGGGTCACAAACAGACAAACAGACAGACAGAGCATGAGAGTTTTAGTAGTATATAAATTATCTCCACCTTCAAAGACAAAATTATTATATACCTCTACTGCGTTATTCCCGATTACATGGAGCAAAAGCACAGCTTTGGATTTTTCCAATTTTTCTTCATAATCGATCGCTGATAAGCGCAGCTCAAACTGTTGCTTGAATATCCTCCAATTCTCAGCTACATTGCCAGTCAACTGAAGTTTTGGTGGGGGTTGTAAACCTTCCATTTTACTATTTACAGTTCGAACTTTTTTCTTTTCTTTTTTTCAATGATCTTCGATTCTCGATTCTCCCGTATTATTCTTCCAGAACCACTTCTGACACCATGTTATGTTACTTCTGTTTAAACGTACCATGGTTTAACAGTAAAGAATCATACTCTGGAAGAACTAGAGTACTTTTATTTACAGTAATTAACAAACACGTCTTAACCCAGCCACGTGCTGGAACATTCTGGCAATCCCATGCATGCTCAGTGCTCTGTCCAACCATTGCACATCATTGCACGTGATATCACCACAATTTATATTTTTAACACACGTGTACATCATTCTCTGTGACTAACCATGGAATATTGTTCCTTCTCACTGACTTAATGTTTCCAATTTCCTTGTAGGGTGCAGTAAATCACAAAAAAAAATTCATTTCAGCATTTGGAATCTCCTAAAGTTGTGCACATTTTATATGCCATAATAAATCAAATACAAAAAGAGCTTAAATTTGTTGCAGATGCAATACCAAAACTGTCACATTTCTATGATAGGTGTCCCAGATGTGACGAGGATGAGCACATCATCCGAGGATGCTTTGTGTGATTTGGTTTGATCTTTATGTGAACCAAATCCATGTCTTGAAAGTTAGTTCTGAATCAGTCCTCAGAAATCACAAGGGAGGGTTTGGCCCATGCTATTCTGGCTTCAATTTGTGAGCTTGAATCTGGTTCAAATCAATAATATTCCCTATTTTGGGTTTTATTGAATCTTCGACCCAGATAAAGGATTACCTTTAATTATAGCATAGATAGTATGCATATTAAAACTTCCTGCAAGGTTTAGATTAGATTAATATATTTCTAATGAGCTTTAATAGTTACTTGTTCATTCCAAGTGTGTTACTTTACATCACCATCGCATTAATAAATCCTGATAGAGTTTCTCCTTAATTAATGAAGTAAATATAGATTGTAATGATATAGTAAACCTCGTAAAACACTGAACAAATTCCGTATATTGTGCTTTTTAAAAAATGCTTAATTAAAGTTTGATATTTGGTCATGTATTATACAAATGCCAGTTAACTTGGATGATCTTGCAGACACCATTAGGTCTTTCCAGTACCTTCAGATGCCTGTTATGGTTTGAGGTCTTGATCATAAAATTGCCTTTACCTCAATCAAAAAAAGACCTTCTGGTGAATTGAAATTGGTGGTGAATTTCATTATTGGCATCAGCCTTTGCTGAGAGGGGGCTTCTGAGATATGCAAAGTCAGTCATGTTCTCCAAGTTCTTGCCATGAACTACCATGGTGCAGAAATGAGACCTTTCATTTGAAAGGCCCTGCTGGGATATTGTGAGTTCAAGGTGAAGGATATCTTCTGCGTCTGAGACTTCACCAGCAATGGCTTCTTCGACGCTGCCTTCAAGCAAAAGTTGCTGTGGATTTTCGGGGGAAGAGGCGCTGCAGTCACTGCTGAAGGCTCAGCCACTTTTCATAGGCCCCCAACCAGAAGGAGCCTGTGATCACAGCTCACATGTTCAACCTGCATGTGTCTGTTGTGGACATCCCACCTTGCTGGCTCATTACGTCTAAGAAGCAGGAAGTGGTGTGGATATCAAGGACATTTTTTGGATTTGTACAACTAAGTACCAGGTGAAGCTCAAGCTGAGGGTTGATGCAAATGGCACTACCGACCACCCTCCCCAATTGCAACAACTGTGTGGCCGTCCAAAGCAGTGTTATCAACGACGAGAACTGCATGCAGGAAGGCCACCAGTTCAACGACTGTAGGGAAAACAAATGGTGCAACCTGTGGGGAGGTAGGCCACTTCTACAAGCCCTGCCCAAACTGTGCTGGTAGCTATGCTCAGACAATAAGGAAGGGGGAGCTGACACTGATATTGTCCAGATGAATGCTGACTGCTTGATTATCAGTGTAGAGGCTGCCATCAAGACTGGGACTGAGGAAAGGCCGACTGTCTGGAGATCCCACACACTAGGTGAAAACCCTAGGCCCCTCCACAAGAGGAGTACCAGTAAATGAAGGAAGGAAGGGCAGAGGGACAGGAATGGTGGGTAGTAAAAAGCAAGACGTCCAGGAAGACATCATTCAAGGGAAAATGGATAAAATTGATGGGAAGTGAAGGGCAGAGCAGCAAACAGACGCCAGCAACCCCTCTTCGTCGAGGATGAAGCAAATGCGAGACACCAACAACACATGCAGAGGAAACACCAAACCCGAGAGAACAGTGGAAGGAAGCTAAAAGGCAAATATGGACCAGGAAGAAATTTTGCCGGCCACCCCCCAGACCCGAGAGACCGGGGACTGATCAGAGGCCAGCAGCCCCCGGCTCCAGAAGACTGGAATCAGCACAGCGTCTAACACATTCCAGCTCTGGAGACCGGGAGTTGTACACTGGCCCCCCAGCACCGGGAATCCGGGAGCGGCACAGAAGCTATTACCCCCGGCTCCAGGAGTCCGGGAGCAACACAGGAGCCGTCAGTCACCTGCAGCTCTGGGAGTCTGGGAGCAGAACAACATCCTGCGCACCCCAGCTCAGACAGATGTTGGGTGTGGGTTGAGCAGATTAAAATGTCAGAGCAGGAGCAGAGACTAACCTTCCCCAGACACGCCATCAACATTATCACCCCCGGGGGCAGTCCATCCTCAGAACCTGAGCCCACAGTGTGGCAGTTCATCAACACAGTGGGCATGAGGCTCTGCGTGATGGTGAGTAAGAACTGTGATTCCAGAACTCAAACGTGCGCCGTGTGATGTATCAATGCCTTGCAATACTTTGCCAAGGTGAAGGCAGATGTGACCTTCACACAGGAGTGCGGGCTACCATACCTCTGCAACTATCGGAGGTGGTTGCGATGGTGGTCCCACGGTTTTTCTCTGTGGGGTCAGGGTGCAATGATGGTCACGCTTCTGGCCCAGGGATTCTGCTGTGGGGAAACAACTCCTCAATCATCCAAGTTAGAGAGGTGGTTGGAGACATAGTGTACCAAAGCCCTCCACTGCCGTTCACTGATGCGCAGTGAGCGGCTGGCTGTCCTCCGGCACTTCCCATCTCTGCTGGTGATGCAGCTGGACAGCACCTCCAGATTCCTGATGGAAATGATTATTGCACGACGCCGTCAGCACCCCTGGCCGAACACAGGTCAGAGATCGTACAGCTCATTCTACCTCCGGATCGACTTCCTCTTTCTGTTGGATCCCGTCATGATCAGGGTCACCGACGGTGTCTTCTGATTTCTGCCTCCCTTGAGTCTCCTGTCACCTGCGGAAGGCAGATAGGGGGACATGAAATCTGAACGTCAAGCTGCTGATTCCAGAGAACTAAAGAGGGAGTATGCATGTGCGGGAATCTTGTGTGGTGATATGACGTGTCAGAATGTGATTGGAGAGAGTTCTGAGCATGCGCAGAAATGATAGAATGATCGAGAACATGCTAGTGTAAAAACGTGGTTTGGTTGTTGCTCTAAATAAAGGTTCTATGTCTTCCAGAATATGATTCTTTATTAGTAACCCACGGTACGTATAAATATAAAGAAACAACATGGTGTCAGAAGTCAGTCTGGAAGACAACATGATGTCAGAAGTCGGTCTAGAAGAATAATACGTTTCCTAACATGGGACAATCGAAGATAAAAAAGAGTTTGAACTGTTTTGGTGTTGCTAACAGCTTACAGATAGAAGGTTTGCAGCCTCCACCAACGCTTCAATTGTCTGGGAACGTAGCTGAGAACTGGAGAAAATTTAAGCAGCGTTTTGAACTCTATTTATTGGCGATTGAAGTGGGTGAGTACCAGAAGAAACAAAAGCTGAGCTTCTACTCCACATAATAGGTGACGACGCAATTGAGGTATATAATCATTTTATTTTTGAAAATGGATATAATTTAAAGTTGGAATCAATAATGGACAAATTTGAAGCATTTTGTATACTGAAGTGTAATGTGACGTATGAGTGATTATGATTATGATTATGATTGTGATTGTGAGGACACACAGTCCCCTTTTATTGTCATTTAGTAATGCATGCATTAAGAAATGATAAAAGTGTTTTTCCAGAATGGTATCACGAAAACACATGACAAACCGACTTAAAAACTAACAAAAACCACATAATTATAACGTATAGTTACAACAGTGCAAAGCAATACCATAATTTGATAAGAACAGACCACGGCACAGTAAAAGTCTCAGAGTCACTCGAAAGTCCCATCATCTCATGCAGACGGTAAACCTCCAGCGCCGCAAACTTGCTGATGCAGCATCCCGGAAGCATCCGACCACAGTCCAACTCCAAGTCCGTCCAAAAAACTCCGAGCCTCTGACCACCTATTCGACACCAAGCACCGAGCACCATCTCTGCCGAGCATTTTGACCCTGGCCCTGGCAACAGGGGAAACGCAAAGCCGAGGATTTGGGGCCTTCGTCTCTGGAGGTTCTCGATCGCAAAGTAGTAGTGGCAGCAAAACAGGCATTTCAGAAGTTTCAGAAGTTCCTCTGTGCTTTCTTACGGCTGTCAGCATCAAATCCGGATTGATGCACGGCCCCCTAGTTACACATATCGATATTCATTCAGAACGGCTGCGCGCGCTGCGTCGCACCACCATCTTCTCCTCCCTCCCTCGGGGGAGTGACATAGATTTTTTACATGTACGCAGAGAGCTGCTGAAGCTATTGATCAATATGTTATGGAGTTGGGACACTGGAGTAGAACATGCAAGTCTAGAGAACTGACAGACTCTCTCATTAAAGACAGAATTGTTTGTGGCATTCTGGATTGGTCTGAGAGAAAGACTGTTAAGAGAGCAAGACTTTGACTTGGGAAAAGCTCTGAATCTCTGCAAAGCTTTGGAAACCGTGACGTCACAGGCTTAAGACCTTTTCATTAAGAGCTGCAACGTAGACGCTGTAAAAAATCATGAACATATTGGAAATAAGAATAAAACAGAAACAAAACCGACAGAGAGCAGATGTCATCTGAAAGAAAAAAGCTATGTGATCACTGTGGGCGGCAGCATCGGCCAAAACAGTGTCCAGCGTATGGGAAAATGTGCAACGACAGCAGTAAGAGTAATCGTTTTTCATGCTGTTGCAGAAGTAAAAAGAAAATAAAACAAGTAAATGCAGTGCTTGAAGATGAACTTGAGGAGTTTTATATAGATGTGCTTTGTGAAAACAAACAAAGTAAGAATGACTGGACTATTCGATTGCAAATGAACCAAAACAATATTCTCTTTAAACATGATACTGGAGCACAAGTAAATGTTCTTGCAGAATCTGAGATTAATGCATTGAAGTCAAGACCAAAGTTACATAAGACAAATATAAAAGTGACTGGGTATTCAGGTGCAGACATTCCAGTTAAAGGAACGTGTGGCAAAAGTATCACACAAAAATATTGTGCGCACACTTTCATTTGTGGTGGTGCCAAAGAATATACAGTCAATACTGGGTTTATCTGCCTGTGAGAGACTGAATTTGGTGAAAAGAGTCTTAGTCCTGGACAGTGACACAGAGTCAGAATACAGTGACTTTATGAAAGAGTATGAGGACTTATTCAAAGGGCTTGGTTGTCTTCGAGGGGAGCACACGATTGAAATTGACAACACTGTGCTACCCATAGTACATCCATGTAGAAAAGTACCTTTGCATTACGCCATCAACTGAAAACAGAGCTTGACAGAATGGAACGGCTAGGAGTCATAAAAAAATTGATGAACCGACTGAATGAGTCAATTCGCTTGTCATTGTTGATAAGAAAAATGGAAAACTGAGGATTTGCTTAGATCCAAGAGACTTGAATCGAGCCATTAAAAGGGAGCATTTCAAATTGCCTACTCGTGAAGAAATTATGTCACAGTTTGCTAATGCAAAGTACTTTAGTAAATTAGATGCATCCTCCGGATTCTGGCAACTTAAACTAGATGAACCGAGTTCAAAGTTGCGTACCTTTAACACTGCTATTGCCAGATATTGTTTTCTTGGCTTCTGTCTGGAATTGCATCAGCTCCTGAAGTGTACCATAAAACCATTCACATGCTGTATGAGCACATTGAGGGTGTGGATACTTCCATGGACGATATCATTGTTTGGGGATCATCTAAACAAGAGCATGACGCCAGACTCAGACGAGTCTTAGAGGCAACATGCAAGGCAAACCTGAAGTTGAATAAAGACAAATGTTAGCTAGGAGTGACTGAACTTACCTTTGTGGCTGATATCATCAGCAATGAGGGTGTGCGTCCTGATCCATTGAAAGTTTCTGCTATTGAGAACATGCCAAGATCGCAATGTAAAAAGAATGTTCAAAGGTTTACGGAATGGTCAACTTCATGGGAAAATTCATACCCAATCTTTCTCATGTGATGCATCTCAAGCAGGCTTAGGGGCAGTATTACTCCAGAAACATGATCAGGAATGGCTACCAGTGGCATATGCATCTCATTCATTATCTGATCCAGAAACAAGGTATGCCTAAATTGAAAAAGAATTGCTCAGCATTATGTTTGCTTGCGACAAATTTCATCAGTTTGTGTCAGGGCAATCTATTGATGTTGAAACTGATCATAAGGCTCTGATTGTATTGCTTCGCAAACCCTTAAGTGACTGTCCTTTGCGAATTCAGCGAATGATGATCAAATTGCAAAGGTATGCAATCTGGAAAATTCATGTATACGGCCGACACACTTTCCAGAGCTGTGGATCCAACAACAAAAAACATTCACAGGGATGCTGTTGATGTTCAGGAATTTGTTGATATGATCATAGAAACTGTACCTGTTCCTGCTGAAAAGTTGAAACTGCTGCATCTTGAGACCAAGAAGGATAAAATTCTCAATCAGGTAATACAAGTGGTGATGGATGGATGGCCAGATAATAAGCATGACTGTACCTCAGAAGTACAAGATTATTGGAACCACAGATCAGAACGTTCTGTTGTGGATGGAATATTGTACAAAGGTAGCAGAATTGTGATTCCTAAAAGTCTCCAAAAAGAAATGCTTGGGAAAATTCATGAAGGCCACCTTAAGTATTGAAAAATGTAAGAGAAGGGCACTGGAAGTGATGTTTTGGCCCAGGATGAATCAAGAAATTGCAGAATTGGTGTTGTCTTGTCAAATATGCCTTAAATACCAAACTAGCAACCCTAAGGAGCCACTGCATCCACATCCTAGTCCTCGGAGACCTTATCAGCAGGTAGGCGTTGATCTTTTTGTAACTGACAACAAAGATCATCTATTAATAACAGATTACTACTCATTGTATCCTGAGGTGTGTGGTCTGAGCAGAACAACTGCAGAGAATTTAATTACATGCATGAAATCAGTTTTTTCCAGACGTGGTGTACCTGATGAGGTTTTCACAGACAATGGTCCACAATTCAATGCTGAATGCATGAGACATTTTGCGCATGAATGGGGCTTTGTTCATACAACATCTAGTCCATTTTCTCCTCAGTCCAGTGGATTAGTTGAGAAGTCGGTAGGAATTATCAAGAAACTGATGCACAAAGCAGAAGATAGTGGAAGTGATTTTTATAAAGCTTTGTTAACCTATCGCAGTACTCCACTTGAATGTGGATTTTCACCTGCTCAGCTCTTGATGGGACGCCGTTTGAGATCCAGTCTGCCAATAGATGAGAGCCTTCTGAGAACAGAGGGAGGTGAACAAGTGAAAAGATGGAAAGATGAACACAAAGCAAAGCAGAAAACATACTTTGACAGATGTTCTCATCCATTATCTAAACTGCACCAAGGAGATGAAGTAAAGATACAAGACAAAATGAACACATGGACACAGAAAGCTACAGTACTTGAAGAAGTCCAACCCAGATCATTCATAGTCCAAACATAAGAAGGAACAGTGTTAAGAAGAAATCGCAAAGACCTCAAGAAAGAGACAACTTCAGAGTTTCAGTTAACTGATGCAGACCAGACAAAACATGGAAATAAGAATGAAACACAAGAACTGTGTGAATCACTTAGGAGGTCTACTCATATTCATAAATCCCCAGAGGGACTGATAAAGACATGTTAAATTATGCATTTGCTTTGGTCAATGTTGTTAATTCTTTTTCTTTTTAAGGAAAAGAAAATGTGGTGATATGATGTGTCAGAATGTGAGTGAAGAGAGTTCTGAGCATGCGCAGAAATGATAAAATGATCGAGAACATGCTAGTGTAAAAAGCTGGTTTGGTTGTTGCTGTAAATAAAAGTTCTCTGTCTTCCAGAATATGATTCTTTATTAGTAACCCACAGTACGTATAAATATAAAGAACACAACATATTGAAACTCCTGTCCAGAAAACACTGAGAAACTAAAGAGGGAGTACACTTGCGGGAGACCTTGAAACCCATTTGATTCCCCTGTGCACTGGTGGGAGGAGAGCAAGGAGAACATCAAGAGGTTCTTCATCACAAGGGGGCTCAGAAAGTTTGGCAGGGTCAGAGGAAATTGTGCAAACTCCTGACAGAGTTGCAGCAACTTTCACTTCTGCAGTCAAGGGGGAGGGGTGGATGTGAGGGAGAAGTTACAAGAGGCGAAGAGTGAGCTTCTTGCCTCTGAATCCTCAAGGTCATCTTGCGATTGAGGGTTTGTACTGAGGGGCAGGATGAGACATGCTCATTCTTCTTCTTCCAAAAGATTCAGAGGGAGACTGTGATCCACAGTCTTCATGAAGTAGTCAGCTCAGTAACATTCTCACAGACAGACGTACTGATGATCTGCAGATCCTTGTACGCTGGTCTGTACAACAGAAAGTGTGGCAGATGCCTGCCTGGTCAGTTTGTACCAGAAGAAGGCCTTCAACAGGATATCACACACGCACATGATGCATGTGCTCTCCAAATGGGCTTTGGGAAGGGAATCAGGAACTGGGTCCAACTGCTCTACATGGATAACTGTAGTGCAGTCCAAATCAACAGGTGGAAATAATCGATCAATTCTGCAATCAATTCTGGAGTCAGGCAGGGTTATCCACTCTGCCCTGTCCTGCCTGTGTGCTGTACAGAATCCTTTGCCGAATCTATCAGGAAAGACGAGGGCATAAGAGGAGTGATAGAACCAGGCAGTAGAGAGATGTAGGTGAAAACCTCTGTAGGCATGGACAATGTCATTATCTTCTGCTTGGATCCAAGGTCAGTTCACAGATTTTTCAGCATATGCGACCAGTTTGAACTGGCATCAGAGTTAACCATGCAAAGAGTGAGGCCTCGCTTGTTGGCAACTGGCCCGACCGATCCAATGCCTCTTCCTGTGAAGCCTGATTACCTGAAGGTGCTGGGGCTCTGGTTATGAGGGACCAAGATATGTAACAGGAGTTGTCTGCAGTGGATTGGGAAGGTAAAACAGAAATTGTGGCTGTGGGGAGAAAATTCCCTCTCAATAACTGGTTATCAGATGTGAGGTGCTCTCAAGGATGCTGTACTTGGTGCAGGTCTGCCAGCTAGGAAATCACCTGGGCCACCTTCTGGTTCATCTGGGGATCCACCATGGAGTGAGTCAGATGGGTCATGATGCATAAATCCCTAGACAATGGAACAAAATGTACCCTATACTGCCCTCATTCTGATGACCACATTCATGTGTAGCTGCATCAGGCTGTGTGTGGAATCTAGGTACGTGGGCACCAAGAACCACTCCTATCTCCCTCTGGTGTCATGAGGAATGGGTCCCAGTCGTGGAAATATTCTTCCAGTCCAACACTTTTGACTACAAGTTTGTCAGGCAGTGTTCAGCACAGAACATACTGCAGCTACTGCAAGAGAAGGACTCAAGAGATAAAATGGGGTGCTTCCCTGAGCAGACTGTCCAGACCATGTGGCAGATTGCCTCATTGCTAAATCTCACCTGCAGGTACCAAGACCTTGCCCGGCTGGCAATGAGAGGAGCCCCCGCAGCCCTTTCTGTGCAATTGGAACATCGCTCCCACAATGTGATGCCCCTGAGAGGACTGTAGTGGAGATGAGATAATTGCTCACCTCATTGCAGGCAGTGATTTTGCAAAGAAGGTGTGGAGAAAGATGCAAGCACTTGTATCAGGTTTCATCCCATGACAAAGGATTCTCCTGTTTTGTGATGGTTATTCGCATCCTGTGCCAATGGGCCTCTTCTTTTTTTGCCAAGCGTGGCTTTCTAAACACAATAGCTGACAATTCTGAGATTGAAAGGTTGTTTTTGCATAAGATAAACTTCTAACCAATTTTCATTGCTCAGATGCTTGTCATAAATGGGAACCAGCTTGAAGTTTGAAAGCACAGCTTTGTAAACAAGCACTATATAGAGCTGCAGAGTTCCTGGTTCATTGCATGAGGATAATCGTTAAAGCGGTGCATTAATAGACAAGGGTTATTTAATTAGACTTGTTTCAAAGCAGAGAATGCTGGCTTTGTTGTTTAGTTCAGACCAGATGGAGACAGTTACTTAGCACATCATTAACTGATCTATTAATAATTTGTAAGGTTTATGTACTCAGGGAAGTTAGCATTGCAGCACTACTTGTTGGTACCTAGGATCTATGTCTCAAAGAAGTTTTTAGACTATTTGTATTAAAAGGTATCTGAAAGAATATCTCATGTGTGTGAAGTCAGCTAAGTGGCAAAGAAACTGTGTAAATGAAGAGAGCAGTTCAGTTATATTAGGAATGGGGTAAGGAACATCAAGAAGCATGAAAGAAACATGGGATTAACTAGAGTCCATTCCTTTGCCTATGTTTTCTGCAACAGATGACTGGTTCATCTGCAATTTATAGATTTGCATTTGTGTTTTGGAAATTCTTTGTATTGTAGAAATAGTTTGTAATTTGTAAGTCTTTTATAAGATGGAAATTCTCTGTGAGTTTTAAATGTGTTTCAAGAATGTTGTTTGTATTTAAACATGTATCACTGAAAATAAATGGACTGTGCTTTAAACAACTTTGTTAGCTGGAAGTATCACCTGCTTGGCAGGGAGAGGGGTCCCACCACTCAAATAGTGGGTATTAGCAGCTAAACTCGCCAAGGAGAATAAACAGAGAAGTGAACTAGTCTTTGAAGATTGGGTAGTTACAGCATAAATATTCCTTTAGGGAGGGTATACGCGGCTATTTATACTGGATATGGCTTCACTTGGGTTTAGAACTTTGTGATCAGCAAACCTATTACCATATCAATCTATGGGCTGTTTCCAGGAACACACAGAGAGACAGACATCAAGTGCTGCTGGAAGATTGTCAGCTTGGTGAAAGACACGTTTTTGTCTGCCTGAAACTTACTGGTCTACCAACATACTTAGATATCGGTAGATGAATACAGCTGACTGGCATATATACCAGGCTGAGTGCTGAGGAATGCACTGAAGCTTAGTGCAGCAGCCACAGGGGCTTGGTAGGGAAGGACCACAGCCTAGAGTTCTTCCACTGTTGGACAGGGAGGGGCTGGGTTTAGTGAGAAACACTTCAATTGTTGTAGTAGTGTACACCCCGGGGGCCATATGAGTAGAGTTGGTGCTATTGGTTAAAAATGTAATTTAACATTAAGTCCATTGTCTATGAATGTAAGAATGAAAAGGCATTGCATGATTTATTTGCATATATGAATAAAGATTATTTTGATTAAAGAGAAACAACAGGTCTTTAGAGGGATTTTGTCTAGTGAGGGTTGACTATATAACCCATTATCTCATTGGCTTCAGTGAAAGCGTTGATGACGACTGGAGCATGATCTCTAAACATGCACGTCATAAGCATCATCAGCAAATTGCTGTTGGATATAGAATGATAAGCTGACTGAACAGCTTCAAGTTTTCTCTTAAGATTAGCTCTACTCCTGCTTGAAGTCTGTTGGTGGCAAGATGCAACATTGTGGCAAGAAAGTATGGAGTGATGTCAAAGCCTGTTTGGTGGACCTGACAACTGTTCTGTTGTAATACCATGGCTTCCATCCTGTTATGGAGCAGGTCAAAGATGGAAACTGCTTTTAGTGCTAAATCTGAACAGAGTCCATCTCATTAATGAAGTTAAAGGCCTTGATGAGATCAAAAAAGCTACGTATTATAACTTCTACAGCTCTTTGTTGGTGAAGGTTATGTCCCTTGTGCTGCTAGGTGGAGAGAGCCCACGCATTAATACACTCACGTAGTCCCCACGTGCATCGATAGATAAATGGCTTCTGATTGTGTTTTTTCACTTGTTTGTGTGTCATATTATTTTGACCATGCTTAAATCAGATTTATTATCACTGATTTATATGACGTGAAGTGTGTTGTGTTGCAGCAGCAGTAGAGAGCAAAGATAAAAAATTGCTATAAATTATAAAAAATATATAAATAATGCAAAAAAAGGAGAATACTGATTTCGTGTTCTTGGACCTTTCAGGAATCTGATGATGGAGGGAAAGAAACGGTTCCTGAATTGTTGAGTATAAGCCTCAGGGTCCTGCACTGCCTTCTGATGGTAGTAATGAGAAGGGAGCATGTTCTGGCTGGTGGGGTTCCTTAGTGAAGGATACCACCTTCTTGAGGCACTGCCTGTTGAAGATGCCCTCAATGATGAGATTACATATTTGGTACATGATTTAATGTAGGACTTGTGAGTGTATATTTAATCAATCTCAATATCACTATGCCTACAGTCAACAGGTCTCCACCTTTGATCCACTATAAATTTGATGCACAAGTAGGGCAAATGGCCGAGGAAATTTGTTATTGAAAAAGTCATCATCACATTAGGATGTTCCACACAAACCTGATACATTATCGATAGTTTGGCTATTCTGTTCATGAGATTTCAAAGCTTTCCCAATGAATGGGTTATTATAGATCAATGTTACAACTCACATCTGCCTTTAGAAACTAGTCCGAGTCACAACTATAGATATAAAAGATATAATTTGTTAGTGTGATTAATGTCCTATTTTAACAATTCAGTTTCTGCTCTGCCTGTGTGACTTTAGTGTCTTCTGTCCAATGCATAGCTTAGTTTTTCATACCAGAACTTTAACTTCTGTGCCTCTCAATGACTTCCACGTACCTATTGCATCTAAGATAATTAGCTATTGAATTGGTAGAGCAGTTATCATACAGTTGCTCATGTACAGTGCAAGTGGCATTGTATTCAAATCAAAAAATTGCTGAACTTCATCAGGTCACCACAAGAACATGGAGATACAAGAGATGACAGATGCTGCAGATCTCAAAAGGTCAAGCAGCATCTCTGGGTTAGTAGTCCTGACACATGGCTCAACCAGGAATGTCAACCGTTTTTCCCGCCCCCCCACCCCCACCCCACAGAAGCTGCTTAACCTGCTGAATTCCTCCAGCATATTGCTTGTTGTAACTCAAAAATATGTCCAACTGGCTAAATAATGGACACCAATTTCAAGACAGGTTTCAGCACTGACTCTTGAAAATTTTACTGCTTTTCTTAGAAGATTCCTTGGTAGATCTACTGAATATATATGGTGTGCCTGTGATTCCCTTAATGAAGAATTAATTTCAATCCATGTCAGTCAGAGTAAACGAAGCTATTGTATGTAAGTCAGTACTACAAAATATTTGAACAGTTTGTTGAAATTGAGCAAACTTCTTTTTAAAAGATGGTAATCCTACCTAGTTCTCTTAATCAAAACTAGGAGACATTTAACCTCGATTAGTCAGAATCAGAATTGTTTTTTTTTTAATCATTGGCATATGTCATGAAATTTGTAGTTTTCTGGCAGCAGTCACAAAATAAATAAATGATACAACACAGGAATATTGAGGTTATAAGACTGGAGTTCCCACCCTGGGGCCCACTGATCCCTTGGTTATTAGTTGGGCTCCATGGCATAAAAATGATTGGCAACCCTCGTAAGAGAATGTGGTGGCTTTTATATAAATTGTTCATTCACCAGTTCCTGCATTTTGGAATTGATAATGTATGCCTCTTGTAACCCCAGTCTTGTTACAGTAAAATTCCATATTTTTACTTTTAAGGGATTCAATCTGCTTATGGACACTTTGGTCCAATAAGGAAATGTGGATAATATTTGGAAAAGCATGAAAGGTGAAAAATGGAGACAGCAAAGCTGAGACACTTTTGGCAGAATCAACTGAAAATCCATACTTTTTTGGGTAACATTTGTGTAACTGTTCAACTCTGTGGATGAGATGCATTAATTGTCCACACCTTGCTTTTGTATTTGTAAATTTCTGATGTTCTCCATTATGACACATCTGGATGTAGATGAAATTATTTTACTCAGCCATTAAGCCTATAACATAGGTAGCTGTAACATGGATAGAGTAGGAACATTTTGCTGAATACACCGACAGTTTTCTACACGTGCTTTGATGTGATAATATCATAACACACGTAAAAGTTAGAGAATTGCACGAAGTTGTCAAATTGTTATTTGGGAACTGACTCTTGAAGAATGGTCAACAGATTTAGATTTTGGTCATATCTAATTGGAAGTGCTAATCCATTTATTTTTTCTAATTTTTTTTTCAGTGAAGACAAATAGTTTTTTTTCCCTGACACACATTCCTTTTATCTTTCACTTGTTGATATCTCTGAAGAGAAGAGCTTAAAGAATTACACACTTTAACCTGGTCTGTAACCATAGGCCATTTCAGTCTGGACGGTGGATTTGACAAATGCTTTCCACCTGTTAATGAAAGGAATGTTGAGTTAAATTTATGACAGCACTGTCTCAACTAACAAAGCAACACAAAGTATTTAATATATGTTTCATTGACTTAAAACAAATCAAAGCTTTATTAGAGAAAAGTTACAAACATTTAAACTACTGCTGATAAAGTCAAAGATCAAACTGTTAAAGTTTAACATCTGTGTTTTTAGGGCTTTTGCTATCTTCTTAAATATGGAAAAATTAATAGGTGTGCTGTGAGGTACATTTTTATGACTTCATTGAGACTGACTCCCCCAATATCACTCTTTCTAACCCCATTTGATCTTTGTCATGCCATATTGAATTAATACTAACAGTATGGTTTTTCTGACATATAGTATTTTATTAAAATTCTCTTTTAAATTTGCTACCAGATTTCATATCTGAACCATACGATTGTGATCAACTCTTATTGCTGTAAGGGTGCTTTGAGGCTGGACGATCTCAATCCATTTCTATTAGTCAGTTTCACAAAAGTGTGAGCATGGCATAATGTTGCATGGTGTTCAAATCTGAATGAAATGATTGCTGAAATCAAGACTCAGATAACTTTAATTAATGACTTCTACTTGTTAAATGGATATTAGCTGACAAAACTCAACTAAGAATTCCTGAAATATGAGGAGAGAAGTCAAAAAAAGAAACTTTCAAATGCTCGAAACTTAAAAGAAAAGATAAAACGCTGGAAGAACTCAATGTCTCAGGCAAGGATCTTGGCCAACAAAATGGGGCAAATCAGTAGAGAACAATTCAACATCCAGTCAGGCTCAGAATCACTGAGCTGCAAGCAAACCTGGAGCCTCCGCTGCGGACTGATTGCTTGGAGTCAGAGAAGAGGAGGTTGAAGGCGATGGTGAAAACTAGATGATCTGCATCAGCTGCCCATTTGCCTCTTCCCTTTCTACACAGCCATTCCATGTGAAGCAAAGATTCAAATACCCTTCTTCCAATCTTGGCCACTGCATTCAGTGTTTATAATGTGGACTCTCCTCAGCACTGGAGAAACTAAATGCATGTTGGGTGATCATATTTTGTGCACCACTCCCATTCTGACCTATCTGTCTGTGGTTTCATCATTCTGTTATAAGGTCTGACATAAACTAAAAGAGCACCAGCATCTCCCATTTAGGTACTTTGCATCTTTCTGGAATGAACATTAAATTCCCAACTTGAGATATAATGCTCTCATGTTTTCCTATTATCATGCTTATATCCCTCACTCAGCATTGACCTAAAATGCCTTGCTAACTGTCCTTACACATCTTCCTGATCAGTATTAATCTATACCAACTTTTTTTTTGCCTTATACCTTTCCCTCCCACCACTCTCCACCCACTTTCCCCCCACTATTCCGATGAAAAGTCATTGACCTGAAATGCTTCTCTTCCACGGATGCTTCTTGATTGGCTGAGTTCTTTTAGCATTTCTGTTCTGACTCCAACATTTATTTAATTGAAGCATCCTTGAAGAGATCTCTGCGTGTCAATTGAAATGAACATGCTTCAAGTTTCCTTATCCCATCACAGAAAACATACTTTAAAATTCTCACTGAAGCAAGGCAGCCTTGTTGTTATACTCTACTGATTATTTACAATTCAAGTGTTGAAAGGTAGATTGATGCTACTTCTTAAAGCAATTACTTAAAGGGCATTAACTACAAGATGTCACAATGCTTGCTTAACTTTTGTAAGAAATCAGGCGTCATTTCAACTTTCACTCTGCCATAGCATTAAACATCCACGGGACATGTATCAGGTCTTCAGCCTCCACTTACTCAAGAAATTACTTCAAAGTTACTCCGTGAATCTTCTGTCTTAAATGCAATTCTTGCCTTGATAGTCATAACCCTATGATTAAATCCTGCTCATTTATTATTTCATATCCAACATTCTTCCAGCTATGACTTCAAATTCAATGCCCTCTACCTATCTACTATTCCAAACACAATCCTTCCCCCTTCATGACTCCGTCCACAATTCTCTTCTTGGTGTACCATACCATATACATTTTGTAGTTTTCCATTATTCTGTGTGAAATTACCAAATCAGTCTCATAATAAATTTAAGGATTTTAAGTTATTTTCTCACAGTTTGCATAATTCTTGTATGGCTGTGAAATTCTGAAGAGGTAAATTATGAAGCAGGTGGAAGAAAGGACACAGTCAGGAATGAAGGATATGCATAACGATATAATTTCATGTGTAAGCTGTAAAATCTAATATGGCTACCATATGCGCACAGGTGCAGCATGCAATTTTAATGTGGGAAAGCAAAATAAAATATAGAAAAAGGCCTGAGCTTTAACGTCAACACGGCTTAACGTTGGTGAAATGGGCTTTAACCTTTTTGACCTCCTAAATCTTGAGACTTAACTTTTTAAAAATTGCAGCAAGAAATTGTGACTTCAGCAATCGTCCTGCAGCTGGTATGAAGCATCCTAACAGTGCTCAGCTTTTCTTACGCATGGGCTCAATAAAGGACGCCGGCTGAAGGGACAACATCGGAGGCCTCTGCTGACGCTCTGCAGCTCCCTCCAATAACACCAAGGTCACAGTCCCACCAGAAACAAAAATACACCCCCTCTACACAAGCCCAGATTGGTTGTCTTTGAGAATATTAAAGTAGACCAGCAGTTATATATACCTTATTCAATGGATGCCTTGAGTATTTATAGTGCAACAGAGGATTAATATCTGGTACATGAGTCTTTAGGTACTGTGTTCTGGCATTAACCCATAATAGAGACAAAGACATTTGGCAGCCAGCATCAAACATGATATTTATTCAGTGTCACAATTGGTATTTTAAAATATGCCAGGCATGGCTTCATTTTGAACAAAGGTAATTGAATTTGGAATTGTTACTGCTTCCTCAACGACCTTTCTTGCATCACAAGATCAGAAATTACGATGAGACATCATCAGCAAGCAATGCTTAGAACATTTCCATTTGCAACGCATTTAAATGGTGGAGTTCACATTTGGATACAAAAAGACTGAGATAATATTTGGGCCTAGGCTGAGTAACTGCAATAACATTCATGCCATACAGTGTCAGGAAATGACCAATAAGAGAGAGTCTAACCACCTATAGTTGGTTGGCCATTGTATCCAACAATGACCTGTGCGGAGGGTTTTTAAAGTGGAAAGGCTATCGCATTGGGACAGTTCCACTCTCTTGACCTTGGAAGTCTAGGTCCAGTGGTATAAGTAGTTGTCACAAACTGGGGTCTTCCTTGGTTGCAGTGGATGACCATGGCTTCTTCTATCCCTTGTCACGGCCTTCGCTCTCCACAAAGCCTTCCTGGCCATTGGAGTTCACTGTTGATCTCCTCTGCCCAGTCCACCAGAGATGACCTCACTCACTAGGACAGGCATGTCCCTGTGTTACTGGGGTATGAAGCCCGCCCGCTACCCTAACCTGGTTTAGCCCGCTTGTCAAAGCAGTGTACCAGGATGTGGCCACTGCCACATGCAAACAGCTACTTCAAGCGACAGGTAAGAGCTGAGTGTCCAATGGGGCCCAAAGGTGCGTGAGCGGCCCTGAATGGCTCCTCACCAGAGGGAGAACCTCATACACCCATAACTACCTACTCTGAATGTTTAACAGCATCATCATTGCTGAGTCCACTACCATCAATATGCACACAATCACGATTGATCAACCATATTCGATCATAGTATGTAAGGGCTGTTCGGTAATATAGCAGTTAAATTAACTCTATTACAGCACCATCAATCTGGGTTCACTTTTGCAACTGTCTGTAAGGAGTTTACCATGTGGGTTTCCTCCAGGTGCCCTGGTTTCCTCCCACGTTCCAAAGATGTATATGTTAGTTGGTTCATTGTTAATTAGGCAGTATGGGCTTGCTGGGCCTCAGGGCCTGTTACAGTGCTGTATCTCAAAATAAAAAAAGTGAATATATTCATTCCCTGTATGTAAGAATAGATTGAAGATTGAATTTCCTGTGGCAAGATGCTTCAAAGATTCTGCACCATCTAAGATGTGGAAGTCAGGCGTGTGATAGAATAATCTCCACTTGGCTCAATGAACGTTGTTCCAATAACACTGTTCAGAACAAAATAGCCACTTGACTGACACTAGATTCGTCATACTCCCTCCATCAACCGCAAGTGTGTATTGAGTAAACGAACAAAAGACTTGCACTGAGCAACACACTCAAAATGCTGCCTGGCCTGCTGCGTTCCACCAGCATTTTGTGTGTGTTGCTTGAATTTCCAGCATCTGCAGATTTCCTCGTGTTTGCTTTTTTAAAAGATTTACACTGTTGTTGGGAAGAAGGCTAGCTACATTGTCACAGGAAGAGAGCCACTATAGAGAGACTTAGGATCCACAGATGAGGATGCCGATCTTTTAGGATATGTGTATAACTTGGAGTTGGGAGAGGAACAAAATTGTCATTACTTGGTGAGAATTAGGAAGAGAGTTTCAAACAACTGAAGCACATAATGCATCAAAAAAGAGATCAGTTATGCTGGGACTCGACAAGTCATCAGCTTTTGTCTGCCTTTAGGCTGCAATGCATTGCTCTGAGTTACATTTACATTGCCAAGTTTAGTGACCATAGTGTATCCAAGGTGTATCCACAAAGTTCTCTCCACATCTGTCTGTGTTAAGATTTTGGTCCTATTGATGTTCATGCCAACAGGTTGGGGGGACCGCTTCGTCGAGCACTTCCGCTTCAGCCATCAAAAGCGAAACTTCCCAGTGGCCCAACATTTTAACTCCCTTTCCCATCCTATTCTGACATGTTGGTCCATGGTCTCCTCTTGTGCAAAAATGAGGCCACCCTCAGGGTGGAGGAGCAACACCTTATATTCCATCTGAGTAGCCTCCAACCCAATGGCATGAACATCGGTTTCTCTTACTGTTAAAAGAAATCCTTACCCCTCTCCTCTTCTTCTTTTCCCCACTCTGGCCTCTTACCTTCTCTCAACTGCCTATCACCTTACCCTTGTTTCCTTTCTACCCCCACTCCCCCTCACCCCCCGTCCTTGCCGTTCTCCTATGGTCCACTCTCCTTTCCAATCAGATTCCTTCCTCTCCAGCCCTTTACCTTTCCCCCCACCTTCTAGGTATCCTTCTTTCCCTCCCTCCACCTTTTTATTCTGGCATCTTCCCCCTTCATTTCCAGTCCTGAAGAAGATTCTCAGCTCGAAACATCAACTGTTCATTTCCACAGATACTGCCTGACTTGCTGAGTTCCTCCAGCATCTTGTGTTTGTTGTTTTCAAGGTGTTGTTTTGCAAATAAACATTTCTTTTGGATTTTATATTTGCTGTGTCTCAGTGCATCCTGATGACATTACAATTACCTCCTTTCAATGATCTTAAGCGATGTTACACGAGAGTTAGTTTTACTCTGGGCAATGCAGAACTTCTTTCCTCTGTCTTGCTTCATTCAGCACATATTCCAACTCCATCTGAGAACTTACAAGTTCTCTGCTCTTAAGAATACTTAACTGATGCTGTGCATCCAAGCAGAGTGATTGTTTCAGGACTTTAAATCTTAAGTTGTATTCTACTTTTCCCTCCCCTTCTTATCTGGTAAGTTTCCAGTTGGTGGCATCCCTAAAATTGAATTAGGGAGTGGGAAGAACAGGTTCAAATAACACAGTAACCTAATTCTGCATAGGATTTCTTCAAATGAGGGCCAGCAATGGCGTCACTGCAATTGTAGGTTTCAGTTATGATAAATATTCATATTTCATCAAGTCTAATAAATCATCTTATAGAGTTTATTTAGTATCTTTGGGTGGTCCAGTGCACTCATCATAATGATGGGAATTATTGAAGAATAGGTCTATTTTCTATGCAGTCCTGCTTTTTGTCAGTCTACTAGCAGAAATATTGTATAGATTTATTTCACTGTTTTCCTTTAGATATCTGCCATTTCTTTTCCAAGCTTAAGAGAAGATGAACAGAATAGTGTCATTTTATCACTGATGCCCACACTGCATTTCACCATTGCAAGAATTTAGTGTAAAATGGTTGTTTTGATGTAAGCGATGGTCACATTACTTCAACGTCATAATGAAGGTGAAAGCAAGTCATGAATGGTTAAGTCCTCCTTATGGCCAATGAAACTCTGATGATCTTTAACCACTGCTGTCTACCATTAATCTACCTTCGAACATTTCCAACTTCAGACTCATTCTTATTCTAGCTTCAAAAGCAATAACAGATGCAATCTTCCTGACAAGTGTATTTTGTCAAGATTCTTGTCTAACCTGATTATTTACAATAGTTGAATAGCTTCATTGAGTTTACATAAAAGCTTGTGTTGGCATGTGGCCAAGTGGTTAAGGCCACTAAGGTCTAGTGATTTGAAGGTCGCTAGTTCGAGCCTTGGCAAAGGCAGCATGTGTGTCCTTAGGCAAGCCACTTAACCATACATTGCTCTGCGACAACACCGGTGCCAAGCTATATGGGTCCTAATGCCCTTCCCTTGGACAACATCGGTGGCGTGGAGAGGGGAGAGTTGCAGCATGGGCAACTGCTGGTCTCCCATACAACCTTGCCCAGGCCTGTGCCCTGGAAACCTTCCAAGATGAAAATCCATGGTCTCATGAGACTAGCGGATGCCTATCATATAAAAGCTTACATTGTACTCTGACTACCTTCCGCCCACGATGAAAAAATGTTATTACATTATTTTTGGGCAGCAATTGCTGCTGTAACATGTCCAAGCTTTTAAAAGGTATTGTATAAAATTGTGCTTGCAACTTACCTCATACAGTTTAATATTCCCTTGTACTTTAGTCTTGTAAAGTTCCCTTTTAGCACGTTCATTCCTGGAAATGAATTTACAATCATTATTGTAGTAAACAGTTCACATTTTAAAGCAGCAAAGGGCACGGGGTATTGCTAGCCATGAACTTGAATTTCATTCCTGGAGTATCACATACTTCAAGGAGTGACCCCAGCAGCTGCATCAGTGAGGTTATTGGACTCCCAACTCTGAAGATCATGAATTTGAATTCCAGTCAAGGTTGACATTTGAACTCAGTCAAGACAATGCCATTGAAGTTTTTTTTAACTAATCGTCAAGAGCTTGCCATGCTGAAATAAACAAAGGTGATCAGGAAATTCTCCTACCCTCAGAAATGGACAGTAGGAACCAGTTACCATATCTAATTCACATACATGCAAAATTCAGTAGATGGACCGTTCATGTTCCAACTCAACAAATAAATTGTGATTGTGTGAATTAAGAGTGCATCTAACAAACTGTTGGATAAACTGTACATCCATCATAACAGTTCGGGGTTCCTCAGCTAAGAAAAGATGTGCTGGCATTAGACAGAGGCCAGAGGAGGTTCACAAGGATGATTCCTGGAATGAAAGAGTTATCATACGAAGAACGTTTGATGTCTCTGGGTCTGTACTCACTGAAATATTGAAGGATGAGGGGGGATCTCATTGAAATCTTTTGAACATCCAAAGGCCTAGACAGAGTAGATGTGGAAAGGATGTTTCCCATGGTGGGGGATTCGAGGACAAGAGGGCACAGCCTCAGGATAGAGGGGTGTCCATTTAAGACAGAGATGTGGAGGAATTTCTTTAGCCAGAATATGTTACCACATGCAGTTACGGAGGCCAAGTCATTAGGTGTATTTAAGGCAGAGCTTGACAGCTTCTTGATTGGACACGGCATCAAAGGCTATGGGGAGAAGGCCGGGAAATGGGATTGAGGAGGGGAAAAAAGGATCAGCCATGATTGAACAGTGGAGGAGACTCGATGGGCCAAATGGCCTAATTCTACTCCTACATCTTATGGTCTTATAAACTAGAATATATGAGGTACAGACCGTTGTGTAGGTTTCTAACTGCCTCCTATTGAAGAATTTGTAAACAGTTTCTGACCGGTGGTGGTGGAGGAGGGGGGAAGCTTCGAAATTAATAGAAAATATTTCTTGAAAATATGATGCATATTTGTTGTAAATGAATGATATTGCAATGCGTCTCAATGTCAAGGGTTTTATGGTATGTTGTCCAAACAACCAAACAAATAATAGTTTAGTCTAGATTTCTCGTTCATTTCAATATGAACCTTCCGCTTAGAATTGAGCAACAGTCCCCATGCTTTTCCCATGAGGACAAAGAGGCGGTCAAAGTTAAAAATCTGATGTGAAACAAAATCTGGAGATGATTTTTTTCCCCTTAGTCCCTATAACCAATTCCAGCAGGAATTGATAGCCAAAACTCTGCAAGATTTGAGAAATTTATCCTTCTCCCGAGTGTATTCTTATTCACTTACATACTGTATCAATAATTCTAAATTCTATATTGAGTTAAGACAATTACCCATGCCAGGAAATCCATCTCTATTCAATTACATTAACTATATTTAACAATCGCATTTGCACCTTGCAAACCTCCCCCCTCCCAACTTCAAAATTCATTACATTGAAGTAAATGATGTGAATTTGGGGGGCAGAGTATACTAAGCTCGTGTGACTATGTTTTGCACTACTAGCTGGGGATAAAATTTTAATTGGTAGCACATTAAAATAAAAACTTTAAAAAGTTGCTTTGATAATATTGCTGGATGCAGATTGGAGATTTGTGTTCAAGAAGCTCTTATCTTAATTAGTTCAGCACAAGATTGTGGGCCAAAGGGCCCCTCCCAGTCTGTACCATCCTATGTTCTAACAACGCCTGCTATATTTAAGAGCAATAACTTGTTACAATTTAAGGAATACAGTTGAAGTTATGACCAGCTACCTGATTTTAATATTATTTTAAATTCATTAAAATAAATGTTAAAGAAAATAATACAAAATAAATAGCTCAGTATTTAATTGGTTCCTTAGTAATCGATCACAGTCATAAAATGATGCAGCAAGGAAGAAAGTCCTTTGGCCCTTAGTGTTCACACCATCAAACATCCTTTTTAAACTAGTTCTACCCAAACCCATTTTTTTTCCCACATTCCCATTCTCCACACCTGATGTTAATCTTTCAAAAAATTCTTTCAAAAACATTAAAAATATTCCCGTTAGTGTTCTGGAGCCGAAGGGAATAAATAAAATTTTCAGAAGCTCTTCGAAGGCCTTACAAATTGTGCAATTACTAAAGTTCAAAGTTCAAAATGTTTATTATCAAAGTACAGATCTGTCACCATATACAACCATGAGGTTCATTTTCTTGCAGGCATACTCAATCAAGCCATAATAGAATAACAACCATAATAGAATCAATGAAAGACTGCACCAACTTGGCGTTCAGTGTGAAAAGACAACGAACTGCGCAAATAAAAAGAGAACGAAATAATAGTAATAATAAATACATAAACAATAAGTATTGAGAACATGAGATGAAGAGTACCCAAAAGTGAGTGCAGTGCATAGAGAGCATGTCCCTGATGACGGATGCTGCTTTCCTGCAATTGCATTTCATGTAGATGTGCTCAGTATAGGGGAGGGGTTTACCAGTGATGGACTGGGCCATATCCACTGCTTTTTGTAGGATTTTAGTTCAAGGGCATTGATATTTCCATACCAGGCTGTGTTACAGCCAGTCAATATACTCTCCACTACACATCTATAGAAGTCAGTCAAAGTTTTAGATGACATGCCAGATCTTCGCAAACACCGAATGAAGCAGAGATGCTGCCCTGTTCTCTTCATAATTACACTTACATGCTGGACCCAGGACAGACCTTTCAAAATAATAACACAAAGGAATGTAAAGTCACTGACCCGGTCCACCTCCGATGCTCCAATGGGGACTGGCGAATGGACCTCTGGCTTCCTCCTTCTGAAATCTATAGTCAGCACCTTGGTCTTGCTGACATTGAGTAGGGTTGTTGTTATGACACCACTCACCCAGATATTTAAACACAAAATAATCTGCAGATGCTGGGGCCAAAGCAACACTCACAACACGCTGGAGGAACTCAGCAGGTCGGGCAGCATCCGTGGAAACGATCAGTTAATGTTTTGGGCCGAAACTCTTTGTCAGGACTGAAGAGGGAAGGGGCAGGGGCCCTATAAAGAAGGTGGGGGGAGGGTGGGAAGGAGAAGACTGGTAGGTTCCAGGTGAAAAACCAGTAAGGGGAAAGATAAAGGGGTGGGGGAGGGAAAGCAGGGAGGGGATAGGCAGGAAAGGTGAAGAAGGAATAGGGGAAAGTACAATGGGTAGTAGAAGGAGGCAGAACCATGAGGGAGGTGATAGACAGCTGGGGGAGGGGGCAGAGTGAAAGTGGGATGGGGGAAGGGAGGGGGAAGGAATTACCAGAAGTTGGAGAATTAAATGTTCATACCAAATCCGACGCAGATTGGGGGACCGCTTCGTCAAGCACCTCCGCTCTGTCCGCCACAACAGACAGGATCTCCTGGTTGCCACCCACTTCAACTCTGCTTCCCATTCCCATTCGGATATGTCCATACATGGCCTCCTCTACTGCCATGATGAGGCTAA
The DNA here is from genome assembly GCF_030028105.1 of Mobula birostris. Taxonomy (NCBI): domain Eukaryota; kingdom Metazoa; phylum Chordata; class Chondrichthyes; order Myliobatiformes; family Myliobatidae; genus Mobula; species Mobula birostris. Next base: position 42,389,289 of record NC_092375.1, on the reverse strand, counting down.
ACTCATGTTGGAGGAGCAACACCTCATATACAGTCTGGGTAGTCTCCAGCCCTTTGGTATGAACATTGAATTTCCAACTTCCGGTAATTCCCTCCTCCTCCCTTGCCCTATCCCAGTTTCGCTCTGCCCCCTCCCCCAGCTGCCTACTACCTCCCTCATGGTTCCGCCTCCTTCTACTACCCATTGTGCTTTTCCCTATTCCTTCTTCACCTTTCCTGCCTATCCCCTCCCCCACCCCTTTATCTTTCCCCTTACTGGTTTTTCATCTGGCACCTACCAGCCTTCTCCTTCCCACCCTCCCCCCACCTTCTTTATAGGGCCTCTGCCCCCTCCCTCTTCAGTCCTGATGAAGGGTTCCGGCCCGAAACGTTGACCGTTCTTACCCAGATTTTTAATCTCTCTCCTGTATGCTGATTTATCACCACCTTTGATTCTGCCTACAACTGTGGTACAGAAACATAGACATAGAAACATAAAAACCTACAGCACAATACAGGCTCTTTGGCCCACAAACCAAAGTTTAAATGACAGAGACCACTTTGCTTGTATGGTTCTTAATTTACACACACAAAAAAATCCTGAATAAATTTACTTTCATTTTATCAACGGTGAATGAGAGTTCAATCTATGAAATGAGATGTAATTTTAAGCACAATAGGTTCTGCAGATGTTGGAAATCCGAGCAACATGCACAAATTGCTGGAGGAACTCAGCAGGTCAGGCAGCATCTATGGAAATGAATAAACAGTCGACATCTCGTGCTAAGATCCTTTGTCAGGACTGGGAGGGGAGGGGGAAAATGTCAGAATAAGAAGGTGGGGAGAAGGGAAGGAGTGCAAGCTGGAAGGTGATGGGTGGAAAAGGAAAAGGGCTGGAAAAGAAAGAATCTGATAGAAGAGGAAAGTGGACCATGGGAGAAAGGGAAGGAGGAGAATAAACACCAGGGGCAACCTGAGAGTGACTACATCATGGTAAAAGAGGAGGCGATGGACCAACATGTTGGAATGGGAATGGGGAACGGAATTAAAGTGTTTGGCCACTGGAAATACTGCTTTTTGCAGATTGAGCAGAGGGGCTTGCCAAAGAGATCCCCCAATCTACATTGGGTCTCAATAATGTAGAGAAAGCTGCATGGGGAGCACCAGATACAGTAGAAAATCCCATCAGATTTGCAGGTGAAGTGCTAGCTCAACTGGAAGGACTGTGTGTGGCCCTGAATGGAGGTGAGGGATGAGGCGAATGGACAGGTATAGTACTTTGGCTGCTTGCAGTGATAAATGCCAGGAGGGAGATTAGTGAGGAGGAACAAATGCACAAGGGAGTCACGGAAAGAGTAGAGTGAGGTAAAGATGTGTTTGGTGATAGAGTCCTTTTGAAGATGGCAGAGGTTGTGAAGAATGATGTGTTGGTTGTGGAGGCTAATGGGGTGATAGGTGAGGACAAGAAGAACTCTATCACTGTTAAGGTGACAGGAAGATGGTGTGTCCGTGGCTGTCCGGGTAATAGAGGAGATGCGGGTGAGGGCAGCATCGATGGTGGAGAAAGGGATACCCCATTCCTTGAAGTTGAAGGACATCTCTGATATCCTGAAAAGGAAATCCTCATCCTGGGAACAGATACAGCAGAGATAAAGGACCTGAGAAAAGGGAATAGCATTTATACAGGAGATGGGGTAGGAAGAGATATAGTCAAGATAGCCATGGTAATTAGTAGATTTAAGAAAGATATAGGTAGACAGTTTGTCTCCAGAAACGGAGACAGAGGGATTGAGAAAGGGGAGGGAGGAATCAGAAATGGACCAAGTGAATTTAAGGGCAGGGTGAGAGTTGGAGGCAAAAGTGATGAAATTGACGAGCTCAGCACGAGTGCAGGAAGCAGCACCAAAGTAGCCATCAGTGTTGTGCAGAAAGAGTTGGGGAGCATGACCAGGGAAGGCTTGGAACATGGATTGATCATAGAAACATAGACACATAGAAACATAGAAAACCTACAGTACAATACAGGCCCTTCGGCCCATAGAGTTGTGCCGAACACGTCCCTACCTTAGAAATTACTAGGCTTACCTATAGCCCTCTATTTTACTAAGCTTCATGTACCTATCTAAAAGTCTCTTTAAAGACCCTATTGTATCCGCTTCCATCACCATTTCTGGCAGCCCATTCCACGCACTCACCACTCTCTGAGTAAAAAACTTACCCCTGACATCTCCTCTGTACCTATTCCCCAGCACCTTAAACCTGTGTCCTCTTTTGGCAACCATTTCAGCCCTGGGAAAAAGCCTCCAACTATCCACACGATCAAGGCCTCGCATCATCTTATACACCTCCTTCGGGTCACCTCTCATCCTCCATCGCTCCAAGGAGAAAAGGCCGAGTTCACTCAACCTATTCCCATAAGGCATGCTCCCCAATCCAGGCAACATCCTTGTCAGTCTCCTCTGCACCCTTTCTATGGCTTCCACATCCTTCCTGTAGTGAGGTGACCAGAAATGAGCACGGTACTCCAAGTGGGGTCTGACCAGGGTCCTATATAGCTGCAACATTACCTCTCGGCTCCTCAATTCAATTTCACGATTGATGAAGGCCAAATCACCGTACGCCTTCTTAAGCACAGAGTCAACCTGCGCAGCTGCTTTGAGCGTCCTATGGACTCGGATCCCAAGATCCCTCTGATCCTCCACACTGCCAAGAGTCTTACCATTAACACTATATCCTGCTACCATATTTGACCTACCAAAACGAACCACTTCACACTTATCTGGGTTGAACTCTATCTGCTACTTCTCAGCCCAGTTTTGCATCCTATCAATGTCCCGCTGTAACCTCTAACAGCCCTTCACACTATCCACAACACCTTCAACCTTTGTGTCATCAGCAAACTTACAAACCCATCTCTCCACTTCCTCATCGAGGTCGTTTATAAAAATCATGAAGAGTAAGGGTTCCAGAACAGATCCCTGAGGCACACCAATGGTGATCGACCTCCATGCAGAATATGACCCATCTACAACCACTCTTTGCTTTCTGTGGGCAAGCCAGTTCTGGATCTACAAAGCAATATCCCCTTGGATCCCATGCTTCCTTACTTTCTCAATAAGCCTTGCATGGGGTGCCTTATCAAATGCCTTGCTGAAATCCATATACACTACATCTACTGCTCTTCCTTCATCAATGTGTTTAGTCACATCCTCAAAAAATTCAATCAGGCTCGTAAGGCAGACCTGCCCTTGACAAAGCCATGCTGACTACCCCTAATCACATTATACCTCTCCAAGTGTTCATAAATCCTGCTTCTCTGGATCTTCTCCATCAACTTACCAACCACAGAGGTAACACTCACTGGTCTATAATTTCCTGGGCTATCTCTACTCCCTTTCTTGAATAAAGGAACAACATCTGCAACCCTCCAATCCTCTGGAACCTCTCCAATCCCCATTGATGATTCAAAGATCATCACCAGAGGCTCCGTGATCTCCTCCCTCGCCTCCCACAGTAGCCTGGGGTATATCTCATCTAGTCCTGGTAACTTATCTAACTTGATGCTTTCCAAAAGCTCCAGCACATCCTCTTTCTTAAAATCTACATGCTCAAGCTTTTCATTTTGCTACATGTCATCACTACAATCACCAAGATCCTTTTCCATAGTGAATACTGAAGTAAAGTATCCATTAAGTACCTCTGCTATTTCCTCTGGTTCCATACACACTTTACTACTGTCACACTTGATAGGTCCTATTCTTTCACGTCTTACCCTCTTGCTCTTCACATACTTGTAGAATGCCTTGGGGTTTTCCTTAACCCTGCCCGCCAAAGCCTTCTCATGGCCTCTTCTGGCTCTCCTAATTTCTTTCTTAAACTCCTTCCTATTAGCCTTATAATCTTCTAAATCTCTAACATTGCCTAGCTCTCTGAACCTTTTGTAAGCTTTTCTTTTCTTGACTAGATTTATTACAGCCTTTGTACACCACGGTTCCTGTACCCTACCATAACTTCCCTGTCTCATTGGAATGTACCTATGCAGAACTCCACACAAATATCCCCTGAATATTTGCCACATTTCTTCTGCACTTTTCCCTGAGAACATCTGTTTCCAATTTAAGCCTCTAATTTCCTGCCTGATAGCCTTATAATTCCCCTTACTCCAATTAAACGCTTTTCTAACTTGTCTGTTCCTATCTCTCTCCAATGCTATTGTAAAAGAGATAGAATTATGGTCAGTATCTCCAAAATGTTCTCCCACTGAGAGATCTGACACCCGATCAGGTTCATTCCCAATACCAAATCAAGTACATAGAAGCATAGCTGGGGCCCATGGCTACGCCCTGAGCCTAAATTTTAAGCAGCCATTCTTTTTAAGTCTAGCAGAGTTCCTGATATAACAGATGAAACTTCCAACAGTGAACCATAGTTTGAAAAAGTACATGAATTGTATTGTAGTGCAAGTTTAACAGTTGACTGCAGAATGGGAATCATGGAGCACTGAGAGTAAGGGAATTTGACAGCAGAGTAAAGTGTATTCATTCCTTGGTCATATCCAGAGAACTCTGGTGTTCCTCTGGAGAATTTAATTCTGTAGTTCCAGATTTCCAGAACAATTGCTCAATCTGATTGCAATTACAGAATTATAATGGGAGTGGGAAAGCTTTCCCTGTGAAATCTTGGCATGATAGTTAATTAAGACTGATGGATTTGAATTAGATGCAGTAAGAATCTTTGCCTTTCCATCACTTGTAATTGTAGAAGCATTACATGTAGACTGTAATTAGAATATTATCAAACTGCATAGTTTTAGGGAGTTGTTCAAAAGCATTCATGCATGAGTAATTTTCAAAAGCCACTAATTGAGATCTGAAGCTTAACGCGTTAGAATCGTGCCCTCTGCTGATCAGATTTATATGGGTCGGCAGAAACTGACAGATTAACTGGCATAAAGAAGGAATAGATTATGCCAAATCCCCAATGAACAATACTTTTAGTCTCAGTTGGCTACACTGAGCCTCTGCATTGGGCTTTCCCTTCACAAGCATAAATTCAGATAAAGTAACCTGTATAATATTATTTACTTATTAGTTACATCACAGTAATTAATTATTTAACAAGTGCAAAACTATAAACACAAAACTTATTACAAACATGAGAAAAGCTGCAGATGCTGGAAATCCAAAGCAAGGCAAACAAAATGCTGGAGGAATTCAGCAGGTCCGGCAGCATCTATAGAAATAAATGAACAGTTGACATTTTGGGCCAAGGCCCTTCATCAGGACTGGAAAAAAGCTGAGAAGTCAGAGCAAGAAGGTAGGGGTAAGGGACAAAGAAGTACAAAGTGGCAGGTGATAGGTGAAACTGGGAGAAAGGGAGGGGGTGAAGTAAAGAACTGGGAAGTTGATTGGGCTACAGGAGGGGGATCTGATAGGAAAGGACAGAAAAACATGGAAGAAAGGGAAAGGGGAAGAGCACCAGAGGGAGGTAATAGGCATGTAAGGAGATAGGAGAGAGAGGGAAGCAGGAAAGCAGAATGCTGAAGGGTGGGGGGGAATAAAATTACTGGAAGTTTGAGAAATCGATGTTCATACCATTGGGTTGGAGGTTACCTGGACGGAATAGTGGAGGACATGGACTGACATGTCAGAATCGAATGGGAGGTGGAATTAAAATGTGTACCTACCAGAAGTTCATGCTTTTTTGGTGGACAGAGCACAGGTGCTCGGCGAAGCGGTCCCCCAATCTATGTTGGGTCTCCAATATACAGGAGGAGCACCGGATACAGTAGATGACCCCAACAGACTCACAGGTGAAGTGTTGCCTCACCTGGAAGGACTGTATGGGGCTCTGAATGGTAGTGAGGGAGGAGGTGTAGGGGCAGGTGTGGCACTTGTTCCGCTTACAAGGATGTGCCAGGTGGAAGATCACTGGGGAGGGGCGAATGGACAAGGGAGTCACGAAGAGGATGATCCCTGTGGAAAGAGGAAGTGGGGGAAGGGATAGATGTGCTTGGTGATAGCATCCCATTGGAGATGGTGGAAGTTATGGAAAATTATGTGGTGGATGTGGAGGCGGGTGGGGTGGTAGGTGAGGACAAGAGGAAGCCTCTCCCTGGTGAGGTGGTGGGAGGTTGCGGTGAGGACAAGAGGAAGCCTCTCCCTGGTGAGGTGGTGGGAGGATGCGGTGAGGACAGGCATGCACGAAACGGAAGAGATGTGGGTGAGTGCAACTTTGATGGTGGAGGAAGGAAAGCCTCTTTCTTTGAAGAAAGAGGACATCTCCTTCGTTCTGGAATAAAAAGCCTCATCCTGAGATCAAGTCTGGGGGAAACGGAGGGACTGAGCGAAGGGGATGGCATTTTTTCAAGTGACAGGGTGGGAAGAGGTATAGTCCAGCTAGTTGTGAGAATTAGTTGGTTTATCAGTAGTTATTAGTAGATAGACTGTATATGTAGATATAGAGACAGAGATTGAGAAAGGGGAGGAAAATGTTTGGAAATGGACGAAGCAAATTTGAGGGTAAGGTGAATGTTGGAGATAAAGCTCGATGACTTCATCAACTTTGTCTCCAACTTCCATCCCCCCCCTCAAATTTACTTCTAACACCTTCGTCCCATTTCTCGATCTCTCTGTCTCTATCTCTGGACCTTTTATAAACCCACTGCCTTATGGCATTATTGTATGTAATACAGAAAGAATAAGCAGTCCAGAGTCATCCCAATGGCAAGTGGGAGCTAAAAAGCCATCAGCAATATTTTAACCACTCAAGTTAGGTGGAAATCTTTGGAAGAAGAGGGGACGAGTGAACAATGTGATTGAGGGTGACACCTGCCGATGGGTCACGAATCTGCGTCTTTCACTTCATTTGCTTCATCTTTTTCTTTCAAATGTTGTTATTCTGTGTTTTTCACTCTTCTTTGTCATTTGTGTGATTTGTTCTTTTTTCCTGTGCATAGGGGCTTTGATGTTTATTTCTTTAAATGGGTTCCATGGCTTTCTTAGTTTTGGGGATGTCTGTGGGCAGGCGAGTCTCAGGGTTGTATACTGCATGCATACTTTGATAATAAATGTACTTTGAATCTTTGAAATAGAATGGATGGACAGAATTGGAATCAGAATGAAATGTATTATCACTGACATATGTCATGAAATTTGTTGTTTTGTCTCAACACTACAGTGCAAGACATAACCAAAAATTCTGATGTTACAATAAAAATGAAATAAATAAATAGCGCAAAAGAGGAATAGTGAGGCAGTGTCATGAGTTCATGGACTGTTCAGAAATGTGATGGCAGAGGGAAAGAAGCTGATCCTAAAACATTGGGTATTCGGCTTCAGACTCCAGTACTTCCATCCTGATGGTAGCAACAAGGAGATAGTCAAATTTGGGTCAATTCATAGCTCCCTCTTTTCCTTCATATAAAATTTCAACCAACAGGATTGACAAGATGAAGCACCTGATAGAACAGGTCCTGGAGGGGTTTAGAAGAGAAGTTGTCTAATGATTAATATCCACAGAGTCGGAGCAAACTGAGACGAGTGTGATGTAGAGAGTCGTGGTTCACAGGAAATAATGAAAAGAAGTTACAGTCAAAAATGAAGAAGGCTTATTATGAGTGTGCTTAAATAAACATTTTAGAGCAGAGGGTGTATATTTCACATGGCGTGATTTGCATTCTAACATGAGACATGTTGAACATGGAGGCACTGATGCTGAGGAATGCTATAACGAGCTAACGTTGAGTTGTTTTCTGGACATTTTTATGTCATGGAGCTGGAGATTTATTTCTTCTTTTCATTTTTCAAGATTGCTTTGACTTCAAGTTCCACTGCTTTGGCTGAGAGGCAAATAATAGGCATGCAGCCATCTTTTTGAAGACAACAGTTACAAATTCTGGAAGCTGTTTAAATAAGGTGGGTTATAAAAAGGCTGCATTATTGCACCAACTCATCGACATAAAACTTTACTCAGTAACGAGGATACTCTTTGGAATTTTAAGGTCAATTCTGTTCAGTGGTTAAGAAGCCATTCAAACATCACTACTTCTTGGGATATAACTATATACAGAGAAACAACCTGTAAAACGGCAACCCAATCCTCATTCACAGAGACCTTCAGGATCTTGTAACTCAACACATGATCTCTGAAAAGACATGAACCACTACCTCTCACTTCACAACCCTAAAAACCCAGGAGGAAAGCTTTGTGAAAGATAACTTTACTATAAGCATTATGTAACAGATGCAACAACTCAGCAAACAATCAGCACATGGACAATCCTACCTATTAGGATTTATCATGGCTAATATTGTATTGCAAGGTACAAGTAGCATTTGCATCATTGTGGAATCTCTGATTAGACCAAGGAACATATAATGACAACCTGCCATAGATACTTGCTTCAGGGTGACATCACACATAGGGGGGCCATGATGTAAAATAGTGTATCAGTTTCTGTTTCAGTAGTCGCGTTTGAGAAGCAATTTGGATGGAAGAGGTATGGTGGGATGTGGTCTGTGTGTTGGTTGACAGGACTAGGCAGAATAATAGTTCATTATAGATTAGATGGGTTGAACAGCCTGTTTCTGCACTGTGGTGCTCTATGACTCTATGATTCTGAGATTCCTCAAGATCCCCTGTTCAAAACGGTACAGTTGTCAGTCTTGTTGAGAATACTGATCACAGAACCAACTCTTCATACCTTCATATTTCTGGATCCAGCTGCAGACTGTCCAGTGATAAGCAATGGTCTGGCTTTTCCACTTGTGGAAAAATGATTAATGTAATCTCTCATGGCTGTTTTCACATAGAGAACTGAACTTCAATGGTTAAAAGCAGCCTTAACGTAGATTAGCGCACAGAATGCTGGAGGGTCAGGCAAGCAGTCAAGGTTTCAGGCTGAGATCCTTCATCCAGACTTATCCAGGTCCTGATGAAGGATCCTGGCTCAAAACGTTCACTGGTTATTCACCTCCATAGATAATGCTGAAGCAGCTGAGTTCCTCCAGCATATTGTGTATGTTGTTCTGGATTTCCTGCATCTGCAGAGTCTCTTGTGTTTATGACTTCATGTAGAACAACAGTCTATATTTCACTACATAGCAATGCTATGATAACTCTGGTCACTTTGAACTATGAATTACTTTGTTTTTTTTGTATTAGTTGCGCTTTTTTCTAATAAAATTTGTGCAAGTTATGCTTAATTTATGATGATACATAATGCTACATATGATGCTATGTGCCTGTGATACTACTCCAAGCTTTTTTATTGCACCTCTGCGTACATGTACTTATTCATATGACAATACACTCGACTTGACAAAGTATTCCTGTAAAGATCACAGTGCCCTAGTATTTAGTTCTGTGATTTCTTATCAAAAAAGAATCAGTAATGAAATGGTTAATCAGAGAGATAAGAGCTAATCCTGACGGTAAGGGAATCACACCTCTGGTTGCAGTTTGTTGTCCAATCGAAGATTCCACCAAAGTCTATCATCTTGCTCGTAATCCTTCATGCCCTTCAACAAGTGTCTCGAGGTGGCTTGTAACAAAATGCACAGTGGAATTTACTAGCTTCTGGATTTGTCTTGCTTGGGTGAAAGGAAACCTATGATCACATGTCTTAGTAGAGTCCAGAAATTCCTCCCTTGCAACTGTGATATTACAGGAGGATTCAATGACAGTTGTGAGGGTATCACTCGACTCTCTTCGCACACAATTTGGATTTGTCATCAGATTCAGAAACCTTACTGATTTATGGCCTTTCCATTGCTCTTTTCCATTGATTATTTTACCTTTACATCTCAATTTCTGCTCTGATGACCTTTAAAATTCCATAGTGTTTATTTTTTCCAGCTGTTTCTTTTTCCCTTTCAGTTCAAATAGGTTGACATATACCGTGGAATCCAATAAACACCTGCTCCAACCACAGTACTGCAGTGTGCTTTCCTGTCTACTGCAATTACACAAAGATTATTGTCTAACAATAAATATTCCTATGCCATTTAACCATGAATTATAAGCTACATAGTGGATGCCTTCTGAATTAATGATTCTGAAACATCAGAAGATGTTGCGACTGATTCCCAATGGGATGTGGGGAAAGGGACATTGTGAACAGAGTATCATCGGGATTCCATCTCGTTTGTCATAAAACATTTGAAGGCAATGGACTCCAGGTCAGGCAGCATCTGTGGAATCGGGAAGGTCAAAGTAAAACTTCAGGCTAATGAGTTCTGGTGAAAATGGAGGAACGTGATACGGAGCAATAAAGTTAATGATAATAAAGCCAGGGGGCAAAAAGAAATTGATTTAGAGAAGAACGAGAAATTATTAAACAATTGACATGATAACAGAATAACAAAAGTCTGACAAAAGCAAATAAAGAAAGAAAATATTTACCTATCATTAAAGGGATTTATAACAGGCTATATCAAAATATTAGAGTATATGTAAAATCATCAGAACCTGACTTAAGGTCATAGCTGCACACTGTAGGGAAAATGTCTGTTTTAAGGCCATAAGATATAGGAGCAGAATTAGGCCATTTGGCCCATTGAGTCTGCTACCCCATTTCATCATGACTGATCCAATCTCCTGCCTTCTCCCTATAGCCTTTCATGTTCTGACCAATCAAGAATCTATCAATCTCTGCCTTAAGTATACATAAAGACTTGACCTCCACAGCTGCCTGTGGCAAAGAATACTACATTCACCACTTTCTGGCTAGAGAAATTTCTCCTCATCTCCATTTCAGAAGGATGCCCCTCTATTCTGAGGCTGTGTCCTCTGGTCTTAGACATTCCCACCACTTGAAATATCCTCTCCACATCCACTCCGTCAAGGCCTTTCACCGATAGTTTCAATGAGGTCACCCATCGTTCTTCTGAATTGTAGTGAATACAGGCTCAGAGCCATCAAATCGTCTTCATATGACAAGCCGTTTAATCCTGGAATTATTTTCTCTTTCTCTTCCCAGTTTCAGCACATCCTTTCTAAAATGAGGGACCCAAATCTACTCACAATACTCCAAGTGAGGCCTCACCAGTACTTGTTAAAGTCTCAATATTACATCTTTGCTTTTATATTCTCGTCCCCTTGAAACGAATGCTAACATTGCATTTGGCTTCCTCACCACAGACTCAGCCTGCAAATTAACATTTGAGGAATCCTGCATAAGGATTCCCAAGTCCCCTTGCACCTCAGTTTTTTGTATTTTCTCTCCATTTAGAAAATTGTCAACCCTTTCATTTCTTCTACTAAAGTGCATGACCATACACTTCCCAACACCGTATTCAATCTGCCATTTTTTGCCCATTCTCCTAGTCTGTCTAAGTCCTTCTGTAGCCTCCTTATTTCTTCAAAACTACTCTCCCCTCCATCTATCTTCATATCATCTGCATATTTTTCAACAAAGTCATCAGTTCCGTCATCTAAATCATTGACAGCTTGTGGGTCCGTGTCATCATATATTTTGTTATCATATATTAATCTATGCTAATCCCATTTCTCAGCACACAGCCTATAGCCTTCTATGCCATGGTATTTCAAGTGCTCACCCAACTACTAAGAACATTTAATTCATAAATGTTTAATGAGTACCTACACTCACCACCTATTTTCCCAATGTGTTTCAGAGTCTTGGCTGACAAGTACTTCTTCAAATCCCCTTTAACTTCTTACCCCTTACCTCAAACCCGTTCCCTTTGATTATACATACAGTATCCCATCAAAGGGGAAATATTTTTCAATATCCACCTTATTTATGTCTTAAAAAGTTTCTGCACCTTAGCCAGATTACTCCCTTCTCTGCACCAAAGAAACCAGTGTGCTCTACCCATTTATAAGTTACAATGCTCCATCCTCTACCTTGAGGCCGAAACATCCTGTGATGAGCTGCCCAGAATGACGAACAGTACTCCAGATGTGGCTAGCTATTTATGCGTATACTTGTGCCGTAACTTCCCTGCCATGGCCAGTGAAGGCGTATCCTTCATGACTACTTTGCTGCTCCCTCCAAGGATCCTTGGAAAAGTGCAGCAAAGCTCCTCTGTTCCTTACTACTTTCTGCAGTGCTACCATTCATTGTTTACTCGTCCTCCCAAAATGCATTCCCTCACTTTTTCCGCATTTCATTACATTTGTGTCAATTTTACCAACTGATCAATATAGTTCTGTAGCCAAAGACTATCCTCCTCACTGAAACAACACCAGTCAACCGTGATCTTATTGAATATAGTCCCTACAATCAAGTAGATCTTAAATGATACAACAAAATGCAAGTGTTGCAGCACCAATTCCTTTTAAGGTCAAGAACCAGTTGTCTTAAGATCATTTGAAAGTGCTTCAGTTTTGGGACCTAGGTGACCCAGCTCAGTCCCATCAAGGGTCATTAAAATTAGGCAGCCGATATAATTCATGGCTAGTTTGCTTCTGTCTATTTTGCCCCAGTGCCACAGTTAATTTTCCTTCCCAATGACTCTGCTGGGAATTGAAGTATTTTCTGTCCAATTTATTTTTTCAGTCCAGAACGATCACGGGAACACAAAAGAAATGGAGTGAATGTGAGCTGCTTTGCCTTTAAGCAACAGGGTACTGCTGAAATGCTTTTGCAGGCATAATAAACTTCCCTGGGTCAATAAAGTTATCTGGGCATGGAACAGAGATCAGGCCTTGCCTTCAGGAGCGGGAGCTTGCAAGTTTTGCCCCATTGCCTTTGTACTGAGGAGTATGTCCAGGAACAATGTGTGTCCAGGAACAATGTCTTCAATATAGATTGAAACTTTCATTTACTTTGTGTTCTTTTTCAGTATCATGGGAACACTGGCACACTAGTGACTAATTCTGTTGAGTTGTGATTAAACTAAAGTCCTGCTAGATAATTTAATAGCTTTTGTTTCAATGTTCTTTCTTGCAGTTTTGTCTCCTGTCACTGCCCATTTAAAACTTTGACATTATTCCTACCACTGAAAAGTGAGTGCAGGATTTGGCCCCTAGGTACTTCTCACATTTGCTGTTAATACTTCTGGCTGATACACAGAGAAACTATACAATGCAGAAAGGCCATATGAAATTAGACTATTATCTTAACATTACTTTTGCCTTTCCATGGAGCAGAAACTCACTACATGGCTAAAGCATCCCAGAATTTAGGTGAGAGCTACATTAATTTGTGCAGCCTCAGACAATAATTTTGTCTGGTAGAAAATCTCAACTTTATATCTGAAAACAGCATGTTCAAACTTTATGTTATTCAATCCACCATTATGTTATTCAATCCACCAAAATCAGCAAATCCACCTGCCAGAATTTAATCCCTTCAGTTCTTTATTTTTGGATTTTTCTTTCTCCTGTGGTTTTAGTAATGCACCAATAAACTATTTAAAAAATATATTTATTCAGTTATCAGGATTTGGCATCGCTATCCAGGCTTTTATTGGCTAATCCCTGGTAAGAAGGTCAGATGCCCTTAATCCCAGCCAACATTAATGATGTCATCAATAAGGTATAAGAAAGGGATAAACACCAGAAATTCTGCAGATGCGGGAAGTGCAAAGCAACACATTGATGAAGGAAGAGCAGTAGATGTAGTATTTATGAATTTCAGCAAGGCATTTGATAAGGAACCCCATGCAAGGCTTATTGAGAAGGTAAGGAGGCATGGGATCCAAGGGGACATTGCTTTGTGGATCCAGAACTGGCTTGCCCACAGAAGGCAAAGAGTAATTGTAGACAGGTCATGTTCTGCATGGGGGTCGATCACCAGTGGAGTGCCTCAAGGATTTGTTCTGGGACCCTTATTCTTCATGATTTTTGTAAATGACCTGGATGAGGAAGTGGAGGGATGGGTTAGTAAATTTGCTGATGACACAAAGGTTGGAGCTGTTGTGGATAGTGTGGAGGGCTGTCAGAGGTTACAGTGGGACATTGATAGGATGCAAAACTGGGCTGAGAAGTGGGCGATAGAGTTCAACCCAGATAAGTGTGAAGTGGTTCATTTAGGTAGGTCAAATATGATGGCAGAATATAATATTAATGGTAAGATTCTTGGCAGTGTGGAGGATCAGAGGGATCTTGTGGTCCCAGTCCATAGGACACTCAAAGCAGCTACGCAGGTTGACTGTGTGGTTAAGAAGGCATATGGTGCATTGGCCTTCATCAATCGTGGAATTGAATTGAGGAGCTGAGAGGTAATGTTGCAGCTATATAGGACCCTGGTCAGACCCCATTTGGAGTACTGTGCTCAGTTCTGGTCACCTCACTACAGCAAGGATGTGGAAGCCATAGAAAGGGCGCAGAGGAGATTTACAAGGATGTTGCCTGGATTGGGGAGCATGCCTTATGAGAATAGGTTGAGTGAACTTGGCCTTTTCTCCTTGGAGCGATGGAGGATGAGAGGTGACCTGATAGAGGTGTGTAAGATGATGAGAGGAACTGATCGTGTGGATAGTCAGAGGCTTTTTCCCAGGGCTGAAATGGTTGCCACAAGAGGACACAGGTTTAAGGTGCCGGGGAGTAGGTACTGAGGAGATGTCAGGGGTAAGTGTTTTACTCAGAGAGTGGTGAGTGCATGGAGTGGATTGGCAGCAACAGTGGTGGAAGCGGATATGATAGGGTCTTTTAAAAGACTTTTAGATAGGTACATGGAGCTTAGAAAAGTAGAAGGCTATAGGTAAGCCTAGTAATTTCTAAGGTAGGATCGTGTTTACACAACTTTGTGGGCCGAAGGGCCTGTATTGTGCTGTAGGTTTTCTATGTTTCTAACACACACAAAATGCTGGAGGAACTCAGCAGATCAAGCAACATCCATGGAAGTGAACAAACATTGAACGTTTTGGACCAAGACCTTTCTTCAGAGCTAGAAAAGAAAGGTGGAGATGCGGAATGAAAAGGTGGGTGGGGTGGGTGGTGTCAGGAAATGCTCCCCCCTGCCTTTGATTAACTGCTACTCCGTTAGTATCTCCTTCAGACTGATAGACAAAAGATCCGGATTTTGATTTGGACCTGAAATATGTTAGCATCTGTACTCTATGGCAATACTTCAGTCCAGTCTATTCAGGCTGCATCCCCTCTGAAAACAAATATCTCCAGAGAGCAATGTTTTCACTTGATAAAATCAAATTTCTCAGTACTTTACTGCACTCACACATTTAAAATTTAAAGAACAACTCAGCCTTTTCCTATTAATAAAATTCTATTTAAATATGCATTGCTGGAAAAGCTTTACTCATATTCCCAGTGCCCTCAGGGATTCAGTTTGGCTGTTTCCACATTTTCTAGCAATCCAAGCTTCACCTATAACACCAGAACTAATAAGATGGCCCAGAGAGCACTTGAGGTTGTGCACGTCACCTGTGGCCTTCAGCAGATGTCGCTGCTCTTAAAGGTATTTTTTTTATATCTCTATCTAAACTTCTGCATCTTGCATCATTCACTATATTTATCTACTAAATGATCAAAATGGACAAACTTATACAGAATGATACAGATAGATATCAAAACCTGAGTCAAAAACACTGCGTTAATAGATTGGATGACAACGAACACTGTGACAAATATGTAACTTGACTAAAGTCAAATACAGTAGAGGACTCATGTTGCTCAATTTTAATTTGAGTTAGCCCCTTTAGAAAATATATAGAAAATCAAAATATTCATCTGAATACATTATGAGGTTAGTTTCCAACTGCGATAATATGGTGTGAATGTGACTGCAATCAATTACTGCAATCTAATTTGCCTTCCTGCCTGTCTGTCCACCTATCTATCTCATGTGATTGACCTTAATGTCATGTCATATGCCAGTTTATGTAATACAAGATGTCCCTGTACAATCTCTCTACCATCTAAAAAGTTTACTGCAATTTTCATCATGCTGGAACACATTGTTTTGGTTATTCAAACAGAACTTGGGATTTTCGACTGTGTTCAAATAAAAAATAAGTGGGACTTTTACACACAAGAAAGCTGGAAAATGGAATTGAAGTATTACGTTGTCACTACCAGTGTCATCTATAGACTGCATTGAGATGACATTGGAGCTTAAATTCTTCCCTTGTCCGATCTGCTGGAATAGATGGTGGTAGTTAATTCACTTACAAGTCTAAGCCTGTCACTGTTTCTTAGAAAAAGATCTAAGTTTGTCTTAAAAGTGGTGGCAGTAATGTTAAGTTGAACCGAAGGACAGGATGCACTGGGAGTTGCCAATACTCCAAAGAGAGGTGACACTGTAACTCTACACTGTTTATGTAAGTAGATCCCAATTTTGTGCAGCTTGTTCATCCAGCTACTGCTCCACACCACGTTGGACTGAAATAGAGCAGTTTTTTTTTGGTGTTTGTGCGTGCTAATTCTGACACTCGATATATGTCCCTGATTTGACAAACTGTGCAGACACAGCACTGACAGCACAAGCACCGGCCCTGTCAAGTTGTTTTGAAACAATGTACATAAATCATCAATCATATTTTTAGTGGAGACAGGAAAGTTGATAAACGTGTGAACATAATGTCAGATTTCCAGCTTATGCTTCTTTGTAAAGTTTAAAGATATATTATCAAAATAAGACATATTTATTGCATTAACGAAATAACAAATAAATTAAAATGCCACCTTACATTTCACCTGGTTTCCATACAGATATTCATGAGTTCAGTGTTGTATTTTTTATTTTGCTGGGTAAATTGTGAGGCCAGGACGGCTTTCATATTAGTTATTCAGAAAAGTAACTGTCACAAAGTGTATACAATTATAATGTATGGACCATGTAAACCGCTCAGAATGCTGATTATAAACTAATCTGCATAATAATATCAACAGAATGATAATAAAAGTTATAAAAAAACACAATCGACGTGGCAGAGTGCAGATGGTGTTCCACAAAGAAATGCTGACTCTATGACAAATAGAAACCCAACCATTTAGAAAATGATGCTGGAGAAATTGTAATGGGAGATAAAGAGATGGTGGAGGAACTGAATGAGTATTTTGCATCAGTCTTCACTGAGGAAGACATCAGCAGTGTACCGGACACTCAAGGGTGGCAGGGAAGAGAAGTGTGCGCAGTTACAATTACGACAGAGAAAGCACTCAGGAAGCTGAATAGTCTAAAGGTAGATAAATCTCCTGGACCAGATGGAATGCGCCCTTGTGTTCTGAAGGAAGTAGCTGTGGAGATTGCGGAGGCATTAGCGATGATCTTTCAAAAGTCGATTGATTCTGGCATGGTTCTAGAGGACTGGAAGATTGCAAATGTCACTCCGTTATTTAAGAAGGGGGCAAGGAAGCAAAAAGGAAATTATAGACCTGTTAGCTTGACCTCGGTGGTTGGGAAGTTGTTGGAGTCGATTGTCAAGGATGAGGTTACAGAGTACCTGGAGGCATATGACAAGATAGGCAGAACTCAGCATGGATTCCTTAAAGGAAAATCATGGCTGACAAACCTATTACAATTTTTTGAGGAAATTACAGGTAGGCTAGACAAGGGAGATGTAGTGGATGTTGTATATTTGGATTTTCAGAAGGCCTTTGACAAGGTGCCACACATGAGGCTATTTAACAAGATAAGAGCCCATGGAATTATGGGAAAGTTACATACGTGGATAGAGCGTTGGCTGATTGGCAGGAAACAGAGAGTGGGAATAAAGGGATCCTATTCTGGTTGGCTACCGGTTACCAGTGGTGTTCCACAGGGGTCCGTGTTGGGGCCGCTTCTTTTTACATCGTACATCAACGATTTGGATTGTGGAATACATGGCTTTGTGGCTAAGTTTGCTGATGATATGAAGATAGGTGGAGGGGCCGGTAGTGCTGAGGAAACAGAGAGTCTGCAGAGAGACTTGGATAGATTGGAAGAATGGGCAAAGAAGTGGCAAATAAAATACAATGTTGGAAAGTGTATGGTTATGCACTTCGACAGAAGAAATAAACAGACAGACTATTATTTAAGTGGGGAGAGAATTCAAAGTTCTGAGATGCAACGGGACTTGGGAGTCCTCGTACAGGATACCCTTAAAGTTAACCTCCAGGTTGAGTCGGTGGTGAAGAAGGCGAATGCAATGTTGGCATTCATTTCTAGAGGAAATAGAGTATAGGAGCAGGGATGTGATGTTGAGGCTCTATAAGGCGCTGGTGAGACCTCACTTGGAGTACTGTGGGCAGTTTTGGTCTCCTTATTTAAGAAAGAATGTTCTGACATTGGAGAGGGTACAGAGAAGACTCACTAGAATTATTCCAGGATTGAGAGGGTTAATATATGAGGAATGTTTGTCCGCTCTTGGACTGTATTCCTTGGAGTTTAGAAGAATGAGGGGAGACCTCATAGAAACATTTCGAATGTTGAAAGGCATGGACAGAGTGGATGTGGCAAAGTTGTTTCTCATGATGGGGGAGTCTAGTACGAGAGGGCATGACTTCAGGATTGAGGGGCGCCCATTCAGAACAGAAATGCGAAGAAATTTTTTCAGCCAGAGGGTGGTGAACGTATGGAATTTTTTTCCATGGGTGGCAGTGGAAGCCAAGTCATTGGGTGTGTTTAAGACAGAGATTAATAGGTATCTGAGTAGCCAGGGCATCAAAGGTTATGGTGAGAAGGCGGGGGAGTGGGACTAAATGGGAGAATGGATCAGCTCATGATAAAATGGTGGAGCAGACTCGATGGGCCGAATGGCCGACTTCTGCTCCTTTGTCTTATGGTCTTATGGTCTTTTTAACCAGACTCTAGAACAAGATAGTTATGCATACAATTTTCAGTAATATCAGAATGAGTCATGACTCAAAGGTAAAAACGTAAATTAGTAGCAAACACCTGTAATCTACCATGGACAAAGGAGAAATTAAAAGACAGAACCACAGTATCAACTTATACCAACAGGGGAATACAAAATGTAACTTTTTTTGTTTTGTTTTTTAATTGTTGATAGATTTTCTCTTAGTGATTAACTCTTCGTTGTTTACACATTTGAAGAGTATCCAGTACATTGATCAGTTGCATCATTGTAATTACTGAGCTTCCCTTTGTCCTGTTCCGGCTAAGTTCGATGAGAACTTCAGGTTTCAGATTAATGAATATGGATCAAAAGGAGGGTATCCTAAAAATGTGAACCTAGGTTTGGGATAGAATTCAGGAAGACAAACTTGATCTTCCAGATTTCCTGACTTCCCCATTCAGCATGTCAGAATCAGAATGTCATGGTCCGGTCTGTGAAGCCCACATTCCGGTTCACGGTCCGGCCCATCAACCCTTGCTCCAGGTTTTCCTGTCTACCCTGTTTCTGTTCCTGTTGAGCACTAATTGAGGCAGCTGATTCTCATTGGGGCTGATGCATTAATACCTCCAGAGACCAGGGCGTGGCTGCTGGATTGTTCTTGTCCTTACTCCTTGTATCCCTTCCCCTGCCTACTGTTTCCTCGCCTGAAGCCCTGCCTTGTCTTGCCGGTAACTCTCGCTTCGCTTCGCCTGTAGTCTTGTCTTGGAGCCACGCTGTACCTAGCTCCTTTCCTGTCCCTTGCCTCCGCCGGGTAAGTCAGGCCATCTTGCCATTACCCTGCGGTTGGTTCTGTCCCTTCCTGTCCCTTGCCTCCACTGGGTAAGTCAGGCCGTCTTGCCATTACCCTGCAGTTGGTTCTGTCCCTTCCTGTCTCTTGCCTCCATTGGGTGGAGTACCGTGCCCTGCCCAGGAGTACTGCGCCCTGCCCAGGAGGAGCTTCAAGACCCCAAGCCTCGAGCCTTGCCCCAAACCAAGCTTCAAGACCCCAAGCCTCAAGCCTCAAGCCTCTAGTCTCAAGCCTCGCCTCATGTCTCTCACCTCAAGTCTCTGGTCTCCAGCCCCGTCCTGCCTGCCAGCCAAATCACGTCCTTGCCTAGTTCTGGGGTCTGAGCCAGAGGCAAGACCCAGGTCCAGTCTTTGGCTCGGATTCCAAGCCCGGGCTCCTAGCTCTCCTGTCCAGTCCTGTTCTGAGTTCCCGGTTTTCGTGTCCATGTCCTAGTCCTCACCCTGTATCCTAGTCCTGTCCCTAGTACTTCAGTGTCTGTGTCTTGCACTTGGATCCATTTCCAGCCACCCCCTTATGACACAGAACTAGAATCAAGTTTATTATCACTGTCTTAAAAATTGTTGTGATGGCAGTACAGAGCAAAGACATAAAATACAATAAATTATAAATGGTTCATTGACCATTCAGAAATCTGACAGTGGAAGGGAAGAAGCTGTTTCTGAATCTCTGTGTGTGTCTTCATCCTCCTGTACCTCCTCCCTAATGGAAGTTACGGGAAGAGGGAATGTCCCAGATGATGAGGGTCCTTAATGATGGATACTTCTTTCTTGAGGCACTGCCTTTTCAAAGTGTTCTTGATGATGGGGAGGGTTGTGGCCATGATGAAACCGGCTGAGTCTTGCAATGCTTTGCTTTGGAGCCTCCATAACAGGCTGTGATGCTACCAGTTAGGATGCTCTCCACTGCACATCTATAGAAATTTGCAAGAGTCTTTGGTAACATACCAAATCACCTCAAATTCCTAACAAAGTAGCGCTACTGGCATGCCTTCTTCATAATTTCATCCAAGTACTGGGCTCAGGATAGATTTTTGGAGATGTTGACAATCAGGAACTTAACGCTGCTCACCCTGTTCAATGTTAACCCCTCAACAAGAACTGGTGTGTGTTTTCCTGACTTTCACTTCCTGAAGTCCACAATCAATTCCTTGGTCTTGCTGATGTTGATTATGAAGTTGTTGTAAGGTGACAGAATTTCAAATTATCCAAATTCCTGGAAATATTACTTTCACTTCCATTAATTTAGTATGCAGTAATATGGGGAAACTATTCCATGCAGTGATATGTGGAAACATGGCATCAGGAAATTAATGACAGTACATATAAGGAAGAATGGTGGAAGATTTGTAACCTCCTTAGTGAATATACAGCCTTCTATTAAGTACAAGCAGTTAATCATTACATAGAGTTAGATGAGACCTGTTAAAGTTAAAACAATCCTTTCCCTTTAAAAAGAAATTAACAAGACCAGGGAGCACAACTTATCAACAAGTGACAAAAGTCCTACCCATGAGCCAGAGAAGTAAAAATGATCAAATTAACAACCAAACACCCAATAAATCATCACCAGCTCTCTTATCACCAGAGCTGGTGACCTGCTGTCTCGGGTTGAAAACTGAATAAATAATGAAATTGGACTCTGGCTTAATTTTCACATTTGAAAATATCACTCGCATTTATATAATTGTCAGTAACCATGCTGCTCGTGTGATCATGGTTTCTTAGTAAATAATAATTAAGTCAGGGTTTGGAAGTGGGAGTTGCATATTGTATTAGACAGCTTATTTGCTGCTGTTTCCTTTATTAACTTTTTAAAATCTGTTTTATATTGAGTTAAATTGGAGCCACGGACATAAAGAGCAAAATCCACGTGAAATCTGATGGAGCAGATCTCTGGTGCACACTGAAGTAATGGACCTTGGAAATGGGTTCTCCTGGAGGTGTCCTGCATTACTTCATTGAGGAAATCTCAAGATTCTTAAAAGTCTATGTCATACTGCAGGATATAGTCATTGTGATATCATGAGTTTCCACTCCCTGTTCCCAGCTACACAAAGGGGAAGTAGAAGTAGTAAATTGTAACCGCACAGAAGCTGAGCACTTATGATACTGATTCCCTGCTGAAGAAAGCAGCCACTTCAAGTATGGAAAGCTCTAGTTGTAAGCAACAATCATGCTAATTTATAGGTGTACTTGCCTGCAAAGTTAGTGTAAAGCTTACTGTACATCAAAGCCACATGTATGTGTGAATCGTGCATTGCTTTGTGACCCTGATTTTGGTCCCGGTATTCTGTATTGCATTGAATGCATCTGATGCTTCTTAATGCCTTGCAATAAAGGAAGGATCATCCAAGTGGCACCCATGATTAAATCTGAAGAAACACTGGACTGGGAACACAATGGGGGACAGGCAAGACACATTAAACATGCAGTGCCCAGTGGATCAATGCATTTTATTTGTATGAGGGCTCACCATTGTCACATTCTGCTAGGCATAAGGTCCACATTATTGTCTATAGTAGAGCAGGTCTCTGCCGTTCTCAAGCGAGTGGAGAACAATGTATGGATTATGAGTCCAAGTTGTGTAGTGGTAGTTAATAGTGTTATTTCTTTGCCATTCAGTTCGTCACTCACACATGGGAGGAGCTCACATATTGTAGAAGCAGGGTTATTAATAAAGTTCACTTGAATATGCTGCATGCTGGCGTCTTGGTGTGCTCTGCACTATCCCTCAATAATGAGCACTGCATAGTGTCAAAAGTGCTTGATCACCAAGTGAGACCCCCAACAAGAAAAAATTTACAATAAGGCTGTTCTTGTCCATATCTATCTATGAAAAATATCCAGGGATTTATCAATCTAAGCTGCCTATGCTAGTTTGCTAGCTGTATGCATCATGAGCCATGAACTAAGAAAGGGCCAGGGTTGCTAGGAAAAACCCTCAAGCTACACCCAAAAGTTGATACATTGTAATAATCTATGGGCCACTAGACAAGTGCACAGAGACACAGACACAGCAACAGAGTCAGAGAAGTCAGTCAAACACTCAGGGAGAGAAAAGAAGACATTTGTAGTCCAAATAAATAAACAAACAAACAGACAGGAAAATGGAGCAACACTCACAACACGCTGAAGGAACTCAGCAGGTCGGGCAGCATCCATGGAAACAATCAGTCAACGTTTCCACAGATGCTGCCAGACCTGCTGAGTTCCTCCAGTGTGTTGTGAGTGTTGCTTTGACCCCAGCATCTGCAGAGTATTTTGTGTTTAGGAAAATGGAGCAAATACCTGCAGTGCCTGCATCTACTTACCTGGTAAAGCCTCCTGATACATTGAACTTCTCTAAACCAGGGAACTTTGCGAGATGGCTCAGAAGCTTTGTGAGATTTAGGGTTGCAAGCAATCTCACTCAGGTTTCAGAGGAGCATCAAGTAAACACACTGATATACAGCATGGGCGACAAAGCAGATGACATTATGGATGAAAAATGAGTACAAAACAGTGCAGGACAAATTTAAAGAACATTTCACAGGAAGTGAAATGAGAAATATGAGAGGGCAAAGTTCAACTCCAGGAAACAGGAGCCAGATGAAAGTGTAAATGACTTCATCACAGCATTGTATTTCCTGTCAGACAACTGTGCAAATGGAAATCTGCGAGATGAGCTCATTAGAGACAGGGTTGTTGTCAGGCTACTAGACACCAAATTGTCAGAGAGACTTCAGTTGTACGCAGATCTCACACTAGAGAAAGCTATTATTATATATGCTCAGGCAGAGTGAGAATATTCGCCAGCAACAGGCAGAACTCAGGCACGAAATTGATGCTGAGGTAAAGCTAGAAGCTGTGCAAAAAGAAGAATACAAACAAAATGCAGTCAGAAAGAAGTGACAGTAGAGCTCAGCTCAAACAAAACAGACAAGCAGAACAAAGAGCAGGTAAAATGTCCATCTGCAGGAAATGTGGCACATCTCTATTCCACATCAGAGAGCTCTGTCCAACAAAAGAAGTGAAATGCAACCAATGCAATAGAGTTAGTTATTAAAAAAGCCAGTGTCACTCAGAAAATAGTTCTTCAAGAAGTCAAAGAAGACCATGAATCACATGAAGAGAGAGCTTTCCTTTGGGCTCTAGATTCAAATAGAAAAGACTGTTGCAGAATGAGGCAGTGACGTTCAAAATGGGCACTGGGACAGATGTCATAGCCATTATGCTAAACCCAATGGGGAAACATAAACCCACTGTGAAAGGAATATTTACTACTTCCATGCATAAAAACAAGGAACAGTTAAAAGGGGAGGAGAAGAATGGCGGTGCGACGCAGCACGTGCGACCTCTCCAGTGAAATGACATTGTATTTGTTAAATAGGGGCCATGCACAATCCTGATTTGATAGAGGTGGATGTGAGAAGCATGGAGGAACATTTGGAGAAACTTCTGAAATGTCCGGTTCACTGCCGCTGCTACTGTGTGATCAAGAATCTACGGAGGGGAAGGCCCCAAATCCTCGGCCTTGCCTGTTGCTGGTGGCCGGGGCTGGGGTTGAAGCGCTCGGCAGAGATGGTGCTCGGTGCTATGTGTTGGAGGGCTGGTCAGAGGCGCGAAGTTTTCAGACGGACTGAGAGTCGGACTGTGGTCAGGTGCTTCCAGGATGCTGCATCGGCAAGTTTGCGGCACTGGAAACTCATGGCAGGGAGAGTTTTCTTCCTTCTACCGTCTATGTGAGAAGTTGGGACTTTCGAGAGACTTTGAGACTTTTTTTACTGTGCCCATGGTCTGTTCTTCTATCAAATTACAGTATTGCTTGCACTGTTGTAACTATATGTTATAATTATATGATTTTTGTCAGTTTTTTCAGTATTGGTCTGTCTTGTGTTTCTGTGATATCACACTGGAGGAATATTGTATCATTTCTTAATGTATGCATTACTAAATGACAATAAAAGAGGACTGGGTGTCCTCATAATCTAATCTAATCATAATATAATCTAATATATAATGTTCAGAATCTCTTCTCACCACTAGTGGGATGACATGCCTTTGAGAACCTCATTGCAAGGTTGGATTCACTAAACAGTGTTCTGTGATAGGAGAAGCAACCAGAGTTGTTTACAGGTCTGGGGGTACTGAAAGAAGTGTACTATCCACCTGAGGCCAGGAATGATATCCTGCCCTCTGATCACAGCGAGGCGTATACCAGCCCCATTGATGAGCAAAGTCAAAGGTGAACTCGTGAGAATGAAGGTGCTTGACATCATATTGAGAGTGAATGGACTCACTGACTGGTGCACGGGCATTGTTCCTGTTCCCAAGGCAGATTGCACAGTTAGGGTCTCTATTGATCTCACAAAATTGAACAATGCAGTGAGGCAGGAGAAGTTTATTCTGCCCTCTGTTGAGCACACACTGGGTATGCTGGGTAGAGCAGTTCTTCACCAAACCGTATGCTCACTCAGGGTTCTGGCAGATCCATTTAGCTCCTGAGTCACAGAAGTTCACAATCTTTATCATACCATATGGACACTATGCTTTCAAGAGACTCCCTTTTGGCATCTCATCAGCCCCTGAACTCTTTCAGATGAGGATGAGCCAAAATTTGGAGGGAATAGAAGGATTTGACTGCCACATGGACAATATACTCATCTTCAGAGGCTCAAGTGAGGAACATGACAAAAGATTGGAAGCTTCCCTGGAAAAACTGAAACAGGCTGGAATTACCCTGAACAAAATGAAATACGAGTTTTTTCAGTTGGAAGAGAAGTTCTTAGGTCACAAACTGTCCTTAACGGGACAGATTCAGACAAACTGGCAGGAGTTTGGAACATGGAACAACCTATGAGTGTATCCAAGATCCACAGTTTCCTTGGCATAGTAAACCAGCTGGGAAAGATTATTCCAGATTTGGCAGAGAAAACAAAGCCACTATGTGACCTCCTCTCTCAGAGCAATATTTGGACCTGGGACACACCACAGGAGAAGTCATTCTCATCACTTAAAGCAGAGCTCATCTCTCCACCAACACTGATCTGAAAAAAGCAACCAAGAGGAATCAGCAGATGCCTCTTCCTTTGGCCTAGGAGGAGAACTCATGCAATATGGAAACCGGTGGCACATGCATCAAGAGCACTGACTCTGACTGAACAGGAGATGCTGGCTCTCATGTGAGCTTGTAAATGCTTCAGCTGCTAGTTTATAGCCACTAAATTCCTACTTGAAACAGGCCACAAGCCACTTGTCAGCTTCCTCAGCTTGAAGCACCTGGATGACTTACCTCCATGTCTGTGAAGATTCAGAATGAGGCTTATGTGATACTGTTATGACATTGAACCTGAACCTGGAAATTCTTCCAGACCATCGGACACCCTGTCGAGGATGCCATGCAAAAGTTAGTGGACTGAGGCTCAATCTACCCTTATAGAAGATACCAACATCTACTTAGCTCAGGTACGTGAAAGCTTTCCTGCATCCCAGAGTAATCTGGACATAATTTGTGCTGGGTTGAAAAAGCACCAAATCTGCATCAAGGTCATACAAGACTGTGAGCATAGATGGCCAACTGTTCCAAAAGAAGCTCGCAAACTCAGACCTTATTGGCATGGAAGAGATACACTCACCATTCTTGATGGTTTGCTGGTAAAGGGCTCCAGACTCACGATTCTTGCTTCTATGCTCACCAAAATCATCAGTCAATCCCACCAAGGACATCAAGTCATCAATAGATATCACCTAAGAGCAAGGCAATCCATGTGGTGGCCTGGTCTGAGCACACAGCTGGGAGATTATGTAAAGCAATGTGAAATGTGTAGAAAGTGGCACAAAAATCATGCTGAACCTCTCTGTCCCACAACTTTCCCAGACTTTCTCCTACTGAAGTCAAGAGGCACTTACAAAGCACTGCTACTTATCGCTCCACACCTCCTGTGAATGGCGACAGTCCATCAGAGCTGTCAGTGGGTCAACTGAGAACACCCTGCCCAATCTTCCTTCCCTTCTCCAACCTCACTTACCAGACTTAGACAAAGTGAGAACCATAAATCCATAGAACCATAGAACATTACAGCACAGAAACAGGCCTTTTGGCCCTTCTTGGCTGTGCTGAACTATTTTTCTGCCTGGTCCCACTGACCTGCACCTGGACCATATACCCCCATACACCTCTCATCCATGTTCCTGTCCAAGTTTTTCTTAAATATTAAAAGTGAGCCCGCATTTACCACTTCATCTGGCAGCTCATTCCACACTCCCACCACTCTCTGTGTGAAGAAGCCCCCCCCCATGTTCCTTTTAAACTTTTCCCCCTTCACCCTTAACCCATGTCCTCTGGTTCTTTTCTCCCCTAGCCTCAGTGGAAAAAGCCTGCTTGCATTCACTCTATCTATACCCATCATAATTTTATATACCTCTATCAAATCTCCCCTTATTCTTCTACGCTCCAGGGAATAAAGTCCTAACCTATTCAACCTTTCTCTGTAACACACTTTCTGAAGTCCCGACAACATCCTTGTAAACCTTCTCTGCACTCTTTCAACCTTATTAATATCCTTCCTGTAATTTGGTGACCAAAACTGCACACAATACTCCAAATCCGGCCTCACCAATGCCTTGTACAACCTCACCATAACATTCCAACTCTTATACTCAGTACTTTGATTTATGAAGGCCAATGTACCAAAAGCTCTCTTTATGACCCTATCTACCTGTGACGCCACTTTTAGGGAACTTTGTATCTGTATTCCCAGATCCCTCTGTTCTACTGCACTCCTCAGTGCCTTACCATTTACCCTGTATATTCTACCTTGGCTTGTCCTTCCAAAGTGCAATACCTCACACTTGTCTGTATTAAACTTCATCTGCCATTTTTCAGCCCATTTTTCCAGCAGGTCCAAATCCCTCTGCAACCTTTTGAGACAACACAGCGTGAGAAAACAAAGCATGATCTCAGACACGGAGCAAGATATTTGTTGCTGCTCAGGAGTGGTGAAGCTGTTTGGCTTTCAGACCGGTTCACAAAAGAAACAATAGTCTGGCAGCTTGCACCACGATCGTTTGTGATCAGAACATCACAAGGTGAAATCAGGCGGAAAAGGTATGCGCTCGTGTGCTTTCGAAGTCCACAAGAATTAGAGAAAGAAATACAGTAGCCTGATCCTTATGACGAGGTCCACTCACCTGTGGTGATTGCACCTGTTCAAGAATCTTCATCCACTCCAACACTTCCAGGAACCTAAACCAGATTGGGTCGTTTATCTGTCCCACCACAGAAATATACTCCATAGCCTAATAGCTTAGGGCAAAAGACTAAAGAGGCAGAATAATCTTCTCACTTTGCCAGAGTGGAATGTTCAGGTGGTCTACCCTGACCTCTATTAGATTTGTTTTTTTTTATAAAGGGTTCTGATGTTGAAAACATTTCATAAAATGAGACTGTTCTTAAAAAAAATTGGTCAAAAAAAGGAGTAAAACAAAGAGAGAGAGAGAGAGAGAGATTGTTAAGGCAAACAGAACTACAGTTGTAATGTTGGCAATTCTTATTTATGTTTATATATGGAGCATAAGTTATGTGCTTTGGAAAAGTGAACTGAATCACATAATTTCATTGACTGTAATTTCAATGCAGTTCTATGGAAATGAAGTACATACCTAGTTTTCCTTTTTTTTTCAAGAAGGGGAGATGTAGGGGTTATTAATAGTCTTGTTGGTATGACTCTCAGTTAGCCGCTCCCACATACAGTACAAATGGGGTTATCAATAAAGTTCAGTGGATAATCCTACATGCTGGTGTCCTGGTGTGCTCTGCACTATCCCTCAGTAATGAACACAGCTGGTTAAAGTTCACATTGGAGGAAACATAGAAACATAGAAAACCTACAGCGCAATACAGGCCCTTCAGCCGACAAAGTTGTGCCAAACATGTCCCTAGCTTAGAGATTATCAGGGTTTCACATAGCTGTCTATTTTTCTAAGGTCCATGTACCTATCCAAAACTCTCTTAAAAGACATTATCGTATTCGCCTCCACCACCGTTGCTGGCAGCCCATTCCACGCACTCACCACTCTTTGCGTAAAAAACTTATCCCTGACATCTCCTCTGTACCTACTCCCCAGCACCTTAAACCTGTGCCCTCTTGTGGCAGCCATTTCAGCCCTGCGAAAAAGCCTCTGACTATCCACACGATCAATGCCTCTCATCATCTTACACACCTCTATCAGGTTACCTCTCATCCTCCGCTGCTCCAAGGAGAGAAGGCCGAGTTCACTCAACCTGTTTTCATAAGGCATGTTCCCAATCCAGGTAACATTGTTGTAAATATCCTCTGTATCCTTTCTATGGTTTCCATATCTTTCCTGTAGTGAGGTAATCAGAACTGAGCACAGTACTCCAAGTGGGGTCTGACCAGGGTCCTATATAGCTGCAACATGAACTTGAACTCAATCCTACAGTTGATGAAGGCCAATACACCGTATGCCTTCTTAACCACAGAGTCAACCTGCACAGGGGCTTTGAGTGTCCTATGGACTGGGACCCCAAGATCCCTCTGATCCTCCACACTGCCAAGAGTCTTATCATTAATACTATATTCTGCCATCATATTTGACCTACCAATATGAACCACTTCATATTTATCTGGGTTGAACTCCATCTGCCATTCCCAGCCCAGTTTTGCATCCTATCAATGTTCCGCAGCAATCTCTGACAGCCCTCTACACTATCCACAACACCTCCAACCTTTATGTCATCAGCAAAGTTACTAACCCATCCCTCCACTTCTTCATCCAGGTCATTTATAAAAATCACGAAGAGTAAGGGTCCGAGAACAGATCCCTGAGGCACCCCACTGGTCTCCGACCTCCATGCAGAATATGACCCGTTTACAACCACTCTTTGCCTTCTGTGGGCAAGTCAGTTCTGGACCCACAAAGCAATGTCCCCTTGGATCCCATATCTTCTTACTTTCTCAATAAACCTTGCATGGGGTTCCTTATCAAATGCCTTGCTGAAATCCATATACACTACATCTACTGCTCTTCCTTCATCAATGTGTTTAGTCACACCTTCAAAAAAATTCAATCAGGCTCGTAAGGCATGATCTGCCTTTGACAAAGCCATGCTGACTATTCCTTATCATAGTATGCCCCTCCAAATGTTCATAAATCCTGCCTCTCATGACTTTCTCCATCAACTTACCAACCACTGAAGTAAGACTCACTGGTCTATAATTTCCTGAGCTATCTCTACTCCCTTTCTTGAATAAGGGAACAACATCCGCAACCCTCCAATCCTCCGGAACCTCTCCCGTCCCCACTGATGATGCAAAGATCATCGCCAGAGGCTCAGCAATCTCCTCCCTCGCCTCCCACAGTAGCCTGGGGTACATTTCATCCGGTCCCAGCGACTTTTTCAACTTGATGCTTTCCAAAAGCTCCAGCACATCCTCTTTCTTAATATCTACATGCTCAAGCTTTTCAGTCTCTTGCAAGTCATCACTACAATCACCAAGATCCTTTTCCACAGTGAATACTGATTGTTGATGTTTCAGTCATGGGGTACACGTGATCTCTGACCATTCATGATATCAGTAAGGGGAGTAAGTGACCAGGGTAAGAATTTGGGTTTTACAAGATTGAGGTGAGGTTTTGGAGTTGGTGGCAGATGGGAAGACCATGTCCCTTTAAATTTTTCAGCATCAGAATTAAAATCAATGCAGACATTTGAATTTACACTTGCTTCTATTTAATGGGGTTTAAAATGTTCTTGTCTTGTACTTGATTTGTACAGAAATTATTTTCAGTTATTTCTTTTATTGTTTTAGTTACCTCATATTAGCAATGACAATGTGCCATTTTAGTGAATCAGGACTTCCGCTGCTACCAATGTAAACTGCCTGAAATGATTAAAGTGTCTGCTCAGTTGTGGCCTCGTGTTGTTTTGTGGGAATGTGGACAATTTTGCCAAAGGGGAAATATCCTCATTCAGTCTCACTCCAGAGAACCGTGTACAAAATGTCTCCTGACATCAAGGTACATTACTGAGAGGGCTGAATTGATGGAGGCCCTTTTTTTTAGAATACTGGGGAATTGTCTGCAAACTAAGATGTAGATCAAAGATCACAAGGCATTATTCAAGAGAAGAGTTCTTTCTGGTATCCTAGTCATAATGTATTTAAAGAACAGATTAGCAGTCTTGCAGATTTTGGTTGTAAAGTTTTTTGGTGACATTGCTTTTTAGATTTTTTAAAATGTTTGTTCAGTGTTGACTAGCCTTATGCTTGGTTGGTTTCAGTTGTAAATCACGTTTTTTCCTTGTGGTGCTAATTTTATTGCATCAGATCACTGAATCTCACAAGCTGATGACACCAATGATGGCATAATTTCTCCCACTAATTGATGTCTTTTTGCAAAGCATTAGATTTGAAGAGGTATTTCATTTAGTTGGTATTTTTCCTCTTAGTGATAACAGGATGATCATTGAGCAACAATTGTGACGCAGTGGCCCAAGTTCAATACCAACCTTGGGTGCTATCTTTGTGCTGTTTACAAGTTCTTCCTGTGACCGTGTAGATGTCCTCCAGCTGCCTCAATCATTGATTGGTTAATTGACCACTCTAAAATATCATTAGTCTGTAGGTGAGTGGTAGAATCTGGAAGGTAATTGATGGAAAGATGGAGAGAATACTAAGAACAGAACCTGTGTAACTGGTTGCCTGCTGGTTGGTACAGATTTAGTTGGCTGAGAGGCCTGTTTCCATGACTGTATAATTATAAATCAGTGAGTACTTGGACAGTAATCCAGTTGCCATGGGAAATCCAAACCCAGTGCTGACACAGCAGTGTCACTCGACTGTTACTTATACCTCAATGCCCCCTCTAGCATGAGCTATGAAAGTCAGAACCAAGCAAATCCGCACTAATACTTCCAATTAAGACTAAGATGATTATATTGTTGCTTAATCACTCTTGTTCTACTCCTGAATCTTATCATCCAAGTTCTTTGCTTGCTCTACTATTTTTATACAGTTCTTGTCCAGCGGTTGAGCCAAGCTAGTAGATGGTTAGTCCTCTGATTAGACATGGAGTTGAAAATGATAGCAGACAGTTCCCATCTGAATGGCCTGGCAGTGGTTTCTGTCACTTTGCAGATGGACCCAATTGTCTGGTATATCCAGCAGGTGAACAAGATTGCAGTGGCAACAGTAAGAAGACAAATGAATGATTTCAAGAGTGGAAAGCAGGTCAGAGTACTGAGCCTGTGGATAGCTATTCCCGGGATCAAGCTCCAGTGAATGGAGAACCAGATTTGGCCCATTACTCTTGTTGAAGAATATGAACAACTAAACACTTCCTTTTCTTGTCCTTCAGTTCACATAAAAATGCAAATGAGGCAAAAGAAGCCACGTTCAGGTGGTGGCTGGCGTCCATCTGACTCGATGACAATGGGTGATCATTATCATCATAAGCCTGGGCGGGAGGTATGGAGATTTTGAGATGCCCTGTCATCAAGATCCCCCTCTCAGCCTCACTGGTGTAGCCTAAAGGAAAGCTTAAAAAACAATACGCTTGGCACTAGCTTGGCTGCAGGAACTGCCAGAAGGACGTTCAATGACGTTCAGCTGCCTTAAGGGCTCCGCTCTGGATTTGCTGATTTGCTGTTTGGGTTTAATCCTGTAGTCTTTGTCTCTCCCGAGGCTGCCCACAAGGCAGTGGGGCTATTTACCCACAGCTGGGAAGCTGGATCATGAGTACTAGGGCACGTCCACATGCCAGTGGGCCTGTGTGCAGAAGCCAGACCTCCTCCTCGTGCTTTGTAGTTCAGTCTGAGTCTGGAAGAAGTTCAGTTTCCGTGTGTCGCCAGCGAGGAGGCACCAGATGAGACTTGCTGTCGGAAAGGCTATGTACTGGAGGGAGAGAATTACACATTCAGCTCTCCTTTTCGTGAGACAGTCGACAAGGCACAGAAGATGTCCTGGTCATCCACTGCACCTAGTCCCATCTCCAGCCGTCTCGACTCTTGTCTTGCCACTGGATCCAGATGGGAATTGGGAAGAGAGAGTGAGGCTGACTCTGCGCAACTCTCCCTCACTTAAATCCAAATCACGTGCCAGTCTTGACACCATCACCGTCATCATCACCCTCAACTTTTGAAGTCTTGTGGCAATGGGCGAGTGACGAAGCAGCAGGTGTGGATACACTGGGAGCTGTAGTCACGGACCTGCACACAGGTGGCTCAGGTCTAATGGTCGCTTTTCACTGACCGAAGCAGCAGTGAAACTCGGCGTCTAGCTGGGCGACTGAGCATCCCTCTTTAGGAACGCACTGCTCACCTCCGTAGTATGAGGAAGGAACTAGAAAAGGTGTCCTAAACATTGCCTGTTTCATTACACCCTGGCCAGTTTACCGCGGCTGGTGGGGTTCCTATCTTGGCGGTCGAACAAACACAACAAAATGCAAGGTGACACTGCTCACCATTGGCACTTGGAACGTGCGCACGCTATTGGACAACCCTACAGCAAACAAACCAGAGAGAAGAACAGCCTTAGTTGCCAGAGTGTTTGCAAGATACAACATTGACATAGCAGTCCTGAGTGAGACTCGTCTTGCCAACGAAGGTCAGCTGACTGGAACTGGAGGTGGATACACGATTTTCTGGAGCGGTCGCAGCAGCGATGAGCATCGTGATGCTGGAGTTGGATTTGCCATCAGGAGTCACCTTGTTCGGAAACTTGCTGGTCTCCCCAAGGGTGCGAACGACCGGCTCATGACACTACAGCTCCCGCTACAGAACAGAAGTCAAGCCACCCTGATCAGCGCCTACGCTCCCACAATGACCAATCCGGACGTGACAAAAGACAGGTTCTGTGAAGAACTAGACGCCCTACTATCAGCAGTGAGCAGCACTAACAAGCTGGTCTTGCTCGGCGACTTCAATGCAAGAGTAAGGCACAACTCTGCAGCCTGACAGGGAGTCGTTGGGAGACATGGAATGGGCAAATGTAACAGTAACAGCCTACTCTTACTGAAGACCTGTGCAGCACACAACCTACTCATCTTACTGAAGTATTGTCTTATTCTATCTTTTTCTACTTAGGTAGTGCCTCAGGATTGTAGATGAGTTATTTCCATTCTGGTTCTGTGGCTAATGAGGCCATGTGGACTTTGCAGACTTCACCACTTTGTCAGGCAGTTGAGGTAGCTTGCGAAGTGATGTGCCTCCATTTGTCATTTCCGCTGGGTTTCTCTGTGTTTCCTTAATTCAGCCCGTGCTCATTCGCCATTTTGAGCAATTATGGACTGGGGATTCCTCTGAGAATTTGGAGTGTTACGTACCCCATAACTGGGTTGTCAAACCAGCAGAAATGGACCACTTAGTTGGAGTCTGGATTATTGGAACTAAGAAAGTTTTATTAAAGAAATAAGCAACACAGTACTCTAATCAAAAGGATATAAATGCAACAGTTTAGCAATGATAAAACACACATGTACACAGAACTAGGATAATAGGATCAATCAAGCTCTATCGCAGTCTAGGGGTAAATGATCAGTTTCAAGTGACGCAAAGTTCAGTTCAATTGAGTTCAGTTCAGTTCGCAGTAATCGCTGTTGTGCCGTTGGGGCGGGGAAAAGAGAGAGAGCGAAAGCGAATGAATATTCAAAACGGATTCCACACAGACCTTCGATATTCCTCGCAGTTAGCTTTCGGGCGAGCCCTTTGTAATGTCTTCTGAGGTCACCGACTGTGACTCCTCCGTTCCAGATACGATCGTTCTTCTGCGGTGAACCCGGCACCCAGGCAAGGGCGGACACACACACCAGCTTCCCGCCCGACCGTATCTTTCCACCCTGTGCGTCTATAGTTGGTCCCGTGAACAGACCTCCAAAACTCTCACCAACTTGTGGGGGCACACCGCTTCCAGGGTCTCCTTACCTCATGGTGTCGTGTGTCTGTTGCCTTAGCAAACCTGTCCCTTTTTATCCCCCTGCTGGGGTATCGCCTGTCCATCAAAC